>NC_139824.1:5941465-6557298 GCF_963457635.1 Microchirus variegatus
GTCATCATGCCCTCTCCCCAGTTGCAGCGCCATCCCTCTGTCATGGCATCCCCAGTACCTTCTCCTAGGCTTGCACGGAGAGGTCCCTCTCCACAACCATCCTTGAGGAATGGCTTTATAGGTGCCCAAAGACCTCCCTCTGTTATGTCAAGACAGATCTCCCCTCCTGCGTCCCCACTTGGCCATCGTAGAATGCCTCAGCGATCACCATCTCCTGTAGCCCGACGACCCTCCCCCCCACACTCTCCCCGTGCTTCTATGATAAGACGAAGTCCTCCACCATCACCAAGAGCATCAATGAGGCAAAGATCTCCACCTTCCTCACCCCGTGCTTCCATGAGGAGGCGGAGCCCCCCACCATCACCTGGTCCTGCTCATAGCCCATTTGGGGGGCAGAGGATGCATGGGTCACCCTCCCGTCCGCTTTCTCCTGGTCATGTATCTCCCCCTCACTCTCCACATTTCAGTAGAAGACCGTCTCCATCTCCCGCTCCATCTCGCCGTAGTTTATCCCCTGCTGGGCACCGTCCTGGCCCATCATCTCCCACCCTATCTCGTCGTTCAACTCGACTGCTCAGGGAACCCACCCCCATGGCGAGGCCCAGGATGGGGGGAAATGTCCCTTTAGGTACTGTGAGACCCTCTCCTATGGGTCTTAGGGGACGTCCAGTGCCCCCACCCACCCAGAATGTGCGCCCATTCCGTACCTCATCTATAAGAAGCAATAGATCTTCTGTTCTCACAGTGGACTCCTCCCTTCTCTCTTCCCCCTTTCACTCTCCTCACATGGTGCACCGTGCTCCCCTTGGGAGAAGAGAATCTGGCCGATATCCTCCTCGACCCATAGCTCGAGGACGTCCCCTTATGGTTCAGCAATCTATAAGAAGAATGCCTCCTGCTTCTCCACAGCCCTCTCTGAAACAAATGCCACGTCCCTCATCCCCACGCCTCTCTCCTCGACTGTCCCGTCAGTCCTCCCTTCTCCTGCCCCCTCAACATGCCTATTCACTCACTCACGCACCAGAGTCACATGTGGCTGGACTCTATTTTGATCCTTATACTGATCAGATTGTCCCAGAGGCAACCCAGGTGCTAGGCATGAGTGAGATGGCTACCGAATATGCAGACCCTTATGCTCATCGATCCCCTAACCTTTCCGGTGCTATGCAATACCAGACCATTCGAGATGCTTCCTACATTTCCCCACTGCAGAGACCAATGTCACCTAATGTCCAGCGTATGGCCCCTTCTTCTCCTCTGCTTTCTGGGGCTCTGCAGAATCAAGTTATAAGAGATGCATCTTATGCTTCTTCTTTACGAAGACCTATGTCTCCTTATGAACAGCCTATGCCCCCTTCTTCCCCCATGTTGTCTGGAGCATTGCAGAATCAAGTTATAAGAGATGCATCTTATGCTTCTTCTTTACGAAGACCAATGTCTCCTTATGAACAGCCTATGCCCCCTTCTTCCCCCATGTTGTCTGGAGCGCTGCAGAATCAAGTGATAAGAGATGCATCTTATGCTTCTTCTTTACGAAGACCAATGTCTCCTTATGAACAGCCTATGCCCCCTTCTTCCCCCATGTTGTCTGGAGCGCTGCAGAATCAAGTGATAAGAGATGCATCTTACGCTTCTCCTTTGCAAAGACCAATGTCTCCTTATGAACAGCCTATGCCCCCTTCTTCCCCCATGTTATCTGGAGCGCTGCAGAATCGCGCATTGAGAGATGCATCCTTTGTGTCACCTCTTCAGAGGCCCCAGTCCCCATATGCTCCATCTGTGCCTTCCTCTCCAATGCTCTCTGGAGCCATGAGGCATGGTCAGGCACTAAGCCGTGTGAACACTTATCAGACTCCACAGCTGCATTCACCATACGGTCCAACTGTTGTTACCCCATATGATTATATCTCTGAACCTGGCCCACCACCACTGCTCCATGAGGCTCTGCACAACCGATCTGGCTTGCAGAATGTCTCATCTTTAAAATCACCAATGATGCTACGCCGTAATCCTTATGCACCAGCTGGACCTCAGCTTCACAGTGCATTACTGCAGAACCCTAACCTCCGACAAGCATCTTTCCAGACACCCATGCAATTAAGACAGTCGCCTTATGGCCCTCCACCACCATCTTCACCAATGTTAGGAAATGCCCTGCAAAACTCACAGCTGATGCAGGCTTCATACCGGCTTCCAGAAGGAACCTTGATGTCACCATATGGCAATTCACGTTCCTCCCCTATGCTTGGCCACGCCTTGCAAAACCAACACATCCGTGGAGCCTCATACACGTTGCCTGATGGATCAGTGATCAGGGTATGTATCAAAGAATATCCTCAAATTAAGTATGTGACCCGAGTTGCAATACATGTTTGTGTTGATACAGTACATTATAACCTCCCATGTCATTCTACACTTTCACCTACACAGGATCCACGTGTTCCCATGTCTCCTAGTCTTTCCAGAGCCCTTCAGAATCAGGGTCTCAAAAGTGCATCATATACTCTCCCTGATGGCACCATTATAGACCCTAGACAGCAAGTAATCCATGACATTTGATTCTTACTTTAATAGAAGTCACATTTTATTTAAATGTTGTTAAAATAACAGTTATAGTTGCTGATAGTTATTATGTCTGTGTGTGCAGCATCCAATATCTCCAAACCTTGCTAAGGCCCTGGCCAACCCAGCTCTGCGTGAAGCCTCCTACTCTCTTCCTGACGGAACCATTGTGATAGACCCCAATAAACCCAAATCCCCAAACCTGACAGCAGCACTTCTGAACCCTTACCTGAAGAGTGCATCATACTCTCTGCCAGATGGCACAATCATAATCGATCCACGGAAACCTCTCTCTCCAAACCTTTCCAGTGCCCTTCAAAACTCCTCCCTGCGAGACTCATCCTTCACATTACCAGGAGGAATCCGTGATCCCAGTATACCTCTGTCACCAGATCTGACTAAGGTTAGATATGTATCTAAACACTGTGTTGATTCTTACTTTTCCTTTGCTCCTCATCTTCCATACCATAATAATTGTACAGAAGTGCAAAGGTGCATGGATTTAAACTGTTTTCTTTAAATTGGTGTAGTTCTTTGTATTTCACTGATAAAAATTGATAAGCAAATTTAATAAGTGTTTGCGATCTTTCTGTTGGCTTTTGTTAAACTAATGCTTGACTAAAACCCCCTCTTATAATATTCAGGCCCTCAGTAACCTTGCGTTAAAAGGAGCTTCATACACCCTCCCAGATGGAACTATTATAGTGGACCCAAGAAAACCAAAGAGCCCCAATCTAACAGCTGCCCTGCAAAACCCCCATCTAAGAGGTGTGTCATATACCATGCCTGATGGAACCATCATCATTGATCCATGGAAACCAGTTGGTCCCGACCTGTCTCAGGTGTTTACCTGTTTGATAATTGAATTTTGCTGCAGTGTGTGGTATTTCTTGACTGTGACCATGTTTGTTCAAAAGCCAAGAATCGAATAATCAAATGGCAATAATTTGAATACTTAACTGACATGTGACTGTAACTCTGAATCACCTGCAGGCTCTTTTGAATAATGCTCTTCGAAGCGCATCATACCAGCTCCCTGATGGCTCTAGCCTAATGATTCCTGGCCAGAAACCCAACCTTTCATCTGCTCTGAGGCACAATCAGGGTCTTCGCTCTACGGGTCTTTACCGCCTGTCAGAAAACTCAGGACTGTCAGGCATACCTCAGCCCACCCCTCCCAACCTCATGTCTGCGATGGGGAATCAAGACCTCCTTAGTGTCAGTTACAGGTAGGGAACTATGCTATTAATGGAAACTAGGACAGAGAAAGACTAGAAAGAAAAAACTCCAGTGTCTCACGAGAATCTGCCAAGTGTTTGATGGTTATTGTAAAGATGTAATGTTTACTCTGTGTGTGGTTATGTGTGGTAAATACATTACATTGAAATATAGTACTTTTGTAGAACATTTGTACATCGGCATATATTCACAAATATATCATGCTGACTATTGTTAATAATAAGCCTGTTTTATCGCATTAACTTTGACTGGAAATGGAATGGAAAGGAAACAGAATGAAAGCTGTACATTTATTTCCACCATGAAATTATTTATAAAGTAAGGCAGAACATTTAGAGCACTTCACCCACTCAACAACACACTTAAATAACCTGTGTTTATTTGCAGAAATGAGCAGATTGTTTTGTTTCTCATATTTTTACCCATCCATTCTCTCATTCACCCCATGATGACTGAGTTCAGGAGTCATTTGTGTCAATCATATTTCCTTGTTCTATGAATGACAAATCATTTAGCCTGGAGCAGTGGGTTCTTTTCTATCATAAAATACAAGTTTACCTCTTGACCTCCTCCAAAGGTTCTTGGTACCCTGAAGGCCTGTGATGGAATTTGTTTAAAAGTCACAAATATTGCCAGTCATATCACAGTGGTATAGGATTCTATTAAAATAACTTGTCCGACTGTAGGGCAGCTGTGAGTCAGCAGTTCATCTTCAAACAAGAAGGTGGGGGTTTGATCTCCAGCTCCTCTAATCTCTATGACGATGTGTCCCTGTGCAACACACCTAACCCCAAATTGCACCCGATAGCTACGCCAGCAGCAGTTGAAAAGGTGTGAATGAAATGTGAATGAAAAAGCACTGTATGAATGAGTGTAAAAGGGTGTGAATAGGTGAATGGCTAAACTGTAGTGTGGGGGGCTTTGAGTGATCATCAAGAGTAGATAAGCACTGCATTAACACAAATAGCAAATTAACCCTGTGTCACGTTTTTATTGATGAGAACCATTGTTTGCCCCACAGACTGTCTGATAGATCTCCACTCACACGTCAGTTCCGCAACCCCAAGCTGTCTGATGCCATCCAAAACCAGCATCTCCGCTATGCCTCATACAGGGTGCCAACAGGCCTACAGGGTGAGGATGACCGCTACGCTGTGGTGCCCCCCTATGGTCCTCGCTCAGGCCATTGGGCCAGGAATGCCCGAGGAGGAGGAGGTGAAGGAGGGGAGGATTTTTGGGCAGCTGAGAAGGTTTTACCTCATGGAACAGTTCAGAATCTGACAAAGTGGTCCATGTACAGAGAGGATGGCGTGTTAGAAGGATACTTTCCCACATCTCATTTTGTTGATGGACCTCATGACCCAGACTGGACTCCTGGCAGAGATAGAGCACCTGGTCAAAACTGGTATGACAAGGTAGCTACACTGGGTTTTTATATATAACTTTTAATGACAACTGATTAACTATACATTGGAATATAAATGGGTGTCATCTAGTCATTACACATGTAGTAACTTTCCCAGAAAAATATTTTCCATGGAGTTCACAAGTGCAAACATTCAGCGTGTTTTACTTCAAGTGAGTGTCAAGCAATGACCATATCCTTCCAGCTTTGACAATGTTGCATGGCATTTTCTTACTGTTTTTGTGTGTGTCCAGATCTACTCTATCCTAAGCATGCCCACAGCAGGCCACAGGGTGAAACGCTGGGCCGAAGGAATGGAGGACATGACACAGCTGCCGTAAGCACAACCCAGTATTTGCAAACAGCCTCACAGCACTTTCACTCATGTCACACAAGCTCTTTTTTATATATTTGCTGTACTGTTGGGCAGTTCATTTCAGTGCATATCCATTTAGTTTCTGCAAGCAATGATTTACAGTGTGTGCTTGTCCTAGTCTGCCTTCAGGCTTTGAAAATCCTTGAAAAGTTTTGCAGTGAGTTTGCAGTGAAATTTTGCTAAAGATGTCATTTTTTCTGTTAAAATGCAAGTCTCAAGTAGATCTCTGTCCATTGGTTTTCACTTTACAGGCTGAAGAAACCTTTGAATTAAATATTTGTGTTTCTTTATCAGCTATTAGTAAGAATTAATTCCACAGTTATTCCTTGACATGCTCATCAAGCATAAGCTATATGTTTTTGATGACACATAATTTTACCAGTTTCACAGAAGAAGAAAAAAGTAATTTAATGTCATTGACATTGACATGTCATTGTCAATTAATGTTGGTTCTCAAGAGTGTGGGAATCCAGCTCTGTGTGTTTAATTTCATCTGTGTTTGACTTCAGTGAGCTGAATGAGACCACAGTTCTGATGAACCTGAAGAAGCGCTACGACCAGGAACTTGTCTATGTATGCTCTATTTCTAATATGCTAATCAAATGTCATTGACATTGTCACCTACTGTACATCAACTCATCCACTCCCCATTCCCCTTGTTTATCTCTGTCTTTTGTGATCTCACAGACCTACATAGGCAGCATCCTCGTGTCTGTGAATCCATACAAGTTGCTCAACATTTACGGCACAGACATGGTGCTTCAGTATGAAGGTCACGGCCTGGGTGACAACCCTCCGTAAGATCCAAGTCTCTGTGTGTGTGTGACTAGTGATTAGTTGCATGATTTGGTGGACCCTAAATATTTTTACCCAGTGAAATTATTATGTTATGTCTTACATGCAGGGAAAATCCCTTTAACATGAGTTCCAAGGTGAAGACATGGTTTAAGATTAGGTTTAGGCAGGTGGTAGTTGTGTGAGGGTGAGCGTCCATGTTTTTCCTAAAGTCTTCATGGGAACCATGTTGCTGTTTTTGATGTTATTATTATGCCTCTGCTTGTATGCTGCGTCCTTCAACTGAAAATGTGCTCTGTCAAGGACTAAGAGAGAATTTGTGCAGGGGCAGTAGGAGAGTTTAGAGAAGCGTTTATCCCATCAAACAGCTGAATCACCAGGTTTTTGAGCAGTAGAAGTCACTTCTGAAACTTTTTAAGGGCACTGCTTTATGTTTTCAGTCTATCTCCAACCTGTTTGCACCTGGCTCCCTTTACTAGCACAATGTTGCTGTTGACTCTGTGTTGATGTAAAACAAATCCCTTCCTGTGTGCATTGTGGGAATGTCGTCAGGCAACATGAGATCTGAACACTGCTGTACTGATGAGCTGATAGGCTTAATCAGCACTGTGTGAACTCATTTGACAGGGGTTTCAATATCACAGACATCTATTTAAAGTTAAAAGTTACACACTACAGCTTTAAGTTAAGCTCAAAGTTCGGCAATACACGCTTATGGTTAAGGTTGGATATAAAATGTAAAATGAATGGAAGTGGAATGTAGTGTCTTGACAAGGACAACTGAACAAACATGTAGAATAACTTTCTTGAAATTATTTAAATTTTTCAAAATTTCCTTACTTTCCATGGACTGCTGCAACCACTTGAATATTTGTTTTTCATTTCAGTTTAAAATGGCTAACTCTACCTGTTTTTTCAAAAAGAAAGAAAAGAACATGAATATTTTAAAGTCCTTTTTCTCATTTAATGAACAAATCCAGAGGACTGAACAGCATTGGAAGATTTATGAGCTCCCTGTGTGCTTTCTACCTCTGAACACAGAAGATAAACTTAACTCTCTAACCTTTAACTGAAACCTTCGTTCCTGTGATTATGCTGTTGGACTACATCTGTCTACATGTGTCGTAAGCTCTGCTCTGCGGTGCAGCGTGGTGGTAAACAGAGGTGTAAATGCCAGCACTCTCAGGTGTTATAGTAAGAGGCTCCTATTTCACTGCTACTGGTCGGTTGCCAGGGGAGAGTTTGGTTATGGATTTCACCACCACTTCACATCTATACACACAGCGCAGCGTTCAGTGTGAGGACACTCATCAATATAATGCGTTCCCTAGCCACCTTACCTTATCCTAAACCCAATGTGAGGACCAGTCAAATCTCCATGCTCCCTATGGTTTATAAGTGTTTCTGTCCTCATATAGACACCCATACAAGAACACACACAGGTTGCATTTCTTAATTAAAAATGTTTTTTTTTTTGTTTCAGTCATCTTTTTGCCATTGCTAATCTCGCATATACCACCATGATGGATGCCAAAAAGGACCAGTGTGTTGTGATCAGGTATGGAAGTTTTCCCGATTTCTTTCATTTGTATGGATATGGCTTTGCATCTCCAGCTCAAAGTGAGCAAAGAGCAGAGGGAGGAAAACTAAAAGGCCATATTTTAAACAGTGAAACTCAGTTTGACCTTCTTTTTGCTCTGGTTTAATTTTCTTTAACAACAAACGTTTTCTGTATTTTTATTTCTATGTTCACAAGTTACTGTTTTAATGAATAATAATGAGATGAGAAAAAAAGACTGTTTTTGTTACAGTGGAGAAAGTGGGTCAGGGAAGACTGAAGCTACAAAACTGCTCCTGCGTTACCTGACAGCCATACATCACAAACGCAACGTCTCACAACAGGTGAGATACGATAATAGATAAGTTATTTGATGAACTGTATGTGCAAATACAAAAGCGGTTAACTTCTAATCAAATTTGTCTGTCATTTCATTCTCTTCTTGCTTGTTTTCTGCCACTTAACATCAGATAGAGGTAAAGTGTGCCTTCTTTTTTTGTTTAACCCTCATAAACTATTATATCCCTATCAAAGGTAATCATGGTAACATTCTTGTCTTTGGTAATTCGTCAGATCCTGGAGGCCATGCCCCTGTTGGAGTCTTTTGGGAATGCCAAAACAGTGCGCAATGACAACTCTTCACGCTTTGGCAAATACACACAGATCTTCATGGAGGAGTAAGTAATTCTAACAAGAAGTCAAATCATTTCATTTATAAAGATGTGTCCTTTATAAATCTGAATGACATGAAGTTCACAAACCAGTCAAACTTACCAAATGTTAAGGAGAAATATTTTTAAGACTGAATATTGTCATTGTGGTATTTGTAATACATAATACGTTAATGGAACAATTAAGTTGTTTTTTTCATTTCCATTGTCATTTTCACTGTGGAAATCTATTTTTCATATATATTTTTTTTTGTATCATACCACTAATGACTCTCATAATGCTTTTGCTATGAATATGTATTGATTTTCTGCTGGGTCTCTAAAATAAACACACATTAGTGTAAAGTATTGTTGGTCTGCAGACACACAGTGCAGAATTTACTGACACGTCTTAGTTACTCAGCTAATCCTCTGTTGGAACTGTGACAGAGACCTGAATACATTACACATTCATGACCTGTTAACTCTGTGTCTGTGCATATGCGTGCGTGTCATTTACCAGTGGTGTAATCAGCGGTGCCATAACGTCTCAGTACCTGTTGGAGAAGTCCCGCATTGTCTTTCAGGTGAAAACAAACAAACACACACACACACACAGTAGGTCAGGTGGAATCCTCTTACATCTGAGTCACCGTGAGAAAGAGGACATTATAGAAGCTGACGCCTTAGTGTCATCAAACATGTAATCTTTTATTACTTATTTTTTACTGATGTTTACCAATGTCAGTAAATCTCACACCACAGAGATTTTCTAATCGTGTGTGTGCGCGTGTGTGAATATCTGTGGTGATTTGTGTGTGCACTTTGTCCTTGTGTATGTGTTCATCCACAGGCCAAATCGGAGAGGAACTACCACATCTTCTATGAGATGTTGGCTGGTCTTCCTCCTCATGAGAAGAGCTCACTGTATCTGCAGGAGGCTGAGACTTACTACTATCTGAATCAGGTGCTTGTACAAAAGAAGCAACACACACACACACACACACACACACACACAATGTGTACATATAGTATAAGGAGTGGTCATTGTAATCAATTTCACAGTCACATTAACAAATGAGATGTCAGTTTTTTAAAATTGTCACATTTATTCTACAGTGTGATTAAACAGCATGAGCATTAAAGTCGTTGTTTTCACAGAAATCCATATCAGGTAACCACTGCAGCATCTTAGGTAGTTTTTTTGAATGATGCCAGACACACGTCTTTCCACGATCCAAGTCTTATGTCATGTCATGTCATTAACTCTCTTGTGAGAGTTTTGAAGCAATTTATTCTGACTGAATAAACTCTCTTTCACACTTTTCTTTGCAGGGCTACATAGTGCAAAAACAGCAAATGAATATAGCTATAAGCAATTCATATAACAGGAGGATAAAAAGAAGTTATAGACAAAATAAAAACAAAAAAAGTGAATACCTTGTCAGGATCGGTAGTCCTTATGGGACCAAAACCTGGTCCTAATGAGGCAAAACCAAATAAAAAGTCACTGTTAAATTAGAGCAGTATGGGCTCAGAGTGAGAATGTTGTGGCTGATAAGGGGGTGTGTCTCCTTGTGTGTGTGTACCCGTTTTATAAAAAATGTAAAAACATCTTTGTGGGGAAACATTTACCTTGTGGTGACATTTTATCTGGGCCTCACAACTTTAAAGGGCCTTTTCAGGATTAAGACCGGGTTTAGGGTTCGCATTGGCTTTCAGTTAGGGGGTTATTGTAAGGGTTAAGGTTAGGGTAAGGAGCTAGGGAATGTGTTATGTCTATGATGTGTCCTCACTAATATATAAAAACGGTTGTGTGTGTGGTCACAGGGAGGAGACTGTACCATAGAGGGTAAGGATGATGGGGAGGACTTCAGGCGTCTTCTGAAGTCTATGGACATCCTGTGTTTCACCCCAGAGGAGCAAAATGGCATCTACAGACTGTTGTCCTCTGTCCTTCATCTGGGCAACGTCTACTTCCAGCCACACCAGGTCTTGTCTCTGTCTCTCACACACACACACACACACTGTGGCGTACACATGCATTTACTGATTTAAAATGAGAGTGGTAATGATGTTGATCGATGATGGTCATGTATATGAATCTGTGTGTGTGTTTACAGGCTGAGGGTCAGGAGGCCTCGTCAGTGGTGAGTGCACAGGAGATCAGGGTTGTCGCTGAGCTGCTGCAGGTCTCACCTGACGGCCTGCAGAAGTCCGTCACCTTCAAACTGACAGTGAGGGAAACACACTTTACATAAGAGTCATGAATATATTACAAGAATGAGGAATTGTATTACAACAGTTAAATAGATGTTATTTGATAACAGATGTGTGTGTGACTCCTAGGATACAGTGCGAGAGAAGATCTACTCTCCGCTTACCGTGGAGAGTGCTGTGGATGCCAGGTGAATTTAAGCCTTACATTTTCTTCTGCTGAGTTTAACCTGAATTAAAAGCCACTTGCCACTTTTATGAGATGTTTTTATTTTCTCTTTTGTTTTGTTTTTTTACTCCTTGCTTAAGTGGCACCTCTAGACAACAACAGAAATTGTACAATCTTTAGTGGAGGCATGTGAGGACAAAGGATGATTTTCAAACGTCCTCTGTTTCCATAGGAACCGGGTTTTCTGTTTCCATAGTAACCTTATTGTGTGTGTGTTCTTCATAGAGATGCTGTTGCCAAGATCCTGTATTCGCTACTGTTTAGTTGGCTGACAGAGCGCGTCAATGGACGGGTCTACCCTCGCAACGAAGCCCTCTCCATCTCCATCCTGGACATATATGGATTTGAGGTCAGACTGAAATGCCATCTTGCTCAATAACGTCAATAACACTGAGGCGTCAGAGCTGACCTGTGTTAAATAACTCACACAGCCCCCAATATCTTTTCTCTGTGTCTTTCAGGAGCTACAGGTGAACAGTTTTGAGCAGTTGTGCATCAACTACGCCAATGAAACTTTGCAGTTCTTCTTTAACAGAGTCATCTTCCAGGAGGAGCAGGTCAGCAAAACTATGATTAACCCTTTTATTACACCACACATACTTAATTATTGGGCGGTTTATGTATCAAAATACTGTGTATTCAGAATACATTCAAATACAGTTTTTCAGCATTTTGGCCATGAACTTTATATACATGTCAGATAGTTTTTAATCTTTTCAAATGTGTGCATGTCCATGCCCTACTACTTCAGCCAGAGAAAGTTTCCCTGTGACAGCGGGGTGTTGAAATGAAGGAAAGGTCATTACAAGCAGCAGTTCATCCCTTTAGTCGAGATTAATTTCATTCAGAGCTCAGCTAAGAGTAAGCAGCTTCTGTAAGTCTAAATACGTCTGTTTCTGTCGCTCAGCATTCAATTATTTGTGAAATCTAGACAAATTAGTGCTGCGGGGAGAAGCTGTGCACTCTCTGAGCCGAGCTTCTCACTGCACTGCCTGTCCAAATAAAACATCACGTCATGGATCATGTAATATCATTGCATATATAAAAGAAGATGACTCGTATTCTTAACCTTCCAGACTTTGTGAGTAACCTGATGTCTCTAAGTAACATTATTTTGTGTGTTGAAATGTGTTTTGCATTTGTTTTCTACAAAAACTAGAGCATTTTGACATTTGCCTAGGTAATGGTTCATATCATATGCTGTTAGATGTTTGGTAGTTTGTATCAACAGAAAGTCTTATTACTACTTTCAGTGTGAAAAACAGACCAGTTGGTGCGCAGACATATGGTGTTGCTCTCAGTGTTGAGATAAACAATGGTTTATAGACCAAAAATTGCCACCAAAAATGCCACAAACAACAAATTTCCCTCATCTCAAATGTCACAAGCTGTGGTTTATGGTGTGGCATCAGAACTGCCGTCAACTCTGTTTTTGACAAGACTTTAAGATGGGAGTTGATCAGAGTATTTAATAAAAAAAAAATCTGGGAGTCATCTGACAACGAGAGCAAGACTGGGTGAGAGAAGACACATTTTTATACATTTTGATGCCTCTGTAGGTTAAAGTTTCTTCAAAGAAATGGCTTCACCGAAATCTTCTTGAGCTGTGGACATAATGGTATAAAAGTCAAAATCAAATCAGCGCTTCCTGAGTGTCTCAACATGTAGAGACACTGAGGTCAGAACCAAAGATTCACTTTATTTCAGAGAAGCTTTAATGAAATCAGAAGGACAATGTGATTGTGGACAGTGGAGTTGGAAGAGTTTAACCTGATGAAACGTCTGTGCTGCATGTGTAGGAGGAGTACATGCGGGAGCAGATCGAGTGGCAGCAGCAGCCTATCAGCCACAACCAAGCCTGCCTCGACCTCATTGCTGCTAAGCCTCATGGGATACTTCGCATACTGGACGACCAGTGCGGTTTCCCTCAGGTATTACCACGCCTGTGGACGAGAACTCCTCAGTAATCTTATCATTAAACACGGGAATTATGTAAATGCACGGCACACACATAAGACTCCTGTGGAAATTAAAGGGAAAGTTGAGGGGGTTTTTTTTTTTCGTAATTGAAGCTATATGAGGTGTTGACACATTGTCAGCACTGACTTCACTGAGCACACAGCTGTCATATTTACATGGCTGCCAGCAGGGACAGAAAAAAAAAAGATTTTAACCATATTAGAAAAGACTCATTGAAATTCCCCTCACCAAAGTCCATAGACGAAAATCTGCAATTTTACATCGTAGCACACAAGATTTATTAATCCACTGCTGCCTCTGTGGCAGACGTCTCAAACTTGCGCCCCGTGGGCCATATGCAGCTCCCTCATGATATACGATACAATGCGATACGATACAACTTTATTATCGGTTTCCACTGAAATTCATTTTGCAGTTCATAGGACGCTCCATTACAAAATACAAATACAAAACAAATCATACAGATACAGGTTAGACATACAGTACACACACACACATAAACAACAGTCAGGATAGACATACCATGCATAATAATGGTCCGTTGGCTTGATGTTATTTAACCTTTCAATTTTTCAATTTATTGTGTTTAAATATGGGGATACTGAATCGTCTGCTTGAGGGGAGAAGTTGGTATTCACTGTTTAGGACATGGGAGGAGTCAGAGGAGATGGAGTTCACTAGCCTGATCATACTTGTTCTGTGTGCCTCATAAAATTCACCTACACTGAACAAAAATATAAATGCAACACTTTTGTTTTTGCTCCCACGAGCTGAACTCGTAAAACATTTTCTATATATACAAAATCACAATTTCTCTCAAATATTGTTCAAAAATCTGTCTAAATCTGTGTTTGTGAGCCCTTCTCCTTTGCCGAGATACTCCATCCCACCTCACAGGTGTGGCAGCTTCCCTGAGGCGGTTTCTGACATTGTGCAGAAAGTATTTGGTCATGCAAACCGATTGTTGCAGCAGCTGTCTGGGTGACTGGTCTCAGACAATCTTGGAGGTGAACATGCTGGACGTGGAGGTCCTGGGCTGGTGTGGTTACACGTGGTCTACCACAGTGTATACTGTCAAATTGTCTGAAACGGCTTATGGTAGAGAAATGAAAATTCAATTCACGAGCAACAGCTCTGGTGGACATTCCTGCAGTCCCTCAAAACTTGCAACATCTGTGGCATTGTGCTGTGTGATAAAACAGATTTCAGAGTGTCCTTTTATTGTGGCCAGCCTAAGGCACTCCTGTGCAATATTCATGCTGTCTAATCAGCATTTTGATATGCCAAGTGGGATGGATCATCTTGGCTCACTAACACAGATTTAGACAGATTTGTGAACAATATTTGAGAGAAACTGTGATTTTGTGTATATAGAAAACATTTTAGATCTTTGAGTTCAGCTCAATGGGAGCAAAAACAAAAGTGTTGCGTTTATATTTTTGTTCAGTGTACGACTAGTTGACCAATGAGCCCACAACCGATCTGATTATACTATATATACTATCTATGATACTGACAGCACAACCTCCAGTATTTACCAATACCAATACAATAATTTTAAACTATGAAGCAGTTTTATGAAGAAATTTTAATTTTTAAATTTTATTCTACAGCTGTGTAACAGTGACACTCCTCCCATAAACCCTGACCCAAAACGTGATCAGCAGTAATTTATATTCACATCTTGAACACATATAATGTCATTTCTAATTTTGGTTTATTGGTTTTTCTTCTCTTTTTTATGTAAAAAAAAAGGATGGTGTATTGTGCACTTACACAAGATATATATATATATAATGTACATATACATTATTTATATATATATATATATATATATATATATATATATATATATATATTCATAGATTCATTTTGCATTATTATCGTCTTATCTTCTTATCTTCTATAGTCTTTTTTATTGCAAACTGTACATCAAAATATAAAATAAAATAAAAAAAGCTTTTATTTAATAATAAAGCCATGTCATCAGTGAGAGTGAGTGTCCAGGTCTCCTGCTGGTTTATGGCTTGACAATGTCAGTGTTGATAATGTGTGTCCCTCATTCAACCGCACTTCAAAAAAAAAAAGTCCCTTTAAATCAAGTTAGACCAGAATATGAGAAACTTTTCAAATCGTTCATTATTTAATTATTGTGTTAAAAACAAACAAACAAACAAACAAAAACAGCAGCCAATTCATGGTATAAATACTTGATGCCTCCGTTTTCAGGTAAAAGAAAACTCACCCTGATTGGATTTCTCATAAAGACAGAGAATAAAGCTTATTGTAGCCAGATCAATACACAACTATCCCCCACACAACACACATAATTGCCTACCTGCTGCAATCATTATTTCTGCGGCTCCTAATGTAACAAGCTGACTGAGATTTTATTGAGATAAATGCATTAGGGAGCGTCTCCGATGCTCAAAGTGAAAAATGAACATCGTGTTACACAAGTAACAGACTGAAGCAATCAGCTCCACGCGCACAGGCAACATGTGTTTTTTTGCTGTACACATTTACTTTCCATGGCTGGGCAACCATTAACTGTCTCTAATCATTGCTAGGCAACAGACCACACCTTCCTTCAGAAGTGCCACTATCACCATGGAAACAACCCGCTGTATGCCAGGCCAAAGATGCCACTGCCAGAGTTCACCCTCAAACACTACGCAGGGAAGGTCACATATCAGGTACATTTTCTTTCTTTCTTTCTTTCTTTCTTTCTTTCTTACTTTCCACCAATCCATCTTCTACTGCTTTATCTTCCTCATGAGGGTCACAGGGGGCGCTCAGCTGACATAGGGCGATATGCAAGGTACGCTCTGGACAGGGCCACATAGAGACAAGCAACCACCAACTCTGACACACACCTATGGTCAAGTTAGGGTGTCCAATTTACCTAATCCCCAAATCTGCATGGTTTGAGACTGTGGGAGGAATCCGGAGAACCTGGAGGAAACCCACCTACACTCTTTTATTTGTGTATTTATTAAGACGTGTGCTACTGACCTCTTGTAAATGAGATCTCATCGTCGGGTCATCAATGGATCTTTCACCTAGTTTAATAAAGGTTGAATTAAAAATTAAATCCCATTCAACTGATTAACACAATTTTCTGCCAATCACATGGCAGCAACATGTGATGCATTTAGGCATGATCAACATGAACTGATGCAGTTCCAATCAAGCATCAGGAGAAGAGAAAAGTGATTTAAGTGAATGTGGAATAGTTCAAATCAGCACCATGGACAGCGCCGTGCAGCTGCCCTGAACTCAAGCCATTGCATGATTACATGAGACAAATGAACTTGATTGACTGATTTATTGATTAACACAGGTTGTGTTAAGCCTCTAATCCAGTGCACTGTGCAGCATCTGCACTACACTACACTTTGTGCAGGCTGCTAAGAAGAACTATTTCTTTGTAAACCCATGTTTTATGAAAGCTTAACAAATATGGTGATGAGAAGGTTTAAATTGAAATTCCTCATACTAACATATTGCCATACTTGTTAAGTGTTTTATACAAATCATAGCTCACTCCAGGCTATGAGCTAGTGCTGGTTTTTATATTATATATTTCATTATATTATATTCCTCAAATGAATCCTTCTTCAGCTCTATAAAACTCACGACCCTGGATAAATGGCTCCAAGGCTGTTACACTGCTTGTCCTCTGTTAGAATCTAATATCCCAATTTTCTGATGATTTATGGTGCAGGTGAACAAGTTCCTGGACAAGAACTTTGACATGGTCCGCCAGGATGTGTTAGACCTCTTCATTCAGAGCAAGAATAGAGTAAGATGCCCTATACCACACTCTATTCTCTCTTTTATCTAAATATTTATAAATATTTGGTCTTTAAAGTTTTTTAATCATATTTAATTATTACGGTAGATGCCTATGATCTCACCTGTTCTGTCTCCACTGGCTCAGTAGCATTAATTAGAAATGTCTTCATTTTACAGTTGACCTATTGCTAAATCCTTGTCCATGTGTCTACAGATGGTATCCAGCCTCTTCTTGAAGCACTCAGAGTCTGTGTCACAGCAGAGGTCTAACGACCGCCGCAGCAGCGCCGCGCGTCGTTATCACGCCAACACGGTCAGCGCTAAGTTTCAGAGCAGCCTACAGGAGCTGGTGGAGAAAATGGAAAGGTTTGCATCAACGCTAATCATTTCATCCACAGGACAATTCAAGGACATCTCAGTCACTCATTGTCTACCTCTTTATCATGAGGGTCGGGAGGTGGAGCCAATCCGAGGTGATGTAGGGCAAAAGGGGGGGGTACACCCACGCACAGGTCGCCAGTCCATTGCAGGGCCAACATACAGAGACTAACACCAAATTCACACCATTGATTTAGAGTGTCCATTTTTCATAATCTTCATATTTTTGGACTGTGGGAAACCAGATTACCAAGAGAAAAGTCACCACAGAAAGGCCCTGGGTTGAACAGGGATTCAAACCATTGACCTTCTAGCAACATGTAACACATCAATATCTAACACACATTTTTTTTTTTAAATGGGTTAGGGTAAGAGTTAGGGTTAGTTTTTAAGGTTAGAAGTTGTTTTTGAACACCATGACTGCCTCCCCCACCTGATTTACAGCTCCAGATATGACAGGCGTGTAAGTTATGTTTATGTGACGTTGCACCTGCCTGTAATGATTAGTCATGCTGTGAGTGTATGATTTTCACTGTGAGGTTCTGCAGGAAACATGATCATGACTAAGGAGTGAGTGACAGAGATTTTCTGACACCTACCATGTTATGAGCGTGTGCTAAAACAACAGACACTGAAGATGTGAACAGTTTGTGTTGCCATGGTGTTGTTCAAGGATCAACTCTGGTAATGTCGTTAAACCCGAGCGATGTTACTGTTTGTTGGAGCCATTTCTCTTGGGAAGATAATTTGCTTTGCGTGTTTTAAGCTCGATCGCACATGAAACGAGGCGCCTCTGGAGAAATCTGGGTCTGAAACCGTTTGTATGAGTCATGCAGTTCAGATTTCTGCTCAGGAAAATTATACTAAGCCTTTATCAAACCATGCTTTTTTTCATGTATCCATCCGTTCGTTCTCATCTGTTTGTGACAGGTGTAACCCTTATTTTGTGCGGTGCATCAAGCCAAACCATCACAAGGTATATGTGCAAGTGTGATGGTGTGTGCAGGTTTGCTGTGATTATTAGCACTTTGATTTATATGTAATATTATTATTATTATCATTATTATTATGTGTCACATGCACATTTTTGTGTGTATTTGTGTGTAGGAGCCGGGAGGGTTCGACAATGAGCTGGTCAACACTCAGCTGCATTACTCTGGTATCATGGAGACCATTCTCATCAGGAAGGAGGGTTATCCGTACAGATTACACTTTCACAGCTTCCTATCAAGGTTTGCAGATTTTGCTTATTCTCAGTAAATGTAAGAAATGTAACCACCGGTTGCTCCATGCCACCTAAAATATAAAGCATATTATTTCAGCCTCCTGTTCAGCTTTCTCTCCTCATTACCACACACCACTTTCACTTTGTCCAAGCTGCCTGAACTATTGGCTTATTCCTCAAAGGGAGGAATTTACACACCGTTTATTTTCATGCTCAAATAGCCGTCTGGCAATTGCCATCATTTGCAGTAGGGAAGCAGTCAAAACCAATTGCTCTCACAGCACTGGCGGTGATTACTAAAATAGTCCGAGAAATAATGGCCCCATTCAGACTAGGTATTAACATTTGTCCTAAATGTGATCTGATTACAAGTGGACAGCTCTAAGTTCAGGTCTGAATGCACATACTACTCCTGCAGATGCATCTGATGCAGATGCAAAAACAGAGTATGTTTTTTATTGTCAAGTAGGTAACTGCATACAAGGGGTATGGCTTTTGGTTCAGAACAAACAGAATATTATACATATATGTCTTTAAGGTTTAAACTAAGAAAATGAAAAATGGTTACTGTACAAAAATAACACAATGTGGCAAAATACATTTAAAGCTGATAAACATTCAGATATATATATATATATATATATATATATATATATATATATATATATATATATATATATATATATATATATATAAGTGTGTGTGTGTTTAGTGTAAGAATAGGTATATATGAAAAAGTTGCAGTACAAAAGAGTTGGATAATGGGTGAGAGTTAACCCTCACAGCACATTCTGGCTGCTTTTTTCCATTACGGTGTTTAAACATACAATATATACAGAGGCTATAAGAATGTGCACTATAGAGTGTCTTATATCCTTCTTTCAGAACAACCTAGGCAAACTGATGAAAAAAAAAATTTGTCACCAATTATACAAACACACCTGAGCAAAAAGTACTCAAAATGTTTAAAACGGATTGGATTTGTGGAATTTGGAAATACGTCACTGTTCGCTTGGCTCGTTTTTATGAACAAAAACAAAAGAAAAACTAAAAATGTGATATATAATGAAACATAACTTTCACTAGCAACACATAATAATAAGAAAAGCCTGAATTTGTGACCTATAAACACACACCCCCAGGATGTCCATATAAGGAGTTATATTATATATATATATGTATATTATTTCCATGACAAGTTACCATGGGTGCACCTGATGAGCACTAAGGGTTAATTTAACGTATTGTGTTTATAAGG
Organism: Microchirus variegatus; assembly: GCF_963457635.1. Classification (NCBI taxonomy): domain Eukaryota; kingdom Metazoa; phylum Chordata; class Actinopteri; order Pleuronectiformes; family Soleidae; genus Microchirus; species Microchirus variegatus. Next base: position 5,961,136 of record NC_139824.1, read on the forward strand.
GAAATCAGAGTCTAGTGGGTCTTTAACATTATTCATGAGGCTTCAGATACAGATCACTCAAACCACAGTCGAGGTCTGGGACACGTGGCCACATTCTTTTGCATGTGTGACCGAAAATCCATTCTGAGGATGCATCAGTGACCGCCTACTCAACTGACGTCCTTTCACAATCAACCAAAAGTGTTTTTAGTGCTCTAACATTCATTTATTGGTTGAGTTTACCACAATAATAACACCGATTGCCACATTTATTTTCCTCAAGTGGTCAAAAGTTGATTCAATCTGTGCATAGCTTTAAGACTCAGAACAGAAATGACCTTTGCATGCATTTGCATATAGAGTGGGGAAGTGAGATATGCTCACATGTGTCCAGTGGAGGAGTCCATTCAGGAAGAATTTTACTGCCAGTTTTGAACAGATGAATTTAGATCTGTTCACATTCAATCACATCTCTCGGGCAGGATGTTAATTCCAAATCTGACCGGGGTCAATATGAGGGTCCAGCATTCACAGCTAATTCACAATAAACTGCCAGAAACCCAGAGTACAGTGAGTCTCACATAGCCTTAGACACTGTCTCCAGATTCACAAAGTTCAGAAACATGTAGCTCTGGATTTCACTTTATTTGTATTTGCTTCAAAATTAAAATTGACTTCACATTAAACCTGTGTGTTTATGTGTGTGTGTGGGCTTCTATGTGCACACAGGTACAAATCATTGCTCTGCCTGAGGGAGCTGCCACCAGCAGACGGAGAAAACTGCATCATCATGCTCCACAAGCTCGGCCCGGTAAAGAATGGCTCGTATCAGGTGGGAGTCAGTAAGGTAAGCAGCTCTCGCGCTCCCAAACCTCCACATACTGTACATATGAGCAGATAGAAAATGTGTGATAAAATAAATCAAGCCATTAGATATCAAGAGTGTTTCATTTAGATCTGTGTGCATTTTAGATTTTCCTGAAGGAGGAGTTGTATCAGCTGCTGGAGGGGAAGCGCGACCGCGTGCTGAACCTCGCTGCCATGACACTGCAGAGATACACTCGCATGTGTTTTGTACGGAAGAACTTTCTCAAGTTCAGGCGCCGCATTACGCTGTTTGAAGCTCGCAGCAAGGGCTACGTGGCCAGGTAATATTCACCTTCGAGTTCAGCTGCTAGTATGCATTCATGACTCTGTGAAGTTTAATTTTTAACCCTTAGAACACATTTAGGCTCCCATTACTGTTTTAAAACGCATATACAGAGGCTATAAGAATGTACAATATAAAGTGACATATCCTTTTTCCTTCAGCACAACCCATAGGCAATCGGATTAAATTATTTTTTTTTTTCCTTTTCATCAACTATATAAAAACACCTAAACAAAAAATACTCAAAAATTTTTAAAATCGGGAAATTTGGAAATTCAAAGATCACTTGACTCGTTTTTTATGAACAAAAACAAAATTAAAACGGTCTATTTTGTGTCCTCTACACAAGTATCGCAACACGGTTAAAAAAAAAAGTGATATAAAATGAATCATAACTTTGACTCAACAACGCATAAGAAGATAAAAAATGCATTTTGTAAAGCCTGAAGATGTGACCTATGAACACACACCCAGGACTTCCAAATAAGGAGTTGTGTATTATTCTCATGGCAATTTACCAATGGTACAACCGTGAGCACTAATGTTTAATGTCCCATAACCACAGTAAATAAAGTCTAATAAAAGAAAAGAGATGCCGCTTCCAACAACTTACTTGGCTTGTATTCTTATAACACATACATTGAAATTCAATATAAATTTAAAAAAAAAAATTCCCCTGAGTCAATAAGATCGGCCTCTTCAATACACTGTCCCGCTCAAGTCTGGAGTTTCAGTCCTGAGTCTGGCTGTTTAGACTTTAGTGTTTGGTTTCACTCAGTTAAATAGGTCAAAGCTTATCTCAGCCAACCTGCTTCTTTTGTCCTCGATGTGACGAGACGAGGCCACAGGATTCAGGCCAAGCTCATCCATCAGGGGTGATAGATTTCCCACTCATTGCCAGTCATGCAAAACCTGGTGATGTTACGCAAGTTTGGTTTTGTTCAAATAGATCCTTAACTGGTTTAATTAAAACACCAACAATGGCACTAAATTGAGAGTTAAATATATGTATTTCAGAGATTGAATTTGACAATTGATAAATGATGGAAACATAAAGTTAGAACTCCAATGAAGCCTGACTGCATTCTATTTATCGTGCTCCGATCACAGCCACTCTCACACCAAGGTGGTCCATTGAAATATCTAAAACATGTTGCTACGCCAATGCTGCTTTGCTGCCACTACCCACGCTTCCACCTTTTTAGATCAGAGTCTAACAGCCTGAAAAATTCCATATGTATTCAATGTCTTGTATGGGTTTTTCCAAGCATGCTGTGCTTGATTATCAAATAAACTGGAGCCATCAGTGCCAAGTCTACCTGCATTCCCATGTGGCGCTATTAATTCATTTGATTTCTTGATTAAACTGTGATTAACCCAAATCATATAACACCTAGTCCACTGTCACATTGAATAGAATCACATTGTGCAGCTAATAGTCATTAATCTTGCTTAATTGTCCTTCGGCTTCTTTTTCACTGTTCCCCGTCTGAATCGTCCATCATCAAAATGTTTGACACGTTTCCTGGACAGAAAGAAGTTTACTCTGAGGAGAAAGTACCTCATCAGGTTCCGCTCTGCCGCGCTGCTCATCATCAACCGCCAACGTTACATGAGGGTATGTGGACAGTGTTGGCTTCTCAGTGGACATTTTGTTGTCTTTATCCTGAAGGAAAAGAAATAATAATGATCAAATGCGTGACGTGTGATTGTTGTTGTCTTTCTGTCAGACAGTGGTGGAGCCTGCAAGGAAGGCAGAGGAGGTGAGTGAGGGAGGGAATGGAAATAAACTGTCTGAGAGGGAGGAGGGAAGAGGGGGACACTGTCATGTTTGATTGTGATATTATGTAACTATCTGTTTGGGTTTGTGACGTGTGGATTTTCCCCAACTTGCTGAGGCATACACATCTCTTAGTCTGGTTCTTGCCAGATCTCAGTTGCTTGTTGTGTGAACTGTTGGATTTCTCTTTCTCTATCTAACATTGTAAGGTCCAGGTCTTAGTTGTCTGAAGTGCCATGAAAAACGATGTGCTTTGGTGAAATACAAATAAAATTGATTTGATTTGATCATCGGTAGGATCGCATCAACAGAGAAGTAGTGAATGTGACGACACTGCCAATCCCTGCTGAGCTGGCTGCCCTGCTGCACCTGGCCTCAGGTACACACACACACACACACACACACACACACGCTGCTTCTGCAGCTATGACATGCATTGACCTCTATTCATTCATTTGGACAGCCTAAAGTTAATGCCTAACCCTAACTTTGATCAAATGTCACACATTAAAACCACAAATCAAATATTTGCCCTAAATATAATCAGTTCCTTGCAAATTAGGTGTTGCCTCTGCTTCATCAGATCAGGTTTTCGTCTCCATGAGGACTACTGGTCCTATCAGTGTTTATAACAGAACAGGTTCCTTAATTCCTTAACCCTGAATCCAAGTGTTCCCCTCAAATAATCCTTTGCAGTTGTGTGGATGTCCCTCAACTTTTTCTGTCTGTCTGTGTCTTAACTTTTTAAGGTCAAATAGTGAAAGTCATGCCCCATTTATTTTAATGTATTTTAATTAACGTATTAATGTAATGATTTCACATTTTGGGGATTTTCATGCCTTTTATCGCCATAAGGAAGACAAGTCTAAACAATGTCACTGTATAAAGCGATGAAAAAAACACACAGACAAAAAGTGTACATGTTTTTGTTACTTCCGTGGGACTATTTCTTCTACTATCCCTGACATTTTCTGGACCAGAAGTCCTCTTAGGGACCAAAGCCTGGTCCTAATGAGGCAGAGCCTAATTTCTGAGGTTTAAATATGAATAGTAGTCAGATTAAGGTTCCCATTAGGCATTGCCTAGTTATGGTTAAGGTTAGGGTTAATTCTTTGGTTTAAAGGGACACTGCGTAGTATTTATGGGTTTATATAACCCAAAATCCACTTTTGTATACATATTATGTGCTCCTGCATTGTCTAGTCGCTGTATAATATTTTTTGTTTCAATTTCGTAGTGTTTCAAAAAGTCATGTAAAATAACATGGTCGCAGGCCGCTGTTGCATTGCCACGACGCCATGTTTCTACGGGAGCCTGTATAGACAAACCCGAGAGAACAAAACTAACTAGAGAGCGGATCTTTTTACGCGTTTAGAATGTCTTGAAGGACCACACGTATTTTACAGCGGATAAAGGAACACCAGTACCTGACTGTACACCCGCAACACGGAGAAAGACGACGAGGACGACATTTGACTGGCTGAGGTTACCGTAGCGCTCAGGGAAGGGAGGGGGTGAGCAGAGGAGCAGTTTGTTGTTGTAAATTTCAGCCTCTCCTGTAGATGTCACTATAAACTACTTACTTCACCTTTAAACAATAATAAATGAATGGAAGTCAATGCAGAGTCCTAACAAGAATTATGTGCAAACCTGTGTGTTCTGCCTTGTTTCCAGGTGGATTCAACAATATTCAGTGTCCTAGTTCTATGAAGGCTCATGCCCTGCGGTGTGTGTGTGTGTGTGTGTGTGCGCGTGTGTGTTTGTGTGTGTATTCAAAGGTGGTGAGGAGCTGCACTCTGACTGTCTGGCTGTGGTCCAGGCTCCAAAGGTTCAGGTTGACCCGCAGCTCACTCTGCCTCTGGATATCAACAACTACCTCATGACTCACTACATACGGGCCATATTTCGGGTGAACACACGCACACAAATACACTCCAAAAAATATATCGTACACATATTGTAAAACTAAATGAACACAGCATTATAACATAAACAAGCTTGCTGTGTATATCCACCTGTAAATATTCTGTTTGTGTATAATGTGTTGTAGGAGCCATTGTTCGGGATGCTGACAGCCCCAATAGAGAATTCAATTCTTCGACTGGAGGAGGGGCTCAAGCAAGGATCCCTGAACATTTTCATTCTGGTAGATGTTTCATATTTTTGGAAACCCTTTAAAATGAGCTGCAAAACACTGTAATATTTCATGATTTCGTAATTTTAATTAAGTTTGCAACAAGTAATAGGTTTGAAATGTCACTGGCTACAAAGGGTAGGCATGTACTTTAGTTTACATTTTGTGCCTTGTGAATGTGATATTTCAGAAATGCCATCATAGACCGTAAAATAAAAAGTTGACGTAATCTTGCAGTCTGCCAGATGAAGACAATATAGAAGAAAAAAAAACATGTTGAATAGCCACCAGGGGGCGACTCCACTTTAGGGAAAATAGATGATAAAACATGGCACATACGAGGGGACATCAGTGTGATCAAAAGCTTGTGTAGACTAGCAGGAGCTTGGTTGTAAATGTGTGTCTGTAAATTTGTTGTAGCTGAAAATCTCACAGTATAAAAACAGGACGTAAGATTCTTATGGATTGAACGCAATTAGAGAATAAGTTCAATGATTTTGTTCGTCAAAGATCAAACATCAAGGTCACCTGGTAATAGTGATTTTAGAAAGTGATATAAGTAAATACAGAATCACTAACAAGGAAAAGTAATTTGTCACCGTACTCAAATGTTAACTACTTGGATGTTGGTGGTCAAAGGTCAAGGTCAGAGGGATGTCTACCTGGGGACACTTGATATTGTGACTCCTTTAAAGGAGATTTCATTACAGGACAAAGGTCAAAACTCCCTGTCTCCTGTCTTTGACAGATACTTAGGTTCATGGGTGATCCTGACCTGAATGGGGCTCAAGAGAATCTGTTTGGAAACTACATCATTCAAAGAGGACTGACCAATCCCAGCCTCCGAGATGAGATCCTGGCTCAGGTGGCCAATCAGGTCAGAGCCTTTTCTCCAACCTTTTCTGAACCTGCTGAGGTGACAACACGTTAGCAGAATTCCACACAATCTCACGTCTTTTTTTTCTTTTTTTCCCTTTTCTGACAGGTGTGGAGGAATCCGAACATTTTGAATTCAGAGCGTGGTTGGCTCCTTCTCTCCTCTTGTCTCTCTGCCTTCCTGCCATCTCAAAGACTGGCCAAACATCTGCTGAAGTAATAATCAATAACATATACTGGTGTTTTACAGAAAGACCTTCGAGTTTTCTGTTTTTATGACATGAATCTAGGTCTGTTCAGCAAGAGACTTAATATATCCCCCTCTTTTCCTTAATGCCTCTGTCTCACTACTTTTGTGTCTTCGTCCATTATTGTTGTTTTTGTAGGTTCGTGTCTGATTATGGGCCAGAGGGTTACAACTGTGTGTGTCAGCACCGTCTGCTTCAGGCTCTGCATCAGCTGAATGTCGGGCCGGAGTGCGTCCGGACGTACCCGCCTTGTCTGCTGGAGTGGACCGCCAATCGCAAGAGGGCACACACTGTCCTGCACATTCACTGTTTTGACGGTGAGACACACAAACACAACGTGTAGTAAGTAATAGCGAGTTAGTAAATACTAGTCATACAGATATCACAGCACACAAGGTTACTGTTAGGTTAGGGTTAACCCTGTTGTAGTGCAGATATGAAAGGTTTTATTTTACAGAATAAACAGTGCAGTGGCTGTTGAATATGTTTTTAATATAGATTTAGACTTAGACTTAGACTTCCTTTTATTGTCATTGCACAGAGAACACAACAGTGAAAAACTGGCAACCGGTAAATAAAATAAAATAAGAGGCAGCATTGTGTTTGTAAACAACAGTATAAACATAAGGTTTTTGTGAATAAATATATTTAAATATATATAAAAGTAGTGCAGTTTGCATAAGTAGTGCAAAAGATAAGAAACATTGGCTTAAGGTGCATATGATCATGAAATACAAATGTTTTTTTTATATGTTTTGTATACAATGATCAATAGAGGGTATGAGTGTCAAGGTTTTACTTGTCAAGTTCTATATATTTAAATTTATTTTGTTTATTATTATTATTCATAATAAAGCAGTGATACTTCTGTACACTAAAACTTATCAATCATTGCCTTTTTTTTGAGTATATACTGTATATGATTGCTGATTAATTGGCACAGATTAGATTTTCTCCAAAATATTGGTATCAGCAGCAAAAAGCTCTCCTCATAATCACTCTTACTTTCGTGTTTTCCAAATACTTTAATTTGTGGTTTGTGCTTTTTCTCCTGAAGCTGTTTCGTTCCTGTGTCCTCTGCACTCGTGGACAACAGGAGAAGAGATGGCCAAAGACATCTTACAACACAGGTATCACCTCACTGTAAAACATTACAGAACACTAAAGTCATTGACTGTATTCGTCACTAAAGAAATGTTGGGGAGAGAAACTAAAGCAGGTGGAAATGTGATATCCTGTTTTTCAGATGTGAACATTCAGTATTTGTCTGTATTATTATGTGCATAGGGGTGTAACGGAGGGCCGTCGAGGGTGGTCAGTGCTTCTGAAGGAGCCGGCTCAGTGGGTGGAGCTGGAAGGTTCTGACTACGTTCTAGACTTGATGTCGGACCTTGAGCTTCCCGCTGACTTCCCCAAAAACAGCAGCTACTTCATCATCTCTGCACAGGAACCCACCAGAGTGCGAGCCAACGCAAGCATGTGAGATGCACAAACACATACACAGAGTTTCTAGTCATGTTAATGAAACGAAAAGTCACATAAATCAATACTTGTGTGGTATTGTAACGGTCCGGTGTTCATTTACAGAGAGTTCATTAACAGAAACTGAATATGAACAATGGACAAACCAGCCACAAAGTACATTTTGTATTTTATAGCATTGTATAGTGGCTACTAAACAATGAAAGATGAATGAATGAATCCTTTCTGGTATGCAAAGGCCACCGTCGTTCCCTGGTGTGCTTATGAAAGGAAGGGGGGAGCAGCCTAATGAGCCGTTTGTTTCTCTAAATGGCCAAAAAGTTAATTGTTGTAGTTTTTAGTAAAACGTTTTTAGAGCATTTCTTCCACCATTGCCAGATTTGCTAATTACAAAAGTATGGATATATCACATGTTATATCATATGTTGTTGTTTTTTTTGTTATTGTTCTACAGCAGCCTGTTGGGTGTTGGGTTTGAAATAAATAATGATGTCATAACATCAACCATACCTGGCTCTGATGGACAAGGTACACATTAAAGCAAACGTTTGAGCACTGACACAGTGATGAGCAGATGACAGAGTTTTATTTCTCTCTTCTTCTCGTCCTCCTCCTCCTCTTTCTCTCTCAGACTTGGAGCCTCAGAGAGGAATGGATAGTTATCTCGACAGCCTGTTTGACCCTGTGCTGTCTGATGGAACTGGGGTAAGTTACACTTAACCACATAAGAGGGGAAACTCCTCTGTTCTTCCATTTACTGCCGATTAAGAAGTGATGGAGTAATGAGGGTACTTGTTTAAATGCAGGGGGTTTTTTTTATATACAGTATGTACTAAATATACACTGGATACAGTAGCACAACCTCAACCAGTACAATGTTTGTCCATGATGCATGATGCCAAACGGTTGAATTCCAAAAAGGAAAGAATATCTGTACCTGTATTTTTTCCATTTCCTTGTCTCGATCACATTCCCTTTCAAGAGCACATGTGTTTTCAGGGGACACTAGCAGTGATCCACCAAACTATTCTTTAGAGTTTTAATACTAGGTTTCATACTAGAGAATCCAGTTCATGTGGTCAGTTTCAATCATTGCTAATACTAATACAGTAAGATCGTCATTTGATATATGGCACATACAAGTCAAGTCAACTTTATTTCTAGAACGCATTTAAAAAACAATCAGGGCTGACCAAAGTGTTTTACAGAGTTCAAAACACAGCAACAAGGTATAAAACATAAAAATCTATAAAAACATAAAAGTATACTTCAAATAGCAAACTTCAAAAATAAAATAAATAATAATAATAATTATTATAATAAAATGGTAAAAATCTTGGTAGAAGTGTACAGAGTTGAGATTTATTTTGCGTTGTTTTATGTCAACACAAGCTGATTTTGATTTTTCCTGTTTGTGATCATCATGAAATCATCAAAATGCTGTCAAGATCGCACACAGACAGTCCTAGTGATTTAAGTGCCACAATAGGTATTTTGCATCTTATAGTCATCATATTTACAATTTGTGTTATTCACTTTAAAATGTTCATGACAAATATGTATCTTACTAGGGGTGGAGGAAAAAATTGATTCACATAGGAATCACGATTCTAATTGTCCACAATTCTGAAATGATTCATAAACTTCAAAAATCAATCAACAAAACACCAGTTTGTGTTATTTGTGTAACATTTATTTTTGTAACTTCTGGGAGAAAAAGTATTTTTTTTGGACAGTAAGTAACTTTTTTTTTGTTTTGAATGAATAAATGTTAACTTTTGTCTTAAGTTTGCGTTTATTTGATCACATTATCACATTATCTTATACAAACTGTATTGTTTTGATGCCATAATTTGCCTTAACACACTATGCATTGAATTTTTGAATCGAGAATTGTTTGAATCGAGAATCGTATGTATCAAATCGGTTGAATCGAGAATCGATTTTGAATCGACTCGTGACCCTAAGAAACGAATCGTGAGCCACCCAGAGATTCACATCCCTACAGTATATCTTACCTTCAATGCAAAAGAAGAAGAAACAACTTGTTCTCACCATAATGTGATTCAAGAGTGTTTTTGAGCCATTTGAAGAGTGCAAAGCATTATTTAACTGTAATAATTGTGATATAAAATAATATATTAAAAATAAATATTGTGAGTCACAAGCACTTTGGTCAGGATAATCATGACATAACATCTTCATATTGCCCAATACCTATTGTGTATGTTTAATTTTAGGCTGATTCAGGATGCATTATCTCCACCATAAATTTTACACTCCTCCTCGGTTACAAATAATAATTGTAGATCGAGTAGTAGCAGCAGATTTAAAGTCGTATTTATTTGGGTGAATGCTGCAGTGTCTGCTGCTGGCCATGTTGTGTCTGTGTCAGTCCTCAGCTGTGACGACACTGTGCTGACTGTCAGCTCTGCTATCGGATGTGACTGACAGGAATTAGCATGTATCAGATGTGTCCTACAGACCTCTCCCACCCAGCAACCTATTACGTTACCCAGTTACCGTAACTGTCACAGCGACTAGATCGCCACGGTGATTTCCGAACCAGGCAACGCACGTATCTGCTTACCAGGAACTGACACTCTGGCAAATGAAGGGCTTACTATTTAATGAGACATGGCCTGCAAACAAACTGCTGTGGATTTATGGGTCAGTGGCTGATTTCTGATGGAATGGCTATATAATCAAGAGGGGTGTTTTCACCAAAGGGAGAGTTAAAGGTCCAGTCATTACAAAAAACAGTCACACTTTTCATCTTTCTGTCTGAAACTACACAGTCATTTAACAAACACTGTGCCTCAAAACCTTTCAGTGTCAAATATTAACTGAAGTCATGGTCAAAGTTGTTTAAGATTCAGAGACACAGTTAGTATCCATAGTCAAAACACACATTAACACATTTCAAAAGTAAATCCATCACAACCAGTCACAGAGGAGACGTTTGTCTTTGCAACACACTGAACATTTAAAGTACCTGACTCCTTTTGTCCTTATCCAAAGAAAGGTTGTTTACTGTCTTAGAGGAGCAAAGAAACCAGAAAAATATAACGCAGTATAAATGTGTAAGAATTAGTGACATCTAGTGGCAATTGCTGTACGACAGCAAGGGAAGCTCAGCTTCCTTAAAATGTCATTAAATATGTATTGCGTTGTATTTATGTTTCAATACTAAACTTGCGCTAGAGCGCGATTAGAACATGTCACTATTTTTTTCAGAATCAGCTGTTTATCACAGATGACGTCTTACGTTACGTTCGTATTCCTGTAGCAGCCTCCGCATTAAAACCACTTGAAACTCAGCTGGTTCAACAGTATAGGTTTTTTTCATTGCAGTGAGCTTGACAGTGATTGGACAAATCCCGCAAAATTGTCACTTCCACAGAAGCTCAGCTTCTCTGGGAGTAAATGGAGCAGTGGCCGGGTGCTTGCACAGGGCTTGTGCATGATGATTGGAGCCAGTTTTTGATTGACAACGTTGCAGAAACATACACAAGTCTTTTCTGCCTCAGTCCCATGTGGGTTTTGTGAGGGAAGTCAGTAGACAAATAGCTTGTTTTTGTGTTATTTGCACATACTTTTGCACATACTACTGGAAATAAAAACCCTATTATAGCATTTTTATTTTACATAATTATCGTGTTTCCTTGTTTTCCCGCGTTTAGTTGTTCCTTTGCAGAATTTATGTAAGAATTTATGTATAAATAACGGCCTGAAATGAGCTTCCCCTGCTTCGACCAGCAACCGCCACGGGTGACATCTAATGGTAAGACTGCAGATTATAACAAATGGAGGACTCCTCCACTCACGCCTACCTTTTCAAAGCGCATCAGCAAATTGTAGTGGCTTTTACATACCAGAAAGGATGCCATTCTTATCTGTTTGCATAGTAAGAGATGACAGCCTTCATAAAGCAAGGTTTTTAGAATCACATAAAAAGTCTACGAAAACCTAACAATTTTCATGTTAGCGTTTGGGTAGAGCACTATTCCTTTAACTTTTGTTTGGCATTTGCTTTCATGTTTTGTCCAGTTCCACCTGTTTGAGGTGTGTCTCTTCTTATAGGAAGCAGAATCAGCTGCAGGACTTTCCGGCAGGATGAAGGGGGCAGGGGGAGTCGGAGGCGGCTGGCAACAGCAGGGGCAGTCCACCGGTCCCCCACCTCCACCTGGAGGTCAGACACAAGACCATGAATCTGAGCTTTATATTAAAGATGGAGTGACTTTGGTGCCAGAGACACACTATTCACACACTGAAGAAGAACCTCACTATGTCCATAAATTAGCAAGATCTAACACTGTTAAACTCTACATGTGTTTGTTTTTGTGTCCACAGCTGTGAGAGTCCTTCCTGTGGGAGGTGTGATGTTGCCTCCTGTGGTTGCCGTGGCACCTGTAACACCTGGTTTGTATAAAATATGGAAAGAAATACGAGTTCAGAAAAACTCAAGCATAACGTCCCTCTGTCTCTCTCTCGACCAGATGCCCAGCAGGCTGTCTTGGCCCAACAGCAGCAGGCAATCATGAACCAGCAAGCAGTCATCATGGTAAACTCTCTGTCTGCATCTGGATCTGTTAAAGGGGAATTCCAAGATTTTTTATCCTGGGTTCTATGTTAATAAATGTGGGTGTGTAAGTGAATAGTGCCTACAGAGACTTTTAGAATGCTCCAGTAGATTGCATCAGCTGCTACAATGTAATCCTATAGTACAGTGTACATTATGTACACTAAAGTGCTTGTTTTTACTATTAAATGACTGAAATTGTTGTTGTTGAGACTGACAACATCACTGACACAGTCGTGTCACTTAACTCTTGCTCAAATCTCGCTCTGAATTCTGATGAGTCTTGAGAGTTTTTCCAGGAAGATAAAGCAGTAAACATGAGTGAGGCAAGGGTGGTGATGTCAGATTTATGTCCACAGATTTATGGACACATCACAGCCACTAATTTCAGGCAACAACACTCTTGTAAACATTGACCTTCTCCGTCTGTGGGCATGGGGTCATAGTACTCACAGTCACACCACTATTTTTCCAGAGCTTTGCATCCTTGCAGCTGCTATTTCACCTTCCTCTGTCCGTTTACGTGCATCTGATGTGTGCACAAACGAGAGTGACACAGTCATAGCGGTAACAATGTGCATTTGTTGGAAAAAGCTGGTGCGTCACATCAGGATGAAAATATCTGTACCTTTTTTGGAAGGCAGCAAGCGCTTCTTTTTTATACTCGGGACAAACAAGTAGGTCAAACTGGTCTTTGTTCACTCTGAAATAAACTCTGAACCGCCATCATCCAGACAAAGCTCCCGAATCAGTTTGTGAGGGAGAGGATGCAACCAGGCATGGCGAGCTGCTGTGAAGGAAATGTGGTGCTGACAATCCATTGTGTTTCATTTGATTATTTTTCTTAGTTTAATGTGGAAATTACTTCAGCGAGGCTGGCCATCACAAAACATCTCAGGTTGTGGTTGCTTAGTAAAGATTGTGACCCCAAAGCCCTTCAATTTAAAACCCCTCTGTGTTCTTCTATGCATTTAAAAAAAAATACATTTTAGGCACTCTCAGAATCTTAAGCCGTTATTGGTGAAAACAAGCACTTTTAGTCGATATAAAGATTTTTGCTGTTGCCACATAGGATTACAATGCAGCTATTGCAGCTGTGTAATGGCTGCCAGAACCATTGACTGGACCAATTCTAAAAGTTTTTGTAAGTACTCCTCTGTTACACACCCAGATTTATAAAAATAGTAATTTAAACCAGATTAACCGTTCTTGCTTTGGATTTTAATGTTCTTGTCTCTCAGGCTCAACAGATGACCATGCAAGCCATGGCTATGGTCACCAGCCCAGTGTCAAGCCCTCCCATGTCCCCGATTACCAGCCCTCCCTCAAGTCCTCTGCTCCACCATCCTCAGAGCCCATACGCCCCGAGTCCGTACGCTGTCATTCCTCCAAGTCCCTATGCTAACATTCCACCCAGCCCCTACGCCAACTTCACCCCCACTCCCTACGCTGCAGCAGAAATCCCGCCAAGCCGCTATCCTCCCGCTGCTCAACAGGAACCAACTCCATCACAGCCTCGAGCTCAGCCTGCTCCTGCTGAGCCCCAGACACAGCCCGGAGCTCAGGCTCAGGCTCAGCCTCAGGCAGCCCGCGCTAACCCCAAACCTCAGCCAAGCTCCTCTAACGCTAACACTTACCAAAATGAGCGAGCACTGCCTGAAGCCAACCCCACTGCACAGGTCAGTGACTCTGAGACATATGAGCCAAAAGTCCAACATGACATGAAGCATAATGATTCAACACTGCGGAGTTTATGAAAGATGTTATGATTGTTGTTGGTGTGATCTCCTGGCAACAGGTAGTTGTCACTTACCCTGACAAAAAGGACAGAATAAAAGATTTAGAAGTCAAAAGAAGAATTGTGTAAAAAAATAACACACATCTACTTAAAATGCATCAACAGAACATCCACCAATATCTATTTAATTAATGGGGCTCTTACAACTATTAGGTTTGTTGGAGTTTGACATTTTGACTGTGTGGTTTTTACTTTTGAAGCAATTATTTTTGTTTAGGCAAAAAGCATTTACAACATTTTAACTTGAATAGTTTCCCTTGTATGAAGCTTTTTGATGTTGAGGTACTTTTTATTTATTTAATGTGTTTTAGTTCATTCTTTTTTAATTGTGCCTGGACATTAGCATGCAGCTCAGTTCAACATGGACAAAACAAACAAAGCAACACAAGGGAAATAATCTCCTCCTCAAGTTTGTCTTTCAAACAGTTTTATTATCTGTGATGAAAATGAAACGTGCTGCCTCTTGTATTTGCTCTGACGTCGACTTTGCTCCGACATCAAATATCTGCAGAATATGGCAAACATCTGTCTGTGTGTCTTGCTCAGGTTCAGTCAGGTAAGGACAGCGCTCCTCGCAGGAAGGCTCCGGGCGTCCCCATAAACAAGGACAAACCAGCCAGGAAGTTTGGTAAGAAAGATGCGAAACATGAAAGAGAGTGTGAAAGCAAGAGAGAGTGTCTCCAAATGTGAATTTGAGTCTGATTGGCTGTTTATCTCTGTATGTTGGTCTTAAAAAATGCCTCTTGAATGACCCCCCCCCCCCCCAAACATGAGTGGTATAGAATAGATAATGGATGGATTATGTGTGTGTTTATGTTTTAGCCCCAGTCATGACGTCTCCTCAACCTGCTGCTGGAGAGGTGGTGAAGTACTCATCAAAGTCTTCAGATCTCATTACCCCCAGCCAAGACATCCAAGGTATTGTTTAAGTTAAATGAACCTCTTCATACAGCGTGGACCAATACTGGTCATGTAGCTCACAAAGTAACATTTAGTTGGTATTTTGAAGTGAATACAGTGACTGAGAAGATAACGTGTTCTCCACTTTTTTACTCACATAAGTCATTATGTTTCAAAGAAATCATCAAACGATACAACTCACCATCTCCACCAGCAGAACAGCTGCCACCTGGCAAGAGGTGAGACGCACCCACACACACACACACACACACACACAGACGAGTAGTTGCTCAGTTGAGTTTTTCTTGTAACTACAGCAGAGCAGCTGATTTTATCTTTGGTCACATAATTAACTGTGCTCGATGTAAAGCATTAACTACAGCAAACCACCTGGTCGTGATGTTGTTATTGCTCGCAGTGGGCACTGAGTACCAGGATGATTGTGTTTACACACACTAAAAAACACTGAATGAATGTCTTCAGGAGACCGGAGGGGAAGTTCAAGAAGAAGCAAACTGCTCGTGATGAAGCTTTACAGATCCTCAAACCACAGATGGAAAATCCTCCTGCTCCACAGGTAAACACACATCCAGCAGATGCTAAAAAATGTTGCACTTGCCAAAGCATTTCACAGATACATTTTACACGTATAATATAAACAATTATATCACATTTTACATTACGTATTACATTTTACTTACAGTATAATATTCATAGTACATATTACATGTAAGATACGTATAACTTTGTATTTGTATCAGGATCAGCCTCAGTCAGCTTTTTTATATCCTCTGATTAAAGATAATAACAGTTTAGTCAACTTTAGTTTGATTACATTCCTTAGCTTTTGTCTGATTCATAATTCATGAATACATTTTATTTTGTTGTGGTGTTTTGAATCAATTAGTCAGTCCTTGATTGATGATTAATTTAGTTCACTTAGGGACACTCATACTTTTTCTGATCTAAGATCAACAATATTTATTTTATAACATTGTCTCTTATTATTCTGCACTTTAACCTCCATCTGCTGTTATTTTCGTGTCATGTCGTGGACTAAAGATGGAAGTTGACTTTATCTATAATATTGCAAATTTTTTATATGTTCATTAATATGTACTGTCCCATTATAAATGAATAAAAAAAAAAAAAAAAGATAATTTAACCATTTATACTGTAAAGCCTGTGGTATACTTCCGAGCACATGATACCTCGCATTGCGCCTCGTATTGCGCGAAACCTTGTATACTCGTATACTATACAACATCAGTGTCCTGTAGTGTCCCACTTCATCATCGGGTGGCGGTACAAGTCTGGACGCAGGGCATAGGACGTATTCCTACCAAAGAAGAGGATAAATGCACGGGTCCACATGAGCGGAGAGCTTCATTTTGCAACGATGGCAGCGAGAATGACGCTAGTAGAGGAAGAGCTGTCGAGCGTGGAAGGATTTCGGTGTGCGACCATTTCAACGAGAAACAATGCATGACGGTGATGAAGAAGAGCTGTTTTGTCTGTTGCTGGATAAAGAGAAACACATACAGAGGAAAAGAAGACTCCTGCATGTGCACATGCAGCATTTCTTGTTGGGTCAGCACTCGCTGTGTGTGGAAGTATACCAGGGCCTTTAGACTTTGTTGATGGCTCGGCTCATTAGATGCTATCTGGACTGGTCAAGCAGCATGCTAAACCAAACATGTAATGCAATGCAGGAAACCCTCAACAAGCCTTTTATACTCTAGAAATCTAGAAAGGTGGAGATGGTAAAACTTTGCCAGAGGAAGCAGTGTGAGGCAGCATTGGTGTAGCAAGAATTGTGGCAGGTCCATCTGTGATTGGAGTGTGACTAATAGATTTTAGTCAATTTCTACATGGCTTCATTACTCAGCTGTGTGTCTTTACCACTTGACTTCAGATGCAAAAACCCAAATAAATGCTCTTGGTTGTGTTCCAGCCCAAACGTCCTGCTGCTCCCCCACCTTCTGCAGCCGCAGTCAAAGAGGTGGAAGTAAAACCCACCAAGAGCGCGAAGACACGAGCACCTCATCGTCCTCTCCCCAAACCTCCTCCAAGTACGCACATCCTCACAGCAAGTATACGGTCGACTCATCCACGTATTCCAGCACACATCACTTTGCAGTTAAATGTGTCCTGTGGAGTTTTCCCAAGAACAGATTGTGTGTAGCTGAAAGGCCCAACAATTATGTTGAATCCACTTCTGTCCTCATCAAAACATAATTTTATTGTTTTAAACTTTTTATTTGTCCTTGTTTTGTTTCTTTGCCAAACAGCCTGTTACCATTTCTATGAACCACTTCCTGCCTGACTACATACTAAATGACAAAAAAGAAAAACATCCAACCATATATATCTCATAATAGGCTAAGTGTCCCTTTAGATTTGATGCAGTTATGGCTAAGCACCCATTGATGACAGAAGGAGAAATTAATCAGTGAGAGTCTTTATATTTTGTTGGGTCATTACGCTTCTTCCTCACCCCTCTTTAACCAGTCTCCTGTGCACTGACCTCTTCTACGATGTGCCAGTTATCAAACATTCATCTGCTGGATCTCATTTTATTGGATTTCCTTGTGGACAATGAGTATTAATTAAGATAAGGTCAAGAAGGTAGTTAAATGGGGGATGCACAAACAGCCTCACAGCAGGCTTGTGGCAAAGTGACAAATGACCTTGACTCTGAGAAATGTGCATTTCCTTGTTGTCTTGTGGCAAACTGACATACAATTATAACATGGTTTGATTAAAATGCACCACATTCGGAGACAGTGACATGTTTAGTTTTTTTCATTCTCTCACATTGTGGACCCCACTCATATTAAGTGAAAACTTGTGAGGATAATCATACTATTTTGGGGATGGAAACAATTTAATGTTGCATTGAGTCACTGAATCAAAGTGAGTTTATATGTAAAACAGCAGCCATATGGGAACTGTAATCAAGTTTAAACACTGGAGAGCATTTGCTCACAGATGAGGCTTCACTGTTACCCAGTGTTACACTATGTTCCTGCACATACCGCACACATAATTGTCCCACCATCTGTTTTATTTTTATAAACATCAAACCTGATTAATTCACTTTCACGTGTCAGTAACAGGCGGAGATTGAAATTGTCACAGCAGCGGAAAATTATCACATGATGAGAGGAGGCAGTAAAGTGACAATAACCGATAGCTGTAAACATATTAAATATGGTAAATAGCTACTGACAACGTGTACGAGAGAGACAGAGGGAAAGAGAGAGACCTTGGCCAAGCTCAATTGAGGGGAAACAAACTGCCACATCTGCTGTTTTTCACAAAAGTAGTGAGGCCTTTTAGGTTTGATAACATTAGACTATTCTAACCTGCAGCTGCAGCTTGCTGTGTTTGACTAACTCTTTTAGCAACCTGTGTGTCAAAGCACCATGAGCTATGTTATTGAGTGGCCCAACAGACCAACAAACCAAAATAGAATATATAACAGAGTTTGTGGGCTGCAAATGATAAATGAAACTGTGTATAAACTGTCTCGAGCATTCAAATGAACACGTTTCCTCAATCTCTCATCGCATATTATGGTCACTTTATGATTCAGTACAATACATTTCTTTCCTAACCTTTAACATGCTGACTGCAACTTGAGCCTCAATTCTTTAAAGCTTCTACTTGTTTAAACAAAATAAGGAAGTAAGTCAATTTTATTTCTAAAGCACATTTAAACACATTTTATACTGACCACCAAAGTACTGTACATACTGGATAAAGAGAAAAGAGAAGAGTAATAAATAGATATGCAAACATAATTAAGAACAATTGGGACAAGTATACACTGACTCAAAGACCCAAGGTGATAGACATTAAAGACCGGAAGTTCCAATTAACGCTGTTTTTTAGTGTGTATCTGCGTCCTTACCTTGTTTAAGAAGCCCTGAAGGTTCTAAACAAACAGTTGAGAACGCTGTGTTTTATTGTAATCTTGGGCTCAGCGACATCTCTGAAAAAACCCGGTCCGGTTACGTAAACAGCAGTTCTCCTGAACAGCAGATCCTCCTGCTCCGGGCACTAGTCCGGGCACATCCGGTTGCGTACATTGAACCGCAGAAGAAGAATAACGTCAGTTGTGGAGATGTTTCACGAGCGACAGTGTCTCATGACTCTGGGTCTGACTCTGGGTCAAAGTCATAAAAGGGACTGCGGCGGGGAGTCGTGAAGAAGCTATTTTTAAACATTGTTAAAACAATGTTTTTATAGTGAGCAGCAGTGCATCCACTGTTCCAGAGGGGGGAGCTGTGCTTCTGAGAGCGGGTGTGTTGAATATGTCACTTCCGGGTACTGGCCAATCACAACACAGTCTGTCTTCTGGGTGTGAAAGTTGAGTCTGAAATCTCGCAGCTGGGAAACACCGTCAGAAAAGAGGATTTCTATCGGCTTGTTTACGTTAAGTTTAAGTTATTGTATGTAAGTAGACCTCTATAACTAACATATATGTGCAACAGGACCACTCTATGTGAGCTTTAAAGAGCTGGGAAAGCCTGTGAAAACAATAGAGTTTTGAGCCTCGATTTACAAACAAAGGGCATGTCTAATGTCAAGTTGCAACTGATTTCACAGTCGAGGGGCAGCAACTGCAAAAGATCTATCTCCCTTTTGCCTGAGCCGAGATCAGAGGACATGAAGAAGGTCTGCATGATCTCAGAGACGTAGAAGATAACTGGGATTTTGAAATTAATCCTAAATGGACTGAGACGCTGTAAAGATACTAAAACTGGGGTCGGTAGCCTATAATAATTTGGGATTTTTGCGCACACACCAATCAGTCAATGTCCTCTGCGTTTAACCCATCCTTATTGCACACCAGTTGTGAACACACACAAGCTGGGCACAGGAGCAGTGGACCTTCCACTGGGAGGGAAGAGACCAGAGTAGACGCAGTTACAATGAATGACTTTTTCCACATCATGATATGAGAGAAAGGGTTTGATTTTAGTAAGGGAAACCGCAAAAAAAATATTTTTAGAATATGTCAAATTTCAGCATTCCCTGAGGACATACGTGCAACTATCATGGTCTGATACTGAAGAAAAATGTATAACATTTTTTATTATTATAACTTTTTTGGAACAAATTGAATTATTTTTAGATAAGGACATCCTCAAAAAGTACATCCGAGTGTGATTATTAATGTCATTTCTTTGATTCACGGCCACCGCTGCTGCAGCTGATGATGGTGTTGGCAAACTAAAACTGACCTCCTGTTGTTTTCAGAACACCTGCATGCATCTGTCCCTTTCACCTCACACAGTACTTTTGCCACCACATCCCCCTTTAAAGCCACACAGTTTTTTTGCTGAGCAGCAGTGCCCCCTGCAGTTACAAGTGGTCATTAAATCTGTTGATCTATGAGTGGTTAAACTGTTCTCGTGTGCACAAAACAGCAAAGCTGTGTACTTTATAACATTACTCACTGTATTTTCTACCTCATTCATGCTGCTTCTGTAAAGTTGAGTCCATATCAGTTCCCAGTAATCCTGTCACACACCAAACTTGGTTCAGGATTCTTGATATTTTAGCTTTTTCTTCGCTAAATGTCAGGGATTAATTAATTTCTAATAATCCACAGTTTAATGTCACTGTTGGACTTGTTTTGCCTGATTCTGGAAGATGTAAACACTGATTATCACTGAGTTAAGCACGTCTCACAGGACGATCCTACTCTTTCTCCCCCGTTACAACTCAATGCACCATCAAAATATTTAAAAGCTGATATTTTACGGTTAAAAAAGGTTTCAAATATCAGCTCTGGGTTCTTTTTATGATAAAGAACTCCTGCTGGCAATAGTGTATCATCCTCTGAACATGTTTTTGCCAGTAAGTTGCATCTACTCCAAATCTTTTATCCCTTCTGCAATTCCTCTTTTAACTGTTACATAGATTATTAAACCCTTGGCATCTTTTCACATTGCCTTTATTATTTATTCCACTGAATATTTTGTATCTGTTTGACTAGGATTTTGTGTATATGTGGTTTCAGTCAAATTACCCACCAGTTCATATTCATTACATTGAATAAACAAACAGCATTTTTTTTTTTCTTCTGAAACAAGTGTGTTGAGCAGTGTGAAACTGAAGCTATCTTTTTTTCATGCAGTTTCTCGAGAGCTCCCGATAGAGACAGAGAGCATCCAGACACAACTTCACCAGAGAAGCAACGAGGAGCACTACACTTACACCAACGTTCCCTGGAGACTGTACCTCAGGAAGGAGGTGTGTGCAAACACAAACACACACACAGAAATAACACGATCCACTATCAAAAAATTGTGTTTTGGTGTGAGTGTTTTTTTTTCTATTACAGGTTTTCTATCCCAAAGACAGCTTCAACAATCCTGTGGTTCTAGACCTCATTTTCAAACAGGTGAGATGGATGGATGGATTGACATTAGACCCATTTATTGTGTACTTTCCTGACAACAAACAGCTCAAACTAATTGATTCATTTAAACATTTCTTCTTCTCTGTCTCCTCTCGTGCAGATAGTGAACGACACGCTGTCAGAGGCGTGTGTTCGCATCACCCGGGATGAAAGGCAGAAAATGAAATCTCTTTTCGGTAATCTGTTTTTACCAGAGACGTGTTTTTCGGACTGTAAGGTTAAAATATGAAAAGGAAATTTCATGAGAGGGTGTGTGTCTGTTTGTGTGAATGACAGCAAAACACAGCATTGAACAGAATATGGATCCAGTGGAGGAGAACGTGAAGAAAGCCGTTGTGACGGCAGCGAGGGAAACCTGGGAAATATACTTCTCTCGACTTTTCCCTGCCTCGGTGAGCACCTTAAATCCAGACAAGAGCATAATTACAGGATGTGTTACTTTGATTTTTGTGTTTACATGTGTTAATGTGTGTGTTTGTTTGCAGGGGAGTGTAGGAACAGGTGTGCAGGTGTTGTCAGTGTCACACAGTGGAATTAAGCTGTTGAAGACTGTGAAAAGCAGCGCTGCAGTTCCAGATTACTTCAGAGTCCTACGACCATACACGTATGTGCTGCTTTTTCCATATCTTTCAGTGAGAAAGTTATCGGTCGCAGACAGTTACCACACTGATTTTCTTTTGCTTCAGTTTTAACATTTACATTGATTTGTGTTAATAAAACTGTCTCACAGGGTTGGATTAGCAGTTAATCCAGCCAAGTGCAGGCTTTATTCTGGCATTTCATTCACTCATTATCTACCAGTGTCTTGCCAGTCCCAGCTGACAGATCGCCAGTCCATCACAGGGTCAACACACAGAGACAAACAACCATTCACTCTCATGTTCACACCTATGGTCAATTCAGAGTGTCTGATAAACCTAATCTGCACCAGAGTAACCACATGCACATGGGGATAACATGCAAACTCCACCCAGAAAGGCCCTTGGCCAAACCGGGATTCAAACCGGTGACCTTCTTGCTGTCAGGCAACAGACCTCTGGCTTTTCATTCTTTTCTAAACATAATTTGCAATTCATATTAGCTGTTGTTGTAACCACCAATACATTTTTTCACAGCTTAGGACCGAAAAAACCTGATTCCATTTGCTTTCATTTCTATTTAGAATTTAAAGTATTAAGAGGCCACATGGTTGGTGTAGTCGTTAGCACTCTTGCCTTTGCAGCAAGAAGACCTGGGTTCAAGTCCTTGTTGGAACAAGGGCCTTTCTGCATGCAGGGTTCTCTGGCTTCGTCCCACAGTCCAAAAACATGCATATGGGGATTAGGTAAATTGGACACTAAACTGACGATAGGTGTGAGAGTAAATGGTTGTTTGTCCTGTGGCCCTGTGATGAACTGGTGATCTGTCCAGGGTGTAATCTTAGCACCCCCCGCGACCCTCATGGAGGATAAAGCGGTAGAAAATGAATGGATTTAAGGTATTAAGTAAATAAAAAAATCAGAATCATACCACGCAGCAACAGTGGGTAGTAAATCATTACATTTCTTAAGACAATTCCACATGACGTAACGTTTAAAAAAAGGCATGTATGTGACATCTGTATTTTTTATATTTTTCACATTTTAGTGTTATGTTTTTGCATTTCTACAATTCATATTAGTGTTTCATGTTATAAGCATACATTACCTGTATACCTTCCGCACTTGCACTTGCCAATATGACCAACAGAGGCCGCCAGAGGCTTGTTGTGTGATTGGGAAGTCTGCCATCTCTGATTGCCTTGTTTTTTTGTTTGTTTTTTCCAGCTATGCAGACATCTTGTTTGTCACCATCCCATCTGAGAACATGTTGGAGTTCAACCTGACCAATGAGAAGCTGATCCTTTTCTCAGCCAAGGCACTGCAAGTCAAACACCTCATCGATGCCTTCATCAGTGAGATTAAAAGGGTACAGCACACACACACACTGAGGTTATAATAGTCTTGGATTTTTCATTAGTTTTTGTTTTTAATTAAAAATTAGTTCGTTTTAATTTTGGGTTTGCTCGTTTTTATTAGTTTTTACAAAGGTGATAATAAGTATTGAGAAAAAGAGAAAAAACACTTCATATGAACCCAAAAGGATTATGTATGAAATAAATTTACAAATACGAAAACAAAGCACATTTTCGCTACAATCTTAGTTCGTTTTAAAAACACACAATTCAATTTCAGTTCTTTCTTTTTTTTAACTCTAGGTTTTATTTTTATTTCAATTAACGAAAATTTGTTTACGTTAACTATAATAACCTTGGCACGCACATACATACACATGTACTTAATTTCACCAAAATAATAAAGCAATTAGTCCAATGTTGGAACGTCCAACAGGATCTTACCACTCTATTTCTGTGGTTAGCGCTCTCGACTTTGCAGCAAGAAGACCCGGGTTCAAGCCCCGGTTGGAACAAGAGCCTTTCTGCATGGAATTTGCATGTTCTCCTCGTGTGTGCTTGGGTTTTCTCCGGGTTCTCCAGTTTCCTCCTACAACATGCAATATAGGGATTAGGTCAATTGGTCACTCTAAATTGACCGTAGGTGTAAATGTGTGATTGAATGGTTGTTTGTCTTTATTTGTGGCCCTGCGATGAACTGGCGAACTGTCCATTGTGTACCCCGCCAATCACCTTATGTCAGCTGAGATAGGCACAGTGCCCCCGCGACCCTCTTGTGGAGGATAAAGACTGTTGGATGGATGGTTCAGCATTAAACAAAGCCATCTCTCCAATTTCTCTTTGCATGTGTGGATAAGGTTACGGTCAGAAAACATTTAGTCATTTTTCAGATTTTTTTTGTTCTCACTCTGTCCTCATTAACCACAGCTTAACCACAGCTGATTTGTCTCCGTCACTGAGCCACGGATGCCAAATGCCCATTAACTGAGGTTTCTTAAATATCTGACGGTGGCTCAGGGAGCCTCGTAGAAAATTCATTCATTAATTTTTTGACTCCAGTCAGCATCTAGTCAGTGCTTGTCTCAAGTTTCTATAGCATGAAGCGACTAGGAATATTTCCACTCCCCCTGGATGGGATGCTAGTTCACTGCAGAAAACTTCCCCCTATACTTCCCTTTATCTTGGTGGTAAGAAGAGAGTTTTTAGGTTGGAGGAAATGTGATATTCTCGCTGGTCATGTGGTGTGTTGAAATTACAAGCACAATCATAAGTTGAAGAGAATTTCTCCTGTTCTTGCCAAGGAGCTGTTGAAAGGAGCTGGATATTGTGTGAATGTCACGTCTTTATAAAGGTTTATCTTAAAGCTTAAGAATAACTTGGAGGTGATTTCCAAACACTCAGATGCACAACATGCCCGCATATCACCTCCATTCAAACTGCGACAGAAATTGTTTCGTCTAGTTTGTCTAAAAATAGCCAAGAAGCTCTTTTAATGAGCAGAAAACATGCAAAAGTAAATAATCTCTAATGTAACAGTGTGCTATGTACACATTTGTGTGGTTGTTTTTCTACTTTTTTCTCTCTCAGGACTCAGACTATGTGATTGCTGAACGTAACTTTGTTAGAGACGAGCACTCCATGCTCAGTTTCCACAAAGGAGATATCATCAGGCTGCAGGTCATGGACGGACTGGAGAAAGGTGACAGACTGCACATGGAGTGGAAGTGTGGTTAATATATGAGTGAACCTATGAGACACATTTCTGTGTGTGTGTGTGTGTGTGTCCTTCAGGCTACATCTACGGCTGCGTGGTGAGGAAGAAGGTGGTGTTTTTGGAGGAGCTGAAGAGAGACACTCAAGACTTTGGTGAGTTTTCACGATGATATTTTATTTTTACCTGATTCAATGACCTGATTTGACCTCATTTCAAATCACATCAGTAACCAGCATCCTGGCATCAGGTTCAAATATAAACTAAATAAACTGCTTTGGAAACTTCACTAACCCTGCTTATGTCTGAGTGGCCTGCAGGTATTTGACAAATATTTTACATCAAGGAGAAAAACAGGTGCAGGCATGTTGACATTGCCCACAGCACTTTTTCAATACAATACTGTATCACAAAATAATTTCCCAGAGTAGAAGAGGATGGTGCAATTTGTAAAGTATCGATTCAATGTTGTCTCTTGAGGACAAGTAAGATGAGAAAGTATCTGACACGAGGAGAAGTCACGTCAAAACAGATAGTGGACATCACAGACGCCAGTGAAAGTGCACCTGCACACATATTTGTAATTTACTGTGTTTTTCTTTTAACTCGAAAATGTAGACTCCTGTAATTCCCATAAACCAACGTTTTGTTTGAATTTCCATCTTTTCTCACACAAGCAAATACATTTTTTATTCTGCTTATTTATTAAAAAGGCAACATATTTTTTTGTATTAACCATGAAGGCATTCAGTGTGAAATTCTGACATTTGAATTTTGCATCAGGTATCAATATTTTTGGGAATGCCTCAAAATCTGGAGAGAAAAGTGCTAAATCTGCAAAACCTTTCTACAAATGGCTCCTGATGATGTAACAGAAACTTTTCACATCACCCTAACGCTGAAAGAGCAACAGCAAATAAATCACTCAGCCATGCAGATTGTAGCTAACCGTCGTGTGATTTCATCAATTGTTTGATTGTTTCTAGCCTTGACCTCACTACTGAAGTACTCTAAATATGTTAATCAATGCAGCTTTGCATTTTAAAGCTCAAGCTCCAGCGCGGAACCTCATCGCCCCCTGTGGACTTCTGAGTAATTACCAAAACAGTGTGCTCTACTAAAACAGTTTTCTCTTTTCATAGACACATAAACAAATCTCAGAGAGAGCCATGTGGAGCTGCTTAATTAGAATTAGAAACTCATTTGACCATGGTTTGAATGAAGTGGACATTTGTTTATGCTTTAAAGGTACACACTGCAGCTTTTAGGCTTGTTTTTAGCAGAAAAGTACATCAAAATAGTGTGAGTCTATTTTTACATTGTGGTGACCGGGAAAGTACACGTGTTACATTCACACCAATTTGTCAGCTGAGCCATTTAGGTAAGAACTGGTTGGAACCTCCCCACGCAGTGGTATTAGACTTTTAGACCCTGCTGTATATGGACACAACAAAGTGAGGTTTAGGACTGGGATCAGGCACGTGGAGGGTAAAGCTAAGTCTGGTTACTCTTTCGGGGAATTTATATAAATCAGTATGATTGTCCTCACAAGCGATATAAATACTCATGCATATAGTGTCTATAATTGGACCCATGAGTGCATTGTGTGCAAGGTTTTGTCGGTGTGCAGGGAAAGGAAGTCTTGTAAATGAGAGAGAAAAAACTAGCACATAATGATTTGAATGTGAATGAAAACCTGACCTGCTGCTGCTGCTGATAGCAGCGTATCGGAAATTCCAGCAGTGTATATGTTTGTTTGTATAACCTGAGGTGGAAACAGTACTCGACTCAAAAAAAAGTACTTTTACTTTGAAGAAATACTGAAGTGTAGTGCGGCATCTCTCTCTCACAGTTGACATTCGTCATTTTAGTGCAGACCATTCCATAAAACATTTATGAGTGAAAAATATAGCAATTCATGGTGTCATATATTGTGGATTTTTATTTTTATTTATTAAATGGGGGGGGGGGGGTTCAGCAGCAAATATGAAGCACGAGACAGTTACAAATTTACACAGTTAAAACTCAAACAGACAACAAATAAAAGAATCCAGATTCAATTTACAAGCACATCATGAAAAACAAGTGCAGCCTCAACAACTCTCAGTTTGGATTTGAAAGCATTCAATGAAATTGACTGGAAATTAGTTAGTTTCCAGTCTTTCTGCAACATATTCCTTGAAAAAGGTGCAGAATGTAAAAAAGCCCTTTTACCCAGTTCAGTACGGACATATGGAACAGAAAGCAACAAATGATTTTGTGAATGGAAAAAGTGCGGCTCAGCACTTCTCAGTGAAATTAAGGTACAAATGTAAGTAGGCAGTAGTTATAGTAAGTATTAATAATAAGAGTCACCTTTTCGCTTGCTCCATCTTAATCTAATTTCACTATACCAGTGGGTGAGGTATATGTGAGGAAGAGGAGGATGATGATGAGAGAAGTTATCTTATTTGGAATAAATCTGCATCCTGTGAAAAGTAGCTGACTCTTCAAGACCTATTTACACCACTGTATTTTAACGTTGGTGATAATGGTGTTGCTTGTTGTTCAAGAGCTCAATGTTTTCTCTCAGGGCTCCACCAGCTTTGTTGTTGTTTTTGTCTGCCAAATTCTGTGATCAATGGCATAATACTGTATGTATTGGAATTATTTGACTGAAAGTTGGTTTTAAGAGAGTCAGGGCTGTGCCATTTAAGGACATGTCACCCTAAATACTTGACACTTTAACCTGTACAAGCTGAAAAAGATGTTATTTTGCTACTACATACAGGTTTCTACAGAGCCCTGCTACGGTCAGGTTTGGAAAAAATAAAAATCGTTTGTAAACTGTTCCCTCGGATTAGTAAACCGTTCCCTCAGTTTGCTTAACTGCTCCCTCAGTTTAGTAAACCGTTCCCTCAGTTTAGTAAACCATTCTCTAAACTGAGGGAACGGTTTACTATACTGACCACTATTATCAACAGTCTATAGTATAGTTTTTCACCCACAACTTTTGAGAAATGCTGGTGGATTCGGACCAGAAACTCATCTTCCCGACATAAATTGCAATATCCACCCTGCGACCAGACCTCATCCTTTTGACCAACTCTTGCCAGCTCGCCTACATCATTGAGGATGCAGTTGTTGAAGCTTTTGAGCATAAGAAGCTGCGATACTCCAACTGAGCAGCCGATGCAGAGGACAGAGGCTGGAGGGTGAAGGTGGGCCCGGTGGTGGTAGGATGTTGGGGCTTTGTGCCCAGCTCCAGGGATCTAGGAGACCTAGAAGACCTAGAAGGCCTAGCCGCCACCACTGAGAGGACCAGTCACTGGATTTATTTCAAAAGAAGAGACGTGACCTGGGCTGTCAAGGGGAAAACTAACCAGAGGTCAACCTTTGGTGGGCCTGCCTCAGCAGAGGGTGTATTGTGATAAAAGGCCTGAAACACCCTGTGCTGCTGAGGTATACAACTGACAATGTGTCGTGGTGGTGGTCACGACACCTTGGCTGCCATCTCCAGTTTATTTCCCACTGAAAGTGCTGCAGAACATTATGGATGAGAACACCCAGTGCTTTATTAAAGAAAAAACTTCTGCAGACTGTTCAATAGCAGTCCATTATTCACTGTCATTTCCAGATTTACTTTTTCAGTCTCAGTAAATGATGTTGTTTAAATGTCCCTACGTACCATACGACAAACAAAACCTACTGTTTAACTGCATTTTGTCGTCCCTCTTCTCTGCATCAGGCTGGAAGTTTGGCGCTGTGTTCGGCCGCCCCGGTGCATTTCCTGCCGAGTGCGTCCATCCCGTCGCTCCTCCAGACTTCCTGTCAGTGCCGCTGGACCGTAAGTCTGAGCCTCGAGGGGGAGCGGGACAGTTCGCTGTGTCTTCTGCCGTCGCTGTTGCCGTAGTGTCCACCATGGCGGCACATGAGATAGATCAAACAATTGAGGTATAAAGGCATGCGCGCACACACAGTCGTGCTATCTCCCCGTCTGACAGTGTCAGGTTGTTTTTTTTCACTGTCAAACTTTTGCCTCTCAGAAAGTTTCCCTCGATGGCTTTGCTGAAGGAGATCTGGATGAAAAGGCCCTGCAGGACAGCAAATATGACATGGTGGAGTTTGCCAGGAAGTACTTCAGACAGGGACCCAGTGGGAGAGGGTGAGATGAAGAAAAGATGCACACACAGGAAAATCTACGAACAGAAATCTCATGTTCAGATCTACTGGTAGAAATCAATGAAGCACACGTTCTATTCCATTCTAGTAACATGCAACTTAATACTTCTAATACAAGTTACTTGCTGGTCTATCTACATTTAATCAACAGTTTTGTTTTTAATTAATTACATGAGCTTAGATCAGGGTGTGATGGAGCAAGAAAACCTCTAAAACATGCAGGGCAGTGGGTCTCCAGGACCAGGATTGAGAAACCCTGGCTTAGATGTCACAAAACTCCAGGGTACCAGTCAACAGGTTACTCCTACCCACTGTCACCCCTTATATTAATACATTTATAGATTAAAAAAAAAAAAAGTGTTTAAAATCAGCTTCATCAACAACCTTGGAGTAATAATTAGTTATTTATACATCAGCAATAATGGTTGTCTTACATAATAATAACAACTTTAGGCATTATTTTTTTTGACTAAAATATATGAATTTATAATCTCAATTTCTCACTATGTTCTTTTGTTTGTTTGTTTATCAGTGACTCCCTGAAGAGCAAAAGCAAGAACAGAGACTTGAGAGAACCCATTGAAATGATCAAGTTCTCGAAGGTGCCTTTCATTTTTCTAGAACAAACAATGTCTCAGCGCCTTGACTCTGTGTGGTATTTGGATCTGTTACAGTTTTCTTGATTGATTTTCTCCTTGTCAGAATCCTCTGACTGAGTCTCTGATCGAGTTCAGTGATGCAGCCATGAACAGAGTAGCCACTGATCTCTTCTTGGGTAAGTTCTCTCCTTCTCCACCTGTCACATGATACTCAGCTGTTATCAGTCATGTTCAAATTAGGATTTCTCTATACATCTGTGTGTGCCTGGTTGTGTTTTTTGTGTAGCGGTGATGCGTTTCATGGGTGATTCGCCTTTACGGGGTGTGACAGAACAGGAAGTGGTCAGCACCTTCCTGAAGGTAAGTACACAGGACTGTTATGCAGACTATTGTATTTCAAATAGTTTAATGATGATGTGTGCATGTGTGTCCTTCCTTCACAGCTCATAGGAGAGTTCACGTTGATGAGGGACGAGGCTTACTGCCAGCTCCTCAAACAGCTCACGGCTAACACCAGCTCCAAACCGTGAGTGTATCTGCTGCACATCACACACTATAAACCAACACACTCTTCACTTCTCATTCCTCACTGAGTCTGTGATACTGAGTGTGTCTGTGTCTCTCTTGTTTTGTACAGTGATAGTTGCCAAAGAGGCTGGAGGCTGCTGTACATCCTGACTGCTTATCATCGCAGCTCTGAAGTCCTCAAGCCTTTCCTCCTGAAATATCTGCAGCAGGCCTCTCGCAGCGCTGGCACACAGTATCAGGGTAAAAACACACACATATGCTATGAAGTGATAGTTATGTTTTATTAAGTGTGGTTGTCCAGGTAGTGACACATAGTCAGAGCTGTGCACACCGTCTTCTGGCCCCCTGCTGGCCACTGAGGGCACTTTTACAGTTTTGTCCACTTTAAATGGACCAGAATTTGTTTTCCTCAGTTAATACGCTTTGTTAGGGCAGGTGTGAAAGCTCAACTGAACTCTGGTGAGGACCGAACAAGCGAACTCTGGTTCACCTGAAAAAGTGCGTCTCGGCTTAGCTTTATAAGTGAACCCTGGTGCGGTCTCACCTGCTGCTCGTATGGGAAGCCTCTTGTAAAAAAAACTATTCCGTGCTGGGTTAGGGTTAGGGTTGAGTGTTGGCAATGTGTTGGGGCACATTGTTGGGGCTGGCAAATCATGGAGCACTGACTTTCTGTCATTACCTCATAATTTCCCCAAAAAAAAAAGTTTAAGTCTGCTGTTATGTGTTACCATAGCAACTAACATGTCACATTCTCTGTAAATGCATCAGGCATAGCCAAAGCATGTGAGCAGAACCTGAAGAAGACGTTCCAGTATGGCGGCCGCATTGTTCCACCCAACAACATGGAGCTGAAGGCTATGATGGTCAGTGCACTGGTGGAGGAAACATTCAGATCCGTTACTTCATTAAAACTAGTGATATTCACAGGTTAAAGACACTCCATGATTCATTAATGATTTACCTTCACTCATGTTTGCAATTCCTACCCTCTGATCAGTCACACCAACCCCTCACATACAGTACAATAAGATACTAATGAACATAGCAGCTTACAGGTCGAAATGCAAAACACAGTCCTTATGTTTTGGTCATTTACCATAGTGAAACATTGTCTTGCAATATATTGGTCTTTGCATGATCACTGTTTTGTGATATTATTATTATGGATCAGGTATCGTATCGTAAGTTGAGTACTGTATTACTAATTTAAGAAGTAAATTCATGTATATTATAATGTATGTTTATTATTTTATACTCTGTATACTATATACATTTAAATGTAAACAATTGTCTGTTGCTTTCAAACCAGTGTCACAATGCTGATTTAGCCTATCAGGTCCACACGAGTCTCTCTGTGTTTATATCGGCATTTAGATCACAGGCTGCTGCACTGCAACACTCCCTCAGTCAGGTCTGATAGTTTTGCCTGTTTTCAGACAAAGGACGCAGCATGCAAATTATGTTACATAATTTCTGTGCCCAAAGATGGAAAACAGAGGCAACAACAAACAAATAACCAAAAGTTATGCACTGCTGCTTGACAGCTTGTGTGGCATGAAAATAGTCTGTAAAAAATTTTACAATTTCCTGTTTTTCGTTTAATGTTTTTCCACAAAGTGTTTCACACAGCTGGGTTAGGAAAATGAAAACATTGTTTATTTAGAAACCACTGGCTTTGGAGATGACTACCACAGAGCGTGTAGGAAGTCAAAACACAATCAAAGATACACACATACTTTTTTATTCTTAAAATCACAATTCACAATTATCTTGAAGTGGTACCATGAAGGCTTCAGTCATAGGACAACATGTCTAGTATGTGTGCCGTATGTTTACTCACTGATTTTGTGCTTGTGCCTCCTCAGGCGGGACGAAGTTCAAAACGGCAGCTCTTTCTCTTTCCTGGAGGAATCGAACGCCACGTGAAGATAAAAACATGCTCTGTAGGTGTTGAGCTACTGTTGGAAGTTTACCAGTAAAGCTATCTAAAGCTGATTTGCTGGCTTCTCATAGACACGGATGCTGATGCGCTTGTGTTTTCCAGGTTGCCCTGGAGGTGATTGAAGAGCTGTGTTATGAGATGGCTTTGCACCGACTGGAAGCCATGGAGGAATATGCCATATTTTTAGTCACCAATCGAGGTGTGTTCACACGCTTGTCCTTCTGTCACGCACTCACATTAAATGTTGAAATAGTTCAGAGGGGTTAATCTCTTTGTTGCCAGTGAAGCATCGCCACTCACAGATCACATGTCAAACTGCTCTCTGGTTTCTTGCTGTGGGAGAAAGTCACTCTTGTTCGTGACTCCTGATCTGGTCGTCATGGAAAAATAACAAGAGAAGAGCAGCAGCATCTCATTTCTGATACTGACACTGAAAAACACTGAGTCTCTGTCGATAACAACCCAGTGCGCATGTTCCTCTCCATTATCGAATAGATGTGCAGTCTCTCGATATATGTATATATTTAGATAAAAGGTTGCACAAAATAATGGCATTAGTGAATAAAATAGTGTTAATTTCATTTTTTTCTGCTTCATCAAGTTTTCAGTGCTGTAAGCCCCTGCTCTCATTTCAGGCCTTGAGGCGCTCTGACAGCGCACTCTGCATTCTGTTGTTTGTTTTTCTTGCTTTAGCATTAAATATCTCCACATGAAAACAGCTGACAGCTGCTTTCACGTCTATTCTATTCAGAAACGCAGCAGGTCACTCAGCATGTGGTTCTACAAATATTAACGTGACTTTTCAGGGATTATGACGTATGTGTGAATCTTTTATCCCGCTATTTGTTTTTTTTGGCTATAGCTGGCGAGATTCTGGTACCGGGCTGATAATCCTGCATAGCAATCTTCAAAATAAGTTTTTAATATTGATCATATCACTTTGCGATGCAGCAATCAGCCACAACATTAACACCAGTAGCTGGTTCTTTTTTTGTAAGATAGATATAGCGAGAAACTGAACCTAAACGTCACATCACATTGTTGCTGGTTGAGAATGAACTCTTTTTGCCACAATGTATTTATTCATTTTTTTTTTTTACATTATGACATATAGCTTTAAGTATCCTTATGTTTCACTAATTTCACAAATAAACAATGCTCCTCTAGCTTAAAATCAGCATAAAGCAATAAAAACTCCACAGGAACATCTGCTACTAACCACCTAGCCAAATTTGAATGTCGCTAAATGTTTACAAATTAGTTTTTAAATTATGTAAATTTCAGTAACGTTCTGTGCTCTGTTAAGGTGATGAACGCACAGAACGCCTTTTCTTTTAAAAACAATGCATTGATTCCTCAATATCTCGATTAATTTGAATAGCCTAATCAGAGTGTTATCCCTTAACCACAACCAGTTAATGCCTAAACCTTTTACCGCACCACAATTCAAATATTAACAGAAAGAAATGAGGCTCTGTCTCATTAGGACCAGGTTTTGGTCTCCATGAGAGTGGTCTTGACAAGTGAGTGTTTTTTGAGTTGTTTTTTTTCCATAAAAAGTTCTTAAAAGGTATCAAATACACATACACACACATGCTTCATGTCTCATCCATTATTGTAATGAGTATTTTTCCAAAACACTGCAATGCATTTTACGGTATGAAACAAAGTCAGATCTATGAGTGCCCGTTCACATTTAAATAATCATTTATATGTATGTTTCTCTGGATAAAGACCCAACGAAATCTATCTTTTCAATTCCATCTCTTACATCTTCTTATCAAAACATTTGAATCTTTCTACATACAGTGAAACAGTGACCCTTTACTTTCTGTACACTTTGTGCATATGTAAGGAAGATTTTTGTTCTATTTATTCAATTCTACTGAAGTTTGCATTAACCATTTATAATGTATAAATTCATACATTCGATATTTTTCCTTTCACTGATTCAACTTGAATTGTGGATTTTTAGAAGAGTAAGATGTCGCCAAGTTGTAGAACTCAGATATGATACCTTTCCACCTTTCACTGATTAAAACCTGTTACATGTGTTTCCCGTTTGGTGTAAATGGCCTTGTGTTTTTTCTGTGTGTGTTCAGGTCAGAATGTGCGTCCTCTGAACAAAAACGAGTACATCTTGGATGTGGCGACAGAGGCCGAGTTAGTCGACACCAACTACAGCTTTTGGTTCAGAAGAGTTGTCTGGACGCAGCCGCTCAAGTTTGAAAATGAGCTTTGTGTTGCGATGCATTATAACCAGGTACCACAGGTGATATTACACATATCTGTTGTGTGGGAGTGCATGTGTGCACATATGTTTTTTTTTTGTTTTTTTTTTGTCTTTGTAGATCCTGCCCGACTACCGGAAAGGTCTGCTGAATGTTCTGCCACATGGGAAAGTCAGCGAACAACAGTTCCACCAGATTTCCAAACTGGCAGCTTTACAGCACCGAGCCAAGGACATCGTCTTCATCCCCAGCATGTAAGGAAACAAAGACAAGGGAAATAACTGAGATGTTCTTTAATGCAAACAAAAATGAACATTAATCTAAGTACTCTGAACCTTTAGCTAAAAAGAAAAAACCTGACCTGGAGATTCACTTGAACCTTATTTGGAAAATCCCTCTCAGTATTTTGTTGTATTTTTACAAACAAACAAACACAAAAACTGCAACATAACACAATATTAATGACACAAAGGTGTCTGACTTCTTTCCAGATGGACTATATTGTGTATATACACAATATATACACCCACATACACACATCTACCAACTAAATGTAATCAGTCTCTTCAATGTTCTAGTTCTTTCCAAGTGTCCACATCTATCCTTATCTTTTGCCTCTAGTAATTAAGAGAAAAGGCTGATATTTTCATGCAAAATTTCACTTTTTCTTTTTTAAACTTCCTCAGCTGTTGAAACTATTACTGTATGTTGCTTCTTGCACCTCAGTCTCTGTCCACCCCCACTTGGAGCCGGCAGCAGACTCACCCAGTCGTTGAAAATGTCCAAAATCACAGAGCGAAGCCGACTCCTGTTTATCTAACAGCTCTGCTCCTGTTCCCCTCTCCTCCAGACATGAACTATCAGAGTACATCGCCACACCTCTGTTCAAAAAGCAGCAGCCACAGCAGTGGGTTACCATGGTGACGCAGCACATGCAACAAGTACAGACCCTGAACCAGCACCAGGCCAGAGCACAATTTCTGGGTATAAAGTTGACTGAATGTGATTTCAAACTTTACATGCTGGTGAAGTGTACTTACTGAACATTGAGTGAACAATATTGAAAAATGACATGTGAAATTATAACATCAATTGAAAACATATATTTTTTAGGACATTTAAAAATTAAACTTAATTAAAATTAAAACAATTTAATGTAAATATATAGATAACACAAAACAGCAGTGCCTGCAACTCATGTAATTCATAAAGCCACATTCAGAAACAGATTTAAATGGCTGACGTGATACAGTTAAAAACTGTAAATCAACTGAGTATGTGAACTTTTAAGGGAGACTGTTGTGTTGATTCTTGTTTTCAAGGTAAAGAATCAACTGCCTTTAATGAGATTCATTAGAATATGCATCACATTTAAATGTAATGTTATTATACAGATTTTAGGGCTTGATTCTACTCTTCCAATAATCTAACTTGACAGTGTATCTTTTATTTGACTTTTCATGCCACGTTGCTATTTATGTTTTTTGATACTACATTCATTTGGTTGCTAACATTTTGTTGTAAAAGTAGAGTCCAGTGCCTGTACTGTAAGACTATGTGGGATGAGTAGTTG
The DNA here is from genome assembly GCF_963457635.1 of Microchirus variegatus. Classification (NCBI taxonomy): domain Eukaryota; kingdom Metazoa; phylum Chordata; class Actinopteri; order Pleuronectiformes; family Soleidae; genus Microchirus; species Microchirus variegatus. Next base: position 5,997,179 of record NC_139824.1, read on the forward strand.
TTCTCATGGAGACTAAACTGAACTTGACGTGTAAAATAAGTGGATTGTCCCTTTAACCCACATAACACAGAGCATTTAGGCTGCTTTTTTCTATTACTATGTTAAAATGTACGTACAACACATAAGCAGACAACAGTTTTGTAAAACCTGAAATGGGATCTATGTAAGGAGTTGTGTATTATTCCCACCGGTATTTACCAAGGGTGCTCCTGTGGCACAGATATGTGCCGCATGAGCTCTAAGGGTTAATAACTACTTCCTGTGGTGCCTCTTGTGTGTGCAGGCCTGGTCAGTGCGTTCCCTATGTTCGGCTCGTCGTTCTTCTACATCCACAGCAGCAGCTCCACCACCTTCTACGCCCCCTGTATTGTTGCTGTCAATCAACACGGCCTCCATTTTCTGCACAAAAACACACACGTGAGGACACACAAACACATGCGCACACGTCAGCCACTAACATGACTCTCGCTTATCGTGAGCCCAGCAGACTGAAGTGTGGTGTAATGTTTGGACTCTGTGGTGCAGGAGGTGATGGTAGTGGTCCCCCTGGTGGAGGTGCAGTCCAGCCGCACCCAGAGGCCCACTGCTGGAACCAGCTACCCGTACGTAGATCTCACCTTTGGGGACCTGAACGCGCAACGGGTCATTCAGTTGCAGTTGGAGCAGGTATTACACAAACAACACACACACACACACACACACACACAAGGATGCATTTACAAGGCTGACAGTTGCTGATAATCAGATTCAGTAGTTGTTGTAGTTGTTGTGTGTCAGCGACGTCCATGCTGACGCCGGTTGTGTTTGTCCACAGGGCCTGGAGTTGTGCCGAGTCATCGCCATGCAGGTGGAAAACATGATGTTGGTGCGGGAGAAGAGGCTCACTCTACCACCCAGTGAAATCACCATGTTATAACACACACACACACACGTCTGCCTTACCGTGTATAAACATACACATACTGTCTACAGTGATGTGCAAAAGTCTTAGGCCACCATTAGATTTGTTGCTTTACTATAATGTTACTATAATGTTCAGACAGTATCATTTTTTATCAATCACCTTTTAGGAACATGTTCGACAGGTTAAAATGGCAAGTATTTAGTGTGACCTACCCTTATACCTTTAACAATAGCACGGCATAGCATGGGTGGAAGTTACCTGGCTGAAGAAGAGTTTACAGTGGGATAATGGCAGAGAAAGCTATGTCAATAATACATAGACTTAATGCACTGTGTTCTCTATGTTGTGAATAGAGAAATCCTGCACTTTTTTCACAAATTTTCACAGATGTTTTGTTTCCTTCGGTTAGACAGATATTGTCACGTATCGCTATACGATTGTATTGCAATATATTGATTATCACAGAATCGTTGTATCGTGATATTATTGGTATCGTATCTTCAGGTACCCTGAGACTCCCACCCCCATGCATATGCCAAAGATCACAGAATTTGACAGACAAAAAAACAACTAAGCTGGTGGTGCCCTACGACAGTGGTTCTAAAACTTTGCATACCAAGTACCACTTGAGAACATATTGAGCTCTCAAAATAACACCATTATCGCCAACGTTAAACCACAGTGGTGAAAATAGGTTGAGCAAAGTCAGCTACAGGCAGATTTATTCCCAATAAGATTATTTGCTCTCTCATCATCCTCCTCTTCCTCACATATACTTCACACACTGGTATGGTGAAATGAAATTAAGATGGAGCGAGAGATAAGGTGACTCTCATTATTATTATTATTATTATTTTGTTATTCTGTTATTTGTTTCAATTTCTATGCATTCAAAATTCCTCAGGTCCACTCCGATCACATACCCTGGTTTATACAGTAGAACACTATTTCTGATTTTCCTCCAAGTACCACCAGAGGAAGCTCACGTACCACTGGTACCACAGTTTGAGAACCATGGCGGCAGACATATTTGCATGGTCGTGTATGTGAAGACTACCTCTTCTTTCTTTCAGGTGTGCAATGTGTGAAGCTCACATACACACAGAGGCACTCATGTGAACGCATGTGTTTTGTTATTTACTGCAATTGCTGAACAAATTTGTTTTTCAGGTCGACCTTATTTGCACTTACTACTGTTTTCATGTATTTTACATTAAATGTGGTTTGTCTGTATCAGAGGGTTAGGATTAATAATGTACCTTCTCGTTACAGTGTTTTATAACTCATATGTTTATTTTTTATTTTTTTATTAATACGCTTGACTGTAAAACTTGATGTTAGTGTAAACCATTGTTGTATACGACCAATGTTAATGTGTCTGCATTTTTTTTTTTAAAGAAAACTTTATAGCGATATAAGCACTTCTGCTTTATTTTTGTTTGTTTTGCCAATGGTTATAGTTAAATTATTAATCAACAATAAAAACAATGTGGAAAAATATTATTTTAAAGCTGTAGTGCGCAACTTTTAAATCTAAAAAATAGAAGTTATTTTACATTTAAATCATTGTCATATGAATTCACATAATGTTGATTAAACCCGTTGGCTCCACATGGCTGTAAACATCAAGAAGTGCTCATGAAAAGTTTCAGCAGTGGATTCTTCTGCTGAAAATTAACCTGGACGTTTAGTAGTAGTTTGCAATAGTGGCCGACGGTGCCTCAATCACAATTTCAGATGGGCAATCAGTTCAAGAACGTGATTGTCCATTATTGAAAATATATGTCCAACCAACAGTGTTACCCTAAACAACTGCCTGACAGTGTTTTGGTAATTACTCAGCAGTCCACACAGGAGAATAGAGGTACCGGACTGGAGCTTCTAACTGTATAAGAATGAAACTGCATAACTAAATGCTCTAAAATAATCAATGCTAGGAATAATATTATATTTATTTCATGTACTTTTAATATTCCACCAATGTTTCGCTAATTGTATATTTTGTGTACAACTCCCAATGCTAAATGTATGACTGCCCTAGAGACTGGGTTGTTCAAAAATGGGTCACGGTACTTTCAGAATTATTAACAGCCTTAATTTATCAATTTATCAACATAGATCTATTTCAAATGTCTGGTTTACCCATTGTAACCAATTTTAGATGTTGGAGAAAAGGCAGTTGTGACAAGTTTGCAATTTATTGTGTGAATTGTGAACATCAATGTGATCATTATTATTATTATTATCATTATTATTATTATTATTATTAGCACTATTATATCATTATTTGTATCATTATTATTATTTAAGTAAATAAGTTATTAGTGAGACAATATTAGCAGTAGTCTGGGTTGCCAATCTGGGTTTCTGTGTCCTCCTATGGACGTACAGGACATTGGATAGCCACGCCCCAAAGTGGGAGCTCACGACTGAGCATGCGCAGATATGGGGCAGGTTACACGAGTTTATTTTAGACGGGCACTGATGGTGTAAACTGACCGTGGTAGTCTCAAACCTCGTTACTAACAATACTGTGTTTTCAGGACTCCAGCGCCGAGTGGAAACCACGTGTATGGTGTCCCGCGGTGTGGAATTTGTGTGACATGTGAAATGTTGCTGCGTGGTTTGTCCGTATTTACAGGCGGCGACGAACAGACCAAGCCTGGCTAGTGTGGCTAACTAGCAGCGCGGCTAGTTTCCGTTAGCCTCCCTGCTGGCTGAGCGTGTTGTAGTATCGACGCAACCTTTATCGCAGCTCCGCTGGTCACTCTTTGTCTGGTAATACAATTTTAATCCTCTAAAGTTTCAAACTTGTCTCAAATTTAGTGCCTTGGGGGCGACTTGGCTTATGCTAGCTACGTATGGACCCCGTGTAAGAGCGAGCTAATGCCCCCTTGAGCTACCGTTATCCAACATTCAGTTTGACAACCAGTCCGTTGACCTTTATCAGTCAGTTAAACCGGTGCTGAAATGCAGCGCTGATACGTGCTGTCTTTTGGTTAAGAGCACACGTCGCACACTCCAGTCATATTGTTTGCTGACATGGCAGCCAGCGGATACTCTGACCTGAGGGAGAAGCTGAAATCCATGACGCCACACCGAGACGAGTACAAAAATAAATACGTGGACGGGACGAGTAACGGCAGCGGGAAAGGTCGAAAACGAAAGTACCGGGAGTCTGACGACGAGGAGTGCGAGCACAGCGATGACAGCGCGGAGGTCCGTGAGCAGGAGGCCCGCCGGGTGGAGAGCAGCATCCAGCAGAGGAGCATCTTCACACCCGAAGAGTGCGCCCTCATTGAGGAAAAGATCGACGATGTGGTCACCAAAGCAGAGGCTGGTTTGTACCGAGAGCACACCGTGGACAGGGCCCCGCTCCGTAACAAGTACTTCTTCGGGGAGGGCTACACTTACGGAGCCCAGCTGGAGAAGCGTGGACCGGGCCAGGAGAGGCTGTACAGCAAAGGAGAGGTGGATGATATCCCGGGTTGGGTGCATGAGATAGTGATTAAACGGTTGGTGTCCGATGGAGTGATCCCTGAAGGGTTTGTCAACAGTGCAGTCATCAATGATTATCAACCGGGTGGCTGCATAGTGTCACACGTGGATCCTCTGCACATCTTTGCACGGCCAATTGTGTCGGTGTCCTTCTTCAGTGACAGTGCTCTCTGCTTCGGCTGCCGCTTCCAGTTCAAACCCATAAGAGTGTCCGAGCCAGTGTTTGTGTTGCCTGTGACGAGAGGCAGTGTCACAGTACTCAGGTGACTCTTTACTTCTTGTCGTGTGTTAATTGAATTACTGGGTGTTTTGTATGTTTTCACACCTGAAACTTGATTTTCTTTATCATTTCCTCAGTGGCTATGCTGCAGATGATATCACCCATTGCATTCGGCCCCAAGACATCAAGGAACGGCGTGCAGTCATCATCCTTAGGAAGTAAGTTGTCATACTTGAACCCCAAATATGTCAGTGGTACAAAAATCACTGAATCAGTAGCAACTGGATTTCTTGAAGATGTGTCTCATTCAACACACTTTTTCGGCTCTGGAGGTTTGTGGTGAAACCCAGGACTTAATCATTTATATTTTTTGAACTTTTACTGATCCTTGTTCCTCTTCCATTTGCCAGGACCAGACCTGATGCTCCTCGTCTGAGCACTGACACCAATTTAAGCTTGTGTCCTGCAGAGAGACCAGCTCCTCTGAAAGCCAAACGTGCTCATCGCAAATCAGACCCTGGTGCTGCACACAGGTATACACATCCCCATATGCAATGCAGGGTTCATATGATCTAATTTTTACCTAACAATGAAACATTATTAACTAAGTTATTTTATGTGTGTATATATATACACACACATAAACACCTTTTTGCAAACGAAACTGAATAGGGTAGTGCTTTTTCCCCAGTGGCTTTTCCTGTGTAGTGAAAGCTGCCAAACAAACATAGTAACTGTGGGAAATGGAAGCTACTTATCTAAAGGGAAAATAGAGCCACAGATGGAGTGCTAGTAAGTGAGGTAAAACATAAGTGAACTTCAGAAAGATCTGTGATCAGACTTGGACAGAATCTCAGCACTGAACTTATCCACTGGGGGCAGCTTGGGGGGGAGGTGGTTGGCTGTGTTGGGATGGAATTAAATGAATTTTTCTCTTTTTACGGTTCACTGATGCTGCAGATTTGTCGCCGTCGGATGAAAATGGTCTCAGACTTTATGGCTCAACCATCTACAGATCTTACCTTCACACTGCTTTTCTTTGTTCTGGCTTTTAATCTGTACAAACAGAAGTCTAGTATGGTGTAAGGCATTATGTAATTTATTGATATTATCATTGATCACATTTGCTTAAAGGACATGGATGCAAAAACAAAATAATCAGCGTAGAGTCGGTAAACATGTAATAATGGGTGATCAAATCTGACTTGATGACTCTGTCTCTTCCTTCTCCACCAGGCCGAGGGTTCTGGAGATGGACAAAGAAGAGAACAGACATCCTTCACTTTCCCATCAACGTCGTCACAGCAGCAGCTCAGAGAACTACTGGAGGCGTGGTCAGGACTATGACAAACACCGGGAGAGTTCAGGACGCAAAGTCAAAATGAGACGTCATTGAGCTCTCACTCACACATGCATAAATATTAATTACCATTCTTTCATCTATGTCAGTATTCTGTTCTTTGGTTAGTCATTTTCTAGCTCCAGTTCTAGTCTGACACAAGGAGCACCGTCATCCTACTGTCTGCATTTTTATTTAGGTCTGGATCAGCCTGAGTGTATATTTGTTTCTTGGCAGATGAAGCTGGCATCTCTGCTACACATTTATATAATTACTTACTTCAAATAGACTTGGTTCTTAACCTTTTCTATCACCTTAAATTAAGCATCTTTTGTTTCTATGTTCATAGATTTTAAAAAGAATGGCATGTATTTTTTGTAACCAAGATGTACAGACCTTAAAAGCTAAAAGGAAGGTGTATGTATGGACTTGTACAAAAGAAAACCTGAGCTGTAATCTAACTTGTTATAATGTACAATACATTTGTATAGTCTTTGACTGGGTGAACTTTTATGCAGACCAGAGTTTTTTTTCTAAAGTTGCACATAAGTCTTTGATTCATACACTTCACACACTGTGCCATCTCCAATCTTTTGTCACAGTTAAAGTAACTGGAAGGTGTCGGTCATGCTTCCTGTGTCATGATTTGGTCTGACTGGGTGGCTCTTCTTTTTGAAATATGGTTTATCAACTAAACTGATGCTCTATGGGGTGATGAAATACTCAGGCCTTGTTTAATACTCTTGTTTCAGTCTGAAGTTGCAATACCTTCTTTAGTGACTCTGCGCTATTGATCTTTATTGAACCAAAATTGTTTCTTGGTCATATCAGGTAATCTTTGAGGTAAGCTGACCCTTTAAAGTCTGTAAACACTCGAATTGGAAGAACATTTATTTGCAGTTGTGCTTGTCCTGGTGTGGCTCATAAACATGAATTTGTTTGTTGCTCTCAGTCACTCATATTTGGCAGATGTATTTGTTAGAAACCTGTTGGGTTAGTTTCTAAAACAGGATGGATATTTGTTTTTTTTGCCTTGAGTTTGAACACATTAGGCATAAATTTAAAGTAATCGTCACTGGATCTCTTGTGACGGTAAATGGGTCATTAACTTTTTGGTTAAGTGTAGCAGATAAGTTGGGGTTATGACGTTTTATCAGTCACTTCTTTTGTAAAATTGTAAAGCATTTTTGAATAATGCAGAAGTCGTCTCCACAGACTATGATTTGCCCAACCGTACTGAGCTAGATATTGAACGAGCAGGAAGAGCTTCCAGTTGCAATGTTTATTCACATCAATTACCCATGAGGCACATTTGCTAATAAATGCAATGGCTTTACCTGGCAAGTGTAGCTTGTTTATATAGAATATGTGGGATGTGACATTAGTTGAACACATTTTGTAGCCTTTTGGCAAAGATCAAACCGTTATCAAAGTTTTTGTTTTTCCCCCAAAATAATCTCCAGCTCACCTAAGCTCAAGCACATATTTATAACAGCAACAGTATATACTGTACACAGGACATTATAAGCTGGTTGTTCACACAGTTTACACTCACTTTATCCCAGGCATGTGTTTATGAATTTTTTTAAAGGCCCCAGCTCATACCCACTGAAAAGGTTTTCATGCGTTTGCTACCTGTTGAAATTTAACTTCAGTGACAATTCACTGTTACTTTTTTTTTTAAAGTTAATTGAACATATTTCAAATGTCAGTTACATATTAAATAATTAGGTTTAAAAAAATCCTGCTGCTGACAATCATGTGATAAAATTTAAAGCTTAGACCCAGTAAATCTCTTCAAGTGTCTCCTTGAAACAACCACTGGGTCAGTGAAAAGTTAAAAAAGCTTAAGAGTGGTCCGTTAATTTGTTTAAAATTACTTTTTAACGCTGAGCTTGCACAAATATGAGACTTCTATGTGGAGAGTAGCAGGTGGATGACAATCAACAATCAAATGCGTAATAGGGCAGCAACTAAAATGATTTTCTTAATCGAAAGTAGTTGTAAAATGTTGAGTCTTGTTTCTCATACCTGGAAATGATCTTGTTTTGTCCACAAACCAAAATGATTCGGTTTAAACGATTTGTTTGTTATATGGAGCAAAGAGAATATTCATGTTTAAGAAGATGAAAAAAGATTGTTTTAATTATTGAAAAAACAAACAAATCGATGGATTATCCAAATAGTTGAAAATTAATTTACTAATCGAATAATAATTTAATAATTGCTGCAGCCCTAATGCAGTCAATCATATTATGAGTAATTAACTTTCATCAATAAAAATGAAGGGTTATTAGACATTTACCAGGTTTTCAAATTAACCATTTCTTCAGTATCAAATTCAAGTAGAAACCAACTTCACTTTACTTCAGGGGACTGAAGGAAAAAAGGGGGTGTTGTTGACGTAGTTCCGGGGGCTAAATGCTGGGGGCGCTAGTGCACTTTGTGAATGAACCACATTTACAAGAAGAAGAAGAAGTCAACAGCAGCTGTTAGCTCTCTGGTTGAACTATATTTAGCGACTTGACGATAGTTGTAGTTCGTGCAATTGATGAAAAGGTATCGAAAGACGTATTTTTAACAACTCTGATGGTTGTGGACCAGGCTGTTGAACTTTTCTCCGCACTGAGTGGTAAGTACAGTACGCTAGAGAGTGTTCAGGTAGCTGTCACTGACTGCTAATGTAGCTGGCTAACTTCTCTTATCTGACGTCACACTAGCTTTTCGTCCTTTTGCTGCTCTTCGTGTTGAAATGCCTCACTCTACTCTGGTCGTGTCTGCTAACCGAGTGTGTATAGGTTTTGTCACTGGAATGTTATCAATTCCGGATGTTAATTTTGCAGCCGAATGTAAACCAAACACTGGAGATGAGGGCGATATCAGCACTCGGGGGAAAAGTCAGCCACTGAATGCTGGAATATATCTGTCAATAGTCCAGTCAGGAGGATGATAAGACTGCTTTTTATATCCCAACATGAGATAGACAATTCCAGTTTAATTTATTAACAGCAGGTCTGCGGATTCAGTGCTGTCATTCTTGCCAGTACATTAAAGGCCTGCAGCCAACACGCTTCATAATTGGGTAAAATAAGTACTGGTACTAATCGATTACTAAATTAATTGTCTACTAGTGCTACTTACTACGCACGCTTTCTGATTTTTCAGTTTATTGTATGTGAATATTTAGTTCGTTTTCTTTGCTCCATATAACAAAGCAATTGTAATTTTCAAGACATTCTAAAACATAATTTCCAGGTTTGGTAAACACGATCAACATTTTCGGACCAAAGAAGTACTCATTTAATCGAGAAAAACAGCAACAGATTATTCAAGTATGAAAATAATCATTAGTTGCAGCCATACATTTATCAATAACATTATTGATTGACACTATATTTCTAACTATTGTTGAGTGACACATGAATGTCCCAATCAGCTATCTTTTGCCTCTTCTACTATCATAAACTCAACCCATACTGAAGTCTGCCTCAGATGATATGGAACTAACATTAAACTCTGCTCTGGTGTCACACGTGTCTCCTCTGTGCAGTACGTGCCACAGACATTTGTTGTGGTGTAACTTAACTGGTGAGGTTCAGGTTGTTTTATATTTGATCCAGCCACCCAGTGTGACATAGACATGCATTTGGCCTATAAATAGAACATGCTTCCATTCTCAGGGCCTTGTTTCTCTGACAAGGAGAAAGGGGACATGTACAAACTGCATTGAGATGACTGAGATATTTATTTTCTGGGCTTCAGGTGCCAGGAACTAAAAAAGTTTTGAGTCAAATAATATAACAAAAAACAAACAAGGGAAAAAATGCAAACCACACATACTGTGTCCTCTAGAAATGAAAAATCTGAAAGCAACATTGTAAGTTTTGTGGATGTGCTGTCATTTTTGCCAATAGACTGCAGTGAAATCGGATATTTAAGGCCTTCTCAGTCGTTTTAGACCTAGTTTCAGCATTACTTGCTGGGCCTGATTCCCTCAGTTTTCATCTCTGACTATTATTAATTCACACACTTCTCACTGTGTTCCTGTTTGCTCATCAAACTTAGAATATGCAAGGGCATTTGTTCAGGTGAAGGGTGGAGGCGCTGTTCTCCTGAGTCAGTGAGCCATCAAAATGATTTTGAAGCAGCTATTTAAAGGATAAAAATACAGAATCGATTCATAGATTTCTCTCTAGACCAAAATGAAATAGTTGATGATATTGGTTTTGCTGTTTTAGACCACAGGCCATCTGCTCAGACATAAATGCTTCCCAAATAGGCCTTTGTATCTACTGATATTTTGGCCCCAAACCAAAGCCACAGTTGTTGGTAATAACATTAACAATGGTTGCATTCCATTTGGCTGAATGTGGGACAGAGCTGTCCTTAATGCAATTATTTAGACATGTAACAAACGATCTGGTGAGAAAAATATCAAATCAGCATTTCCTCACACACAAGCAGCCAAAAAAAAACATTCTCACAGCATGGCAACCAACTGTATTCATAAGAGGAAGGCATTTTCTAATTATCAAATTAAAAAAGACATTATATCGCCTTGTTTAAAAGAAAAAAGAAGAAAAAAGAAAAAAAAAGAAACTAGATGTATTGTGTGAGGGAAAAATTATTAGGACTTATTGAGTTGAGTCATATTTATTAATTTAATCTAAAAACAGCATAGAAGACTTAAGGAAAATGAAGGCCATAAAACTTCACATGTTCTTTTTATTTCATTCTGTCATATGATATAAAATGTTTTATGATGACATTTCCTCTTGCACACAGATTATTCATGCGTTTATAAATTTTTTAGAGATACCTTTACTGTCATGTCTTGTTACTTTCTGCTCACCTCAATTTATGCGTTCTCTCTTCTGAAGGCTAACCACAAAAAAGGAAGAAATGAACTTCCAGGGCAGTCGGAGGCGAGGAGAGGATGGCATTGCCATGGTGATAGACTTCCTGCTGTCAAATGCCCGGCTGGTTCTGGGAGTTGGTGGGGCTGCCATGTTAGGAATTGCTACGCTGGCCGTGAAACGTGTGAGTGTTTTTCAGGTTGCTTGAACCACTCGAGTGCATTCTTGAATATTTTAAGATAGTAAAATCTTCTGCATTTGGAAAACATGAATTACAACAAAAGTTGCTACCAATACTTAAAAATACATGAATACTTCCTGTAAAGTTTTTTTTGCTGGCCAATTTGCGCTCACAGTACCCCCTGCTGGACAACTTGGTAATTACTTATGTGCATTTCTAGGCTGGATATTTTAAACTTGAACAGATTTTTAATGTTCAAGCTTGAATTATCACCTACAACTGTGCTATTGAGTGTGTAGTCATATTAAATCTAAAGTTCATTAATGTAACTACCTTGGGGACGATTTGTCATATAAACATTAGTATTTTTAACGAGAGATCCACATTATATACAATTTACAGCATAAGTTCAGTTAAAATCTTTTTTATAACCACACAAAATTGGTATCTGAACTGATATATCCTGAAATGAATCCTTACTGAAGTATTCTAAACCAAGTAGAAAATCAGAATCAATTCAGGGAATCATATCCACCCCAAATTGTAACGATGAGTGTATGTGTTTAGCTGATAGAGCGCGCTGGCCGTGCAGCTGATGATGAAAAGGTGGAACAGAAGATGGCTGAAAGTTGGGAGGAGTTGAGTTTGGTGTCTGCCTCCCCCACACTGATCACAAAGGGCATAGAGGGTGTTGTGATGAAACATGTTGCCAAGGCATCCAGACAAAAGAAAGGTATGTATAATTTCAAAAGTTACATATTCTTATCATCATTGAAAACCCTTCACAGCTGTATTTAACCTTTTTCTCCATCAGATGACCTGTGTCAACAACCCCAGATGTCCTCTCTGGAGGTGTCCAAACCCGAGTCAAAGTCCAAGAGGCTCCAGCTGTGTGTCCTCAGTTTGCAGGTACACTCTGGCATTTCAGCTGTGAGCTCTTGAAGAGACGGATTATCCATTCAGTCCCAGCAGCTGCTGTAAGGAGCTCTGCTCGGTGTTGGCTCATTCATTTATGCATGTGTAACGTGTTTTGCAAAGCACAGTGCTTAGGGGATACGCATTGTTATTCACTGTTTAGGCTGCACAGAGCCCCAAGAGCCCTGAATAATCAAAATACAATGTGCACTTGTGCACTGACTGTATGGTAGAAGTCAAAGAAGCATGAAACAGCTTTGCGTTCGTGTGCAGGGAGGTTATGGACTGTTCTGTGATAACTACATGAAATCATTTGTTCAGTCAATGGTCGCAGAGCGGTTGCAAATGCATGACTGGACATAAGAGGGTAATTGGAAGAATGTGATTTGCCTTTAAATAAAGCTTGAGCAGATGATCTTGTATGAACAGTTGTGCATCTCTGAAATGCAGATTAAACAGAACAGTTGAAACGATTCTGAAAATTAGATAATTCACTGTCAAACTTGTAGTTAATTTCGTACTAAAGTAAAAATGTAATTTGTTGTCAAAGGGAATGATGTGATTGTATAAGGTACTGCCACATACGTCCCACATACGGCCCACAGGAGTTGTCTGTCCACTGCTGCCTCCATCACTAGTTTCTAATGTGAAATTTGTGACTTATCCTACAGTCAGATTTACCTAAAGGATGCAAACAAGGTGGCAGTAGATTAGCAGCTCCTGTGCTCCCACAAGCTAAAAGCAAATATTTTCTTAATTAATTTTGTTGTAGGAGAGTTGTCAGTTCACAAACTTCAGTTTCCAGTCGGAGAAGACAATTTTATTAGATGATCCCTATAAATAAGTTTTATAGGGTGTTGTGCAGATTTGATTCTGAGTTTAATATGTGTTTATCAGAAAACATGTGGTTGGGGGGGGGGGTTGTTCACCAAATATTTACTGTAATCTTGGTGTCAAATCTATCAACTGTGTGTAGGAGCGTCTGCAACAGTACTATCACACAAGAGCAGCACTATCTCCACCTGAGATCCAGAGAGCTCAGTCTCTGGCTCTGGACATCTGCACTGAGATCCAGGGCTTTCTGCACAGCCGACAGCCTGACATGCCTCTGGGAGAAATGAGTCTCGGTGGTTCTCTTCTTGACGACCTGCAGGTATAAACACAACTACACTGAAAAATGTTAATGTTCTTTAGCATGATGTAATACAAGTGCCACCTGGGTGTCTTTTGTGTGTGCTTAGGTGGTCACTGCGGACCATGCCTGTCTGCTAGTTCCTCTTCAGCTGGAAGCTTCTCTCTGGCGTCTCATCCCTGGAGAAGAAACACTGCTCACACACCCACTGCACTGGATGGTCCGCCGGGTTAATCTAGAATATTTTCCCAGAGGAAGGAGCTACTGGGACAGGTGATCACACTCGGGATGAAGAAAAGCGTTTTATATCAGTTTCAGAAATAATCTGCATCCATAGGAAAATGCCTCATTTGTAAATGAAAATAAGTGCACAGTACATGGCTAACTTGAATGTGCTATGCACTTACTTATCTGGACATGCCTGCACAAATACTACACGTGTAATCCTGTAACAGCAGCTTTTTCAAGTCATGTAGAAACCTCACAAATATATTAGTACGTGTGTACTGTGTATTTTGAAGTCAAGGTATGAAACGTAAACATACATGGAAAATTCAGCCAGTCTCTGAAACTGGTCTCTCCTTGTGTCTCGTAGGTACCTGGTGGGCGGTTACTTGTCTGCAGAAGCTGTTGTGAACATGTTTAATAAAGCCGTCATGGACAGCATAAACTGGCCGTCAATCAGCAGCACGATGGACTGTCTCGTCAGCCCTGCACCGGGAGGACCAGACCTGAGACTAGAGATTAGGTGCGTGTCTTCTTGAACATGACAATTGTTGGTTGTTTTTGTTGACTTTTGTTATTTTATTTAGTGATGGTAACTTCATAAGCCTTTTTTGACTTCCCATCTTCCCTGCACAATTTTTCTTTTTACCACTTGCAATGTCTATATATTTATTTATTTTTTTACATATAATGTGCAAATAGTCTAGGCCTGGGCGATATATCTATTTTATCGATTAGTTCAAGCTTTTTGTTTCGGACGATTTTAAAAATAAAAACATCGATTATTTCTCCTCTTACTACGGCGCACCTTTTGTCATCGGGAGCTTCCGTGCGGAACCCCCGATACTTGTTTCCCCTCCGGACATGCACACGGATGCACACACAGCGACAACATTGCTACCGCAAACGAGTGCAAGAATTGTGTTCCCAACAACAACAAGTGACTGCATTCTGCAACGTTTGTTTAAAGCCCATTTCAACAAAAGGCAGTAGCACAAGTCTCACAAGGATCAAGCCGAACAGTGCCGAACTGTAGATCATTTAAAATATTTGACAATCCCAAAACGTGGGTTAATCTCCCACAATTATCAGGAAAATTTATAAAATCGCAATATTTAACACAGTCGTCTGGTCCGCGACTGGCATCACGCTGTCGCTGTATTTTAATCCAGAGACTGTGACACAGACACGGAGTCTGTGCTACGGTCATGGAAGACGTATTTCAAATAGTTTAATTACCTGACACTGAAACACTGTATGTGTGTGTAAAACACATCACCTTCCTCCTTTTTTCTTTCTAAATTGCTTCCATCAGTAATGTGTTGTGTCTGTATTTTAACATGGCATTACTTGTAATATACATATTAATGAGATATACACATCCATGAACCTTGGAGCTGCGTGGTGCAGTAACAGCAGCAGCTGTTGTGTTTAGTTCATGCATGCAGTTGTTGAAGGAGCACTTCAGGTTTAATTTTTAGCACTGGAGTCCACCTCTGAAACTTTTTGTGGGTGCTTCTTCTTGTTTTCAGAGCTGCTGTATGAAGCTGTCTCACTTTGCTTGTACTGTGTGCTTCTTTCGCTTTGTTTGCTCAGTTGTGATGTATAATACGTGATACTCTTTGTCCATGGTGGGGACTGCGTGAGCAGGGACAGCACCACAGACATGAAAAACCTGCTATACTGAGAGAAAGAGTTACACAGGGAGAGTTGTGTGGAGCCGATTAGCTTAAAATCCCTGTTAAGTGACCCACCCACGGGAAAATGTGTTAGTAACCACCTTGGTATATTTTTAAAAAAAAATGTTCTCTTCTGGTCTACCTGCTCAAGTCAGGACCAGAGTCCCAAAACGTCGTGGTTCATCAGTGTTTGTACAGAATATTAACGTAAACAACATATTCCTGCTAGTTTAGCACCCTTTCTCCCCCTCTTCCTCTTCCTCAGCAGCACCTGCAGCAGGAGTCTGCTCCTCTTTCTGTTCTCCTCTACTTCCTTTCTACATCTTTTAGTTGATTTTACATCAATTGTCAGAGCTTTTCTGTGTGATTTTACATCCAGTTAAGGCATCTCGGCTTCCTGAGGCAGTAGTGTAGGGGCAGATGCAACGATTCAGCAGTGAATGGGAATCTGCAGTTAAATGCTTTTGTGTGTCATTAAGTCATATTTTTATGACTACAACAAGGAAACTGTTAAGTCTTTCATATGCTTTAACATAAAATAAGGCAGTATGACTTAAAATAATTATATTAATATAGTTATAAGAGGTACACAGAGACAGGAGTTCCATGTTTATCTCGATAATCTTTACCTTTCTAAAGATTTTTTTTCTTCTGACTCTTCAGGCCTCGAAATGAAGAAGGAGTAGTCGGCAGTGATGAACCCTTGTTCATCACCATGTTGCCTCTGCTGAGGCAGGAAGACGTTGTCCTGACAGCCCAGCCTGATCTCACCTCTCCCTGGGTCAACGCGTGGCATCTGTCCTTATACCCATGGGAAACTCAGCGTCTGGCCCAACTCGACGCCGCTGATGACGGATCCCGCAAACAAACACTTAAAATCTTAAAAGCAGTTTGCAGACTGAACCCGGCGCTGCGGCCGCTTGAATCTGCACCGCTGGCCAATCTCATCCTTCACCTCAGTGACAGTGAGAGCGACTGGTCCCAGACCAGCCTGGATATGAGATTCCAGCAGTGTATCACAGAGCTGATCGGCTACCTCGAGCAAGGGGTGTTGCACAGTTACTTCAAACCAGCTGTCAATCTGCTGAGCAGCTTGTCAGAGGACCAGGTGGACCAGATGGGCTTCATGCTCTACTGCGCTGTGTCGGAGCCTGAAATACTGCTGATATAACTCACTGTGCACACACTTTATTTCTCAACCTCTGACACGGGGATCAAAGGCTTTATCTTTTATCATCCATGGTGTTTGGTGTAAGACAAAGACATATTCTTCCTTCTCACCCCATTTAGCCTCTCCATCTGGCGTTATAGGTAACAGGGTACAGTTTTGATGACAAAATGGCAGGCACCATGGACTGATCTGTGCACTGGAGGAGGAGAGGCCACATGGACGGTGCAGATGTTAACGTGATAAAGACATTAAAGGAGATGTGGCAAGGAAAGGAGCTGTCGAAGTGTTAATCAGATGTTTGAAATGATGTATCAGGAGATGTGTGTGATCATAAATCTGCACAGACACGCACGCACAACAGCAAGATCTACTGTCATTTTTCTTCATGTGAAGAGAGTCGTTTCTTCAAAGTTCAGAATATCTATTAACAGCAGGGAAGGTTTATTGCTTGAGTTTTCTTTTAATTAGTGCAACTTTGCATCATTTATCTAAAGCTCATTTAATATTATAACTATGCAGAAAAATAATTTTAGAGGAAAAAAACACTAGGATTTGCTGCATTTGGTATAAACCATTCAGTGTAACTGAGTTTGGTTCATTTAACTCAGCATTTATATTGTTTCATATTGAAGGTTTAAGTGTGCAGTATTTTGTCTGGTTTAATGTTTGGATGGCCAATATTATTTTGGGTCAATTACTCCTTTAAATTATAGTTAAAGTGGCCTAATATTTAAATGCAGTTGCTTTTAAATGAGATTAAATGTGAGCGTGTGAGAGATTTTCTGTGATTGAACAGTGAAACTGCAAATAAAAATGAAAGCACTCGTTTAGATTCTCACTTTGTTGCTCCAAATAGTTTTTCTGCAGTGGACCTTTCATAACAGTTTTTTTTTTTTTACTTGTTTTTTACATTACATTTACAGTGTAAAGTTGTAGACATAATTAATTGACACAAAAAGTTAAATTTTTAGAAAAGTTAAAGTTTGTATGTGTATGTATGCAAGTATAAATATATACAGTATATATATATATATATATACATGTTTTTATTATTATTATTATTATAGATAATAATCATATTTAATTAGTATTATTATTAGTAGTAGTGGTAGTAGTAATAATAATAATAATATATTTTTAAATATTTTTTCTCATTGAGACAACATGAAAATTGAAATGACGCAGAAGAAGTTTTGAAACAAGGGTGCATGCAACATTGAAAGTGCTGACCGGAAGTCAGAAAGCTCCAATTCTGAACTTTCCCGTCACAGGGGGCACCATGGGGCACTCCGTAAGAAGGGGCGTGTCGTGAGCGGCTTCAGCTGGATATTCTTGGACCGGCGCGAGGGGGAGGGAGAGGAGAGGGGGTACCGGCCCGGTGTCTGTCACGTGGTTTAGTTTGCCGGGTCAGATACGTGACACCAAGGCACGAGTTTTTAGACTCATATATTACCAGTTTCCAGAAAGAGGAACACGGGATTGTGTATCCTGACCGTGTGACTGCTTGTCCGCCTGCGGCCGCTTCCTTTCCGCACAGCCCGCGAGGAGCTTTCGCTTCTCCGTTAACTTTGCTCTCATTTTTTGTTTCGTAAAGACGCCGCTTGTTTACGCGACGGTGGATGAAGAAAAGCAGCGGGTAAGAGACCCGTTTTAATCCGCTGCCCGTCTCTTTATGATTGTTGTTCAACGACACAGCAAGTTGTTATGTTTCTGGTCTCCCCGTTGTTGTTGTTGTTATTTAATGTTGTTGTGGTGTGAACAGCTGAGTCACTGACGGAAGGCATCCGTCGAGACCCTCCATGGGTTGACCCTCCGCCCCGCCCCGCCCTCCGCCTCTCCTCTCTCTGCTTCAGCGGCTTACAGATGATCGGCTCACCGGACCTGCTGGCCTTCACCGGCCCAGAGGGGTTCGGAGAGGGAGAAGAGGATCAGGGGTTTCAGGATCTACCTGAGGATCTGTCTGTCCCCCTTTTACCCGCCTCACACCCCTGGACCACAACTACCCTCTTCAACAGAGACTTCATACTGGTGGCTGAATTCTCAGAGCAGGTAAATTTGTATGTGTATAAATAGAAGTAATAATTCTAACAACAATAATAATATTTGTATGAACAATAAAAGACTTCACAGAATAATCATATTATTGAAATCTAAAGTAAAAGCAATGCACAAAAATTAAGAAAACCTTTAAAGGTGCCATATGTCAGAATGTGGTCAAAAACGGTTACTACATTCAAATTCAAAATACCGAGGTTTCATTTTTTCAACCCGTGGTTGCTCGGCAACTGAGACGCTACTGACTGCAATGATTGGTAGACGGTGGTAGGTGGCGCCACATGCCAAAACATGATTTCAAAACATAAACATGATTTGCAGTCTGCAAAATATTTTGTCTGTACTGTTGTTGTTGGAGAGTTCAGTTTGTTATATGAACATTATTCCTGAGTCTCTGTGACATATTAGGAGGATTTTACGGCCAGTTGCTTTAGATTTATTACATAATGCACCTTTAAATACTGTAATTTTAAGTACACTTTTAGGAAATTCACTATTGTCTATACATTTAACCAATGTACTGCATTTTCTATTTTACTCAAATACCTTTTGAGAAAAGCCTCTAAGAATCAAGAAGACGCAAGATATCTGTTAAATACTACTGTTATTATGTACTATTACTGTTTTTTTTTGCATTGTCCCTGAGCAATAAACAAATAAATATATAAATAAAACTAGAGAAAGCTCGGAGAGTGCAAACCTCCACCTACCTCACATGTAGTTTATTCATTTATTTTGTATAGTCTCTGCCAACGGTCACAGGATAAACATGAGGGTTTATGAAAAAAAACAAAAAAATGTTTTATCTTTCAGTCTCTGATCTAATCTGTGCTGCTATGTGTGAAATGTTGGACGACGTGACTTTTTAAATGTGTTTGAATGAGAGGTCACAAGCCAAAACGTTTGGATGCCACTTGTTTGATATGTACTATTTCTTGAGCTTATATCAATGTCACTATTAATCATATTTGTTGGGTAATCCGTGTTGTGATTTGTCTCTATACAAATAAAAACTGATCTGATTTGACAAAAAAAATGTAACTAAAGCAAGTACATACCCTATATGGGCAAAGGTATTGGGGTGCCTGACCATTACACCAACAGGGACCATAATGACATGTTCAAATACATCATTTATCTATTTATCATGTATTTAGCCAGGAAGCTACTAATCAGATACATATCTCTGCTTCTAGGGAATCCTGGTCAAGTTAGCAAGTAGCAAGTATTTGCTAAAAACCCTCAAAAACCGAATATAAAAGCTACAGTACAGTAAAAATACAGTACTTTAATATGGATTCGGTTCCCCTTTTGCAGCTATAACAGCTTACGCTCTGCTTGGAATAATTTCCTCAAGATTTTAAAGTGTCTCTATGAGACTTTGTGTCCATTAATTCTGTAGAGCATTTATGAGGTCAGGACAGGAAGACCTGGCTCACAATCTCTGGTCCAGATCATCCAAAAAGTGTCTGACTGGCTTGAGGTCAGGCCTCTGAGTTTGGTGTGTGGAAGAACTTGACTGGCCAGCACAAAGTCAAACCACGTCTTTACAGTCCTTGCTTTGTGCACTGGGACACATTGGTCATGTTGGAATAGAAAAGGGTCTTCCTCAAACGGGTGCCGCAAATTTGGAAGCATAGCGTTGTCTTGGTATGATGAAGCCTTAAGATTGTTCCTTCATTGGAGGCGTAAAACACATGAATTTAATGCTCAACAGATGTGGCCAAAAGTGTTGTCCATATAGTGTATTTTAAGTCTAGCTAATGAAAAGAGATTCATTAAGGTATCAATAAATGAACAAACAAACAAGGTATGCACATTTTGGGGGGAAGAACTAAGCAGCCATTGTGAGGCGTTATCAGCCTCATGAACAATGACTCTGTTCCTGGAGTGCAACTAACGATTATTTTCATAATGGATTAATCTGTCAATCATTTTTTTTGATTGATCGATTACTTTCTTTGGTTGGTAAAATTGACAATGTTTTTAAATGTCTAAAACAAAATTCAATTTCTTTGTTATAAGGAGCAAAGAAAACAGAAGACATTCACATTTAAGAAGTTGAAAAATCAGAACGCTCGTTTTAACCGATTATCAAAATAGCTTAATTACTTATAATTTAGTCATCGATCGATAATCAGTTAATCGAGTGCTTATTGCAGTCCTACTCTGTTCAACTCATGTCAGTCAGGTGAATGTAAGGTGAATGTGAACCAGCATGCACCCTGAAACTGAGGAAGCTAAATGGAATTCAGCCATCATTCATTTGGTTAACACATCTGTAATTTTACTCCTCTGACCTGTTAAAATGGCAGTCGTGCAAAGATACAAATATGTGTCCTTGAAGTCTCAGGGAGTTATTTTATCAATTTGGAAAAGTTTCCATATTAGTGTAATCCACATATAATCAGTAGGTACTTTGTAAGAGGTAATTCTACGAAAACCATTGACTTTCTCTTTAAACATCACGATCGAAAATTAAGTTTAGGGTACACTGAAAAATAAGTGGATTTGTTTTCATCTTTAATAAACTCACTGAAATACATAATAACATTGGACTTCATCTCTTTAAACCTCTGCCTTGTTTACAGGTGGGTCCAAAGCCTGTGCTGACGATACCGGACGACCCCCTAGTCATTGGCTCCTTCGACCTCAACCACTTCTCTGTTCGCATCATGTCTGTGGACTACCAGGCGTCCGGCCCCGTCCAAGCCTCACATTCCTGCACTGGGCCCCGCCTCAACTTCAGCGAGGACTCCAAAGTGATTCTGGGAGATTCAGCAGAGGACGCTTTTGCTTACGTTCACCACCTGACCCTGTACGACCTGGAGGCTCGAGGCATGGTGCGCCCTTTCTGTATGGCCTATGTGTGCTCGGACCAGGCCAAGCTGATGGAGAACTTCACGGAACTGTCGTCGTGCTTCTCTCAGGCGGCCGACAGCCTCAAGACGGGTAACAGGCAGGCGTTTTCGATGGAGCTGCAGAGAAAACTACACAAGCTAGAGTAAGATGAGAATGTCCTCCAAAACATCTGTTCTTATTTCATATTAGTTGACATAAACATCAATTTGGGATGAACTGTATTCAAATAATAAGTGACTGTACAGAAACTGTGTTCACCTGCATGGGACAATCATAAAATGTCCTTTTTATATGCACATAATGTCACAAATGTTGCACAATGTTTTAATGTGACAAAACAATAATTAAGAATACATTTTTTTTAAACATTTCAACTGAAAAATAAAAATCTTGGAATCACAGTAAATCTATAAGTCCCGGAATGACTGCAAAGATGCAGGCTCCCCCTTGTGGCCCAAAATAAATCACTGGGTCTGTATGTCGATGAGTTTACACATTTTCTCCATTCACCATTGGCCCGAACCAATAACAGCAACTTTTAGCATTAGTCAACTACTTGCATGTACTTTTTTTTTTATCATGGTGCATGATAGTATTGTGTGTATTTCTCCCCACCACTACCTGGACGCACTAAAAATAAGTATTAAAATAAATTCTAATACTCTACTGACTAAATCTGACTCTTTGTTTCAGGTGCACACGGTTGACTTTCCTACAGGAGACAGAACGTCTGTCAAATGTGAATGCGTCCACAGAAGATAGAGAAATAGCCGATGACCTCGAAGTTGTAGAGCATTCAATCCTAAATCACAGGGACCTCCTCCGCCAGGTCACATCCTACCCAAACAGGAAGCTCAAACACCCCGACTTTCTGCCCTATGACCCAGCCGACTCTCTCCCTGATCCTACTTCATTGCTGCCTCCTGATCCATGTCCCTCCAACTCAATTTCCTCCTCCTGCAGGTCCGAGCACCACCTGAAGCCTCTGCAGGAGCTCTGCAATGCCTACTTCCTCTCCTTAATGAAGGAGCAGCTGGCAGACACAGAACGCCGCCTTCGTGGTGATAGGAGTGTCCTTCGAACAGCCCGAGTCTCCCGCTCACTCTCCAGGAAGCTCACCCTCACCAACTTCCTATTTGAGCTTTGGAGCACAGAGAACGAAGAGGAGGAAGATCCGGAGAGCATTGAGGCAGAGCTACAAAAGGCGACTAAGAGTGGAGTCAAGGTGTTTGAGTCAGATCCACTGAGCCTGGAGTCTTTCTATTCCTGTGTAGAGGAGATCCCGATCAAACTGGAGGCAGGAGAGGCAGGGACAGTGACTTCTGACCCCAGCACTGTCATGGACATGACAGGAAGTGTGAGCAGTAGTGACAGCATTGAAGTGCTGGGAACTGAGAAATCTTATCGTACCCAACAGTCTGTCACTGGTTCTGACAGCAGAGGTATGTTTGCTCTATAAAGCGCCCCGACCAGAAATTCCAATTAACGCTGTTTTTGGGTGTGTATCTGTGCCATTACCTCCTCAAAGTCATAGTATAGCATGTTGTCCAAAATTTTTAAAAAAGTCATACTATAGCATGTCGTCCAAAATTTGACCAAAAAGTCATACTAGTAGCATGTCATCCAAATAATGAAAAATAAGTCACACTATAGCATGTAGCCCAAAATTGGACCAGTCATACTATAGTATGCTGTCCAAAAATGAAAAAGAAAAGGCATACTATAGCATGTCTTCCAAAGTTTGACCAAAAAGTCATACTATAGCATGTCGTCCAAAATTTGACCAAAAAGTCATACTATAGCATGTCGTCCAAAATTTGACCAAAAAGTCATACTATAGCATGTCTTCCAAAATTTGAACAAAAAGTCATACTATAGCATGTCGTCCAAAATTTGACCAAAAAGTCATACTATAGCATGTCGTCCAAAAAAATAAATAAAAAGTATTATAGCATGTGTCCAAAATTTGACCAAAAAGTCATACGATAGCATGTCATCCAAAAATTTAAAAAAAGTCATACTATTGCATGTCATCCAAAATTTTACCAAAAAGTCATACTATAGCATGTCTTCCAAAGTTTGACCAAAAAGTCATACTATAGCATGTCGTCCAAAATTTGAACAAAAAGTCATACTATAGCATGTCTTCCAAAGTTTGACCAAAAAGTCATACTATAGCATGTCGTCCAAAAAATCAAAAAAAGTCATACTATAGCATGTCGTCCAAAATTTGACCAAAAGTCATACTATAGCATGTCGTCCAAAATTTGACCAAAAAGTCATACTATAGCATGTCGTCCAAAATTTGAACAAAAAGTCATACTATAGCATGTCGTCCATAATTTGACCAAAAAGTCATACTATAGCATGTCGTCCAAAATTTGAACAAAAAGTCATACTATAGCATGTCGTCCATAATTTGACCAAAAAGTCATACTATAGCATGTCTTCCAAAGTTTGACCAAAAAGTCATACTATAGCATGTCGTCCAAAAAATCAAAAAAAGTCATACTATAGCATGTCGTCCATAATTTGACCAAAAAGTCATACTATAGCATGTCGTCCAAAATTTGACCAAAAAGTCATACTATAGCATGTCGTCCAAAATTTAACCAAAAGGTCATACTATAGCATGTCGTCCAAAATGTAACCAAAGTCATACTATAGCATGTCGTCCAAAATTTGACCAAAAAGTCATACTATAGCATGTCGTCCAAAAAATCAAAATAAGTCATACTATAGCATGTCGTCCAAAAAATCAAAAAAAGTCATACTATAGCATGTCGTCCAAAATTTGACCAAAAAGTCATACTATAGCATGTCGTCCAAAATGTAACCAAAAAGTCATACTATAGCATGTCGTCCAAAATTTGACCAAAAAGTCATACTATAGCATGTCGTCCAAAATTTGACCAAAAAGTCATACTATAGCATGTCGTCCAAAAAATCAAAAAAAGTCATACTCTAGCATGTCGTCCAAAATTTGACCAAAAAGTCATACTATAGCATGTCGTCCAAAATTTAACCAAAAGGTCATACTATAGCATGTCGTCCAAAATTTGACCAAAAAGTCATACTATAGCATGTCGTCCAAAGTTTGACCAAAAAGTCATACTATAGCATGTCGTCCATAATTTGACCAAAAAGTCATACTATAGCATGTCTTCCAAAGTTTGACCAAAAAGTCATACTATAGCATGTCGTCCAAAAAATCAAAAAAAGTCATACTATAGCATGTCGTCCAAAAAATCAAAAGAAGTCATACTATAGCATGTCGTCCAAAATTTGACCAAAAAGTCATACTATAGCATGTCGTCCAAAATATAACCAAAAGGTCATACTATAGCATGTCTTCCAAAGTTTGACCAAAAAGTCATACTTTAGTATGTCGTCCAAAATTTGACAGAATTTATACACGAGTATGTCCTCCAAAATCACCCTAAATTGTCTGAATTACTGTCACGTCATACTATACTATGTAGTACGTTATACTATACTATGTCTCCAAAATGTGACCATTTTTGGGGAAAAAAATTTGGTCCAAAATTGGACAAAAACGACATACTATACTATGTCGTTTTTGATTCTGACAATTTTTTTGAAAAACGTTTTTTTGGTCCAAAACATGACAAAAACTTCATACTATACTATGTAGTACGTCCTACTATACTATGCCATCCATAATGTGACCATTTTTTGGAAGGAAAAAATTGGTCCAAAATTTGACAAAAACGACATACTATATACTATGTCGTCCAAAATTGGAATTTTTTTTTGAAAAACGTTTTTTTGGTCCAAAACATGACAAAAACTTCATACTATACTATGTAGTGCGTCCTACTATACTATGCCGTCCATAATGTGGCCATTTTTTGGAAAAAAAAATTGGTCCAAAATTTGACAAAAACGACATACTATACTATGTCGTCCAAAATTGGACAATTTTTTTTAAAAACTTTTTTTGGTCCAAAACTTGACAAAAAGGTCATACTATACTATGTAGTACGTCCTACTATACTATGCCGTCCATAATGTGACCATTTTTTGGAAAAAAAATTGGTCCAAAATTTGACAAAAACGACATACTATACTATGTCGTCCAAAATTGGACAATTTTTTTTGAAAAACGTTTTTTTGGTCCAAAACATGACAAAAACTTCATACTATACTATGTAGTGCGTCCTACTATACTATGCCGTCCATAATGTGGCCATTTTTTGGAAAAGAAAATTGGTCCAAAATTTGACAAAAACGACATACTATACTATGTCGTCCAAAATTGGACAATTTTTTTTAAAAACTTTTTTTGGTCCAAAACTTGACAAAAAGGTCATACTATACTATGTAGTACGTCCTACTATACTATGCCGTCCATAATGTGACCATTTTTCGGAAAAGAAAATTGGTCCAAAATTTGACAAAAACGACATACTATTGCATGTCATCCAAAATTTTACCAAAAAGTCATACTATAGCATGTCTTCCAAAGTTTGACCAAAAAGTCAGACTATAGCATGTCGTCCAAAATTTGAACAAAAAGTCATACTATAGCATGTTGTCCATAATTTGACCAAAAAGTCATACTATAGCATGTCTTCCAAAGTTTGACCAAAAAGTCATACTATAGCATGTCGTCCAAAAAATCAAAAAAAGTCATACTATAGCATGTCATCCAAAATTTGACCAAAAAGTCATACTATAGCATGTCGTCCAAAATTTGACCAAAAAGTCATACTATAGCATGTCGTCCAAAATTTGAACAAAAAGTCATACTATAGCATGTCGTCCATAATTTGAACAAAAAGTCATACTATAGCATGTCGTCCATAATTTGAACAAAAAGTCATACTATAGCATGTCTTCCAAAGTTTGACCAAAAAGTCATACTATAGCATGTCGTCCAAAAAATCAAAAAAAGTCATACTATAGCATGTCGTCCATAATTTGACCAAAAAGTCATACTATAGCATGTCGTCCAAAATTTGACCAAAAAGTCATACTATAGCATGTCGTCCAAAAAATCAAAAAAAGTCATACTATAGCATGTCGTCCAAAATTTGACCAAAAAGTCATACTATAGCATGTCGTCCAAAATTTAACCAAAAGGTCATACTATAGCATGTCGTCCAAAATTTGACCAAAAAGTCATACTATAGCATGTCGTCCAAAAAATCAAAAGAAGTCATACTATAGCATGTCGTCCAAAATTTGACCAAAAAGTCATACTATAGCATGTCGTCCAAAATATAACCAAAAGGTCATACTATAGCATGTCTTCCAAAGTTTGACCAAAAAGTCATACTATAGCATGTCTTCCAAAGTTTGACCAAAAAGTCATACTTTAGTATGTCGTCCAAAATTTGACAGAATTTATACACGAGTATGTCCTCCAAAATCACCCTAAATTGTCTGAATTACTGTCCCGTGGGGATTTGATCCAGTGTTCCCTGGGGGAGGCTGGCAGCCATATCAGCGTCATAGACCGCTGGGCCAACAAAACTTGCAATTTGTTCGCTCAAGCAGTGCACTATCTGGTCCAAAATGACACCAGAAAGTCATACAAGAGCATGTCGTCCAAAATGTACCAGAAAGTAATACAATAGCATGTCGTCCAAAAAATGAAAAAAAAGTAATTGTATTATATGTCGTTCAAAATCTGACAAAAAAGTCATAGCATAGCATGTCTTCCAAAATTTGACCAAAAGTCACACTATAGCATGTAGTCAAAAAATCTAAAAAGTCATATTATACCATGTAGTCCAAAATGTGATCAAAAAGTCATACTATAGCATGTCGTCCAAAATTTGACCAAAAAGTCATACTATAGCATGTCGTCCAAAATTTGACCAAAAAGTCATACTATAGCATGTCGTCCAAAATTTGACCAAAAAGTCATACTATAGCATGTCGTCCAAAAAAAAATAAAAAATATTATAGCATGTCGTCCAAAATTTGACCAAAAAGTCATACGATAGCATGTCGTCCAAAATTTGACCAAAAAGTCATACTATAGCATGTCGTCCAAAATTTGACCAAAAAGTCATACGATAGCATGTCGTCCAAAACATGACAAAAAATTCATACTATACTATGTAGTGCGTCCTACTATACTATGCCGTCCATAATGTGACCATTTTTCGGGAAAAAAAATTGGTCCAAAATTTGACAAAAACGACATACTATACTATGTCGTCCAAAATTGGAACATTTTTTTGAAAACGTTTTTTTGGTCCAAAACTTGACAAAAAGGTCATACTATACTATGTAGTACGTCCTACTATACTATGCCGTCCATAATGTGACCATTTTTTGGAAAAAAAAATTGGTCCAAAATTTGACAAAAACGACATACTATACTATGTCGTCCAAAATTGGAAATTCTTTTTTGAAAAACGTTTTTTTGGTCCAAAACATGACAAAAACTTCAAACTATACTATGTAGTGCGTCCTACTATACTATGCCGTCCATAATGTGGCCATTTTTTGGAAAAAAAAATTGGTCCAAAATTTGACAAAAACGACATACTATACTATGTCGTCCAAAATTGGACAATTTTTTTTAAAAACTTTTTTTGGTCCAAAACTTGACAAAAACTTCATACTATACTATGTAGTGCGTCCTACTATACTATGCCGTCCATAATGTGACCATTTTTTGGAAAAAAAAATTGGTCCAAAATTTGACAAAAACGACATACTATACTATGTCGTCCAAAATTGGAAAAAAAAATTTTAAAAACTTTTTTTGGTCCAAAACTTGACAAAAACTTCATACTATACTATGTAGTACGTCCTACTATACTATGCCGTCCATAATGTGGCCATTTTTTGGAAAAAAAAATTGGTCCAAAATTTGACAAAAACGACATACTATACTATGTCGTCCAAAATTGGACAATTTTTTTTAAAAACTTTTTTTGGTCCAAAACTTGACAAAAACTTCATACTATACTATGTAGTGCGTCCTACTATACTATGCCGTCCATAATGTGACCATTTTTTGGAAAAAAAAATTGGTCCAAAATTTGACAAAAACGACATACTATACTATGTCGTCCAAAATTGGAAAAAAAAATTTTAAAAACTTTTTTTGGTCCAAAACTTGACAAAAACTTCATACTATACTATGTAGTACGTCCTACTATACTATGCCGTCCATAATGTGACCATTTTTTGGAAAAAAAATTGGTCCAAAATTTGACAAAAACGACATACTATACTATGTCGTCCAAAATTGGACAATTTTTTTTAAAAACTTTCTTTGGTCCAAAACTTGACAAAAAGGTCATACTATACTATGTAGTACGTCCTACTATACTATGCCGTCCATAATGTGACCATTTTTCGGAAAAGAAAATTGGTCCAAAATTTGACAAAAACGACATACTATACTATGTCGTCCAAAATTGGAATTTTTTTTTGAAAAACGTTTTTTTGGTCCAAAACATGACAAAAACTTCATACTATACTATGTAGTGCGTCCTACTATACTATGCCGTCCATAATGTGGCCATTTTTTGGAAAAGAAAATTGGTCCAAAATTTGACAAAAACGACATACTATACTATGTCGTCCAAAATTGGACAATTTTTTTTAAAAACTTTCTTTGGTCCAAAACTTGACAAAAAGGTCATACTATACTATGTAGTACGTCCTACTATACTATGCCGTCCATAATGTGACCATTTTTCGGAAAAGAAAATTGGTCCAAAATTTGACAAAAACGACATACTATTGCATGTCATCCAAAATTTTACCAAAAAGTCATACTATAGCATGTCTTCCAAAGTTTGACCAAAAAGTCATACTATAGCATGTCGTCCAAAATTTGAACAAAAAGTCATACTATAGCATGTTGTCCATAATTTGACCAAAAAGTCATACTATAGCATGTCTTCCAAAGTTTGACCAAAAAGTCATACTATAGCATGTCGTCCAAAAAATCAAAAAAAGTCATACTATAGCGTGTCGTCCAAAATTTGAACAAAAAGTCATACTATAGCATGTCGTCCATAATTTGACCAAAAAGTCATACTATAGCATGTCTTCCAAAATTTGAACAAAAAGTCATACTATAGCATGTCGTCCATAATTTGACCAAAAAGTCATACTATAGCATGTCTTCCAAAGTTTGACCAAAAAGTCATACTATAGCATGTCGTCCAAAATTTGACCAAAAAGTCATACTATAGCATGTCGTCCAAAATTTAACCAAAAGGTCATACTATAGCATGTCGTCCAAAATTTGACCAAAAAGTCATACTATAGCATGTCGTCCATAATTTGACCAAAAAGTCATACTATAGCATGTCTTCCAAAATTTGACCAAAAAGTCATACTATAGCATGTCGTCCATAATTTGACCAAAAAGTCATACTATAGCATGTCTTCCAAAATTTGAACAAAAAGTCACACTATAGCATGTCGTCCATAATTTGACCAAAAAGTCATACTATAGCATGTCTTCCAAAATTTGACCAAAAAGTCATACTATAGCATGTCGTCCAAAATTTGACCAAAAAGTCATACTATAGCATGTCGTCCAAAATTTGACCAAAAAGTCATACTATAGCATGTCGTCCAAAAAAAATAAATATATATTATAGCATGTCGTCCAAAATTTGACCAAAAAGTCATACGATAGCATGTTGTCCAAAATTTGACCAAAAGTCATACTATTGCATGTCGTCCAAAATTTGACCAAAAGGTCATACTATAGCATGTCGTCCAAAATTTGACCAAAAAGTCATACTATAGCATGTCGTCCAAAAAAAAAAAAAAAATTATAGCATGTCGTCCAAAATTTGACCAAAAAGTCATACGATAGCATGTCTTCCAAAGTTTGACCAGAAAGTCATACTATAGCATGTCATCCAAAAATTAAAAAAAAGTCATACTATTGCATGTCATCCAAAATTTGACCAAAAAGTCATACTAAAGCATGTCTTCCAAAGTTTGACCAAAAAGTCATACTATAGCATGTCGTCAAAAAAATCAAAAAAAATCCTACTATAGCATGTCGTCCAAAAAATCAGAAAAAGTCATACTATATAGCATGTCGTCCAAAAAATCAAAAAAAGTCATACTATAGCATGTCGTCCAAAATTTGACCAAAAAGTCATACTATAGCATGTCGTCCAAAAAATTAAAAAAAAGTCAAAATAAAGCATGTCGTCCAAAATTTGACCAAAAAGTCATCTTATAGCATGTCGTCCAAATTCGACAAAAAAAGTCATACTATAGCATGTCTTCCAAAATTTGACATAAAAGTCATACTATATTGTCGTTCAAAATTTGACAAAAAAGTCATACTATAGCATGTCGTCCAAATTCGACAAAAAAAGTCATACTATAGCATGTCTTCCAAAATTTGACATAAAAGTCATACTATATTGTCGTTCAAAATTTGACCAAAAAGTCATCTTATAGCATGTCGTCCAAATTCGACAAAAAAAGTCATACTATAGCATGTCGTCCAAAAATTCAAAAAAAGTCATACTATAGCATGACGAGCATGTATAGCATGTCCACAAAAAAGTCATACTATACTGTCGTCCAAAATTTGAACAAAAAGTCATACTATAGCATGTCATCCAAAAATTAAAAAAAAGTCATACTATTGCATGTCATCCAAAATTTGACCAAAAAGTCATACTAAAGCATGTCTTCCAAAGTTTGACCAAAAAGTCATACTATAGCATGTCGTCAAAAAAATCAAAAAAAATCCTACTATAGCATGTCGTCCAAAAAATCAGAAAAAGTCATACTATATAGCATGTCGTCCAAAAAATCAAAAAAAGTCATACTATAGCATGTCGTCCAAAATTTGACCAAAAAGTCATACTATAGCATGTCGTCCAAAAAATTAAAAAAAAGTCAAAATAAAGCATGTCGTCCAAAATTTGACCAAAAAGTCATCTTATAGCATGTCGTCCAAATTCGACAAAAAAAGTCATACTATAGCATGTCGTCCAAATTCGACAAAAAAAGTCATACTATAGCATGTCTTCCAAAATTTGACATAAAAGTCATACTATATTGTCGTTCAAAATTTGACAAAAAAGTCATACTATAGCATGTCGTCCAAATTCGACAAAAAAAGTCATACTATAGCATGTCTTCCAAAATTTGACATAAAAGTCATACTATATTGTCGTTCAAAATTTGACAAAAAAGTCATACTATAGCATGCCTTCCAAAATTTGACATAAAAGTCATACTATATTGTCGTTCAAAATTTGACAAAAAAGTCATACTATAGCATGTCGTCCAAAATTTGACAAAAAAGTCATATGACAGTATGTCGTCCAAAATTTGACAAAAAAGTCATAGGTTAACATGTCGTCCAAAATTTGACCAAAAAGTAATTATACAGTACGTCGTCAAAAATGTCATAATCCTCACAGCAGCTTGTTAATACATACGAATAAATAACTAAAACTTGGTCGTAATATTTTCATAAAAATGTAAACGAAAACCCCCAATTGCCTCTATTTACTGACCTCTATTTTATTGACCGTAGCGCAAACCTGCTCAAAATTTGCCAGCCGTTTTTTGGTCTTTGCTGTTTGTCGTCATACATTTTGTTTCGGTTCAAAACTGTTGGCCAAACAAAAACAAAACATTGTAATATCATACGTCATGTTGAGAGATTGTGATGGAAGCAGTTTCCATGTTTTTACTGTTGGCTTCAGTTCTTTAAAATGAAAAGATGCTGCGCTTTGACTTGATGAACTCTGACAGCTGTGTCTCTCCTCAGCAGAAACAGCGGTGACGCTGATGGACACCACTGTCAGGCGAGTAGCAGCAGATGCAGGTGTCAGACGTGTGCGAGCGTATGCCAGACGAGCCAACAGTGAGGACAGCATCGAGGTCCTGAGCACCACAGAGTCCATTTTCCCCGACGATCTCACCGCCATCACAGAGGAAGAAGCCGAGCAACAACCTGAGAGCAATGGCTCTGACGATGAGCGAGAAACACCGACTGAGTGTCAACTTGACAAAGAGGAAAAAACATTAGAAAATGGAAGAGAAAATGAACTCCCTGTTCATTACAATAATGGGGGTTGTGGCGATAAAGAAAAACCTTTGCAGAAAATGACTATAAACAGTGGTGTCATTGTCAAAGAGGAACCAGCCACTGAGTGTTTGAAGAGGAATGGAGTCGGTGAAGACAACAGTCCTGAGAAAACGCCCAAAATGACACAAGGTAATAATTCATCAATGCACCATGAAACTCAACTTAGGGCAAACAATGAACGCACAAACACTGATAGATTATACTGAATCATGGTTAGGGGGTTTACAGTTAACTGTTTGTTTGTCAAAGACATGAAGAGTCAAATATGTAATATAATCTCTACCAGAGATCAGGAAGCCTGAAGGTTCTGTGCGGTATCTTAGCTGTTCCTAGGAGTAGGGGTGGGAATCACAGGGCACCTCACGATACACTACAACACGCGATACATGGTCCACGATGACCAATAATATCACAATACGATTCTGTGATAATCAATACAGCGATACATCACGATAACTGAAGAAAACAAAAAATGCAGGATTTCTCTATTTATTCACAACACAGAGAACAAAGTGCATAAAGGCTATGTATTAATCTCTTAGTGTAACTTTCCCTATGACCTCCATTTCAGCCTTCTGCCCAAAAATGCAGGAGGTATTTTTTTTGAGTTAAGTTGAGACAGATGGCAGCAATGGAAGGACTCCAAACAGTGCACCAACAGCATCCAGCTACTAATTACAGAAATTATATTTAAAAACTTCTGTCCAATGTTCAAATAAACAAATGTTTTAAATGACAAAAGGTGAAAAAGCAGTGGAGTCGATGCCAAAGTGGACCCAAGTCGATGAGACGGTGCCGTCAGCACCAGGCCTCCGTGTGAGCTCTGCCGTTGCGGTGGCGGACGTTGACCGGTGGACACCGCCCAGCGCTGTTCTCAGGCTGCCGAGCGTGGACGAAGCCTCCGACTGCACCAGCGTCACAGGCTCCTCAGACGCTCCCTCCAGCACGCAGGACATCAGCAACGGCAACACTCCATCGGACAAGAGGAGGAGGAGGAGGAAGGCTGGTCTCAGAGCCCTCAGGTTCCTCAAACACAACTCATTCTCCCAGCATGCCGTGTTCTGCCTCCTGAGCGGCCGACCGCTTGTCGTCATCGGAGGAGACGAGACTCTGGTCAAGAGGACGGTGGACGCTCTGAGTCTCTTCCTGCCTGCTCCTGGTCCTGATGGAAACGCCGTGATGCCGTGTCTGACCACACCACTTCAACTGAGCGACCTGCTCACCTGGAGGCTGATCGGACTTCACAGGTAAGACATGACACACAGCTCTTATACACATGGAAACCGAACTGTCCCCATTATGACAGCGTTGGCTCAGTTGGTAGAGCACCTGCCCCATATGCTGAGGCTGTAGTCCTCGCTGCAGGTGACCCTGGTCTTTCCTGTTTCCTGTCTCTCTCCACTATACTATCATTAAAGGCCCAAAAAATATATTAAAAAAGAACTGTCCCCAATATGATAAAGTTTTCCTTTACCACAGCACTGTTTCAAGTACATGGGTGAGGGTTATATTTTTTTTGTTTGGATTTGTACCTTTTTATTTTAACATGGGGTGGACATTTGAGTTCTTAATACATTTGTATTCATAAAACTAAAAATGTTATCATTATTTATTTGGCAAGTAAGAAACTTGTATGCCCAATCATTTCTGACTTCTCTCATTAAAACTAACTTTTCTGTTCAGGAATGCAAGTAAATACAATAAATTATAATTTTCTTATTTAAAAAAATATAATATATTTGTTGTTGAAATCTACCCGATATATTTTTGGACCGCTGTGTGTTTATCTCAGCCTTAGTTTGACGTCAGTTTTTAGAAACCCCCACCAGGCGGATCTAGAAAATTCTACATGGGTTGGCAAGAGGTCTTGGCAGGGTGGCATGGGATGGTGCAAGAATCCCCAAATGTAAACGGATTGGACATAACAAACATAAAAATACTTTAAAACGTATAACTTCAATATCCCCACTCTTTGCTTTCCTTTTCATTGTTCTGCTCTCTCCAGCTACTCTTGACTGTAATAGTCAAGACGTGAGAAGCTCTGGTTATCCTTGTATCACTACACTGTAGGGCCATGTAGCTAAAAGTATAACAAATCTAAAATCAGAAGATAGTTATTACACATAACAGTTATGTTTAGACTGCTTAATGCTATTGTATTTGTGATTTTGCCAGAAAAGTAAAGGATGTCACCTGGTTTAACTCATTGCAGTGACAGTAAGTGGTTTTATAGCAGGTCTACTGCTACAACACACTGCTGCGTAGTGTGTTGTAAAGTAATCCTGCAAACAGCGACCCTGTGTAAACGTTATGGATTAAAACATGACAGGTTTTATTATATTGTATGAAGCTGTTGTTGTCTTTACCAAAATCAAAACTGATCAAAGAGCAAAACACTTACAAATCACGAGCGATTTCACACTTAACTAATGGCCGCACTGTTATCGCTGATGCTGACTCACCTTAGATTACATTCATTATAAATGTAACTTTAAGCTAAATTGTTGTGTATAAACTTCACCTGGGGAAACACCTTCAGATGGTCGAGGGGTCCCGCTGTGTGTGAGCCAGACTTTGAACAGCGCACTGCAAGTCTGTTGCAGGGCCGTAGCTAAGTGAGTCAGGGGCCTAAGATGGTCAGACACAGGAGCACCTTCAGCCAAACTCATTCTCCCAAAGTCCTGCCTGCTATGGCAAGCTGTTTTAACATTTAATAGCTAGACTGGATATGTATTACAGATATCTGTAATTCAATTCTTCTTATCCACAATGACATTCTTTCTAGGACAAGTGATG
This sequence comes from Microchirus variegatus, assembly GCF_963457635.1. NCBI lineage: Eukaryota > Metazoa > Chordata > Actinopteri > Pleuronectiformes > Soleidae > Microchirus > Microchirus variegatus. The sequence goes on from NC_139824.1 coordinate 6,032,092, forward strand.
TCACTTCTGTGCGTTTTCATTACAATTACCGTAAATGTTATTATGACTGATTATTATGAACATTCTGGATATCTGCAATAGAAATCTTACTAGGAGAAACTCCCATTTCAGATATCTTCAATCAAATTGTTACTAGTCATAATAACATTCACGGTAATTGTAATGAAAAGCACTGAAGTGACGTCATTTGTCCTAGGAAGAATGACATTGTGGATAGGAAGAATTGAATTACAGATATCTGTAATACATATCCAGTCTAGCTATTAAATGTTAAAACGGCTGGCCATAGCGTGCAGCCATCAGGTCTTTAACTCCCCCCTGGGTGTCATTTCACAACCTTGAGACAATAAACGACTACTATGGCCTAATTATTATTATTTTCAAAACAAAACATTTGATTTTAAAAGGCCCTTAAAAAAATGTATTCTTCTTTATTTACCAGATCATGTTCTAGATCTTCTACCAGCATCACTCACTCTCTGAGGCGCTACAGTCGTTATCTGGCTCTGCTGGACGTGGACCAGAGAACTCTGAGCTGTCCGTCATACTCGGGCTCCCTCATCGGCAGAATGGCTGATCCTCACACGGGCATCAGCCGAGGCCTCACCTACATGCTGCACGTGGAGAGCTGCCTGACCGCTCTGCAGAACCAGGCTCTGCTCTACACGTTTGATCCGCTGCTGCCACGTCCGAACGCGGCCGCAGCCAAAGACACCGCGGACGGGAAAGATTTCCTGTTCGCGCGAAGATTCTGCAGCAGCGAACACGACGCGAGAGTGATGGACTTCCTGTCTGACCTCCTCAAACAGCGCCACGTAGGGCGTGGACCCCCAGTTTTAAGATTGTCTTACTGCTCGGTGCAGCTGCACAGAAACACGTTCACAACATGAGGTTCAAAAAGACAAAAGATTTCAATCCCTGCAGCAAAATACACTTGTTCCTCTGAAACTGTACTGTACTGTTGAGCACTAAAGCCTCTGAGGCACTTTAAACCTTTTACACACTGCCTCTACCCTATTTTTTAAAACAAATTGAGCCACACACTGAATGTGCGTTGTGCAATTCAAACAAAACCATTGTGGTCGTTTGTGGTTTAACGCTGCATTTCTGCCCATGAAAGAAAGAAAAAAAAACGTAGATGTGCTCAAGCTTTGTCCAAATCTGACCAAGTCAGTAAGAATTAAATTAGATTGTGGGAGTTTCTTTTTCAGTTTTAAAGCCCTTTGAGGCCTTGACCCTGGTTATTTAACAACTTGTATGACCCAGTGTCCGTCCCTGCTCTCTGAAATCCTCATTACAGGACATTTTAACGACTAGACAGACATAAGACCAGGAGTCCTCTTGTAAATCACTTCTGTAAACCTTCAGATTTTATGTTTTATGACATTTTTATCGTAATCCGTTTGCTGTAAGTGACTTTTGATTTCTTATTCACTCTCTTGTTTTTATGTTTCATTGAAAGGCACTTATGTTGCACTGTTTTGAAAGGTGCTATATAAAGTTTGTTATTCAGTTTTTAAAGGCTTTTTGTGAAGATCAGAAGTCGAAAGCACAAAATGCTTTAACCTCATAATTACATCCTCAAAGGAGATTATTTTTTGACTGTGTTTTGACAGATTTTTGATTTTTAATGATGGCAGTGATAAAAATCATCATTTAAGTTAAGTGAAGCTATGAGAATTTTTTAATAGTTTTGAATTCATCTCATGATTTACTCTTTCTTATCCCTCAACATTTTGATTTCTTCTAATCCTCCACTGGTAGAAATAAACATCAGTGCCGTTTCAAAATGAGAACTGGTCCAAATGAAGTGAAAATAAAACTGGATATGAGAAACGCGAACTTTAAGATGTGAATTTTTCTGTGTAGCCCTGATGACAAAGAAGAAGTTCAATTCCTGCTGGAAGAAACATTCAGGTTTTCCATTTTAAGATATCTTTTTAAAACCACAAAATGAATATTCTCTTTCTAATAAAGTAAGTAAAGTAAGACAAGGGAATATTCAGCTGCAACTTCTGGGGCTTTTGCTCTCTGCAGTCAGATCCCTGTTTAAACAGGTTTAAACTGCAGCCTCCTTCCAAGTATGGAACTGAATTTTAGAGCAAATACTGCATCGACTTTGAAAAAATACCATCATAGTTTGAACTGGAATTCTACATGAAGCAATCGTTCAGGAACAGACATTTTTTTTTCTAGAACTTCAACAAAGTGGCTCTAAGTGTCAGCAGTTTTTTTTTTTTTTTTTACAGTTTATTCTTTTTTCAAATAATTGTCTTAACCAAGTATTAAATATATGCAGGGATGAATTAACAGAGCTGTGTTGAGCTGAAAAAAACCCCACAAAAAAATCCCACAGCACAAAAATGTAACTCGGGTCAAGCCATAAAATAATAAAGTAAACATAACAGTGTCTCTGTGCTGGTCATACATACTGAACGACAGTGGGGCTGTTTACCCTCCGTCACCACCAACTGTCTGTCTGTGCAGGTTTATTCTGACATATATACGACACTGATGACTCCATAATCCAGCCTCTGACGAGGAGTCGGCGCCGCGTTTCACGTCAAAGTCCAATCAGGATGAGCTGCAGAGAACAAGATAAGAAGTTGAGTCAGTAATGTGGAAGAGGAAAAACAAACATATCTACCTTTTCACGACTGAAGCTTAAAGAAAACAATTCCAAACAAATTTGGGATTAATTGAGTAATTTTTTTTAAGAAAATCCTTAAATTAAATACAAGCTTTAATTTGCTCGATCCTCACCGAGGAATTGAGGTCAAATACAGGATTACACAATATCAGTCAGATTACATTCATCATTTTACTGCATCGTTAAGCGCAAACTCTGAAAATGTGAATAAAAGCAGTAACAATTTTTAAAACTCGTTCATTTCCTCTTTGGAAGCAGAACAATTGTTAGAGTGCTATGTGGTTAAAAAAGGTGGTTATAACTAGGTTGTAAGTGGATTTGTTAATAAACTTGAGCAATTAAAAAGATGTAAAAACGGCAGACCGATTAATATCGGATTCATTTCAGAGTGTAATATCCATATCAGTGTCAGACAGGAAGAAAAGTGGTATCAGTCCATCCTTATGTTTTACTTTATGAAAATATGTGAGTAAAAGTGTTGATCAACTGAGTGAAAGTTCTGTTTCTGAGTGGATAAAACCTTTTTAACACCAGGTCATATTCAACAGGAGATACAAAAACAGCAACAAACATAAAAAAAAAAAATGCCTTAAAAATCAAATCATCAAAACAAATGGTAATTTTTTATTAAAAGGCTTATTAACCAGCTTATAAACCATTAATCAATTATCAAAATAGTTGACGATTCATTTAGTAATTGATTAATAATAAATTAACCTCTTCTTCCCTGACCCTCTTTTTTGAGTCCCTGCTCGAAAAATGACATGCCCAAACTAAAGAGAGTAAATCTCTGCAGTTACAAGCTTTATGTGGATTATCTCGGTATCAAAATAAAGATAACACTTGTGAGATCTCACAAGTTTCACTGTAGATGCCAATGTGAGTAAATGCACATGGAACACAGCATAAATGAAAGATTTTTTTTTCTTGTCTAAAAAAATATTGCATTTTAAAGCAAATATCACCTTTAAAATATGCAGTAGGAGCTTAAAAAGGCATGGAGGTCATGTAACACGTGGACATGAGCTGTGCAAAGTCTGACAGAAAATGACAGAGGTTTTAGTAAAGAGATGTCTAGGCATTCTCTCTTTTGGCACAGCTTGGCACCATCTGTGCCATTTGAGATTTCTTAGGTACCAAATAATTAAAACCCATTTAATTTTAATTGGTCTAAAAAGAAGAAAAAAAAAAAAAGTATGAAAACTCGCTGTAAATCATTGCTCCCTGTGCGGAGCGTAATGACAACTCGGTGTTTCAGTTACACAGCGCCATAGCTCTGGCTTACCTTGGTCAATGTGGGTGATCGACAGCTCGTTTTAAACTTCTAAACTCATAGAATCGGGCTCCGGTCTCCAAATGCGCGTGAATCACTTCATTGGCGAGTCAAAAGGACATACATGTGTATGACGCATTTGCGCAGACATTCGCCCTTCTCTAATCAGAACGATGTAATGACGATGTCAGACTGGGATTTGTCCCCAAAGCATGCTGGGAAGTGTAGTTCTTCATTATAAGCACTTTTGTTCCAGTGGAGATAACTTGTTTTGATAAACAGCAAAGGTAAGACATTTCTGGTTGTATTTCTTGAAAGTCAGTTGTTGTTTTGCTCTTATTTTGGGGCTGGAGCCGTGAATCTTGGTCGTAGAGTGATAAAAATGGTACCGCTGGAATCTGTGGATTCTCCGCTGTCCAGCAGACCACATGTTTTTTTTGTTCACATAATCACGCTGAGGGTCCAGTGCCCCTTTTCAATATGTGCGCTGTACCGCTTTTTTTCCGTTCCTGCTGGTTTGGTCCATCTGTGTTTTAACTGTGTTTCGTGAACATAAGAATAGTTTATATGAGCTTTTAGCTGAGTTTCTGACCTTTCTGTGGGTATGCAGCAGGTCTGTGTTTATTAAAGTTAGATATGGTTTTATGACGCTTTTGTAGCTGCGTGCGACGGTACCGGGGGCAACCGTGAAGAAGAGGTTAATTGAATAAGAATTCGTGAACACAACTGTAGTCTGTAAGATTAATTTAATCTTGCAATATTAAGTTTTTGGTTCTGCCCGTTTGCCATTTTCAGAATAAATATTCCACAGGTTCACTTTCCTGACTGATGAGTTTTTACCACCTGTTCTTAAGAACTTAAATAAATTATTCATGATCCAAACTAAAGACACAGCATACACAGATGACGGGACATGTCTTTGGAGTTGTGGGACTTACAGTTGACATTGCGAGTGGCCGTTGAGTTGGGGCACATAGAGATTAACAGCTGCTGGATTGCCTGTAGGAGAAAAACACACTGAAGGGTTAAAAACCACCAGGATCCACAGTGTGAAGGAACACCACATGTGACAGTGCAACTTACAGTAGGTGCTGATCACCACCACATCAGGAGAGGACATGGAAAAAAGAAAAGGTCATATAGATCAGATCCACAGCCTCAAACTACCATTTCAAAATAAAACGTTTTTCATGCTTTTGCAGTGAGTTATAAATATGTAACTCACTGATCCCAGTTCTCTGTTGAAGAAGACAGAGTGGGCATGAGAGCACGAAGAGACACTAATGAATTATCCCCATCTGAGACACAGAAACAAAAGACGTATGTGTTAAGCAGCCGTTTTACACAAAAGAGTCTTTTGCAACTTCACCCCATGACGCACGCACACGCGTACATGAGGTGACGTGATGGGTTGGTAATGGTAGGTCAGAGGATGAGGACTGAGAAGGAAACGCCCGTGTGTGAAGAATAAAATGAAAAATAAACAGTGCTTAACATATTTATTAGACCACCTGTCATAAAAACATAAATATTTTTAAAATCTTTCAAAAACTTTAAACCTTAATCAAGAAATAATCACATGGTTCTCTGTTTTTTTTTTGTAAATTTCATGAATTCTCATGGATGACAATAATAATTATATTTTAGCTTTAAAAATATCATTCTGGTTAAAGAGCTTCTATATACTGGTGTATTAACCATTACAGAAACATAAAGAAGCATTTTGATAGTTACCAATGCTGTTAATTTACAGCAGTTGTGGCATAAACTTTACATTGGGTGGTGGTCTAATACATTTGTTAAACACTGTGTGTGTGTGTATATACACGTATATATACACGTATATATACACACATATACGCACATTTATACGTACATACACAAATATAAATATATAAACACACATACATATACACAATGTATAAATGTATATATACACATACTTATATACACACACACACACAATCGGGTCCATAAATATTGGGACATCGACAAAATTCTCTTTTTGGCTCTATACACCTCTACAATAGATTTAGATGAAACGAACAAGATGTGGTTTAACTGCACACTTTCAGCTTTAATCTGAGTGTATTTACATCCAAATCAAATGAACAGTGTAGGAATTACAACACTTTCTATATGTGCCTCCCACAGTGGTATGCAAAAGTTTGGACACCCCTGTAAATGTTCATGATTTTCCTTTAAAAATCATTGGTTGTTTGGATAAGAAATTTCAGTTAAATGTATCATATAGGAGACAAACACAGTGATATTTGAGAAGTGAAATAAAGTTTTTATGATTAACAGAAAGTGTGCAAGAATCATTTAAACAAAATTAGGCATGTGCATAAGTTTCGGCGAAAAGATTAAGAGAAGAATTTTGTGCATCCTCATTTTGCAGAAATAACAGCCGCTAAACGCTTCCTATAGATTCCAATTAGAGTTTGGATTTTGGCTGAAGGTATTTTGGACCATTCTTCTTTACAAAACATCTCCAGTTCAGTCAGGTTTGATGGTTTCCGAGCATGGACAGCGCGCTTCAAATCACCCACAAATTTTCAATAATATTCAGGTCTGGGGACTGAGATGACCTTTCCAGAACGCTGCAAACTCCAAATATAGGGTTTCCCCCAGAAAACCTGCTAAGCCTGGTGGTAGGGCCTCTCAGGCAGCCCACAATTAAAATAAATAATATCAATTGTATTCACTTAAATCTTAAAGCGGACCTAGACCGGAAGTTCTAATTAACGCTGTTTTTTAGTGTATCTGCGTCATTACCTTGTTTACGAAGCCCTAAAGTTTCGAAACAAACAGTTCAGCCACTGCTGAGAACGCTGTGTTTTATTGTAATCTCGGGCTCAGCGAGATCTCTGAAAAAACACGGTCTGGTTACGTAAACAGCAGTTCTCCTGAATTGCAGATCCTCCGGCTCAAGGCACTAGTCCAGCTACATCCGGTTTGCGTACATTGAACCACAGAAGTAGAATAATGTCCGTTGTGGAGGTGTTTCACGAGCGACAGTGTCTTCTGACTCTGGGTCTGACTCCGGGTCAAAGTCATAAAAGGGACTGCGGCTGGGAGTCGTGACGAAGCTGCATTGTTAAAACAATGTTTTGATAATGAGCAGCAGTGCATCCACCGTTCCAGAGGGGGAGCTGCGCTTCTGAGAGTGGGTGTGCTGATTATGTCACTTCAGGGTATCGGCCAAACACAAGACAGTTGGGAAGGCTCTACGCTGGCTGGCCAATCACAACACACTCTGTCTTCTGGGTGTGAGATTTATGTCTGAAATATCACGGGTGAGCACAGCGTCAGAAAAGACAGATTTCTATCGGCTCGTTTACAGCAACTAGGAGGTTTTGGACCATAAAAACAAGTTAATGTATGCAAGTAGAACTCCATAACTAACATATACAGGTCCATAAATATTTGGACATTGGCACAGTTCTCTTTATTTTGGCTCTATACACCACTACAATGGATTTGAAATGGAAAGAACAAGATGTGCTTTAACTTTAATTTGAGGGCATTTACATCCAAATCAAGTGAACGGTGACCCATTACAACCCTTTCTATATGTGCCGCCCACTTTTTAGGGGATCAAAAGTAATTGGACAAACTAAACAATCATAAATCAACCTTTCATTGTTTAATACTTGGTTACAAATCCTTTGCAGTCAATTACAGCCTGAAGTCTGGAAGGCATAGGCATCAGACATCAGACACTGGGTTTCATCCCTGGTGATGCTCTGTCAAGCCTCTACTGGCACGGTCTTCAGTTCCTGCTTGTTCTTGGGGCATTTTTCCTTCAGTTTGGTCTCCAGCAAGTGAAATGCATGCTCAATCAGATTCAGGTCAGGGGACTGACTGATAACATTCCATATTTGCCTTAAAAAACTCTTTGGTTGCTTTTGCAGTATGCTTTGGGTCATTGTCCATCTGCACTGTGAAGCGCAGTCCAATGAGTTCTGAAGCATTTGGCTGAATATGAGCCGATAATATTGCTGGAAACACTTCAGAATTCATCCTGCTGCTTTTGTCAGCAGTTACATCATCAATAAATACAAGGGAACCAGTTCCATTAGCAGCCATACATGCCCACGCCATGACACTACCACCACCATGCTTCACTGATGAGGTGATATGTTGTGGATCATGAGCAGTTCCTTTCCTTCTCCACACTCTTCTCTTCCCATCACTGTGGTACAAGTTGATCTTGGTCTCATCTGTCCAGAGGATGTTCTTCCAGAATTGTAACAGCTTTTTTAGATGTTTGGCAAATTCTAATCTTGTCTTCCTGTTTTTGGGGCTCACCAATGGTTTACATCTTGTGGTGAACCCTCTGTATTCACTCTGGTGAAGTCTTCTTTTGCATGTTGACTTTGAAACACAAACACCTACCTCCTGGAGAGTGTTTTTGATCTGGCCAACTGTTGTGAAGGGCTTTTTCTTCACCAGGGAAAGAATTCTTCGGTCGTCCACCACAGTGGTTTTCTGTGGTCTTCCACGTCTTTTGGTGTTGCTGAGCTCACCGGTGCATTCTTTCTTTTTAAGAATGTTCCAAACAGTTGATTTGGCCACACCTAATGTTTTTGCTATTTCTCTGATGGGTTTGTTTTGATTTTTCAGCCTAATGATGGCTTGCTTCACTGACAGTGACGGCTCCTTGGATCTCATATAGAAAGTTAACAGCAACAGATTCCAAATGCAAATGTCACTCCTGGAATCAACTCCAGAACTTTTACCTGCTGAATTGAAGATGACATAACGAGGGAAAAGCCCACACCCATCCATGAAATAGCTTTTCAGTCAATTGTCCAATTACTTTTGGTCCCCTAAAAAGTGGGAGGCACATATAGAAATTCTAATACCTACATCGTTCACTTGATTTGGATGAAAATACTCTCAAATTAAAGATGAAAGTGTACAGTTAAAGCACATCTTGTTCGTTTCATTTCAAATCCATTGTAGTGGTGTATAGAGCCAAAATAAAGAGAACTGTGTCGATGTCCAAATATTTATGGACCTAACTGTATGTGCAACAGGAGCACTCTATATGAGCTTTAATTAAGTAATCGGCCAGTGAATGTTTAAAAAAAAAAAAAAAAAAAAAATTATCTAAAAGTAAAATAAATCAACAAAAATAAAAAGCGGTAGTGCCCCCTCATCTGCGCTGTGCTGTACTCCCTCTCCTGCGCCATGTGCTTCTCCGTCCCCAAGCCGGCTCTACGTACCCAACGCAGACTTTTCTCTGCACGCAGCTTTATCCCTACATAAAAATAATGATCTTCATGACGAGGATCAAGTACAGTCGGGATAAAGTGCAGGGGATCCAGTCTTAGATCTTAGTTAAACGTGTTGACAGACTCTTAAGAGCAGAGCGCACTTTTCATTGTTTTCTCTCAGTGGTCTCAATCTTTGTGTAGAAGACGCTTTTTCTAAGTAGAAAGGCCTGGACTGGAATAATTTTGAAAGAATAGAATTTAAAATATGACCAATTTCGATTTATAATTGATGATGAATGTTGAGGTTGTACTCATCATGTAGAGATGTCCACACACCTGCAGTGTTCTCCGTCTCCTGTGTGACCTCCTCTAAGAAGGCATTGAGTCTCTCTTTGTTGAAGGACAAACTGTCCCACAGCCACCACAGAGCCCACACATTCTCCTGAAACAAAAAAAGTGCATCATTAACAACATTTCGTTATCATTTTAGGTTCATTTCCCTTGCATTTTCACACAATCATGAAGACAAATGGTTGCTCATACCACAAGGTAACAGTTGTGTCATCCACAGGTGTATATGAAAATACTTATTTGTTCCCTGCCAAATACATGGGGGCGCAGCGACCTTGTTCCTCGGTTTAGAAAAATACGTGGTGTATAAAAAAATGTATTTAAAATAAATAAACAAGCAAGGCTCACAGAGTGGTCCTGTTGCACATATATGTTAGTTATACATATATGTAAGTTATGTAGGTCTACTTACATACATTAACTTGTTTTTATGGTCAAAAACCTTCTAGTTGCTGTAAACGAGCCGATAGGAAGCTATCTTTTCTGACGCTGTACTCAGCCGCGATATTTCAGAACTAAATCTCACACCCAGAAGACAGAGTGTGTTGTGATTGGCCATTACCTGGAAGTGACATAATCAGCACACCAGCTCTCAGAATTGCAGCTCCCCCCTCTGGAACGGTGGATGCACTGCTACTCATTATCAAAGCATTGTTTTAACAATGTTTAAAAAATACCTTTGTCACGACTCCCGGCCGCAGTCCCTTTTATGACTTTGACCCGGAGTCAGACCCAGAGTCAGAAGACACTGTCGCTCGTTGTTTCGAAACTTCAGGGCTTCATAAACAAGGTAATGATGCAGATACACACTAAAAAACAGCTGTAATTGGAACTTCCGGTCTAGGTCCACATTAATATAGTATTTTTTTTTCTTAGAACTTGTTAATATGTTTGGTTTAGAAAAACAAGAGTAAAACACACGTTTAGTAGAAAAAGCACATAGATTCTGCAGAGTTCAAAACTATGCTGTTCACACCAAGCTCCTTCACACTTGCAAAGTGAGGAACAACAAGTCACACTTAAAGTCAGGAAAATGTTTGGACTGGCAAAAAAAAACTAAAACGGATGTGGTCTCTGGGATCTGAAAGTGAAACCAATGTGGAAGAGCCTTAAACCTTTATTCTCTTGAATCACCATTTGTATGCAAGCTCATGAGAAAAATGAGCCATGTTTTTCACTATCTGATGTTTGTAAACATTTTCCTGTAGAGTTTATGGTTTCAATCACAAGTCGCAGGTCTTCTCTGATACAGCATTATGTCCATTTTGTTTACTGGGGTCCCATTTAGGGTAAAATAGATGATAAAGTGGGAAGGCTTAAGGGCATGGCTAGTGTGACCGACAAATGGTGTCACACTCATTGACCTGATGGTCTTCACTCTTTCAGTGAGATCGACCCCATGTTTCTTGTTCGATTTCACACTTTCATCCACATATGGTGTCCAAAGAATAACTTGAAGCAGAACTTTCAGGTCCACAAACAGAATGTGACAGTGGATGTGAAATGTACAATACCTTAAAAGTGCCTAGAACAGGTAGAGCTGGAGTCAGAGGAGCATGGCTGATTCTCAAAGCTAAAGCCCTCGTTACCAACAGTAACAAGGCCTGGTCTGGGTACACCTATGAAAGATACATCACACAGTTATTAACCGTTCATTACAACCCATTTAAATGCTCACGTGTGCACTTGCTTACCTCCTGAAAGAGCCGTGGGATCTGTACGTGTGTGCCATGCTGCGTGAGCAGTATTGAATTCGTAACGTCTTTTGCTTCCTGGTGTCCAGACACAGAGGAAAGAAAAGTGACAATAATCCCTTTGTATGTTACTAAATGGAATTAATGAAAGTAATTAGATTAAAAAGAAATGAATTGTGAATAAAGTGGAAACACATACAAGTAGAAACTGTGGGGGTGGTGCTGGCAGAGAAGTCGACAAAGCTGAACCACAAGGTGCGTTGACAATTTTGAGTAAACTGGTCCAACACAGAGACTAGATCAAGAAATAAAATCAGATGTTTGGACAATTACTGAAAATACAAACTTTTAAACATTCCCCATAAGTGCAATAATGTTACATATTTATTCATCCTATTTGCATTTACAACAGCTTTTGAAGATGTAAATATTTTGTTTTGATCATTGCCCTTTTTAATCTGTCCATGGCCATTTTTTTTTTTTCATAGTACATTTTTAAAATGCTCTGATCAAGCGTAGCATGCGCTCCTTCTATCTCCTTATAGTTGAGATTTTTATTCCATCTTCCATTTGATTTTTATATAGGAGTGGCATTTGTACATTTGGGATAATAAAAGAAAAGTGCTTCAAAATAGGGCTAAACAATTTGTGCAAATAGCAATTTTTCTGACAGGGTTTGCATCAAAAGGCACAATGAGATTTTTTTCTGAATGCAAAACGAAGATTGTTAAAGACTTACATCAGTGAAGACTGAAGGGCAGCAAGTCTGAACCCTGAGAGCAAACCTCACCAGTTCAGCACGCTTCAGTGGAAGAACATCTACAGAGTAAGACAACATTCTGGGTTTGTTTTTCTCACCTTCTTGATTAAAAAAGGCTTATTATATAATACGATATTATGTATGTATGTATGTATATATATATATATATATATATATATATATATATATATATATATATATATATATATATATATATAGACATATTATTATTATTCATTACACACACACACACACACACACATATATATATATATATATATATTGACATATACATATATATGTACACATATGTTTTTATATATATATATATACATATACATACACACATACATATACATATACATATACACACACACACATACATTAAATAAATGTGTGTTTGTACATGTATAATCACATTTGTCTGACCTTTAATTGGCTCCCATGTTGCATTAGAAGAGAAGAGCTCTGCTGGCTGAATGACCATCAACTTTGGTGCCGTCGCTGTTTCAAAGATGCGTAGATAAAAATGGAAGATGAGTGGAGAGAAACGGGAGGCCGGGGCATTGACTGAAGGGAACAAACTGTTGCAAGCCAACATCAAATTTCCATCCATGCATGTGAAGAAAGGGATGAGGTCTTGAATTGGCTGGAAGCTAGTGGGTGCACAATCAACAACACAAAGTTACCAATCGTGTACAAATAAAACTGTCCATGAGATTTTATATTCACAAATTTTGAAGCTTCATTATACCGACTTACTGTCTACTATCAATCTATACCATTATTGAAAATGATAATTTTCTTGATTTAAATTATTTCTCATAACTTCCCGAAGCCCAGAAAAACAATTTTATTTCATCAATAGCAACAGTGTCTGCTCATGTGATCTGAAAATATGCAGATTATGGCTATGACTACAAATTTAGGGGCGGGAAAGAGACACCAAAATACGATATTCTCACAATCATATGTTTTGCTATTCTCACACAAACTTGAGATTGTAGTATTCTAGTAATGTCCGTCAATAGTAGTCATTACATCCTAAAATGTGTTTGAGCAACAGATATTTGGTTTCGAAAATAAAATATTCAAACTTGAAGAAGATGGAAAATGTCTTAATAAATAAAAAGATAACTGAAACAAACCTTCAAGGTCAGAAAAATGAGCTGCAGTAAACAGAAATGTTCAGGTTTAATATTGTTCAAATACCAAAAGTACTTGAATGCATTACCATGAGTTTAGTTGCTAAATTTTCTTAAATAACTTATTTGAATAGTTATCTGTGCAATTCTATTAATTCAATTAAACTTACGCCCCCTCCCTTTTATTAAAGGGACGTATGATGACACTGAGTGAATTCTCAGAAAAATTAAGTTCAGGGGCAAGTTTAAGGGCTGTATCGCCCTCAATATTGAGATATTCAGAGACCACCCTTGGGAGCAAGGGCTACCCAGAATGCATTGCGTGTTTTCACATAAGAAAGATGGTGCCGAAAGCAGCGAAGCGAGTGTGATACAAATTAAGTATTTTCTTTGTTAATAGAGATATAAAAATGATGAAAACCATTGCATTATCTTAGTTTAGGCCCATATTATGGATTACCGTCATTGTTGCGTAACATTTATTTTTATTTTACGATAGGAATTGAAATTGGCCCGTAATGTGTCATTTGCTCATTGAAAATATTTTTTTTGCAAAGACATTAGACAAAGACAAATTAGGCTTGTTTCAATTAATTCCACAGAAACAGAGGGAAATTAAGTATCTGTGCGTCATAAAACACTCACAGTTTGGAATCATCGGTCTGGACGACTCGTAGGTAGCGACACAACTCTCTGTACCTGCAAACAAAACACAGCCAAGCTTGGTATGAGAGACGTGTGTGTGTGTGTGTGTGTGTGTGTGTGTGTGTGTGTGTGTGTGTGTGTGTGTGTGTGTGTGTGTGTGTGTGTGTGTGTCTGTGTGTCTGTGTGTGTCTGTGTGTGTCTGTGTGTGTCTGTGTGTGTCTGTGTGTGTGTAGACCTGTATGTCTATTTTTGTGAGGAATAAAACTTGACATTTTTGGCATGTTCTCACAAAAAGGGATTTTTGAAGATTAAGACTGTTTGAGTTAAATCTGTGTTTACGTTAAGAGTTTGGCATTTAGATATGATGGTTAAGGTAGTGGCTAGAGAATGATTTATGTCTTCACTAAGTTCTATGTGTGTGTATGTGTGTCCTTGTACCTGTGCTGTCGCTGCAGTAGCTCTGTCCTCAGTTGAACTATCGTCACCTGTTCAATGAGGACGTCCTTCTTGCCTTTGTCTTTACGGATCCCCGACACATTCTGTCCCTTCAACACAGACACCAGCAGGACATCATTCCAGGGACGAACACACAGGCTGCAACACACAAGAAGCTTTCTAGTTGTAATCTTGGGGTACAAAACAGAACACGCACAAAGGTTTTTATAACCCCAGTCCTCGCAATGACATCTGAACAACACATACCAGGTCTTCATGCTCCTCAGCTCAGCTGGGAAAAATATTCTCTTGTAAAAGTCTTGCAGTTTTTGGATGAACTCTGAAGTGAAATCAGCCATTACCATCTGTCTTTGCACTGATGCTACAACCCTGAGAAAAACAAACAAATTCACAATAGAAGGAGATTATAATCCAGGTGAAATAATCACAGACAAAAGACACAGTTCTCTGCGAGAGAACGTTAACTTACCGCAGCAGTAAAGACCCCTTTGCCTCATTAACATTGGACATGGGAGACTGTATGTTGATACCTCTACAGAAATTCATATTAATACAAAAGAAATATGAATATACAGAATTATTCCTGAAAAGGAAAGTGATATTTCTTTGTTTTACACAGATCTGTTTACCCTGAGCCTTGAAAATGCCTGATAAATTCTTCAGTAGATCCCAGTCTCATGATGGCGGCCGCTCTGCCGCCCAGTTTGTCGGCTTTGTTCAGAAACAATGACACAAACTCGTAAACATTTGTGTAACTGTAAAAAAAATTAAAAAAAATAAAACAAATGTTAACATTTCACTACCATCACTTTTTTACATAATTTTGGTTAGTCAGCTCATTTAAAAAGAAAAGGTGGAATCTTTGAGGGAAATCTGGAGTAAAAATGTAAATATAAACATGCTGAGGAGGATCCTTTAAAGCAAAAGTCAGTGAGAAGAAAAACCTGACATTTCTCCACAGTGAGGGACCTAAGCCCCATTCAGATTTTTTTGATAAACCTGAGCCAACCTTTAACAACCACTATTACTGTCCGACATCATCAACACTTGTTTTTTTATATTTTGAGGAATGTTTCTGAATGTACTGTAAGTAAAATATGTGAATGCCCAGATTTTTATCCATATAATGATCCTTATTGGTTACATTTATGCAAAGATGAGGATGACTCCTAATGACATCCATGTGTTAAGAATTCAATTTCACAAATTTCCATAATATCCTCACTGTAATTTCAGCGGTGGGCTGAGTGACATAACAGAATATGTGTATAATGCACAGTGACGTGCGTGTGCGCTATGGATGTTGCAGATCAACTGTCCCGTTGGTGTTAGTGCATGATAGTGTATTTTGTATGCGTTTTTGTTTTTTTTTAACTGAAGGCCCTGACTGAAACCTCACGGTACGCTACTGCATTTCAGAGTGGATACATTTCTTTTTTTTGTCTCAGAACAGCTTTGCTGTGGAACTCACTCAAATATGAGGCACTTCTCGTTTGGTAGGTTCAGACCATATTCTTCTAACGTCTTTCCTCTCAGGAAGGTTGAGAACTTTGCAGAAAGCTCTTGTTTGAAATTCTGCAGCAGCATCTCTGAACAAGACAAAGACAAATGCAATGGCATTTAAACAAATGTCATCACAGTTTAACAAATGGTCCAGTCTTTTGCCTCCTGTGAGTGCCAGTCTTGCCTGCATGTCGGAGATGGGCATCTATTTCAGAGAGAGTGAGGTTAAAACTCTTCAATCCTCCCAGCAATGAGCAGCTTCTCTGGTTGTTCCAGAAATCGCTCCTCTTGTGGCTGTTACAGTGACACACACCACTGTGACTCCACATAAGACACTAAAAAGAACACATGCACACAAAAGTAATGAGAACATGAGAAAACTGTAAAAACAAATGTTAAGTTCTGTGGGGACCTAATGGTGGCAGTGCAAATAAACAATTAATAATTGTGAGGTCAAGTAAAAAAATGATGTCCGTCTGTACCTGCAGTGACATATAAAGCACCTTTAAACACTACATTAACGCATACCTCTGACGCCAACTTATCACAGATGTAGCAGAAGCACTGATCACAAATGAGCTGGTTACTGGCCACAGGAGCACCAACCGCACAATCTGTCGCCCTGAGCAGGACAGAAGAGAATTGGTGTGCAGTCATGGTAGTATTTGTCAAAGTGTGTGCGGCAATTTACTCACGTGAAAGGATGTATGGAACAGTCATAGCGTGCGTGAGGCAGCACCTCAGCGCGACGGGAGAAGGTAACGACCAGGTCTTCATCTAGAGAACTTTGGGATAACACATCATCTGAAACACAAGAGGAGATGGAGCAGCTGTTGAACATTTAGAACCTCCAATCTAACCTCACAAAGCAGGTCAATTAAGTAAATGCAGCAGTTACCACTCTTCATCTTCACTTCCTCCATCTCCACAATGAGAACTGAAGTGTCACTGTTTGATATGTCATGGTCATCATCATCATCACTCAGGATGATTATTTCTCCATTGTCCCCCATTTACTACTGGAATTGACTAGCAAAATATTGGGAAAAACACACAGATAAGTGATATACACAATTTATCTCCAAACGTGTCTGTTTATAATACCAGTCTAATCTCTGAATGAGAAGCACATCAAATCCTCAATGTTTTGCTCGTTTGTAAAGCTGACAGGCTTGGCTCTCTGCTTTTGTGGCAAATGATTTGGGGGTTTTTTTCCACATACAAAAGATATTGTGAACTTTGAACTGTGGAGGGCAGCATTGGACCTCTCGGTTTACAGCCTGTTTGAGTTTATCTTATAGTTTCTAGTTTTCTTGTTGGTTACTGCTGCAAAATCTACAGTTTTAGGAATGATTAAGGGGTTCAACTGTCAAAGAATATACAACATGTAGACGAGGTTTCCTTAACGACTGTAACCAAACAAGATTTTTTTTTGTTTTCTTTTAGGAAGCTAGCCATTAGCTTCCGACAAGGCAGGGAAACCCAATTAGCATGCTTCTTTAAAAATGGCTTGTCAGCAGGATACGTCTTCTCGTTCGTGTATTTACTATCAGGCCTGGTATCGTAACGCTGTTTAAATACATTTTGTGTTTACGTTTGTTTAGTGGGAGAGAAAGAACGCTTACCTTTACTGTTGTATTATCAAAATAAGTGATACTTTTTCGCGCCGGGGATCTCGAATCTGCATGCAACGGATGTGACGAGCTTCTTCTTCGGTGTCTTTATTGGCGACTGAAACTCAAAACCGGAGTGTATTGATGCCCTCTACAGGACTGAACTGGAGTTACAGGTACGTAAACACATTTTACTACATTATATATGATTTGCAGTGCGTTTACCACTACCAATGTACACACACGTACATTTATGCTTATTTCCCTTTTGCAACTACTACATATGGCATCTTCATGATAGCGTTGAAGCTTAATTTCTTACTGAAGGATCAATAAATAATTACATCTAAATGTTTTATTTAAACAATTACATGTGTGACTCACAATATTCACATTTATAGCCACCAAAATGTAATAGCTACTTACTTGGGCCATAATCTACATCCTCAGAAAGGTTAATACAAATCCATGCATCACTGGCAGAGATTGACATGTCTAAAAATACAACCTCCTTGTTGGATGTAATGAAGTAATTTAGCAGGCATTAATTATGACAATTTCAATTCCCGATAGTCAATCTTGACAACCAAAATGAGATTTAAGAAGACACAAACATGAAACAAAAACTTTACATTTATTGCAATATAAACAATCTTTGTGATTTTCAGATTGGAGGTTCTTCTTTGACACAAAGTCCTATAGGCAGAGCTGGATGCAAACAGAGGACCAGGGAGGGAATTCAGATAGATTCTATTACAGAGCAGCACTGCTTGTTTTCTCCTGTTTACGAGAATGATATCTCTTTGCTGCTGCTCTCTGGTTCCTCTGAGCCTCCGTCAGCCCATTGTCAGCTTCTGTATTCAGCTGTGCAGCATCTGTTTCAGTTTGCAGCTCCGCATTTTCATCATCAGCATCCTGAGCAGGCATGAATCTGAGCCACTGCTGGTAGAAACCACGGAAACCATCAATGTGCACCAAGTAGTTGTTTCTGGACTTGTACTGAAATTGAGAGAAGAAAGAGAAAATACATGTACAATATGAATCACCCTTATATTTAAATATGGCTTCAAATGAATTAACCCTAAAAACTGTTCTGGCTTTTACTTTACATCACAATAACTTACTTTTTTGTTTTTGTGAAGCTGCATAACTGTTTTTTCCCCAGGACTAGGAAATGCAACATTTACCTTCTGTGACGTCTTAACAATTGTTTTAGAGTTTCCTTGCCTCCTTGTACACCAAGCTCTTAAACAGTTTAACGCTCAAATATATCCACCGGCTAGTTGCAATATGTGTCTGACTAATGTTTGGTGCTGAGCAGTGAATATACACAGGGATTACTGGTCCAGAACTGTTCCACTGACAACTGCTGCAGCAGAAAAACAAAGCAAAGGCCCAAAACACTAATGACAAAATCCTTTATAAAGCAATAGGTGTATGTACAATAATGCGTTTAAACTTTAGTCACCAGAAACAATCATTTCATCCAAGGCCAATAAATATGACCTTATTTGAGATGAATGACTACACATATCAGGCTGGGTATCACTGCTGATTTCCTGATTCGATTCTGATTCAAAAGCTATGGATTTGATTCAATATTAATTCATTTAGATATTTTAGTTTCTATACCAGTGTTGCTTGATTAAAAGGAGATTTTCACAGTTAGTGCAGCAAATTATACAAACTTTGTATTTGTCTAACCTGGTGCATCAATTAAAAATATTCATAAAATTAAGCTCTAGGTAATTACATGAATGCACTTTTTATTTAATATGGACACAGTGCAACTCTACAGTACAGATGTTGGTGAAAATTCAAACCAGCAGACATTTTAAATCAATTAAAAAGTTGTCCAGCAGAGGGTGCTGTGAGAGCAGCATTTGTATGCACCCTCAGAAGACAACAGTGATGTTATTCTGAAGTGACAATGGAGGACACAATATAAACTAAACCATCCTCCTGAGAGAACACTCACAATCATCTGATCCATTAATGCATCCTTGCAGACATCTGTTCTCACACTCAGTAAGGAGTGTGCTACATATGCTCACCTGGTCATAGTTGGGAGGATACTGAGCAGCAAACTCCAGCTGCTTGATGATGACCTTGTTAGGCCACACCTCCATGTTGCTCATACTTTTGAGAATTGTTTTAAGGTAGACGTAATCCAGTCTGCGTGTTGCTCGGCCAATTAAAGCAGAGAAAACCTGGACGTTAGGTCTAAGTCCTGCCTCCTGTAGAAGAAAACATAGAGCCAGGTTTGATGACAGTGTGTTACTACATTACTGTAGTATTATCATCTATAACTGCACATCAAATACAGCATTTTCTCAATGTTTAAATAAATAAACATCAAACGCATGTATCAGTGATATCAGTTGTCTTTTGTCACCTCCATGTCCTTGAGCAGCTGAAGACCGTCCTTCTCCCTCTCACAGCCTAAAGCCAGGCAACCAAATGTCTTAACATCCATGCGTACGTCGCGCTGTTGCATCACCCTCAACACACTCTGGAAAGAGGAGAAGGAATTTAAAATCTGCTTTTTCACACACAGTTCAAGAATTATCACTGTCACAGCCTCACAGGGTCAGATTGTCAGAAGTAACAACGTCGTGGTTGATATGTTTTTCTCAGAACCAGGGTTAACTTCACTTCTTAGCCAAAAGGTTTGATGTGGACATGGAGGACAGAAGCAAACTTTACATATCCATCCCAGAGGGGACAATCATAACACCAAAATATCTGAAAATCAGTGGGTGGAAGTAATTCCGGTTCTTCACCATAGATCAGCAAGGGTCAAATCTATGGACTCACTTGTTAGCTTAGCTGTTAGCGCCACCCAAGCAAAGCAGCAGAAGAGTCATCACAGATGGGCAGCACAGCGAGTGATCAGTGTCATGTGACTAACAGCAAGTGTTCATAATAATAATAATAATAATAACACTATGTGAATAGCTGAAGATCTTTAAAGGAATAACCTGTCGCACAATGTTCATTCGAACTAGATTTTGTGACAGCCCTAATACTAACATATTGATAAGATAAGACAAGTCACACAGTTGGGAAATTCATGGGAAGTATATTCAATTTCATAAACCCCTCAAAATATCCCACACTGGACCTTTAAGACTTTTCAGATTAAGTGTCTGTAGGGGTTGGCTCCACTTATATGTCATATTTGTTGTTTGGGTATAGGGCTAGGGAATGTATAGGTGTCCTCACAACTATAGCAAGACTAACTTATGTGAGTGTATACCTTTGCAGCCTGGAGGTCACCAGCTTTTGATGCTCTGCGAATCATACAGTTAAAAAATGCGACATCCAGCTTCACTCGATGCTGCTTAGCGACCCTCAGCAGCATCTGCAGAGATTCGTAGCTTGGATTGACCACGTCAGCCAACATGGTCAGAGTTCTGAGGTCTGGACTGAGTCCATTAGCTGCCATCTTCTCCAAAAATCCTGCGGGTCCTCCGATCAGAGCAAGCCTATCAGATGCTCCAACCACTGTGCCAAGGGAGACCACGGCCCCCTTTGTCCCTTCAAAAGAGTCCAGAAGATTAGGGGCAGTGGAGTTCATGGAGTCAGCAGGCAGCGAGAGGTTTTCTTTCTGTTTGACTGGAATCAGCTGGGTGGATTTTTGCCTACTGACCGACTCCACATCATCTCTGCATGAAGCAGGCAGGAGAAACAACTGCCTCTCCAGAAGATCGACATCTATTACATCCTCACGTCTGGACTTTGACTTGCTGACAGAGACATGTTTTTTTTCCTCCTGACTCTCCCACTCAGGACTAAGCAGAACATCAGAAGCCATGGTAGCATCACCAATCCCACAATCCCTTGCCGTTCTTAAGAGGAGGTTATAGTTCTGCGAGTCTGGACGAATCCCAGACATCAGCATCTGGCGCCATATCTGAAAAAACAAAGACATCTGAGCAAACATTTTAAAACTAGATATCGGTACAAGGTGGTATCTACCGAAACCTTCACCTTCACAGTTTTTGTTGACAGACATCAAACATGGAGGTAAGAGACAAATGTACTGTGTAAGTACCAATTAATTAATATCCCTTTGTGATATCTTACAAGCAAATTTAAGACCATTCATATTTGCTTTGGGGAAATAAGTTTGTTTTTTGGTTTTTTAGACCTCTCAAGGACATTTCGTGGGCCTAATAATCACCAATAATAGAAAAAAATGAAGTCTTAATAAATTATGTGAGCTATACATGATTGTCAACTTTCCCAACCCACAGGACCGAGAACCGATGTTATCAGGTGAGATGACGGAACAACAGCTCAGATCCCATGAGAACTGAGACAATGCCCGACATCTGAACATTAAGTCGTCATCGCAGCTTCTGGTGAACAGCGTGCCAGATCTGATACATATAGTTAGTAGGCCTTATTTCAGAGTATTTCAACTTAAAGATGGCTGAAGATTAGAATGTTCTCTCACAACTGGTACTAGGCCTAAGGCTGAGCCAAACCAGACCTCAAAAACCAGTAGGAAGCAAGTCTACTGCATTGTACTTTTCCTGGAGTCGTCAAACTTAATGTTTTTTTTTAGGGCTGTCAACATTAACGCGTTAACGCAGGATGATTGATTTGTGGAATTAACGCGTTAATTTTTTTTAACGCACTTTCATTGCGCTACGGGTAGACGTGCAGTTTATGAACAGGCAAGGCAGGCAACTGCTTGGGGCCCCCGACACTCGGAGCCTGATGGCTGTTGCCTAAATGCATCCCCGTCCCCCTTAAACAACAATGGTTGATGTGCAACGACATCTCAGTAGGGAACCCCCCCTTACGAACAGCAGCTAACATTAGTGTCAGAATGCTAGCTGATGCTAACGCTAACTAGTAGAAGCAGTGCTTCAAAGGTGCTGATGAGGAATTTCCTGAGTTATTTACAGTGCATGTATATTTTTACGAAGTTTGTATAGGTTTTTTAAAAAGTTATTTACAGTATTTTATTGTTGTTGTGTAAAACAGGGGTCTACAGCAGACTGGGTGTTAAAAACCCTTTGTATCCATCACTCACTCAAGTACGCATGCTGATAATGATATGAATTTTACGTTGGTTAAAGATTGAAATATGCTTTTTATATAGCTAAGCATGACATTAGTCATAGATTACCCTCAGCTCTGTAGTGTCCCCTCTCCTCCACCAGTTCCAGAAAACCTGACACACATTTTTGTAGGTTTGTGTAAACATGTGTACCTGTAGAGCAAGTCTAAATCCTGCATCTTTGTCCGTAAAGCAGCCCATCAGCAGGTAGTGGAAAGTCTCCTGAGTTACAACATGTCCATTCTGCATCATCTCCTACGAACATGCACAAACACATAATATAAACAGAAATCTCACATGATCACCTGATGGACTGATCTCCGTCTGTACATGATGCAGGTTTCATACCCTCAGTATGTGAATACAGGCCTGAAGGTGGTTGGTGACGGCGTGCGTCTTGAGAAGAGCGTGGTATGTGATGGTACTGAGTTGATAGTTTTTGCGGCGCAGTTCCTGCTCTAACTTCAAAGCTTGCTGAAGACCGGCTTGTTTCGAGGGAGACTCGGCACAGGCATTGAACAGTGCGGTATAAGTCGCATCGACAGCATTGAGACCTCGCTTTTTCATCTGGAAAACACACACAAGCAAGAATTGTATGGAAATCATTTCTTAAAAGCTAAATCTATGACCAAAAACTGAAATATGCTGACAAAAATAAAATGACTTAAAATGGCTTTTAAGCAGCTTTTCATCAGTTTTAAGTGTAACCGCAATATATGAAATATCCCTACATCATTATAGAGTCTGAAGGCCTTTTTCGTCTGTCCAGCTCGTCCACAGCCTCCTATAAGGATAGTGTAGTTATATTCCTCTGGCTGGAGCCTCTCTACATGCAGCATGTCTCTGCTGAACAAATCCAAAGCCTCCTGCAGCTGTGAGGAAACAAACAAAAAAATCACATTTACAAACACAAAAAGTCTGTTGTCAAGTTTTTTTTTCATATTCATAGCAATTGCTCATCATCTTAAGACATATTTCAAGTACACATTTTGGCAAAATGTCCCTTTTGCTGGGACTAACAAGTGAGCTCCAAGTTGATTTTTAAACCAGACCCTTGCTACATGCTGCTGTGAAACACATGTCAATGTTAATAATCTCTTCCCTGAACCAATTGCTAAATAAAGTGGCAAAAATCTTCTGAGGTTTTCTCTACAGTCTTAAAAGAGTCTCTTCAATTTAAATAGATCTGGGATCAAACCGGCGTTACTTCACAATTAGAAGGGCTATTGTGAAATATGTCTTAAAACTATGGATGGCCCAATACCACTTTTTCATATCATAAACTAAAGTATCTACTGATACCGATATCAGTCCGATAGTAATTTACAACATTTTAAACTATGGAGCTGTTGACAGGGACATAATTCTTAAATTATGTAAATTAAATATTCTTCTCCCATTAGAAAAATAAATAAACAGCACAGAGCACTCAGCTAAAATGCTGTTGCTGATTTATTATCATCATCCTTGTTTATAGTGAAGCATGCGATACATGAGATTTTAGGATTGTTGGATTTTACATTTGTATGTCAGATTCATTGGTTTTGACCATTATCGGACCGATACGGAGTATCGTATCGACTCATCCGTGTCCCCTCAGACTGACCTTGTTGTCTCTGATCAGCTTCTTGCACTGTAAGAAGTACCAGTACGACGTGTTTCTCCTCATCGGAGCTCTCCACGACTTCTCTTCCTCCTCCTCCTGCTCCTCTTCTCCATCTCGGTGTCGTATATCCTGGATGTCTGGGCTGCTTTTTCTGTACGACCTCCTGGAGGACATGTCGCTGGACAGAGATCCGAATCTCGCCGTGTCCTCTGGGTCTGAGGTTGAAGTGCACCGAGGGTCCCTCTCCCGCTGCGAGGCGGCGGACAGGGACACACACCTGGCCGCTGCCCCTTCCGACAACCACCAGAGAGCCGACGCGAGGAGCCTGTGTGACCGCTGTTGAGATCCATGCTGAAGCTCCCTCACGTTCAGGCCTGTGTGCGAGCTTACAGTCGCCGGGTACAACGACAACTTGACAACAGGGAGCGACAACCTCCTCCCGTGTCGCACACACGAACCGGCGACGGATGTAAACATGTCTAAACACTCACAAAACTCACAATTAATCAAAACACACGCAAAATAAAGGTATTCATTGTCAATTATAAGCAAACAGCAGTCAAGTGTGCGTTTAACATGCTGCACTCGGACTGCGCACGATGATGACAAACGCAGCAAGACCTAAATAGACCTAAATAGTAGAAAATTGATAATAATTATAAAGTGCCCCGTTTGGCCCCACAGGGAATAATAACTGGGGTTTTTTCTAATGAAAATGACACGACGTATTACTGTATTATATATTTCTTGGGAAAAAAGCGGTATATATCTTTGTTAGGATCATGGTATGATGGCGCACTCCGATCGATACATCGTCAATTAATTATTACGCCTGAGTCACAAAAGGCTTCCCCTCGACCGCATTCTACGCTACCGCCCCCTGCTGGTTTTAATCGTTTCTGCTTCTTCATAAGGGTGAAGTGAGAGAAGTTTGATTTAGATAAATCGATTATTAATCATTACTACAGTGATCGTTTATTTTGATAATCAATTATTATGCTTTAAAAAATAAAATAAAACAAGTTTTCCTTATGGACAAATGCTGGACATTCCAGCATATCATCATTTTGAGGTTTGGGAAACACAATCGACATTTTTCTAAATTGTCTGACATTTTATGGACCAAATTAAAATACTCGATTAATCAGGGAAATAATTGACGGATTCAGCTATAATGACATGCTAAACTGTACTAATGCAAGTTACTTGCAGCTCCAGTTTGATTTAATTTAAAAATAGCTCAACCTGTCAGACTTCACAGATGCATACATCATCTCAAATTTCAAACAACTTCGACGTTCATTTGTGACATATGTGGCTGGTGCAAATTACTAAATGTAAACATCTACATCAAAGGTCTGGAACTCGCAGCCAGTCTGCCACATGCACCATTGGTGGACTTTGTTTTTTTTTAGTTAAGATTGATTTTACACTTATGATTAAGATTTAAATTGTAAACTATATATAGTTCCATATCAACACAAATGCTTTTATTTAAAAAAAAAAAATTGACATTGCTATATCATGATGGAAAGAAATGTAATCTAATTTTAAGATCATACTGCCCATCCATTGTGTAATTGTTATAGTGTATTGTACAGAGAATAATTCACACGGTCAAGATAAAATGTCATGTTAAAAAGATACACATTATTTTATGCATGTACTTCCTGTTTTGAAGCAAAACATTTTTATTATGTAAAATCAATTTATGAACATTAACCTAAATGAGAACAAATGAGTGACCTAAGAAGGATTCATTACTGTGTGAAGCCAGGCTACAGCACAAATAATTTGTGGTATTGATACACAGAAGAATCAACAAGATTTCAGCAAACACATTTTGACACTTATTTTTAAAATGGCAGTAATGATTGTGACAGATAAGCCAGAATGTTGGCCCTTATGTCACCAAGTATGAAATGTCATGAAACGGCTCCAGATCGACCTGTAGTTGACCCTGAGTTTTGACCCTTAAATTGCCCTTTAAAGATGATGATTACCAAGTCTTGAAAATGTAAACAAGCAATATTAACACTGTTAAGCTGTGGAGCAACAATCACAGTGAAGCTTTCTGCTGATGTCACAGTGGTGATAAATGCGGTGGTTGGGCCACGTGGCTCTGAAACAGAGTTATCCTATCAAGCAAGGTTAGTGGGATGTCTCTGATGACTGAGGGCAGGTCTTCATGTTGTAATGGATAGATGACCACACTGAGGGCAGAGCGCTCATTTGAAAATCTGACAGCAAAGAAAAAGGGAAAGGTGAAATTTAAGACAACAAAGATAAAACAGAGACAGACACACACACTTGACATGGCCACTGACCTGTCCAGCAGAGCTTTCTGCAGTGTGCGACAACCCACCAAGGTACCGCCCATGAACATGTGGCACATGACGACCTGAAGGCATCGTTCCATGAAGGTTTCCGTTGCTGATGGATCGAAGGTGCCACTGCGTGAGATAAGGCAGAGGCGCTGCAGACGGGAGCAGGAGGACAGCGCCTCAAAGAATGACGCGTTGGCATTCAGGTATGGCTGCTCTAACCTTAAAGACAAACAGACAATTCACAAAAAGTAAAAAAAAAAAAAAGACCATCACAAAATAAAATCTATTGAAACAAGATAGAAACTCCCTCCATCAAATTCAGTTTCACCAAATGGTCTATTAAGCTCCAAAAGCCACGTGACTCAGGCCCTATAAGCCACCAAGTTAGCAGGCTAAATTACTTTTTTGAGTTCACTGTGCAGTTTAAATCGACCAATATATCGCAAAACTTGACAAAGTGAATAGATCTGAGCCTTGTAATGCTCCAGTGTGCTTTTTACGAGTTTGGAAAAAGGCAGAGAGGACATTATTCCAGACCTGCAGTATCCTGACATCTTCAACTTCTTGATTTGCTTTCCTTTGTCTTATTTCAGAGAGTTAATTACAAGAGCCTATAAAAGAACAAATTAACATAATCTGGCTTTGTGAGTGCTACTGAAACATAATCTGTCATGCATTCACGATCTAAGCTTACGTAATAAAACCAACAAAAAAACGATATCAAAATACAAGTTACAATCTCGGTATACTGGCCGGGCAATAAAATTCTTATTTTCTTCAATAGCACTGTTACATAACTTTTTGCCCATTTTTGTAAGCTTACAATAAACATTCCTATGTACTTTAGGCAAGGAGCCTCCTGTACAGAAGATGCCATATTGCACTATGTTTCTAAAGCAGCATGAATGGATAAGCCAGCCAGAGTGTAAATTTTGTATTTTGAGAAGAAGCTTGCTATGCAAAGAATGACATCCACCCTGGTATGTGAAGGCCACCATAGTTCCCTGACATGCTTAGTGAAAGGGAGTTGTGAGCAGAAGTGTCCACTGTTTGTCGCAATCTGCAGTCTCACCATTAGATGTTGCTATTTCTTACACTGGATCTTAAATGCATTGTGCAAAGACACATTGAGCTATGACTCGTATAACTGCATGTTATACTGAATGTTCATAAAAATGTTTAAAACCACATTTAACTTGCTTCTTAAACTTCTTCTCATGAAGGAAAAAAAAAATCAATCTTCAACTTTCAGGAATTTAACATTATAATTATCAATATGTTGCTCAGACCTTGGACCTGATGTGATGGCAAGTGTTGATGAAAGGCACACACAACATCTTCTAACCTGAGTTCCTGCAGCTGTGTGCACTGTTTAATGGTGTCCAGCAGAGCAGGAAAGCAGTTCATGATTTTTAATGAGCCCATGTTGGCAAGGGATAAAACCTTTAAGTCTTTGCATTGCCTGGTGAGCTGTGCCAGTCCTGTCCCCCTTAAGACCCCAGGAAGCCCAGCCAGAGTAAGACGATGTAATCGAGGCAAAGCTTCGAGAGAGGCCAAATGGGCGTCACCAACTCCCCGAGCCCACGCACACATGCCACGAGGCTCCACGCTGGCACGACTGCAGGGTTCAAGCCGAGGCAGTGCAGAGACAAAACCTGGACCAATGATTTCCAAGGTCTCTAACAAAGAGCAGCTAGCTAAGAGCTGAGCAAGCCCTGAGGTGCTGTCTCCTGACAAAGACGGATCAGAACCGGGCCTATAATTCTGGAAGCCCAAACGCGGACCTTTCTTTAGCCCCAGGAACAATGGAGAGGGAGATGTATTGTTCACAGAAGTATGATGAGTGTTTAAGCCGTCTGATAGCGCACATGCCGGCAGAGTGAGGGAGCGCAAGTGTCTGAATTTGGCCAAGCTGCAACACAGGTGTGTTTCCCCACCAAGCTCAGATGAGTGTTCATGGTGATAGTGCGTGTGCATCAGGTTCAGGTGCTTAATGTTTGAACAGCTAACTGCCAAACGGCTAATCGTCCCAGGAACCAGGTGATCTTCCACACTCCTGCACTCTGAGTAAAGGACCTGGTTGATGCCACTGAGGTTCAGGCTGCTGAGCTGTGTAGCATCTCTGACGCCTCCCTCCAGCAGCGACTGAAACACCTGTGGCCACAAGGCCGGGCAGCGGCTGAAGCTCAGGTGCTTCGGACTGTTGCCTTCCAAAGCTCTCTTTAGAGACAAGGGGTCCAGCCAGGACCGAGGGAGCTGCAGGGCTTCCAGGTCGCCATGTTGACCTAAGCTCTGGGCCAGTGAGGGGCCAGCAGGCCAGTGAGCAGGGTTTGGGCCGGGAATTGAGACAAGGAAAACTCGGAGACGCTTTGGAACATGAACGCTGAAAACTGCCAGGTAGAGAAGAAGCAAGGTCTGGTTTACCTGTGGACATTTAAACATAGTTAATACATAGATACAGACTCTATGCACAGCACACAGTATATTGAAGGTGTGGCACATATTCCAAGTGCATGAATACTGGCCTCTCCTGGAGCCAGCCTTGCAGTGAACTCCTCCAGTTGCTGGTAATGTGGCACACTGCTTTGACCCACCATTAACTGACAACAAACACCGACACCCTCCCTGGTCACATCTGAGATGTCAAACTGTAGCATCAGCCTACAGCACGCACACAGAAAATACAGTTCACATTTGTAACATTGTATATATAGGACAATGATATATTGCTGTATCAGGATTTCCTCTAATTTGCATTTTGTGAAATGTCACAAAATTCATTTACCTTTCATCCACCTCTATTATTTCATCAGAAGGTTAATTTGTAACCAAATATCTCTATTAAACTAATAATATCTAATACTAATAATAAAATCATGTCAGTTTCAGTGGAACTTTGTGTTAAGTGTGACCAAATTAATGATACACGTGTCCTGATTATGTATTAAAGGTAAAAAAATTTTTAAAAAAGTCAATATAATGCCCTGTGTGAACAAATCCTTACTTGCGGAGTTGGGCACAGCATGGCACCACACCATAACTGGGTGTCAACAGTGTCTGTCTGAGCTCCGACAGGCGGCTCAGTGTACCCACAGCCTCCGAACTGAGCTGAGCAGAGTTGAAGCCTGCGGTCACATCAAAAGCAAGTGATGTGAGGAAACAAAGGGAGGAGAGGAGGCGGGACAGACGTAGGGAAGTGAGGCGACAGCCAGTGATGTCAAGGTGTGTCACCGCTGTGCAGCGAGCAACATAGTCCAAGGTGGTACCGGACAGCCAGTAGCAACCATTCAGGCTCAGAGACTGCACGTGTTTGGCTAACTGCTTCAGTATGCGCTGAACCAAAAGATCATCAGCCTGGAGGGAAAAAATACAATTAAAGGCTGTTAAAGAAGTTGTGACAATGTAAAGTTTTGACTTAAACAATCCTGAAATATGCTGAATAAATAGAAAAAAATATATGTATTATTTAAATAACTCTACCAGATACTCCTCAGACAGGCTGACATGTATGAGCAAGGTCTTGTCACGGCACAGGGTCTGTAGCTTGTGGCAGACGTTCGACACATTCAGTAGCAGGTCACTCAGTGGAACATGGCGGAGGATACACAGCAGGATCTCATCGGACAAGTCCGACATTCCCACCAAGGCCGAAGACATTGTGTCTTCACCACATACTGCCTGAGGAAAAACAGCAAACAGTGTCAGTGTCTGTGTTCGGGAACCAATCATTGGGAAGAATTACAAAACAAACGGCAAAGAAGCACATCATTTAAATGTATGATTAGATATTTCTTTAGTTCTTAATGTCCAGATCAGAGAAATTACAGAGGAGCGAGTCCATCAGACAGTGTTGCAGTCGAGACTAACAGGGCAAAGACCAAGGCTGGGGGTGAGACTACAAAGATAACAAAAACAAGTCCACAAATTATGGCCTCAAATAATCTCCAAATCTTGCTCATTAGTGTGAACATACACATCATTTATGCAGACAGTTTCAAATCTCTGGAAGCAAAGACTGCTTAAATAGAATAGTCATCTTTAGTTTTGAGGGTTTATTCTGTAGAATAGGCCCAAAACAAATGCCCCCTGTGGTTATTTTATCCATTCACTGTTTTTAACTCAAATTCACAGAAAATATTATATATTGTGAAAATTTCAGATGATTTTTGTTTGAAGTTGTTAATCCATTGGTTGCACTAATCAACAAGGAGACAAGCCTGTGCTTTTACAGGACCCATCCAGGAATTAAGGATTAATAGAGAAGATTGTTTATTAAAGACGTGCTTCTGTCCCTGGGGAAGGAACAGAAATAAAAATTGTAAAATGTCAAGTGATTTAGCCTGATGTGATGGAAACAGTTGGTGTCTTTTTGATGTCTCACTGTGCCCCATGCATGTGACGCTGAGTCAGTTACTATTATGTATAGTATTTTTTAAATCGCAAATATGGAGCACTCTTGCCTTTGCAGCAAACCGGACAGAACAAGGGCCTGCATGGAAACTCTGCATGGAGTTTGCATGTTCTCTCCATGTGTGCGTGGGTTTTCTCCAGATTCTCTGGTTTCCTCCCACAGTCCCAAAACATGCAGATCTGAGCATTAGGCAAATCTATATAGACACTCTAAATTTACCAAAGATGTGAGTGTGAAATAAATGGTTGTGTGTCACTTTGTGGCCCTGTGAATGAATGAATGAATGAATGAATGAATTAATTAATTATTTAAATAATGGTTAGACTGAAACCCTTTCAGGCTTCTGGTTAAACATCAGGATTGTATCTGAAAAGGAGCTAATCAAGAAAACCTTAAATGCCCCAACCTCTTTCCTCAAGGAACACCTAGTGTCTGTCCTGTCCCACTATTAATCAGTTCAATTAGCTTTTCAATTAGACGTTAAGGAGCGAGGAAGTGCAAAACCAACCGGCTTAAGCTCTCATTTATTCCAACCTCTATCAGTCTACTCAATTGATTTGTCTTTTCATTACTTCGATTGTGTTGAAGCACGTAAATATCAGCAAACATGTGTCTCTCCACCCATGACCACATTTGTATACATTTTAATTAATTAATAAGACCTACTGTTCATTGGCAAGTACTTTCAAAGACACATTAAACACACGTTTTTATCCCACTGTCTGTTTATGTCGACCAAACCAGTCAGAAAAAAAAGTTCACTGTCATTTCAGTGCAGTCTGGTTTAGCATCGACATTAGCTTACAGTTTAGCATCAGTTCAGCATTCCCAATAAAACAACAGTGACATGTTGTTGGTTTCTGTTGGTCCACTCACCTGTACAATCTGTCGGTCCATGATTTCTGAATGAGCCGAGACTGTCTCACTCATTATCGGCGTGATTTTAGCTGTTCATCCAGCCATGTTCCCACGAAGCTGAATGAACAGCGGTGGGCCGACCGTTGACAGCACGGACAAGGTTTGCTGCTGCACAATGGCGGAGGGTTTTCCACGGACGGACCCACTTCCTGTTGGCCGACACATCTCTTTTTCTTTTTTCTTTTCCCAGAAACTTTATTTTGAGAAGACAGATAAATCAATTCATTATTAGCTACAACATGTAATCATCCTAGTTCGTGAACATGAAACGGAAATAACAATAATAAAATTAAACACAAAGGAGCTGCTCAAAAGTACAGCTCCACCCATTCAGTGCAGCCAATGTATGTGTAAATATACACATATATATTTAACTACACATATATCTTACATGTTATACATGTTGTGTTCATTCTTGTGTAACAGAGAAAAATAATGAAATGGCAAATTAACCATCATTTTATTATATCTTAAATTTTTCCAACCCATTTTGAATTGGTCAAGATTGAAAACATTTATGTGGCAGGAAATACAAGACAACGTAGCCAGACAGGAACTTTATTGGGTTATTGTGTACAAAAAAAAGGCTTGAAAGCCCTATGCATAAACCATGCATTTGGGTTTGTAGCAGTGTGTTTTTGGCGAGGGGACTGACAGTCCGTTTAGAAGCACTTCCTGTGGACAATGCTGGGGCCAGACTCATCATACTCTTGCTTGCTGATCCACATCTGCTTGAAGGTGGTCAGGGAAGCAAGGATGGAGCCTCCAATCCATACAGAGTACTTCCTCTCTGGGGGAGCAATAATCTGCAGAAAGAAACAAAGCAGCATTAAATACACTGTAAAGTCAACTTCCTGACACGGTAGTGTTGTATGTTACCAACAAGTGATTTTACCTTGATTTTCATGGTGGTGGGAGCCAGAGCAATGATTTCCTTCTGCATACGGTCAGCAATGCCAGGGTACATGGTGGTACCTCCAGACAGCACAGTGTTGGCGTACAGGTCCTTACGGATGTCCACGTCACACTTCATGATGCTGTTGAAGGTAGTTTCATGGATACCACAAGACTCCATTCCTGTAAAGAGAAGGTGTAAATAGAAGCTTGGAGTAAATTTGATTAAGAAGCGAAGAATGAGCTCTTGAAATTAAATCACTGTGTGAGACATATGAAAGTAACTTTAAAATATATTTTGGTAAAAAACACTCATCTCTGCTGACACAATTACTATGCTAATTAAGTTCCCTTTTGTGCAATTCATAAATACCACTAAATAACACAATGTAATTAAAATGTTATTTCATGATGTTGCTTACCAAGGAAAGAAGGCTGGAGAAGGGCCTCAGGGCAACGGAACCTCTCGTTTCCAATGGTGATGACCTGTCCGTCTGGCAGCTCGTAGCTCTTCTCCAGGGATGAAGAGGAGGCAGCAGTTCCCATTTCTTGCTCAAAGTCCAGTGCAACATAACACAGCTTCTCCTTAATGTCACGCACAATCTCACGCTCGGCTGAAAGAAGAAAGGACGTTTAAATGATTTGCGTTTTCCCCCCACCGGGTTCAAAGATCAGTACTTTTTTTTTTACAAGATTGTGTGCTCCCCTCACCTGTGGTGGTGAAGCTGTAGCCCCTCTCAGTCAAGATCTTCATGAGGTAGTCTGTGAGGTCCCTGCCAGCCAGGTCCAACCTGAGGATAGCGTGGGGCAGGGCATATCCCTCATAGATGGGCACAGTGTGTGTCACACCATCACCAGAGTCCATGACAATACCAGTGGTACGACCAGAAGCGTACAGGGACAGCACAGCCTGGATGGCCACATACATGGCAGGAGTGTTGAAGGTCTCAAACATGATCTGGAAGAAAAAGGGAGACATGATATGAGTCTTTGGATCAGTGAGTAAACCTCAAACAACAAACAGATTTGTTAGTGAAGTCAGACCAAGGAGAGCACAGCAGAGTAGCAAGTTCAAACCCACTCTTATCAGAATTTTTAGTTTGGTCATTAATGTTAGTACAATAGTACAAGATGGGAATACAATGACCTGCACTACCATCATCTGTTGCATCATGCAGTCACCAGTGCAGTTAGGTGCTCGTCATTTTAACAAGTCCAATAATTATCACTTATATACATTTTTTTTAAACAGTCATGACCATGCTGCAACAAGTCATTCTCAATGCATCACAGTGCAGAGAAGAAGAGACCTGAAGCATCCACAGAGAGGAAAAGATCAGCTCAGGACAGAAGGAACCTGGAGATTAAAAGGAGCAGGAGGAAATGGATGAAGAAAGAAACTCAAGCACCATTTCCTGTAGATGGCCCTGCAGGTGAGCGGAGCAGGTTTCTTTGTAAATCTTACCTGGGTCATCTTTTCCCTGTTGGCCTTGGGGTTGAGTGGGGCCTCTGTGAGCAGGACTGGGTGCTCCTCAGGGGCAACTCTCAGCTCGTTGTAGAAGGTGTGATGCCAGATCTTCTCCATGTCGTCCCAGTTGGTGACGATACCGTGCTCAATAGGGTACTTAAGGGTCAGGATTCCCCTTTTGCTCTGTGCCTCATCACCAACGTAGCTGTCTTTCTGGCCCATGCCAATCATCACACCCTGGGAGGCAAGGAGAAGATGAATTCAAAACTGTAAATGAAGGCTGAGGCTACAGTGTGTTAGAGCTGTACATTTGAAACACATCATTTTTGACTCTGGAAATATCACAATAAAAATTCTGTCCCAACATTTGTTTGAGGAAACCACAAACCTGATGTCTGGGACGTCCAACGATGGAGGGGAACACGGCACGTGGAGCGTCATCTCCTGCAAAGCCAGCTTTGCACATACCGGAGCCGTTGTCAACAACGAGGGCGGCGATGTCTTCTTCCATTTTCTGGACAGATAGAGAGGAGGGATGTCAAAAAAGTGGAGCAAGAGGTTTAAAAGCCGAATACTTGGAATAATTTCCAGCAAGCTTGAGCACCAACTGCTTCTTCTTTTAAAAGAACAGGCTGAACACTACGAGGTGCAATACTAACTTATATCATAGTCAAAGAGGATCAATGTCATCAAAGGCTTCTTCTTTGTGACAAAGATGCCTTTCCTGTGGGCAAACATCATCTTTGTCTCTTCATTGTGTTACAGTTCTTAATATTTCCATTCATATGAAGAACTATATCTAAAATATAATAAAAAATGAATGGGTGGAGCTGTGTTTAGAAATGCTCATTAAACAAAATAAAGGTACAGCTCCACCTAATCAGTGCAGCCGATATATGTATATACATATATATTTAACACATATTTACCATGTCATATATGTTGTGTTCATTCTTGTGTAACAGAGAAAAATAATGAAATGGCGAATTAGCCACCATTTTATGATAGCTTGTAAATTGGTCAAGGTTGATACCAAGAAAAATTGGTAATGCTAATTTAGTTTTAATTGTTCACGAGGGCGCTATAACGCCTCTGAATGTAGTACGGCAGGAGTTAGAGTGGGTTTTTTTGAGGAGCGCTTGTTCTGTTTAGGGAATGTAAAGGTGACTGGAAAGTCGGGAGTTGCAGAGCAGTTCTATAAGTGAACTATATTATATTAATATTATGCTCTCAAATCTGTAGTATGCTCTTCATGCTGTAAATTCACATCACTGTGAGTGTAGTGGTATTCTAACCTTAAAAAGGCCACTTAAGAATCTGAAGTCATTTCCAGCTCGTGGTGGTGTGCAACAATGAAGTCCTCCATTTGGTTGAGTGTGACACTTTTATTAGCTTGCAAATCTTTAAAAGTCAACTACAAAAGCTGGGATCCTAAAGGCTTGAAAATGAGCTTGTGTATAAAGGACAATAAATACTAATATTGTGACACAAAACAAGACACAGTTGAAAAACTGTGCGGCTTCCCTCCTCCTCCTGAGCTGTGTCTCCTCTATCTAACCTTTGTGTGACTAATTTACCAACCCATGCTCACAGGTGTGCAAGTAACCCATAGCAACCACAGTGCCTCACCACTGACACACCCACATTCATTCATAAAAGCACACAGATCCAAATTGGCTACAACAATGAGTAAGACACTGAAAAAGAAAAGCTGCATAAAGCTTCACAAAAGAGATGCTGTCACAGTATAAAGCAGCTGATTTTATCGATAATTCATAAATCAATAGATTTGGGAACACATTTTAATTAGTGCTGACAGTTAATCAACGCGTTAACGTGAACCCATTTAAAAGGCGTGAAAAAAATTTTTTTGCGCGATTAACGCTCTTTTTGGCCGAGCAAACTTTGTCGTTTTTTTCACATGCTGTTGCCTCAACTAGTAACGTTAGAACAACTACAACAACACACCGGATCTAGATAGACCGGAAACAAAACAACAGACACGCTGCGCGAGTCCCCCAAAGAGTCGTTGGGCTCGCCTACGTAAAGAGTAAACATTCCGTTTTGAGTGGATGGCGAGCGCTGTCCACTTCTCCACTAGCTTCTTCAGCTCGGATTAGCTTGTTACGGCAACAACACATTAAACCACGGGACTTCGTCTGCGTTGAAGAGCGGCTCTTTATTCACAGAACTGCGGGGTGATACACAGCCTCTCTTATTATTGTGCGGCTCTCACAAGAGGAATAACTCAAAATATGCAGAGTGACAGATATTCATCTGCAGCTCGCTAATGTAAACACACGGAACACATTACTTCCTGCTTCGCCTACGTACCTCTCTGACGTCACATTACGCGAACGTCTCGTACCTCCTACAGCACACACATTCACAGCTACTCACACACACCAGGTTTAGCCTAAAATTAGATGTTGGCTTGAACAAATATATTATAAATAGTGTAATTTAGATACATTTCGATTAATTGCCCTACACTACAGTATATGCCAAAATATGCAAATAATGACACACAAAGCAGGCCAATCCTGCTTCTATGTTGATAAGAGTATTAAAATGAGAGAAAATAATACAATAAGAAATCAAAGGACATTTGGAATAGATAAAATGTGCAATTAATGGCGAGTTAACTATGACATTAATGCAATTAAATATTTTAATCGTTTGACAGCACTAATTTTAACGTATTTATAAAACACCCACTTGTGAATTGAATCAAGCCTTAAAATACTGCATGCATAGTTTGTTACATTACACAATTTTGTTTTGCTTTGCAGAGCCAGCGTAAATGGTTAATTATGAAATACATTTTATTTGTAATCCTGAAGCTGAATCCATGCGGGTGCTGCTGAGCCTCTCAATTTGAAGAGTGCAGCAGGTAAAATGTGAACACATTCATGTGGCAGGAAATACAAGACAAAGCAGCCAGACTGGAATCTGACATGTGCACTTTATTGGGTTGTTGTGTACAACAAAAAGGCTTGAAAGCCCTATGCACAAACCATACACCTCCATACAATATAGAAGCTTTGTTTTTTTTTTTTGCATAATGACAAACACAAACTGGACCAAGTATTGTTTAAGGCTGAAAATACAAAAAACAAAACAAGTTTCAGATTACATAATTTACATATTAAAGCAATACTACAGGTCTGTTGGGCAGTGGGCCCACCAGAGAATAAACCTTCATAGAGGCAAATAAGATGGTGAACAAAGACATCTGGAATGACCTACACAAAATGCAACATTGGACATAATGTTCCTCACACAGTCACACCGCCTGGGATGCTTCAATCTCCCAGAGTTTCT
This sequence comes from Microchirus variegatus, assembly GCF_963457635.1. Lineage (NCBI taxonomy): Eukaryota > Metazoa > Chordata > Actinopteri > Pleuronectiformes > Soleidae > Microchirus > Microchirus variegatus. The sequence goes on from NC_139824.1 coordinate 6,069,429, forward strand.
CCCCATCAGGGGGCAGAGTGCCAAAGCCATAGTGATGAGGGAAATGGAAGGTGTTGTGGGCTCAGCATACACCAGTGAGCTGGAGTAGGCATGTATGCAGAGCCAGTCGTTTGGGTTTGTAGCAGTGTGTTTTTGGGGAGGGGACTGACAGTCTGTTTAGAAGCACTTCCTGTGGACAATGCTGGGGCCAGACTCATCATACTCGTGCTTGCTGATCCACATCTGCTGGAAGGTGGAGAGGGAAGCAAGGATGGAGCCTCCAATCCATACAGAGTACTTCCTCTCTGGGGGAGCAATAATCTGCAGAAAGAAACAAAGCAGCATTGAATACACTTTAAAGTCAATTTTGATCTGTATGCATCTTGGACTCTTTAACCCCGACACGGTAGTGTTGTATGTTACCAAGTGATTTTACCTTGATTTTCATGGTGGTGGGAGCCAGAGCAGTGATTTCCTTCTGCATACGGTCAGCAATGCCAGGGTACATGGTGGTACCTCCAGACAGCACAGTGTTGGCGTACAGGTCCTTACGGATGTCCACGTCACACTTCATGATGCTGTTGAAGGTAGTTTCATGGATACCACAAGACTCCATTCCTGTAAAGAGAAGGTGTAAATACAAGTTTGAGTAAATTTGATTAAGAAGTGAAGAATGAGCTTTTGAAATTAAATCAGTGTGCGACATATGAAAGTAATATATTTTGGTAAAAAACAAAAACCTCTGTTGACACATTTACTATGCTAATTAAGTTCCCTTTAATAAAATACCACTAAACAAGTTTTGCCTTAAAAATGTTATTTCATGATGCTGCTTACCAAGGAAAGAAGGCTGGAAGAGGGCCTCAGGGCAACGGAACCTCTCGTTTCCAATGGTGATGACCTGTCCGTCGGGCAGCTCGTAGCTCTTCTCCAGGGATGAAGAGGAGGCAGCAGTTCCCATTTCTTGCTCAAAGTCCAGTGCAACATAACACAGCTTCTCCTTAATGTCACGCACAATCTCACGCTCGGCTGAAAGAAGAAAGGACGTTTAAATGATGCGTTTCCCCCCACCGGGTTTAAAGATCAGTACTTTTTTTACAAGATTGTGTGCTCCCCTCACCTGTGGTGGTGAAGCTGTAGCCCCTCTCAGTCAAGATCTTCATGAGGTAGTCTGTGAGGTCCCTTCCAGCCAGGTCCAACCTGAGGATAGCGTGGGGCAGGGCATATCCCTCATAGATGGGCACAGTGTGTGTCACACCATCACCAGAGTCCATGACAATACCAGTGGTACGACCAGAAGCGTACAGGGACAGCACAGCCTGGATGGCTACATACATGGCAGGAGTGTTGAAGGTCTCAAACATGATCTGGAAGAAAAAGGGAGACATGATATGAGTCATTGGATCAGTGAGTAAACCTCAAACAACATAAACAGATTTGTTAGTGAAGTCAGACCAAGGAGAGCACAGCAGAGTAGCAAGTTCAAACCCACTCTAATCAGAATTTTTAGTTTGGTCATTAATGTTAGTACAATAGTACAAGATGGGAATACAATGACCTGCACTACCATCATCTGTTGCATCATGCAGTCACCAGTGCAGTTAGGTGCTCGTCATTTTATCAAGTCCAATAATTATCATCATTTATATAATTTTTTTTTTTTTTAAACAGTCATGACCATGCTGCAACAAGTCATTCTCAATGCATCACAGTGCAGAGAAGAAGAGACCTGAAGCATCCACAGAGAGGAAAAGATCAGCTCAGGACAGAAGGAACCTGGAGATCAAAGGAGCAGGAGGAAATGGATGAAGAAAGAAACTCTAGTACAATTTCCTGTAGATGGCCCTGCAGGTGAGCGGAGCAGGTTTCTTTGTAAATCTTACCTGGGTCATCTTTTCCCTGTTGGCCTTGGGGTTGAGTGGGGCCTCTGTGAGCAGGACTGGGTGCTCCTCAGGGGCAACTCTCAGCTCGTTGTAGAAGGTGTGATGCCAGATCTTCTCCATGTCGTCCCAGTTGGTGACGATACCGTGCTCAATAGGGTACTTAAGGGTCAGGATTCCCCTTTTGCTCTGTGCCTCATCACCAACGTAGCTGTCTTTCTGGCCCATACCAACCATCACACCCTGGGAGGCAAGGAGAAGAGGAAATCAATACTGTAAATGAAGGCTGAGGCTACAGTGTGTTACAGCTGTACATTTGAAACGCATCATTTTTGACTCTGGAAATATCACAATAAAAATTCTGTCACAACATTTGTTTGGGGAAACTACAAACCTGATGTCTGGGACGTCCAACGATGGAGGGGAACACGGCACGTGGAGCGTCATCTCCTGCAAAGCCAGCTTTGCACATACCGGAGCCGTTGTCAACAACGAGGGCGGCGATGTCTTCTTCCATTTTCTGGACAGATAGAGAGGAGGGATGTCAAAAAAGTGGAGCAAGAGGTTTAAAAGCAAAATACTTCGAATAATTTCCAGCAAGCTTGAGCACCAACTGCTTCTTCTTTTAAAAGAACAGGCTGAACACTACGAGGTGCAATACTAACTTATATCAAAGTCAAAGAGGATCAATGTCATCAAAGGAGAAGCCTTTATGACAGGGAGGAGGAACTGCCTTCAAAGTTTTGACAATGCTGCCTTTCATGTGGGCAATCCTTGTTATTGCAGGGAATGGACGCTGGTCGTCGCAGTGGAGAAGGTTCCAGCCCAATCCCAGAGTTGGAACAAAGGCACTTTCTACCCGGGTCTGGCCATGGCCATATATGGCAAAAAGTAAGAGCGGCTTTAGAGGCGGCGGCGGCCCGGCCCGTTAGCCGTTAAAGCCCAAATGACACCGACGCCACACACACACACACACACACACACACACACACACAACCACCCGGCGGCCACTCCCAGCATCTAAACACTGACTGATCTATCCACATCCACTCTAACGTTTGTTAAATGAACTTCCTGTTCTTTGTAACACGGGAACGTTAAGTCGTGACCATCATAACATTATGCATTAGTCCAATTCTGCCTCTGTTACGACGCAGCAACATTTCAACCTTCGTCTAAACTGCCCAACATCCGCCTGTGTAGAAACCAGAAACTGCACCAAAGCATCTGCTTACATGACAGGGTGACAGCACACACTGTGCAGCATGCCATACCCGTGTCTAGTTTCATTATAAACACAAAACGGTGCCGGTTCGCTGACAGGAAGGTAACTTTTTTTTTTTTTTGGAAAGACGGTTTGAATGAATGACGCTGCGAATTCCCTGTGACTGCGTCAACTTCACACTCTTAACTTTACCACAGGGCAGAAAACACTATAAACTTTAATTAAAGCAGGCGTTTAAGTGTAAAGGTACAAAAATAAGAACCTTCGCGGTGTTCTTACCTGTGTGAGGGTGGATTAACGGAGGAGAGAAACAGCAGCGATCCGCTTGGACGTAGTGTCAGAACTTAACTGCAGTGTAGGGCCGTGGACTGCAGGGCTTTATGAGCGCTCGCGCTGCAGCCCTTCTCCATAAAAGGAGAATTTCCGCACAGCGGCGTCTGATTGGTTCCGCCGCATGAACTGGGCGTGGCTCAGGCTCACGGCGGCTCTGCGCCCTCACAAGTAGAGACAGGGGCATAGGATGAAATTAAAGCCATTTACAATCAAAAATGACCATCACGGCTCGTCTAACAGGTTGATCGGGATGTACCGTGGGAAATGTGCAAGTTTGTCTCACAGGTGGGCGATAAATCACAGTTAAACGCACATGGTCCATGAGGAAGAAGCAGATAATCAAATAATAGAAAATTCAGAACAAGGCAAGCTTATATATTAGATAAACAAACTAAAAAATTGATTCATTGGTTTACTCACGGAAGAGCCTCAGAAGGACAAATCATCAACACTGGACGTTCAGTTGGAGTTGTCACAATAGAACATACATTGATTTTCCATTGAAATCAGCAGTATATTAATGCATCCCAGTAGAACAGCACATACATGTATATTGGCCAATAATTTGCTGTACTCAATATTTTTTTATGAGATGTTTCCAGCTCTGCAGCTCACTCAATCGTCTTCTACCGCTTTATCCTACGCATGAGGGTCGCTGGTGCCAATCCCAGCTAACGTAGGGTGAAAGGTGGGGTCACCAGTGCATTACGGGGCCACATAGACTCCACTCTCACATTCACACACCTACAATCAATTTAGAGTGTCCAATTTGTCTAATCCCCAAAAATCTGCATGTTTTTGGACTGTGGGAGGAAACCGGACAACCCAGAAAAATCCCACGCACACACAGGAAGAACATGCAAACTCCACATCATCCAAATCTAATTTGTTTAATGCATTTATGGGTGAGATCACTTGACAAGTGGTATTAATAAGTGTGTCACTTGAGGAGCAGGAAAGACAAACTAATTGCCTTGTGGGTCGGAAGTGTGCCTTGAGTTTGACACATGCTACATAGCCTTCTGTTCATCCATTCATACACATTTTCAGCTCTGTCATCATGCATTCTGGGATGGGAAACAACAAGCTTGTTCTTCATACACTCACCATCCACCTTATTTGGTACACAGGACTCCTAATAAAGTGGCAGTAGTGGCTCCCATACAGTGTGGTCTCACATTCTTGAGCATTCAGAGATGGTCTGGTTACTTTCTCTCTTTTTGACCATTCTCTGTAAACCCTAGCTATAGATGTGTGCGGAAATCCTAGTAGATCAGCAGTTTCTAAAATATTGGCAGCAATATCCGTGTATCTTTTAAATCATGGCTCTCATCATTCTGATGCTCAGTTTAAACTTCAGCAGGTCGTCTTGATCATGTCTAAATGCATCAGGTTGCTGCCTTATTATTGATTAGATATTTGCATCAACAAGGATACAAACATGGGTACCTAATAAATTGGCGATTTAGTGAAGATGCCTTTGGTTAGTATGCCAGCACTTGGGGTGGTGACAGTCTCATTTACCGCTGACAGCACTGTTCACACGTCAGCTGACACATCTGCCCTTGGCATTCCACACACGCTGAGCAGAGTGAGTGTGTCGCGTGGTCAAGCTGAGATATGTTTACAGCAAACATTTGTGAGGCTGTAAATCTGTCATCGCTCATCACTTCTGATTATGTCAGAGTGAGCAGAAGGGACTGGAGAACCTGGCTTGTTCTGTTACCTGCAATAAACAGGTGTGTCATCACAAGATTACAGGTTTTTTTTTGTTTTTTTTTTAAAGAAAAGAAATAAAGAAGGCCTTTCTGAAATCATTATGCATGAATGTGACTCACATAGACATGCATGGTTTCACGCCCAGATATTGTATGTCACAATCCTTAATCCATTGGATTTGTGTCACCTGACATGTAATAAGAACATCTTTCAAAAACTAAGTTTGTTTTAAAGCTGAAGTTGGCTCACTGGGTTTCTTCTCTAAGCATAACATTCAACCACTAAAACTAATATTTCTGTTCAGAAATACAAGTAAATAATGTGCTTTTACTATTTTTTTTTATTTTTTTTTAAACAGTAAATTTGAACAGCAATACCAATTATATTTTTAGCATTAGAAATATTAAAGAACTTCTAAACACAGGTGTACTAACCATTATGGAGATTTTGATAATTACCAATGCTGCTAATGAAGGGCAGCTGTGGCTTTGGGTGGTGGTCTATTACATTTGTTAAGCACTGTACTTGTTTGGACATTATATTTATTTTAAAGAATGCACCATTTAAAATCATTGCTTTAACAAAAAAAACAAAAAAAAAAACGATCTTTTGAACAGAGACTATTATGTGGGAGGGTCGGGATGGGGTTTTAACTCAATAAGGGCACCGGACAAAGGCCCATAAACTTACACAAGGAATTCTCACTGGCTCTACATGATGTTCCTAATAAGGACATAAGGGAGCCGGTTCACTAAAAGACACGGGAAGTTGGTTTCACAGAGCCGCACTTCTGTAGGTGCATACAGGAAGTGACCAAACAGTCCTATAGCAAAAAAAACATGCACACACTGGCTCCTTATGTCATCGGGTAGGGAGCAGTTAAGGACAGAATACAAGGAGCTGATCAAGCTGGCTTCTCAGAGTGGTGTTATCCTGCTATACAAACACACACTCATGGCCTGCTTTCCATGACGTTGACTTACATTCTATCCTTAACAATAACTACTACTGGCCTCACCCTAACCTCATCCTAACCATACGACATGTCTTCACCTTAAAATGTAATTCTTTATGTTACGGGGACTTGCTTTTTGTCCCCATAAGGAAGACAAGTCCCCATAATGGGACCTCTGTAAACAGATTTAGGTCCCCACAACATGAGTAATACCTGGAACACACACACACATACATACACACAGGGCAGGACAACCATCCCTTTAAGAGTTCCTTTGGATGACGTCCATATAAGGAGATACTGGACCGAGTCACATGGGGGGAAGAATGCACTGCTCAGGTCATGTGACCAGTCGAAGGAAATGAATGAATCTCTCTTTTTAAGGCTTGGTGTGTGTGTGTGTGTGTGTGTGTGTGTGTGTGTGTGTGTGTGTGTGTGTGTGTGTGTGTGTGCACGCACGCGTGTGTTCTTCACCCCCGAACATTTGCACTTACATTTTTTTTCATTTACATTTTGAAACTTTCTCTTCACTTGCTTCTCCTTGATGATAACATCTCATTTTACTCTATGTATCCTCATGCCTCTCTTCAAGTCATATCAATATTTGAATCCTGCATGCGTTGCAACACACGCGCACACGCACACAGTACACACCCCGCATTGCTCACTCGCACAGTCAGAGAAACTTACAGGCCTGGCTCTCGGCTCTGACTAAGACCGTATATGGAAGAAGTTGGCAGGTAGCTTCTGTCCACTTTTCACTCATCCCTCTTCCTCTCTCTCATTCACATTATCCACATTTCCTCTCTCCTCTGAATCAATCACCCCCTTATTCATTGACAGGGACAATTACTGACCTCACAATTAAGGGAGAGCAGTGTGAGGTCAGTGTGTACATATATTTGAGCGTTTCACTCTCCAACTGGTCTTTCCCAGTCATTTAGGGCATCATATTTCTACGGCGTTTTTTGCACAACACTGAGAGGAGGGGCAGCTCAGGCCGGCTCAAGAGAGAAATAGAGAGGAAGGAAGGTTTGTGAAATATTCTAGGAAATGTTACATGATAGTGATTTATACCGAGAGAATTTTTTTCATCAGAGATCATATCACACCTGTTTTCCAGTCTGTAAACTGTCATATTATGAAATAAACACTACTTGTGTGGCTTAGGCCCAAATATTTGTTCTGCCACTGACCTTTGACCCTTTCTGAAGTCAGGGATGGGCAGTATTTCTATGTATGTTATATATGTGATGACATCATAATAATATATAAATAAGTAGTTTAAAGTGCCATCTAGAGGAGAAGCTGAAATTTACAACAAAGACCTGCTGCTCTGCTCACCCCCTCCCTTCCCTGAGCCTGAGCGCTACGGTATCCTCAGCTGGTCAAATATCGTCCTCGTCGTCTTTCTCCGTGTCAGCAGATGAGGTTCGTGAGGTGAGGGAGAGGGCGAGCTACCACGGCCGTAGCAGACGAAGCGGAGAGAGAGGAGGCGGGACTTCAGCTACAAGTAAAGAGACGCTTGATTTGTTCTCTCGTGTTTGTCCTTACAGGCTCCGGTAGAAACATGGCGTCTCGCTGCTAACAGTGGCTATGCGACCGCGGCCCGCGACCATGTTATTTTAAATTACATTTTGAAACACTACGAAAATGAAACAAAGAATATTATACAGTGACTAGACAATGCAGGAGCACATAATATGTATACAAAAGTGGATTTTGGGTCATATAAACCCATAAATACTACATATTGTCCCTTTAAAGGTGCCATATGTAAGAATGTGGCCAAAAACGGTTACTACATTCAAATTCAAAATACGGAGGTCTTTTAGGTTTCGTTTTCTGACATAACTGGCAACCCGTGGTTGCTCGGCAGCTGAGACTCTACTGACTGCAATGATTGGTAGACGGCGGTAGGTGGCGCCACATGTCAAAACATGATTTCAAAACATAAACATGATTTGCAGTCTGCGAAATATTTTTTTTAATGCAAATATTGTGGCTGTGCTGTTGTTGTTGGTGAGTTCAGTTTGTTATATGAACATTATTCCTGAGTCTCTGTGACATATTAGGAGGATTTTATGGCCAGTTGCTTTAGATTTATTAAATAATACACCTTTAACATGTAAAGACAGCATTTACTTAGTGTTGTGTTTTCACTGCAGAGTTGACCTAAACAATAATTAACCTGTTAGGACAGAGGTCTCAAACTCGCGGTCCCCCAGTCTATGTTCTATACACTTACTTAAAAGATAATGAAAACTGGCCTGTCAAAAAATATTTTTTTAATATTGTAATAATAATAATACATTAGATTACATTTATCACAATATTGAATATCTTAAATTCAACATGTTAGTATGTACTAGATTGTCGAATGTTATAATTGTAGGTTATTGTCAATTTTATTTTATTTCTGCCTCTTTTGGTTATTTATATATAAATTCTTTGCATGTTGTCTTTTTGTGAACTTTATCAAAACAAACATGGCCTCAAACTCATGGCCCAGACCTCTGGTGTAAAATATAGAAATTATACATGTATGATCAGGTTGGTCCACAAACGTTTTCACTGAAGGGAACACATCTTTTAAAAATGCATTAAACTTAAAACAACAATTATCATTATTTATTGTTTTGCATTAATCCCCTTTATAAAATAAAAAGTGGCTCAGAAATAAAGTTAGTTTTGTCTGATTTTTGGTGTCTCCATTCACACAGTTTGTGTTTGATTCAGGAGTTCATTCTGTTGCTGGTCCTTTAGCAGTTTGATGAGCTGCGACTCTGCGCTGCTGCTGTAAACACACAACCACTCCCCCATTTAGGTCTGACAATTACACACAAAGACCAAACAATAGGCACAATAATAGTATCACCAACAGCAAAAACAAACTTCAGCTTAAAGTGAATTAACTCTTATACTCCTGACACAACAACGTTTGACACTTTCATACATTTATTGTTTGAACAAACAATACATTTGATCTTTTGAAAGCCAAGATGTGCTACAAACACCAGCGTCAAAACAGATTTCATTCACTCTTCATCACGTGTTATCAAGCAGTCCAGCTCTTCCCCATCTCGACCAGCTCCATGCCTTCACAGTACGACCGCGGCCTTGAAACCCTCACCTGGTTTCACACAAGACACAAGAACAACATGCAGTAATCACTTCATGAAACCAATCTCTCTCCAGAACACACATTTGATCATGTTTATGTTATTATACTGTTCAGGTTAAAGGCTCAACTAGGGACAAGAGCTGCAAACTAGCACACAAGTTGCATTATTCGTATTGAAATAAGTGTATTGTCCCTATTTAAATAAACAATTCTATTCTACATAAGCAAACACTCACTGTGGGTGTCCTGTGGGAAGCCAGTTGCTGCAAAAGTGGGAATGGAGTCCAGTGAATGGGCTCCACGGGCCAGCTACAGACGGAAAGGTCACTGGCCTTACCGGAGTCCAACACACCATCGCCCATACTCACTCCACTTCCCCTCCAACCATACTGAGAGCTGCAGGAACACAAAGAGCCAAAGGATTAGTTTGGGCCACACACCTATAATGACTAAAGTACAGACATAGAGAAGACCAGAAATGTAGTTTTATTAATTGGAAGAGTTATAACACTTAGAGGATGACAACAATAATAAACCACCAGTAATTAATTAATAAAATTACTGTTGTGGTACCATCAAATATTGGTCCTTTTACTTATTTTTTGCATTCATTTAGAGACTTTTAGAGAGCACTCACATACCAGCACCTGAAATGTTTTACATCCACTGGACCCAGAAGACTTGATCTGAATAGAACTTTATGACCAACGGACATGAGATAAACACATCTGAACTTGTTAAAGGGGACTGAACCATGTTAATTTAAAAGTGCCACCAAATCTGTAATGTGGATCAGGTCTGGATTAAATTCAGTGTCTGATTCCACAAACTCTTGACAGGGATATACATTTTTATTTATTAAATAGTTTTGATCATTTATTGTGACTTCATCAGTGGCTAGATTCTTACCAAAAATGAAAACAGATTTAGATGTAGTCAGGAAGTTCCAAACAGAAAAACAAACATACAGATAAACCCACGCCAAAGAAACCACAATCTCCGTGGCGGAGGTATAAATAGTAATTCAAACGAATTCAAATAATTTCCAGCCATGGCTGCATTGGAATAGAGCTGCATGGTCGGTTTTGTATGTTGTGGTTAAAGGAGCAGGATGCACAATGCATTTGAAGCACCGTCTTAGTAATTTGCTACTGGTTTCTGATTTAGCTTCATGTGATTTGACAACAGTGTAAAGACACACGTGTATGTTATACCGTATGTACCGTTTTAATATTCAAAAACACCTTTGAGAGAACGATGTAACACTAGCATTAACATTCTAAAAATGTTGATTATATTGGCAAGTCGTGTGTGTGTGTACATCTGCTTTTAGATGTACTAAAATCCAGAGTAAAAAAATGCAAGAATGATTGACCCATGGAAATGAAATCTTCTCCCAACGTTTAACAATTTAAATCACTGTTAAAGACCCACCTCATTTTTAAATGTCCTCTAGAAATAAAGTTGACTTGACTTGACTCGACTACCTGTGTGGGTAGATTGTGTTGATGTGTGTTCCATGGCTGGGGCAGGTGGAGGCCAGTGACAGCGTGTCGTCATGGTAGCAGCAGGGGCGGTCGAGCGCCCGCAGGTGCAGTAACTCATCGGAGCGTGTGAAGGCAGGGTTGTCCATCGAGTCTGCCGATCCCGCCCATGAACGCAACCAGAACCGACCCGAGAGTTCGTCGAAGTGGTTGAACCGGCGATAACTGCAAACGCACACCAAATCATAATGGGAGATGAAGTATTCAAGACTATTCTTTTGAACAACAGAAGCGCAAGGAAACCACTAACCTCAGCACCAACAGAAAACACAACAGACATGACTTAGTGTACATAAGAGCTGTGCCACATTAAATAAGATGATTTCCTGTTTACTTCACTTTGTATTAAGTTCATTGAATTGAATGAAGGATGGGAGGGGGGGTCAATTTCTATGAACAGGTAAAATATGGTGTAGGATTTCATGTTACTTGGGATCCTTTCCTGGACTATATAAATTCCCTTGATTTGTCTTCTGAACTAGTAGACTGATTCGTGCCCCCCCCCCCTTTGTTATGATGATTTTTATTGTTTTTTTTTTTACTTTATTATCTATCTTATTTTCATTTATTTATTTTGATTTTATTTACTTTATTACTTGTTCTATTCATTTTATCTACGTCTTTTCCTTTCACGAGGTTATGTATTTTAGGCCTGGCAGTGGGTGAGGGGTGGGTAGGATTTTGACATACAGATGTGATAATTTATGCTCATATTGTGTTTTTATTTATGGCACTGTATATTACACTGTCTGTCACATTGTTCTAAATGTTCTATAAATAAAGTTGGAAAAAAAAATGGTGTAGGGCCTCAACTATCAATTATTTTCATAAATCAATTAATCTGTTGATTATTTTCACGACTCATCGAGTACTTGTTTTGTCCACAAAACCAAAATGATTCAGTTTGAATGGTTTCTTTGTTATATCGAGGAAGGAAACCAGAAAATATTCACAAATGACTAATCATATTCTCACATATAATCCATTTAGACTTTCCAGTTTACATAACCACCACTCTTGCATGTCTTTGGAAACAGGAACCCCGAGGAAAACCCCACACTAACCTTCATGCTGTGTGGGTAAAGATTAATAAAAATGAATCATGCTAATATTTTTGAAACAAGCAAACACATTATGTGACCTGCACATGGTGTATTGGCCATGTCTTTCCTAGCACATGACAGACTTGACTTCATGACAGTGAAAAAATCGGGATGGGTTTGAATGAAGTCTGTGTGTGCAAGTGTGAGAGGACCTCACACAAGGACCTCTGCTCATATTATAAGCAGAGGTCCACAGCATAGTGCTGCTCTTTGGCGTCTTTCCACAGACAGACTGTGACACCTAGTGGACGTTAGTCTAATTGCATGTGCTCCATGTATGTGAGATCTCCAAACAAAAGTCATATGGGGTCATGTTAAGTCAAACAAATCAAGGTGTTAACCTTAAAACACCATCATAATTTTAATCGTTATTCTGTGATAATTGTGTGGTAAAAGTGTTATCATTAAAAAAAAAAATATCATTATATATATATTTTGTTCAAAAAAGGCCTAACTATATTTTTTAGGATGATCCGTTATCTGTGCAGGTCGTGATGTTGGGTCATGAGTTATCATATTAAGTTTGTTCTAATGAACTAAAAGAGGCAGTCGTCAGTATCAGCCGTAATATCTGGAAAGCATATTAGCATATCTGATTTTAGTGTTGTGTTGGTTGTGATAATGGGCAAGTGTTGCTTCATTGAATCAAATGAGTAGTTTTGAAACGCTACCAATTTAATGCTTGGCTGTTCTGTACAGGTAATTCAAGTATTAGTATTTACTGCTGAGAAGCAGCAACATTACACATGCATGATCTAGGCCTTATTAACCCTGGAATTTCATACAGTATTTTGTGGTGAGTTTTACTGTGAATACTAGTGATCCGCATATCCAATTTTTCTGATTATTTTTTATCTTGCATACCCTTCCAGACGTAAACCTCCCATTTATCTAGGCAAGGGCTGAACAATTAATCGAAATCGTGTGTCAAAATATACATTTAGATTAATTACTGTCTTGATCTATACACATTTTTATTCAACAGACTGAAGAGGACATCTTTGTTTCTCACAGAACTGCACACATATCACACAGTAATCATTTTAAATATGTTTGTAAGAATAATGACATTGCATCGTGTTGTACCTCAGCCCTTGAACTGTCGGCATTCAAACAGGCAACCATAAAAATTGCAAGCCAAGTTCCCTTTCCACTATAGGTGCTGAAAAGTATTTAATGCAACCGTGTTCACCCTGTACACAAACCTGCACGTAATATTATGCTGCACTGCGTTTATTAATCTTTGTATTGTGATTATACCGATTATAGATTATACTGTGCAAAAGTACAATTAGATTTGTGGTATTAACACTATGTACTATGATGACTATCTATCTATAAAGCAAGTTGCGTATGTCTGTCTGTCTGTGACAGGCATATCTCGCTGACCGTTAGTCAGATTGCCCTAAGACATTGGATATGGGTTGAGCATGGCCCGATGGTGTGCATCCTTGATATTTATAATGCTGCACTTTCAATGATTTATCACGCTACACCGGGCAGGCAGCGGCTCATCAGCAGCAGCTGCGCTGTCTGGAGCGGCGAGATGGGAGTGAAGAGGCTGTCCTCACTGTGGATGAGACATTTTCACACGATTCACCGCAGAACATGGTGTTATACTGAAGCGACGAAGTGTCCATTCACCAATACGCGAGCACATATCTATTTTGCGTTAGCATGCTACTGCTTTGTGGCTAACTTGGCGAACATGTTTCCAAAGGTAAGCTAGCATGGCTACACTTAGCATTAGCGTAGGGCTAACAGAATACAAACACTGTGCAACCTCATTAGGCACAACACAAATGTTTTCAATTTTTCGATTAGCATTAGCATAGCTAGATGTTCCTTATCATGCATTACCATAATCTTCTTCAGCTCCCACTATAAGAATACATACTTCCCAAGGGGCACTGCACTAGTATGGTATAATTATTGCTCCTAACCCTTAAATTAACACATTTTTCATAAAAGAAAGCCTCTGAAAGGTTAAAGTTTAAGTGACCTCCCTCTATTTTATGTGGAGAAATATCTGTGGTGACATGCTTGAGCATTACATGCACATGCAAACTTTCACTCAAATAATTCTTATCCAAATGCCAGTGATCACAGTATTTGACAAACATAAAACCGTGAGACTTTTGCACAGTCCTGTACATCACGACTGAGTGTGTACCTGCTGCGAGTTTGGTCGACTTTAGCCTGGATCAGAATGGCTCGGTAGCGCCGCACTGCCACAAAGGCCAAAACCCCGATGACTGTCACCATGAGGAGTAAGGCTGCAAGACACGCACCCACGAGCCGCGCACGAGTCATCCTCACGTCGCACCTCTGGCCCATGTACCAGAAGTCGTCTCCCACAAGGCAGCTAATACACAAACAAAGAAAAACAATAACATCCGGCACATGCACGTCTTGAATGGACAGAGATATATAATTAGTGCTGAAGCATTTGCGTCTCAGTGTAAGTGTATATTCTGACCGGCACACTGGGAGTTGTCCTGGATGGTGCGTACAGATGCCATGGTGGTGACAGTAGTCAGAGTGACAGGCGGAGGAGCAGTTATATGTTGAAGTTTCAGGCTGGGACACACAGCTGTAGCCTGCAGGACACTGAAGTAACCAGTCACACACGTCGCCCTGCAGACCTGGAGGGAGGTTGTGTTAAAGCAGGGTTGTCAATCACATTTTCACTGAGGGCCACATCAGCATAATGGTCACCTTCAAAGGGCCAGATGTAATTTTCATACAGAATAAATGTAACCAAATGTAAACTAAACCTATTCAAGTTACAAATATGATGCATTATAGATGTAACCTGGTCCGCGATGGTGTTTCTTGTCTGTTTCTGGTCGGGGCAGACCTGCTCACACACCTTCAGCATGCACTGCTTCAAAAACGCACCCTCAGAAAAAGACTTTGACACATTCTGCTGCGATCACAGTCTCAACCTCAGTTTCACTCGTCACGTGATACATATACAATTATACACTGCGATCTCGTGGCGGGATGCTGTCACTTTGCGGTTAGCGCAATCACCATGCATAATGGGAAATGTAGTTTATGGTCTTAAAGCAGCATAGACCTATTTAAACACAGATTAAGACCAATTAATCACTCGCGGGCCACATCTGTGTTAAAGGGTCATTCTGTCACAGTGAGTTTTGTCCTCTCAAGCTCAGCTTCCTCTAAAATGCTGTCAAATACGTCCTGCGTTGCATTTTAATTTAGATACTAAATGTGCACCAGTACGAGATTAGAACGTGTCACTATTTTGTTCAGACTCAGCTGTTTAACAGTCTTTCTTATTCCCTGTAACAGCCTCTGCAATAACTGTGTCACTGTGGTGAGCTCGATGGTGATTGGACAAAAGCGACAAAAACGTCACACGATAAAGGATTAAGAGGTGGACAGACGGACACTGGGCTTGTGCATGATGATTGGAGGAATTACCTAAAAACGCAGAACCAGTTTTTGATTGACAGCGTTGCAGAAAGTATATTTATTATTATATATTATATAAAATATAATTATTATATTTTACCACTGCAAATATAATTTTGGTTAAAGAGCTTCTACATGCTAGTGTATTATTTAACCATTACAGAATCATAAAAAACACATTTTGATGATTACCAATGCTGTTAAATGTGGCATAAACCTTACATTGGGTGGTGGTCTAATAAATGTGTTAAGCACTGTAAATAAATATAGAAATATCTGATATAATAAAATAAGAAAGAACCAGTGCAATAGAAAAAGTTAAGTTCGTCCTGAATTGAATGCCAAGGAGAAGAGTTGTGTTTTCAGGGAGTTAAAAGTTTCTTAAATATGGGCGGCTCTTACATGTGAAGTTAAACTATTCCATAGACTGGGGGCATCCACTGATTTTACACCTTGTCCTGGGAACATCCAGGAGCAGCGGGTTGGACGATCACGTTACTCAGGAGTCTGGAGATAAAATCTTATAAATCAACCCTGAGCTGGACATGAAGCCGGTGGAGGGAGGACAAAACTGGTGTCACTATGTGGTCACATTCATTTTTGCAGCAGCTGCTGACGACGAAGAAACCATTGCTTCTGTTCTATACGCACATAAAGACAATGACAGTAGTCACAGAGCAATGAGATTCTCACTTTGAATTCCTGTTTCATGTCCATTTAGAGCAATTTAGGGTTTTGTGTGCAGAATTTCAATTACCATTTTAAAATGTATACAGAGGCTATAAGAATGTGCAATATAGAGTGTCTTATATCCTTCTTTCAGCACAACCTATAGACAATCTCACCAACTATATAAACACACCTGAGCAAAAAGTACTCAAAACATTCAAAGGTGCATTATGTAATAAAGCTAAAGCAACTGGCCATAAAATCCTCAGAACAGACAAAATACAGACAAAATATTTGCATTAAAAAAAACAATTTGGCAGACTGCAAATCATGTTTATGTTTTCAAATCATGTTTTGGCATGTGGCGCCACCTACCACCGTCTACCAATCATTGCAGTCAGTAGAGTCTCAGCTGCCGAGCAACACGGGTTGCCAGTTACGTCAGAAAACAAAACCTAAAAGACCTCGGTATTTTGAATTTGAATGTAGTAACCGTTTTTGGCCACATTCTTACATATGGCGCCTTTAAAATCGGATTGAATTTACGAAATGTGGAAATAGGGCACAATTATCACTACTCCTGTTTAAAATGCAATATAAAATTAATCACAGCTTTGACTCAACAACACCCCCCCCCCAAGATGTCCATCTAAGGAGTTGTGTATTATTCCCACAGTAATTTACCAATGTTGGTTACAATGCGTCAACTCACGTCTGAGAACACAGTATTTTACACCAACTGTCCGCGAACAAATGATAAAAAGTGACTGACTGTGTGTCATGATTAATGAGCACACGTCAAAAGCCTAATGTGAAAGGAGGATGATGACATTCCATCGTAACAAGTTTAATATCAGCGTAAGCCTGTTAATCAGCTATGTCATTATTGGATTTGGTGCTAAGCTGAGTCAATCTAACCTAGTTATGATGTTAACACAGGTCTGTCTGTAATTAGGCTTATTAAATAAGCAGGTAGACATTGGAATTTCCTCTTTAGGTAAATGAAACCTCTGTGACTGAGCACTGCACATTCATTAGAGCCGACAGTACAGAGATGATAGGAAATGAGAGGAGAGAGGTGGAGAACGGTCCCTGACTATACTCCACTTTAACCCCTCAGTCACCGGGCTGAACTATAAAGATCTTTCAGTAGAAATAGGTGGGCATGAATATGAACACAGGCTCACCTCCCAGTGTGATGTTGGTGACCTTGGACGATCTGAAGCTCCTCCTTTCACGAGCAGCCTGAGCGAGTCCTGTTCGTTCCAGCAGCGATTTTGGACCCGTCACACTGAGCCAGTGCAGAGCACCGCTGGCTTTAAACTCCACCAAACTCTGCACCGCGTGGCCACTGCAACAACAACAACAACAAGAGCAGTAATTTAATCTTTTAACACAACCCACTGCAACTCGTACAACCACGTGCTGTGTTTTTAATCTCTATTGAATCAGACTCACAGAGGCTGATTATTGATTGACGTTGTGGCTGTCACTTTCAGAATTGTGTATCGTTTGCTGGGAATGTGCTTAAGATTAGACGTACACTCTATGTATATGCCACACTCTACTATAAATGCATCTCACCTGCTCCAGACGGCCAGCAGTCTGCTGAACCCTGGGGCTTTCTGTAGATAAGGTTCCACCTGAAACAAACAAGCAGCAGTTGCTTTGCATTATTAAATAAACCCATATAAACGTATGTTTATAAGTGTGTCCTCACAGTCTCTTACCCAGGCAATAGTGTCCTCCTCGAGGCCAGAGGTAAAAGCTGATGTGGACTCTTCAACAATTATTTGCAGCAGCAGCTCAATTGAGTCCACTGTACAGAACAATCAAATACATCCATTAAAATAGGCCAAAAGTTAAAGAAGGCAGGATTCTTATTGTTGGTGCTTCTGATGCTACCCTTTCAGCATAACGTACGTCAATGTCTCCAGGAGAGGAACAACACTTCTGCACATTCTTTGGGTTCCGTTTACAACCGCACAGCTAATGTAATGTAATTATCGTGATTTAGATCACAGGACAATTCAGAGAGACCAAGGACTCCTATTGACTGTTCCACTACACCTACTCTGCATACAGATCCTTTCTGGTGCTGCAGCACTGACAAAAACATCTGATGGTTTCAGCAAAAGGAAAGAGTCTAAAAGTGAGTTGGAGAGACCCTGGTCATCTGTCATGTATGAAACAAGTGTCTGTGTTTATTTGTTAACAGGGGCTGGCGTCACAAAATGTAAGTCTTTCAATAACCTGCAGTTGTAGACAACAATAAACTGTTTTTCCAGAAAACCCTCCCACAGTTTTAACGACACACAAAAGCACAAAAACATTACCTCTAACAGCTGCAGGCTGGTCTGGCACGATGTAAAACTGAGGTGTCCGACTGGTTGTGGAGCTCTGAGTGGGTCCAGAGGTTAAGATAGTAGTTGCGGATGCTGCACTGCGCTCCTGACCTGGGTATGGAGTTGTCCATGGTGGACGTCGCTGTGGTGGTCCAGCTGTGGGAGTTTGTGTGGTTGAGATGCTGGGAAAAGGTTGCAAAGACTCATCCTCCGTTGCTACGTCTGCATCTCTATCACCATAATCTGATATTGCAGTTGTAAATGACAGCAGAGACGAAAGCGTAGTCGTAGTGTAATCATGCGATTGTTTGTTTGTTGCAGAAAATGACAAAGGTGTGAGTGAAGATGCAGATTTGATTGTTGACGTTTGTGCTGATGTAGGCTCAGTTCGGTGGTTGGCTAAGACTGTTGATATGGTGGTGGACTCGGTCACAGAGGATAGAGATGTGGGTGTGTGAGTGGTGTGTGAACTATCGGTGGTATGTGTGTGAGAAGTTGCAGACTGCTGTAGAAAAGTACTGGACGGTAAAGGACGAACAGGTGATTCTGTTGGTGCGAGTTCATGTAGAAGTGTGTAAGTTGGATACTGTGTAGACGTTTCAGTAGTTGTTCCTGTTACAGCTGAGTTTTGTACGACATCTGCCGATGTCAGTGCTTCTCTGAGTGACGGCGAAGGACCTGTGACAGTTGGAGTCAGGCCTTCAAGTGTCGGAACACCGGGGGAGGAGGGAATAGTGTCTGTGGTCAAAAGTCTATCAAGGAACTTTCTTTGAGTCCTCTCTGTTTGTGTCTGTGCGGCTGTACAAGACGCGTGAGGAGAGCGTGTGAGGCTCTCTGTGCTTTGCGGCAAGTTAGTTTGGCTCTGTGTGGAAGCAGTGGGAGTGTGCAGCTTTACTGTGTCATCAAATTGACCAGAAGGCTCAAACGTAGCCGTTGGACTGGAAACATCAGATGCTACCGATTCAATTGAGCCGGTTCCACTTATGACAGGATGAAATGAAGTAAAAGCGGTGTCAGGCTCTGTGATGGAGCTGGTGGATGACAGTTGAGTCATGGCATGAGACTGTGAGGATGTAGATGATGCAGTGGGTTTTCCATCCGCATGCACACTGTCTGAGTAATCCTGCCAAGGGTCAGAGGGTGACTCTGAAGGGTCAGTAGTGATAGCAGAGGTCAGATCTGAGATGATTCGGTCTGTGCTTCTCTGGTTTCTCCAGGAGTGGGGTTGACTCTCCCCAGGTGTCCCACTATGAGGCATGAGGGCAGTAGCATTGTCCCAGGTTGTCAGGAGAGGCAGCTCAGGGGGAGAAGAAGTGAGAGGCAGGGCAATGGAGGTGGACAGTGTGTGATAACTTTGTGAGGTGGAATGTGTAACTGTGTGACTTGTTGCAGGTTTGTATGTGCCTGTTCCAATAAAGGTGCTGGATTTACTGGCTGTTGCATCTGTCAGTGCTGACTGGGTTAGAGGGAGCTCATTGCTAGAGCTTGTTTCTGTGTTTGCAGTGTTCGATGGGTCTGTGTCGAGCGCATGCTGAAAATAGGGGTGTGTTGAAGATACGGGACTATCGGTGCGGTGAGCAACACCAGATGTATCCGCTCCATTGTTTGGTCCTTCCTCAGGAAAAGGGAGAGTTCCCCTCCCGGCAACTCTGAGTCCCTGTAGGGGTGAGGTGGGGTGTAGCAGGTCCTGCTCCAGAGAGGACGGACCAGACACAGACTGAGGTCTTGGACTCGACTCCAGACCTTCATGGAGGTGACCTCTCACCGTCTCTGTCCTTCTCACCAACTCTTGACTAACAGGAGCCGTGCTTGTATAGCTGGTGCCTATCCGAGTCGAATGGATATCGTCTCGGACTGAATATGGGCTGGTGTTGTCCAACGAGGTATTCCTCTCATCTTCCTGGACTGCAACGCCAGGAACAAAACAAAAAAACAGAGAGGAGCAGAGTGAGGAGAGGCAGAGTGGAAACCACAACAACATCCCCCTGACCCTCACACCCCCAGTGAGGGTGATAAGAACTTTTCCGACTGACAGATTTACAGCTCACAGCACATGTTGAACAATACATTTCCACCAAATTTTTCCATGGGAGTGACCACAACAGTCCCCTTTCACTGTAAACAGAACACTTTCACTCTGACAACAACATAGGCAGAAGCTAGGTCCAAAACAAGTCTGATCAAACTCTCATGACCACTGTTCAAGTGCTGGTAAGTGGGTCAATCTGACTCAATAAGCAAAACCGTTTACCAATTTCTCACCATGATAGGACAGCTGAATTGCATTTAAGGAGTGTCCCACTCCTGTCCAAGTGAGGGTGGCTTTGTTTCCATCACAGCCGGAGAGCAGAGCTGTCCCCCCTCTCTCCAGAAACTGACCATGATCTTCTTTGTTCCAAAGACAGCGCACTGATATCCGTGAACCACTGTCCAACCGCGCAACCTTCAAAATGAGGGACTTTCCCAATGGAACATCAATCGTCCATGTACAGTTTGAAATGCTTTTGTCAGATTGCTGGTTCACAGAGTTGAGTGTTTTAGTGTCAGTAAAAGGTACAGGTAACATGAGACTAATGTGACCGACTGGCTCCTGATCCACACTGACATCTCCACCACAGTCTGAGAGCGACCAGACCAATGTTTTATCTGAGGAGAGAGAAACAAGAAGGAATGACAACATATAAAATGACATTCTTCTAGATAATTTAGTTGAAAAGAGACATAAATGTGATGTGTTTATCCCTTTCTTAGCTGGACGACACCTAAAAGAAATCAGTTTACCTCCAAATGACAACAGTGCCTTGTCAATCTACTATCTACTATCTATTCATCTATAATTATTATTATTATTATGGCTTTATGTTAAATTATAAGAAAATGAAAACGCGGTTTCAAAGCATTCCAGAGATTTACAGCAGATTTGAGGAAAAAAAAACATGTAGAATATTATGAATACTCCAGTTACAGGCACATTTCATTACCTGTTGTGATAATAAAAAGCAACAGGCAGGCGTGAAGCTGCATTTCCACTCCTGAGACATTTCAGTGTTGGAGTCCCGTTTAAGCTCAAATCCATACGGACAGTCCTGACGTCTTCTTGATGTTGTGGGGACGATCTCCTCCTTTCCCGCGGACTGTCCCAACAAAACGGAGAAGCGTCAAAAACTTTTCTTCTCCATCGTTTCCTTGAAACGGAAAACCTCAGATCTGCGCGTAAATGAGACACACGTGTGACAGGACAGCGCGTCCTGCTGCAGTAAGGGGTGGACACGGACGGAGGAGAGGTTTACTCGGCCCCCAGGCTCTTCACTGATGTCGTTTCCACCCTAAAAACACACTTCCAGAGATGAGAGGAAGGAATCCAGCGGTCGCTGCAGGAGCTGCACCTTAATCCACAGGAGGCACCACGACACCAGGGCGGGGGCAGTTCATTAGTGCTTTTACATGTACACTGACCAGAGGCGATTCTAGAGTCTGTTGGGGCCCTAAGCAAAAATTCCAAGGGGGCCCTTCCGACCAGTGTTCATCACCATTATTTTATAAATAATCTGACGAAAAATGTATGAAAGTCAAAAGTTGTTTTTTTTTAATTCCGAATGAATGAAATAACATGGATCTGTGTCATTTTGAAAATAAATAAAGTATGTGAAAATATAAATGTAAAGAACAATAAAATACTGTAAATGACTTTAAAAAACCTATATAAACTTAGTAAAGAAATATACATTACACTGTAAATAACCCACATTATAAGACAATATAGAACAATAGAATACTGTAAATAACACTTTTTTTTTCTCTTAACAATAACTCACATTATAAACTTCTAAACAAAATGTAAAGTATAGAAGTTAAATTGTTTTCTTGGGGGTACTAAACACACAGCAGGCAATTCCTCATCAGCACCTTTTAAGCACTGCTTCTACTAGTTAGCGTTAGCTCCAGCTAGCGTTCTGGCGCTAATGTTAGCTGCTGTTCAAGTCTGTGTCCCTGTTAGTTAGACAAAGTAACAGTTCGATAACAGCAGTCATTTACTGTTAATGTACTGCACTGTTGGCTCCACAGTGCAGCACAGAGTCCTACACACACTTCCAGCCTCAGAGGATGTATCTGTATCTGTGTGGATACATGTATATACATACATATATACATATATATGATGGCAATGTGCCTGCTAGAGCCTGCAAATTATCACTTCTCGAAATGCTAACTGCTGTTAGCTCCCAGTAGCCTCTGTGGCTGATGTCATTTCCTGTCCCTTAAGTTTCATTTTACTTTTTTTTTTTCGCCAAAGCATGTCACAGACATGTTCATTAGGAGACCAGGGAACTAGTTTAACTTGGAGAAATAGGATATAATATGGGACCTTAAAGTCAAAAATAATAAGTCTCTCTTTAGAACCAGAGTTTCCTAATTATGTACAGTACATTGAACACAACACACAGGCATCCATCGAAGACATCCATTGTGGATACTATGCTTTTCCTCCCCAATAACCCTAAGCAAACTATGTCATTCTCTCTGGCTTGGCTGGGTTTGGACAGAAAAATGCATCTCGAGCCGCATTCTAACAGATGTCAAGTTAAGAAACAATTGACGACTGCAAAACACTCGATACTTACTCAATTCAACCACACAAGGTGGCGGTGTCCAATTCAACCAAAACATCCCACTGTTGTTACATGTACTGGGTTCTAATGAGCAAGTTAAACACCACCATAGTATTTAAAGTGGATACTGCAGTCCACATTTAGAAATGTTGGAGAGTATTGTCCCCACTTTGCCTCAAGGCACCCAGAAACAATGCTACACGTGTAACACATTGTCATGTGTGGTGTTACACAGTGCTCATGCACATTCATAACTGTCCCACCGTCTGGTTTTCATTTTTTGACTTATTTGGTCTGTCCGAGCAGCAGGAGTAACAGAATTCAGAGGACTATTACATCAGGAGTGACAAGGTGACACCTTTCTTTTGGCTCCTCCCTCTTTAGCGGTCGCCACAGTGGATCAGTGATCTGCATATTCGATTTGGCAGAGATTTTTATGTGTTATCTTCCTGACATAACCCTCCAACTTATCCGGGCTCACTTATACTGGCACTGGGGTCAATTTAGAGGAGGGCCAGATTTGCAAATGCACTGTATTATAACGATTTTATTTTAATTGTCACAATTATAATCAATTAGAATTTTAAATGGCAATGTAAGCAAATATAAGCCACACAGGAGTGAACAAATGAAAACATTCTGCCTTTCTTTCACATCTGGCGTCAGATAACATAACAACATGTGAATGTGTTATCACTGATACTGAGACAGTAGTAAAATAGTGAAACCTTCAATCAAAGTGATGTGAAGAGTAGAAACAACAAGAAAACACACTGACAAAACCTTTTATGTTTAACATGGTTAACTTCCAACTGGGAAAAATGAGACACCCACATGCATTTTATTTAGGTTGTTAATTATCATTATTTTAGACTAATTTGTTTGTATTTTATGAATGAAATGAACTTCTCAAGGGTTAATAGGATGCTGTTTATTTGGAATTTATAGTATTTGTTTGCACACACCACACCAAGGCATAATCATGCTACCGCCAACAGTAATTATACAGAGCTCAAAGATTTGACGAAAAAAAAAAAAAAAAGAAAAAAATTAATCAGCTTCAGAAAAAATCTTTAAAAATGGCTCCGCCACCAGAATCAAGTAATCGATAATCTTCAAAACCTAAGCGTGACTGAGAAGTCATTTTTATACTGAGGACCAAGCACCCAGACTCCATATCTCTATGGAGACGGTTTGTACTTCTGGCATTTGTTTCCCGTCAGGTGACGATCACAGGTGAGAGTGTACTTGATCTGAACACGACCTTTCTTGAGTCGGCACGTGACTGTTCTTGTCCCCTTGCTCAGAGATATCCAGCATGATCCCAGCCGGTCATCAAAGAACACATCTTTATCCCAGACTTCAATCCTCAGACTCAAGTGTGTGTCCACCTGAATCAAAACAACAGAGAAATAAATCATGACAATGGAATGGAAACATAGAAAAAATATAGGACGGTCATGCAAAACGTTCATTATATTGCTAAATGTTAAAATGCATGTTTAACTTTTACTTTGCCACTGGAACACCTAGGGTTGTCACAATCTCTATTGTAAATTGAATATCGATAGAAATGACGTCACCATCTTGACCTTCGAAAAGCAAAGGTGGAATCGAGGATTTAACCACGCCCCCAGAGGACGACACGTCACCTCCTCCCACTAAAACGAAGTTTCTGCTAACTAATAGTAACCACGGCAACTGGTGATTTGAGCGACACATTGACCAAACTCAAACCCCCTCCTGCTTCTCTGAAATCACCGGTGTGGAAATGTTTTGCGTTTCAACGCAAAACATTGTAAACAAGAAAACCACGGCGCGTGAACTATGTTTTTCACATGTAGTGAAGCACAGGACACCGCCACATGCATCATTACCATGAAAACAAACAGAAGTCTTCTGTCCTCATTTGGAGCAAAACTTCCTCAAGATTCGAGGCGAGGCAAGTCGAGTTGCACTCGTGGAAACACGCCAATAGTTTCCAATTGACTGGTTATTGTTGGACTGGTGACGTTCTTGCTGCGAGACAACAATACTAGTCACTGCGCCACCGTGTGCAGATTCAGGAAAAGCAGACTGATACTAACATTGCCAAGGTCATAACGTTTGTTCCAACGAGGGGAGTTTGACTTTATCCGGCGGGTCCTGTAGTATTTCCTGCCGTACCACATCTTGACATAGCTGTAATACAGGAAAACATGGAAAAGGAGACAAGTGTATTAGTGCTTGTGTTTGATGTATTACATGATCTGTGTCTTTGCTCTGTATCTGTATCTGTATTTGATTTCTACTCACGCCTCAGTCCTCCCAAAAAAATCTCCTTTCAGACCCCAAGCTCTGACGATGGTCACGATCAGCCTTCCCTTCTTGGCCTTTTTAGGACAGCAGCTTGAATCCAGGTCAGGGTAACGTTTGCCACAGCTCGGGCTTGTGGTCGATCTCTTGATGCCATTTTCTTTTAAGTAATCATGAATGGCAGTCTTCAGTCCTGCCTTCTGAGACAACTTTGGAACCAGATCATACAACGGTCGTAGGGTGTACCGAACAACATCAGGGTGATCCTTGAGGGTTTTCAACCATTTCTGGAACCCCACGGAGTCATTCTTGGTGAGTGCAAAGGACCCCAACCAACCTTTTCCTCCTATAACCTCTGTTAAGTGCTGGTAGAGCCCAGAGCTGGATGAAGTGGCTTTGTCCTTGTTCTCTAGGACACTGGAGCAGGTTTTAACTGAAGGGGACAGTGATATCTTCCCCAAGCCTACTCTGATACCCCGGGACAAGCAGTTGTGTACCTAGATGAGCAGGTGGGAAGGAGCTGGTGTTAGATGTTGTTTTTGGTACAAAGTGTACAAATGTGTTCCTAAAATTTGTGCTCTACATACTTTACCTGTGATGAAGTGAAGCCGTTCAGCGTGGACAAACATGTTCGCATTGCTGCGATTTGCCGGTATCTTCCCCCAAGATAGACCTAAAATCAAACCAAATAAAATATTGTTGAGCTGAAGCCATCTTCCATAATTGGTTTCTGTAACTTTTTAAAATCTTGTTGAAATACTCTTCACGACCAAATAGTATTGGTAACAGGTGAAACAGACATGATGTTAGTATGTTGTAACAATGCTGTGCTCGCAGTGAACCCCACTTCACATGGCTTCAAGCAGTGTGTGTTGTGTATAAAGGGTAAGGGGCTCAGGAATGACTGTGTCTGTGAGCATCCTCTCATATCTTTGAGAGGTCCAATAAATGTACAAACTTCTCTTTGTGGGGACATTTTGACTGGACCGTACAACGTAAAAGGGCTTTTTCAGTGTTAATGTTTGTTTAGGTTAGGCTGAGAATTGGGTTTAAATTAGGTTAGATTAAGGTTAAGGTTAGGTTAATTGTGATGGTTATGGTAATAGATTAGGGCACATGTGTCGAACTCAAGGCCCGGGGGCCAGATGTGGACCGCCACGTCAGTTTATGTGGCCCGCGAGTGATTAATTGGTCTTAAAAATCTGTGTTAAAATAGGTCTATGCTGCTTTAAGGAGTGCGTTGACCATAAACTACATTTCCCACAATGCATGGCGATTGCGTTACCCGCAAAGTGACGGCATCCCACCACTAGATCGCAGTGTATCATTGTGCATCATGCGACGAGTGAAATTGAGATTGAGACTGTGATCGCAGCAGAATGTGTTCACAAAAGTCACAGCCAAAAACGATGAGGCAGTGAAAGCTCGTTTTATTGTGGCTGAAAAAATTGTCTTTTTCTGAGGGTGTGTTTTTGAAGCAGTGCATGCAGGAGGTCTGCGAGCAGGTCTGCCCTGACCAGATATATACTTTTAAAAGAGTTTGTTTGTCAAGAAACACCATCGTGGACCGGGTTACATAATGCATAATATTTATAAATACAGAAAGCTATTTAGCAATATGTTTCGGAGTAGTTACCTTTATTTAACATTCAGTTACATTTATACTGTATGACAATTAAATTACATGTAGCCCTTTGAGGGTAATCATTATGCTGATGTGGCCCTCAGTGAAAATGAATTTGACACCCCTGGATTAGGGAATACATTATGTCACAAAGATATAGAAACAAGTGTGTGTGTATGTGTGTGTTCAACCTTGTTGATATAATGTGTGCCATAGGTCGTTATGATCCGTCTGTATGAAGCCTTAGTTGAAGAAGAGTAGGAATTGGGCAGGTTCCCCAAATCTCTTTTGAACTCAGAGCTGAGAGGTGGTTTATTTGACAATCGGTATCTAAATGAAAAAATAAGTAGATAGATAAATTATTATCTTTAAATGCAGATTTATATATAGAAAAAAATATGATTCTGTGCTAATGAGGTTGGGGGTCTTGACAGCCTACCTGTACTGGCTACACGTGATTGTGTGAATGCTGAAGGAGTAACGGTCCTCCCTGGTCCTGGATGAAGCAAAGTTGTAAGCATTGGAACGCGTCCCCCCGACATCCAGGCCAACAAACTTGGAATAATCGAGTCCCAGCTAATAAGAAAGAAGGACATGAGCTTTAGTTTGTCTGCCATTCATCTTGCATCCGTAGCAGACATTTGAGCACTGACTTTGTATCTGGTGCACAAAGCACATGGAGATATTGACTTTTGTGCAAACTGCATTGACAATAAAAACTAATTTTTTTTTTAAAATGGTTCCCACCACTGAGTGCCAATAAACAATGGAAAACAAAAAAGTACACAGATTACAGAAATGACAAACATTACATCCACATTACTCCATGTAAGCACATCACTAACACAAGAAGTGTTTAAATACCTCCCATCCAATGCTGTCCTGGTTAATGTATTTCTCAAGTAATGCGCTGTAAAGATATACATAATATACCATTGTTATATGAAATACTCTTCAATAATATCCCATAAACCTATATTATTTTTTCCAAAACAAAGTACAAATGACATCTGATGATTTACATTATTCCACTTGTATTATTGGACTCTCTTCTACATTCTAAATGTAAATTATACTTATAAATATACAGGGAAATCATGAATACACTGAGATAAATATTAGATTTTTGGTTTGTTGAGTAACAACAAGTAAACTTAGCTAGTAAAAATGTATAGTGTAGAGTTTGACAGAAGGAAGGCCAGGATAATCTGATAATCTGGCATTGGATACATCACAATATTTTAACCACTATTAATTACATTTAAATCATATTAAATAAATATGAAAATGTATTTAAGGCCTAAGGAGTAAAACACAAGTTTGAATAGGTAAACATACAAAGTTGAAATAGGTCACTAAAGTTAAGTAAAAGTTGTACTTAGGTAGGTAATTGTCGTCAATTTAGGTAATTTGGATGGTGCACACCCAGGGACACTGATCAACCAATCAATCATTATTTCAAGCAATAAAAATGAATTGCTATTATCCCTGTCTCCCAGGTGTACCCAGGTGCATTCATTCATTCATTCATTCATTCATTCATTCATTCATTCATTCATTCATTCATCCATTAATCGTCTACCGCTTTATCCTCCACATGGGTCCAGGGTCATGTGGCCGCAAAAGGTGGAGCACACCCTGAACAGGCCGCCAGTCCACAGCTGGGCCACACAATCATTCAGTCTCACACATACAGTCAATTTAGAGTGTCCAATCTGCCTAATGTCTTTGGACTGTGGGAGGAAACTGAATAACCCAGAGAACAACCCCCCATCCCAGTCAAAATGGGTCAAAGGTCACAAATGCTTGAACTTTCTCACTCATTCAGGGACCTTAATTAACACCAATTCACCTGTCCTCACCTTCCTCATCATCATTCAACTGTCGTCATCATCATTCACCTGTCCTCTTTGTTCACCTGTTCTCATCGTTCACCTGTCCTCATCACTCACCTGTCATTCACCTGTCCTCATCACTCACCTGTCCTCATCATCATTCACCTGTTCTCATCACTCACCTGTCCTCATTATCATTCAACTGTCCTCATCACTCACCTGTCCTCATTATCATTCAACTGTCCTCATTATCATTCAACTGTCCTCATCACTCACCTGTCATCATCATCATCACTCACCTGTCATCATCATCATTCACCTGTCCTCATCATTCATCTGTCCTCATCATTCACCTGTCCTCATCATTCTACTGTCCTCATCATTCACCCGTCCTTATCATCATTCAACTGTCCTCATCATCATTCACCTGTCCTCAGCACTCACCTGTCATCATCATCATTCACCTGTCCTCATCACTCACCTGTCATCATCATCATTCAACTGTCCTCATCATCATTCACCTGTCCTCATCACTCACCTGTCATCATCATCATTCACCGGTCCTCATCACTCACCTGTCATCATCATCACTCACCTGTCCTCATCATCACTCACCTGTCCTCATCATCACTCACCTGTCCTCATCATCATTCAACTGTCCTCATCATCATTCACCCACTCACCTGTCCTCATCATCATTCACCTGTCCTCATCACTCACCTGTCATCATCATCACTCACCTGTCCTCCTCACTCACCTGTCACCATCATCATCCACCTGTCCTCATCCCTCACCTGTCATCATCATTCACCTGTCCTCATCGTTCACCTGTCCTCATCATTCACCTTCCCTCATCGTTCTCCTGTCCTCATTGTTCACCTGTCCTCATCATTCACCTCCCCTTATCTTTCTCCTGTCCTCATCATTCACCTCCCCTTATCTTTCACCTGTGCTCATCATTCATATTTATATGAATAAACATATTTGAATTATTGAATAAATAAATGAACAGTTGAAATAGGCTGATACTGATGTTAAGTACAAGTTGTACTCAGAAGGTAATTATGTTTATTGCACTTAATTTCCTCTCCAAGAATTGGGATGGTACACACCCAGAGACACTGAGTAACAACATTAGCATGGGAGTAATTATTTAGAACAACGAAAAAAAGAATCAATCATTTTCAATAGGGTGTTGTTTTCTTGCTTTGGTAAGATGATTACAACAGTATAATAACATGGAAGATACCTGGTGGTGGAGAGTTCACTGCTGATGAGCTTTGAGGTGCAGCGGCTGTATGAGCGCCAATCCACGACAGAGAGTGGTGTCTGAAAAACAACGTGACACCAGTTATATATCAATCATAATTAAGAGGTAATGGATAATTAACTCAAAACAAAATGGACTAAAGCCACCAAACCAGTTTCACTGTTTCTGATAATTGACTGTTAAATCATATTTCCTCTTCATTTTAGTCCCATGCATACTGGCTCTGGTGCTGCTCAGGAACATCGCACAAACTGCCGGGACTTACGCGTTTTTTTTTATTTCAATACATATTTACCTTTTCCAATGAAAACATGGATTCAAACTCATATAGCAGATGTGTGTGTGTGTGTGTGTGTGTGTGTGACTGCAGTTACCTTCTGGAGCTTGTTGCCTTGAAGAGGATTGATATGGAGTTCACAGGTGCCACCTGGCTTGAGGGAGGTCTTCATGTCAATCACGTAGGCTCCTTGTCGGCGCATGGTGACCACATTATAGCCCTCCCCTGCCAGGTTGTGACCCGGTACAAAGGGAGCAGCCCGACATAGCCCAGGACAGGAGAGGACAGGGGGGAGGTGGACCAGGAAGAGGAGCAGACTCAGGCAGAGAGGAGGGTGTTTTGAGAGGACGATCATGGCTGGAGTCAAACAGACACTGAAACATTTCACAGACATGAGACATGAGTATCATTTCAGCACGACATTATCTGTTATTCTTTGACCTTCACTTTTTCTTAGCAAATTCCTTAGCAAAAATTATAATTTCGGCCCGATTTGCTTTTCCGACCAACAGTTAAAAATTCTGATATTCAGTAATATTAAGACTTGACATTTGATTATTTTCCATGTTTTAGCTCTCCCCTTTGCTCATGTGATGCTCCTGACGTCTGTATCTGTCTGTATTGGTCTTCAGTTAATCTGTCAGTAATGCAAGAAACGTCTGTCTGACGTCCAAACTTCAAACTATGAACCCCAGTGCGTGCAGTGCTGACTCTGACATATCAGCAAAAATATTGTCAAAATGTTCTCAATGAGTAAATGAATAAGTTTGTCTAAAAAGATCAGAATGTTTTCTAGTAGTAGTAACAACTTTACCTGTTCAGGCTCCAGGAGAGTTGCTCGTGTACTTCTGCAGTGTGAGTCTAGGAGACTGAAGATGCGGTGACTCTGCTGTGCTGTGTGACAGTGACAGCACTTTTATATACATGTATGCCGTCTTGCACAATGCAACATTATTATTCTGATAATTTTATAATTAGTTGTTGAATGTGTGCCATGAACACTCAGTCATGTCAAACCACACCTTCCGTTTTACTACAAAAACCTTGTCTGGAGTTTTCATTTCTGGGAAATGACTTACATAACAATACTTGTGTATCTTTCCATTGTCTCTGCTTTTAGATTAATTTAATTAAATTGCAATCTAAATTAATTAAATGTTCAAAAATGAACGTGCTATAGACAGAGTGAAGCTTTACTGTGGGCAATTTCAAACGTGATTCTGTAGTTCTGTTTTTTTCTGGAAAAATTGAAGAACATACATTTTTATGTTGCATGATAGCGACACATCGATGCCTGATGTGCAGTTGTATTGATTTTCATTCAACTCTTGAACCTCTAACAAGATCTTGCAGCTCGCCCGTCTGTGTATGGGAACCAACACACGTTTGTTATAAACATCATCACAGGCCTGCACCTCAACATTGTTCAATGCTTGTAACAATCATGGGCAAAACAAATACTAGGTTACACTAGTAGTTATGTATCGTTTTCCTCATACCAGCAACATCTTCACCATACCAACACATTACAGCGCGGCACAGCACAAAACCACACCTTCAGTTTCTGGGAAATGCACTTTAATAATCTCTATGTCACTATGATACTCCTCAGACACCTAACCTGCTCCTGGAGTACATACCTGTGTGCATGTTTGTACTCAGGGGAGGAGCTGCTCCATCTCAACAGCTTGCACTTAACAATGGAAATGGCTCATAAAATTGAGAGGGCGACGCATGACCAAAGCTCATGTGTGTGCATGTGCTTCGCAGACCCAGAGTGACCTCCTCCAGGTTTAGAGAGGTCTGTCACTCTCAGAGCAAATCATCACGGGTACAAGGCAGAAGATTAGTGAAGAAGACAATGAAGTTTAAAGGAAGTTGGTCCAGATTATTAAAACTCATTTTTGAAATAAAATGAACTTGTTCTATCCTAGTGTGGTCAAGAGGGAATCAGAAACGTGATGTATTTCAAAAATATTTATTTGCATATACAAGACACCACCAAAAAAGGAATTCTCATAGAAACAGTAATAATACACAGCACAAGGATTTAACAGTTTTGACAAATCTAAGAAAATAAAAGCTTCACCACAAGAATCAGCGTGTAAAAAGGTGTAAAACATGATTCTTTGCCAAACCCCCAACTGACTGAGGAGTCGTTCTTATATGCAGAGATTATAATAAACACCCAGACTGCATATTAGTTAGTTAGAGAAATTTGTTTTCACACAAGTTAAGAAACAATTGACGATTGCAAAACACTCAATACTTACTCAATTCAACCACACAAGGTGACGGTGCTTTAAAGTGGATACTGCAGTCCACATTTAGAAATGTTGGAGAGTATTGTCCCCACTTTGGCCTCAAGGCACCCAGAAACAATGCTACACTTATGTGTGGTGTTACACAGTGCTCATGCACATTCATAACTGTAGGAGGACTATTACATCAGGAGTGACAAGGTGACACCTTTCTTTTGGCTCCTCCCTCTTTAGCGGTGACCACAGTGGATCAGTGATCTGCATTTTCGATTTGGCAGAGATTTTTATGTGGATGTGCTTCCTGACATAACCCTCCAACTTATCCGGGCTCAGGACTGGCACTGGGGTCAATTTAGAGGAGGGCCAGATTTGCAAATGCCCTGTATTATAATGAATTTATTTTAATTGTCACAATTATAATCAATTAGAATTTTAAATGGCAATGTAAGCAAATATAAGCCACACAGGAGTGAACAAATGAAAACATTCTGCCTTTCTCTCACATCTGGCGTCAGATAACATAACAACATGTGAACGTGTTATCACTGATACTGAGACAGTAGTAAAATAGTGAAACCTTCAATCAAGGTGATGTGAAGAGTAGAAACAACAAGAAAACACACTGACAAAACCTTTTATGTTTAAAATGGTTAACTTCCAACTGGGGAAAATGAGACACCCACATGCATTTTTATTTAGGTTGTTAATTATTATTATTTGAGTCTAATTTGTTTGTATTTTATGAATGAAATGAACTTCTCAGGGGTTAAGAGGATGCTGTTTATTTGGAAATTATAGTATTTGTTTGCACACACCACACCAAGGCATAATCATGTTAACACCAACAGTAATTAAACAGAGCTCAAAGATGTGACGAAAAGAAAATATGGAAAAAAATTAATCAGCTTCAGAAAAAATTATTTAGGACTCGCTCCACCACCAGAATCAAGGTGAAAAAGCATGTATGAAAGATAATCTTCAAAACCAAAGCGTGACTGAGAAGTCATTTTTATATACTGAGGTTTTCACACTCAGACTCCATATCTCTATGGAGACCGTTAGTACTTCTGGCATTTGTTTCCCGTCAGGTGACGATCACAGGTGAGAGTGTACTTGATCTCAACACGACCTCTCTTGAGTGAGCAGTAGAAGGTTCTTGTCCCCTTGCTCAGGGACCTCTCACAAACTCCCAGACGATCATCAAAGAACACATCTTCATCCCAGACTTCAATCCTCAGTTTCATGTGTGTGTCCACCTGAATCAAAACAACAGAAAAATAAATATGACAGTGAAACAAAAGATACTGATACCATTATCACAAGTTGGGATGTTTTCTCAAAATGCATTAAAATCTGTCATTTGTTGAATCACTTGAATCTTTACTGAACAAAGAAAAGTTTTCCAGTACTTTCAGTTTAATACAATTTAGAACTAGAAAAGCACTCAGAGAGCGCAGACCTCCGCCAAGGCAGCTCAGGCCCCCACAAAATTGCAAGAAAAATAGTGATAGCGTCTACAGATCACGCCCCATATTTAATCACTTGTTCCTGGTCCCATTGTGGGTCATTTCCTGAAAATTTCATCCAAATCCGTCCGCGACATGTTGCTAACAAACAGACAGACAGACAAACAAACTGCCAAAAATATATATGTCAATAAGTAAGGGGAGTGGCGATCCATATTTAATGGGCAGTTAACAGAGTCCTGAGTGTCACGATCTCACCCACACCTTCCTCTATTTTTTATTATTGTTATTGTTTTGCCTGCTGTGCTGCTGCTGCTCTGTGCTCTCCTTTCCTCTGCAGGGGGCGTGGCTGACCCACTTTCTCAAGACGCCGGTGATTGACTACACCTGCGCGGCTCCGCCTCACCTGCGCCAGTTCTGTAATCAGGAAGGACTTTTAAGCGGAGCCGTTTCCCATCGCCGGCGTCAGATCGTTGTTTCACACTCATGGGTAAAGTCGCACGTTCGCCTGCTGTTACTTTAAAGCTGCCGTTTCGCTGGAACTTACCTGCTTCTCCTTGCTCCAGGTCGTCACGTCTCCTGCACTTCCGAGAGCCGTTGGTCATTGCCTGTATTCCCCAATCCTTCTGGGAATCCCTCCTGCCGACCGTCGTAAATCGACCAGCGGCGGCTGCTTCTGTCGCTCCCTCCAACACGGGGAGAGAAGCTCCTTCCGGTTTTTCCGCTCCATCATTCCTTCCACGGGAACCTTTTATTCCGATTCCTGAACGATTCACGGGGGAGTTGATGCTCTGGGTTTTTGTTTCAATGTTCACTAGTTTTTGATTTACAACCGCTTGCATACCCCACTGACAGCGCTAAAATCGCTTTTATTGTTAATCTGCTGTCAGGAAGGGCGGCTCAATGGGCAACAGCTACACTCTGCAACTCTGCTCCCGCCTCTGTTTCATATGCCTCCTTCACGGCTGAACTCCGTAAAGTTTTTGACCACGAGCTACAAAGCTCCGACATTGACACCAGGTTAATTAATACCACCCAAGGTAACTCCTCCGTCGCCGACTTCTCCGTCCAGTTTCGTATCAATGCTGCCGAGAGTAGCTGGAACGACTCTGCATTAAAAGCTATTTTTATTAAGAACCTGAACGAGGAGCTCAAGGATGAACTGGCTACGCGGAATGATTCAGCTGATCTCGATTCTCTTATTGTATTATCCATCCGGCTAGATAACCGTCTCCGCGAGAGGCGCCGTGAGAGAGCGAGAACTTCACGTAGATCAGTTAACACGTTACCCGTAGCTCCAACCATGCCGTCGGTTCAATCTCTCTCTCCCTCTCCTTCCTCTGTACCTCTCTCTGACTCTCACGAACCCATGCAGCTGGGTCGAGCCCGGCTCACTTCCACCGAGAGGACACGGAGACTGCAGTGTGGAGCATGCCTGTACTGTGGGGGAGCGAATCACCAACGAGCTAACTGCCCGCTTCGCCCAAAAGATTGAGCCCGTCAACACACGCAGGAGTGTTGGCGGGCGGGGCAAGTTCTTGTCTAATCCACCAACGTGTCTCGCTCGCTGGCAAGATCCGGTGGTCACAGCAGTCTATCCCCCTCACCTGCTTGGTCGATTCTGGCGCCGACGACTGCTTCATCGACCTCCACATCGCTGACCAGGCCGGGATTCCCACCGTTCCTCTCCGGGAACGGTGAGGAACGGTGGGAATCCCGTTCCCACCGTTCCTCTCCGGGAGCCTAAGGAAATCCTCGACCTGGACGGGCGATGCTTGGCGACAGTTACTCATCGCACTCAACCCATCACCCTCATCCTCTCCGGCAACCACCGGGAACTCATCCAGCTGTTCCTCATCCCGTCCTCCTCTGCTCCCGTCGTCCTGGGTCTTCCGTGGTTGGCTCTCCATAATCCCCAGTTCGACTGGACGACTGGACAACTCTCTGGTTGGAGCGTCTCCTGCCATGCCCGTTGTCTTCACTCCGCCATGCCTTCGCCTGCCAAGACAACAACCACCACCCCGACTGCTCCAGATCTGTCCTCCGTTCCCGAGGAATATCATGACCTGGGGAAAGTGTTTTCCAAGGAACTGGCTCTCTCGCTTCCACCTCATCGACCCTATGACTGTGCCATCGACCTCCTTCCTGGTGCTCCTCTGCCATCCAGCCGGATGTATAATCTTTCCCGTACAGAGCGTAGCAGCATGGAGGAGTATGTGAACCAGTCGCTGGCCGCTGGACTTATCCGCCCATCTTCTTCTCCCGTGGGTGCGGGATTTTTCTTCGTGCAGAAGAGGGACGGAACCTTAAGACCCTGCATAGACTTTCGTGGACTCAATGACATCACAGTTCACAACAAATACGCTCTTCCACTACTGGATGCCGCTTTCAGTCCGCTCTGCAAAGCTCGAATCTTCTCCAAGCTTGATCTGCGCAATGCCTACCACCTGGTGCGGATTAAGGAAGGGGATGAATGGAAGACGGCATTCAACACACCCATGGGACATTTTGAATATTTGGTTATGCCCTTTGGACTCACGAACGCTCCCGCTGTGTTCCAGCACCTTGTGAACGACGTGCTACAGGACATGCTGGACAAGTTCCTCTTCGTCCATCGACGACATTTTGATTTTTTCTAAGACCGTGGAGGAGCATGTCCAGCATGTTCGCCTCGTGTTGCAAAGACTATTGGAGAACAAACTCTATGCTAAAGCGGAGAAGTGCACTTTCCACGCCTCTTCCGTTCCTTTCCTGGGCTTCATTGTGGAGCAGGGCAAACTTTCTCCGGACCCGGCGAAGATCAGCGCAGTGAGAGACTGGCCAACCCCCTCCACTCGTAAACAACTGCAACGGTTCCTGGGGTTCGCAAACTTTTATAGACGTTTTATCAGGAACTACAGTAAAGTTGCTGAGCCCATGACTCGACTCACCTCTCCTCAGCAAACCTTCTTCTGGTCTGGAGAAGCTGACACCGCCTTCACTCGCCTGAAAGAACTGTTCACCACCGCACCCATTCTCTCTCACCCGGATCCTAGCCTCCAGTTCATCGTGGAGGTGGACGCTTCCAACACTGGGGTGGGGGCCGTCCTCTCTCAACGTTCCTCGTCTGACCAGAAATTGCACCCCTGCGCCTTCTTCAGCCGTCGCCTTTCTCCTGCTGAGATTAATTACGACGTGGGCAACCGTGAACTATTAGCCGTCATCTTGGCACTGTAGGAGTGGAGGCATTGGTTGGAGGGGGCCTCACAACCTTTTATAGTATGGACTGACCACAAAAACCTCTCCTATCTACGGAACGCCAAGGCAGGCACGCTGGGCACTTTTCCTGGGGCGTTTTACCTTCACCCTCACCTTCCGCCCTGGTTCACGGAATGTGAAACCCGATGCTCTCTCTCGACAGTTCTCTCCAGATCCATCTACCACGTCTCCAGATCCGATTGTTTCCCCCGCTTGCATCGTTGGAGCAGCATCATGGCCGGTGGAGGAGGCAGTTCGACGGGCACAACAGGACGAACCGGATCCAGGGGGTGGACCTCCGAACCGTCTCTTCGTCCCCGGCTCGGCTCGGTCGGGGGGTCTGCAGTGGGCGCACAACTCGAAACTCACCTGTCATCCTGGAACCGCTCGCACCCTCCGGTTCCTGAGACAACGGTTTTGGTGGCCATCCATGCTGCAAGACACCACAACTTTCATCGCCGCCTGTCCCACCTGCGCTCGGGGTAAGACATCCAACAGGCCACCAGCGGGGTTTCTGAATCCTCTCTCCATTCCTCATCGCCCCTGGTCGCACATTGCCGTGGACTTTGTCACCGGTCTTCCTCCATCTCGCCTCAACACCGCGGTCCTGACGGTGGTGGACCGCTTTTCTAAGGCGGTTCATTACATCCCACTGCCCAAACTGCCAACCGCCACCGAGACTGGTCTTCCGACGTCTTCCGACTCCACGGCTTCCCCAGCGACATCGTCTCCGACCGTGGTCTGCAATTTACCTCCCGAGTTTGGAAGGCTTTCTGCTCCGCTCTGGGCGCGTCAGTCAGTCTCTCCTCCGGTTACCATCCTCAGTCCAACGGCCAAACGGAGAGAGCCTATCAGAGCATGGAGAGCGCTTTACGTTGTGTGGCGGCACGTCATCCTGCTTCCTGGAGTTCCATGCTACCATGGGTTGAATATGCCCACAACTCCCTCACCTCAGCATCAACGGGCATGTCTCCCTTCATGGCCTCCCTCGGTTATCAACCCCCCCTCTTCGAGTTTCAAGAGGAAGAGGTCGCCCTTCCTTCTGTCGAGGCCAACCTCCGGCGCTGCCACTCGGTCTGGAGACAAGTTCGAGCATCCTTGGAGCGAGCCTCGCTACAATCTCAGAGGCAGGCTAACCGGCATCGAGTTCCTGCTCCTGCCTACCAACCTGGCCAAAAGGTATGGCTCTCCTCTAAAGATCTCCCTCTACAGGTCGAGTCTCGGAAGTTGGCCCCCCGGTTCATCGGTCCCTATCCCATCGACCGCATCATCAACAAGTCCTCTGTCCGGCTCAAACTTCCGAAATCCCTGAAGATACACCCTACCTTCCACGTATCTCTCCTGAAGCCCGTGGTGGAATCGGAGCTGTATTCCCCAATCCTCCTGGGAATCCCTCCTGCCGACCCTCAAACCAGTGAGTTTGTTCCGTGGCGGAACAATCCCTGTTCGCCACACAGAAGCAAGACTGTCGCTGCTGCTGCGCACCCTCTCTCACTCACACACTCTCTCTCTCTCTATCTCCGTTTTTCACTTCCGCATTTTGCGAAGTCGCTTTTTGTTCTCCTTTTTATAAATAAAAGTTATTATTTTTATAATCATTATTACCGTCTCCTGTCTGCGTCCGGGTCCACCCTAAGTAATTCATAACACTGAGCTTTATTTTGGGTAAAGAAAACTGGAAGCTGAATTATGAAGAGAAGATTGGTACTAACATTGCCGAGATAATATCTTAAGTTCCAGTAAGGGTAGTTCGACCTGATCATGTGCGTCCTTCGGTAATGGTTGCCGTACCACATCTTAACATACCTGTAATATAAGAATAACAAATATATGATATAGCATTTATATCACATAATGTTTATAACATATATAAATATTTTATATAATATTAACTGTCTTTGCTCTGTGTGTGTATTTGTTTTCTACTCACGCCTCAGTCTTGCCAGTATGATCTCCCTGCAGACACCAAGCTCTGACGATGGTCACCACCAGATCTCCCTTCCAGGCCTCTTCAGGGGACCCAGAACTGGAGAGGACAGGGGAGACGTGGACCAGAAAGAGGAGCAGACTCAGGTAAAGCGGAGCATGGTTTGAGAGGACGATCATGGCTGGAGTCAAACAGACACTGAAACGTTTCACACAAGGGAAGACAGTGGAAACAGGCATGAGTATCATTTCAGCACGACAGTATGTGTCATTCTTTGAACTTCACTTTTTCTTAGCAAATTTATTAGCACTCAAACGATTTAGTTTGGCCCGATTTGTTTTTGATCCGACCAACGGTTAAAAATTCAAAGATATTCAGTAATATTAAGACTTGACATTTGATTATTTTCCATGTTTTAGCTCTCCCCTTTGCTCATGTGATGCTCCTGACGTCTGTATCTGTCTGTATTGGTCTTCAGTTAATCTGTCAGTAATGCAAGAAACGTCTGTCTGACGTCCAAACTTCAAACTATGAACCCCAGTGCGTGCAGTGCTGACTCTGACATATCAGCAAAAACGCAACACACGTCTCGCGAAATGAGCTGCTAAATAATATAATGAACATGTAAAATTATTGTCAAAATTTTCTCAATGAATGAATGAATAAGTTTGTCTAAAAAGATCAGAATGTTTTCTAGTAGTAGTAACAACTTTACCAGTTCAGGCTCCAGAAGAGTTGCTCTTTACTTCTGCAGTGTGAATCTAGGAGACTGAAGATGCGGTGACTCTGCTGTGCTGTGTGAAGGGACAGCACTTTTATATACATGTATGCCGTCTTGCAAAATGCTACATTATTATTCTGATAATTTTAGAATTAGTTGTTGAATGCGTGCCATGAACACTCAGTCATGTCAAACCACAACTTCCGTTTTACTTTCAAAACCTTGTCTGGTGCAGAGTTTTAATTTCTGGGAAATTACTTACATAACCATACTTGTGTATCTTTCAAATGTCTCTGCTTTTAGATAAATTAAATTAAATTGCATTCTAAATTAATCGAATGTTCAAAAATGAACGTGCTATAGACAGAGTGAAGCTTTACTGTGGGCAATTTCAAACGTGATTCTGTAGTTCTGTTTTTTTCTGGAAAAATTGAAGATCATACATTTTTTTTGTTGCATCATAGCGACACATCGATGCCTGATGTGCAGTTGAACACATCAGGCATCGTTAGAGTGAACCTCTAACAAGATCTTGCAGCTCGCCCGTCTGTGTATGGGAACCAAAATATGTTTGTTATAAACATCACAGGCCTGCACCTCAACATTGTTCAATGCTTGTAACAATCATGGGCAAAACAAATACTAGGTTACCCTAAAAGTTAACTTGGTTACACTAGTAGTTAACTACACTAGTAGTTAGGTACGGTTTTCCTCAAACCATCTTCACCATACCAACACATTACAGTGTGGCACGGCACAAACCACACCTTCAGTTTCGGGGAAATGCACTTTAATAATCTCGTCTGTCCGTGAAGAGTGCAAAAAAGGTTATTGTGATGTTGGTTTCGGTACATTTTCTGTGACATAACTGGCCGGAAAGGTGTGCGTCTCTCAGCATCTGCAGGTGATGACTTTGACGTCAAATTTACAAATTTTTAACGTGAGCTGTGTAAAGCAATTTAGCAACAGTTTTGAATTCATGCATTCTGTAAACACATATGCATCGTTCGAAATTGTTTTTAAGGGTTATGCAACATTTAGTGTTGAAGACACCACCATTAACTGCTTTTTGGATGGTGCAGAATATCCGCTTTGGTGTTGAGAAATATTACGTGCCACCATGATGCACCTCAGACACCTAACTTTCCTCTGGAGGACATCTTGCTCAGAGGAGGAGCTGCTCCATCTCAACACACACATACTAAGTTTTAGGTTCATGCCAAGCCTGTTGTCATGAACTGCTTTCTTTTATTGTCTGTCATGATAGATTGATAGATTTGTTTTTCAGCCACCTGGCGCTAACCCCAGTCATTTCAGCTCAGAGGTGTGGAACCATGTGCTGTAATGTATCTTGAACACAACACTTACTAGTGTTTTTACAGGTTATTGCTCATGCAGACCACCGATGAAACAAGAAAAAAAATACAGAACGTTACAGTTCAGTCATTTTTTCCCCCCCTGTGGCTCATGTGTGCATGTGCTTCGCAGACCCAGAGTGACCTCCTCCAGGTTTAGAGAGGTCTGTCACTCGCAGAGCAAATCATCACGGGTACAAGGCAGACTCAGGAGGTGAGGAAGATTAGTGAAGAAGACAAGTGTAAAGGAAGTTGGTCCAGATTATTAAAAATAAAATTAACTTGTTCTATCCAGTGTGGTCAAGAGAAGATAAGAAACAATGCATTTCAAAAGTATTTATATGCATATAGAAAAGACCAATAAACCAATTCTCATATAAACAGTAATAATACACATCACAGGGATTTAACAGTTTTGAAAAATCTAAGAAAATAAAAGCTTGAGATAAATTCTTTAAAAGTGTCTCCACCACAAAAATCAGTTATAAGTAAAAAGGTGTAAAACATGATTATTTGCCAAACCCCCAACTGAACGAGAAGTCATTCTTATATGCAGAGATTATAATAAAGACTGCATATTAGTTAGTTAGAGAAATTTGTTTCCCCAGTTTGTGTACATTTGCATGTCTCTATGGAATTGGTCTGTACTGCTGGCATTGGTTTCCAGTCAGGTGACGATCACAGGTGAGAGTGTACCAGATCTCAATGCCCCCATTCTTGGCGTAGCAGGTGAAGCGATGTGTCCCGCTGCTCAGGTACCTCACACAAGAGCCCAGAAGGTCATCATATCTGAAATCTTTATCCCAGACTTGAATCCTCAGACCCGAGTGTGTGTCCACCTGCATCAAAACAGTGAAATAAATATGACAGTGACACAAAAGATACAAATCGTTTTCTCAAAATTAAAATCTGTCATTTGTTGAATCACTTAAACTGAAAGCACTGGAAATCCTTTCTTTGTTCAGTAAAGATTTAAAGGGACACTGCGTAGTATTTATGGGTTTATATAACGCAAAATCCACTTTTTTATACATATTATGTGCTCCTGCATTGTCTAGTCGCTGTATAATATTCTTTGTTTCATTTTCGTAGTGTTTCAAAAAGTCATGTAAAATAACATGGTCGCGGGCCGCGGTTGCATAGCCACTGTTAGCAGCGAGACGCCATGTTTCTACCGGAGCCTGTAAGGACAAACGCGAGAGAACAAATCAAGCGTCGCTTTACTTGTAGCGGAAGTCCCGCCTCCACTCTCTCTGCTTCGTCTGCTACGGCCGTGGTAGACGACATTTGACCAGCTGAGGATACCGTAGCGCTCAGGGAAGGGAGGGGGTGAGCAGAGGAGCAGTTCTTTGTTGAAAATTTCAGCCTCTCCTCTAGATGGCGCTATAAACTACTTACTTCACCTTTAATACAATTTAGAATACATAAGGGCAGTGGCGATCCTGAGCTTGATTTGGGGTAAAGAAAACTGGAAGCTGAATTATGAAGAGAAGATTGGTACTAACATTGCCGAGATAATATCTTGAGTTCCAGCGAGGGTAGTTCGACCTGATCATGTGC
Organism: Microchirus variegatus; assembly: GCF_963457635.1. Lineage (NCBI taxonomy): Eukaryota > Metazoa > Chordata > Actinopteri > Pleuronectiformes > Soleidae > Microchirus > Microchirus variegatus. The sequence continues at coordinate 6,112,184 of NC_139824.1, forward strand.
GTCCTTCGGTAATGGTTGGCGTACCACATTTTAACATACCTGTAATATAAGAAAAACAAACAAAAAGTGTATGAGCGCTTGACGCGTAATATTAACTGTGTCTTTGCTCTGTATGTGTATTTGTTTTCTACTCACGCCTCAGTCTTGCCGGTAAAATCTCCTTTCAGACGCCAAGCTCTGACGATGGTCACCACCAGATCTCCCTTCCAGGCCTTTTCAGGGGACCCAGAACTGGAGAGGACAGGGGAGACGTGGACCAGAAAGAGGAGCAGACTCAGGTAGAGCGGAGCATGGTTTGAGAGGACGATCATGGCTGGAGTCAAACAGACACTGAAACGTTTCACACAAGGGCAGACAGTGGAAACAGGCATGAGTATCATTTCAGCACGACAGTATGTGTCATTCTTTGAACTTCACTTTTTCTTAGCAAATTTATTAGCACTCAAACGATTTAGTTTGGCCCGATTTGTTTTTGATCCGACCAACAGTTAAAAATTCAAAGATATTCAGTAATATTGACACCTGACATTTTGTTATTTTCCATGTTTTAGCTCTCCCCTTTGCTCATGTGATGCTCCTGACGTCTGTATCTGTCTGTATTGGTCTTCAGTTAATCTGTCAGTAATGCAAGAAACGTCTGTCTGACGTCCAAACTTCAAACTATGAACCCCAGTGCGTGCAGTGCTGACTCTGACATATCAGCAAAAACGCAACACACGTCTTGCGAAATGAGCTGCTAAATAATATAATGAACATGTAAAATTATTGTTAAAATGTTCTCAATGAATAAATGAATAACTTTGTCTAAAAAGATCAGAATGTTTTCTAGTAGTAGTAACAACTTTACCTGTTCAGGTTCCAGGAGAGTTGCTCTTTACTTCTGCAGTGTGAGTCTAGGAGACTGAAGATGCGGTGACTCTGCTGTGCTGTGTGACAGTGACAGCACTTTTATATTCATGTATGCCGTCTTGCACAATGCAACATTATTATTCTGATAATATTCTAATTAGTTGTTGAATGCGTGCCATGAACACTCAGTCATGTCAAACCACACCTTCCGTTTTACTATAAAAACCTTGTCTGGAGTTTTCATTTCTGGGAAATGACTTACATAACAATACTTGTGTATCTTTCAATTGTCTCTGCTTTTAGATTAATTTAATTGAATTGCAATCTAAATTAATTAAATGTTCAAAAATGAACGTTCTATAGACAGAGTGAAGCTTTACTGTGGGCAATTTCAAACGTGATTCTGTAGTTCTGTTTTTTTCTGGAAAAATTGAAGATCATACATTTTTCTGTTGCATGATAGCGACACATCGATGCCTGATGTGCAGTTGTATTGATTTTCATTCAACTCTTGAACCTCTAACAAGATCTTGCAGCTCGCCCGTCTGTGTATGGGAACCAACACACGTTTGTTATAAACATCATCACAGGCCTGCACCTCAACATTGTTCAATGCTTGTAACAATCATGGGCAAAACAAATACTAGGTTACACTAGTAGTTATGTATCGTTTTCCTCACATCTTCACCATACCAACACATTACAGCGCGGCACAGCACAAAACCACACCTTCAGTTTCTGGGAAATGCACTTTAATAATCTCTATGTCACTATGATACTCCTCAGACACCTAACCTGCTCCTCGAGTACATACCTGTGTGCATGTTTGTACTCAGAGGAGGAGCTGCTCCATCTCAACAGCTTGCACTTAACAATGGAAATGGCTCATAAAATTGAGAGGGCGACGCATGACCAAAGCTCATGTGTGTGCATGTGCTTCGCAGACCCAGAGTGACCTCCTCCAGGTTTAGAGAGGTCTGTCACTCTCAGAGCAAATCATCACAGGTTCAAGGCAGAAGATTAGTGAAGAAGACAATGAAGTTTAAAGGAAGTTGGTCCAGATTATTAAAAATAAAATTAACTTGTTCTATCCAGTGTGGTCAAGAGAAGATAAGAAACAATGCATTTCAAAAGTATTTATATGCATATAGAAAAGACCAATAAACCAATTCTCATATAAACAGTAATAATACACATCACAGGGATTTGACAGTTTTGAAAAATCTAAGAAAATAAAAGCTTGAGATAAATTCTTTTAAAGTGGCTCCACCACAAGAATCATTTATAAGTAAAAAGGTGTAAAAAAATTATTATTTGCCAAACCCCCAACTGAATGAGAAGTCATTCTTATATGCAGAGATTATAATAAAGACTGCATATTAGTTAGTTAGAGAAATTTGTTTCCCCAGTTTGTGTACATTTGCATGTCTCTATGGAATTGGTCTGTACTGCTGGCATTGGTTTCCAGTCAGGTGACGATCACAGGTGAGAGTGTACCGAATCTCAATGCCCCCATTCTTGGCGTAGCAGGTGAAGCGATGTGTCCCCCTGCTCAGGTACCTCACACAAGAGCCCAGAAGGTCATCATATCTCAAATCTTTATCCCAGACTTGAATCCTCAGACCCGAGTGTGTGTCCACCTGCATCAAAACAGTGAAATAAATATGACAGTGACACAAAAGATACAGATCGTTTTCTCAAAATTAAAATCTGTCATTTGTTGAATCACTTAAATCTTTACTGAACAAAGAAAGGATTTCCAGTGCTTTCAGTTTAAAGGGACACTGCGTAGTATTTATGGGTTTATATAACCCAAAATCCACTTTTTTATACATATTATGTGCTCCTGCATTGTCTAGTCGCTGTATAATATTCTTTGTTTCATTTTCGTAGTGTTTCAAAAAGTCATGTAAAATAACATGGTCGCGGGCCGCGGTTGCATAGCCACTGTTAGCAGCGAGACGCCATGTTTCTACCGGAGCCTGTAAGGACAAACGCGAGAGAACAAATCAAGCGTCGCTTTACTTGTAGCGGAAGTCCCGCCTCCACCCTCTCTGCTTCGTCTGCTACGGCCGTGGTAGACGACATTTGACCAGCTAAGGATACCGTAGCGCTCAGGGAAGGGAGGGGGTGAGCAGAGGAGCAGTTCTTTGTTGTAAATTTCAGCCTCTCCTCTAGATGGCACTATAAACTACTTACTTCACCTTTCATACAATTTAGAATAAGTAAGGGCAGTGGCGATCCTGAGCTTGATTTGGGGTAAAGAAAACTGGAAGCTGAATTATGAAGAGAAGATTGGTACTAACATTGCCGAGATAATATCTTGAGTTCCAGCGAGGGTAGTTCGACCTGATCATGTGCGTCCTTCGGTAATGGTTGGCGTACCACATTTTAACATACCTGTAATATAAGAAAAACAAACAAAAAGTGTATGAGCGCTTGACGCGTAATATTAACTGTGTCTTTGCTCTGTATGTGTATTTGTTTTCTACTCACGCCTCAGTCTTGCCGGTAAGATCTCCTTTCAGACGCCAAGCTCTGACGATGGTCACCACCAGATTTCCCCTGCGGGTGCGTCTAGGACAGCAGCTTGAATCCAGGTTAGGGTAACTACTGCCACAGTTCAGGTTTGTGGTCGAGCTCTTGATGCCATTTTCTTTCAAGTAATCATGAATGGCCGCCTTCAGTCCTTCCTTCTGTGACAACTTTGGCACCAGATCATACAACGGTCGTAGGGTGTACTGAACAACATCAGGGTGATCCTTGAGGGTTTTCAACCAATTTTGGAAGCCCACGGAGTTATTATGGGTGAGTGCTATCTCCCCCGTCCAACCTGTTCCTCCTCTAACCTCTGATAAGTGCTTGTGGAGCCCAGAGCTGGACGAAGTGGCCATGTCCCTGTTCTCTAGGACATTGGAGCAGGTTTTAACAGATGGGGACAGTGATATCTTTCCCAGGCCTAATTGGATACCCAAAGACAAGCAGCGGTGTGCCTAGATGAGAAGGTGGGAAGGAACTGGTGTTAAAAGTTGGTACAAAGTATATGTATGTATATATATATATATATATATATGTATGTTTGTATGTATATATATATTTCTCGAGTTTACCTGGGATGACGTGAAGCCATTCAATGTGGACAAACATGTACGTATAGCTGCAAATTGCCGATATCTTCCACCAAGATAGACCTAAAATACATAAAGTATTGTTGAGCTAAAGCTCTTTGGTTTTGAAAACACTTCAAATCACGCACGTATCCAACCTTATTGATATAATGTGTGCCATAGGTCGCTATGATCAGTCTGTATACAGCGTTGGTTGAAGGAGTGTCGGAATTGGGCAGGCTCGCCAGATCCCTCTGAAACTCAGAGCTTAGAGGTGGTCTGTTTGACAGTCGGTAACTAATGGGGGGAAAAAAATGAGGAATTATTTGTGTGAAAACTTAAACATCATTTCAAGAGAATAGAAAAAGAAAAAATAATAATATGTATAGAACATTAAATGAATCAGAAATACACTCTATACATTGTTAATGTAATGGTAAACTACTATTCTAGCTGCAAACGTCGGGTTTTTATGTACACAGGTGTATAGAGGCCCATTTCCAGTGTTCTAATCTTACATTGTGTTTGCTAATCGCGTTAGAAGGCTATTGGATGATTAGAAAACCCTTGAAAACCCTTGTGCTGGGGTCACAAACTGGCGGCCCCCCAATCGATTACATACATGGACCACGACCTCACCGTCTTTTAAACACAGTGTGTAGCTGAGGCACAGCTTCCAGCGAGGTGGTAGAATATATGTTTGCTAGCAATGTTTTTATAACGGTAATAATAAGACATTTGGTCATAATTATACCATTATTAAATGTATCATATACAACATTCAATTACATGTCGTGAGACAGCAGTGCTAACCAATAATCCACCATGTTGTAAAGTAATCATCACAGAGATTTTAGTCCATTACAGCGCCTTTTACCTCGCTAAAAAAGGGTCTAGATAAATGACCCCAGGTATTACTAATCATGTGAGAATAGAATATATAAAAATCTGTGCAAATACTCATTCGTCATATCATGTTTACGAGTAGTTTTCTGTGGATTTTCAAACATGCAGGCGCTTGAAGCAGCATTCAGTTTTGCAGCACACGAAGCAATATCATACGCACATGCTGTCAGAAGGCATACATCGATTCACTTGCGGTAGCTTTACTGTGATTTCTTATCCCGTGTGAATATTACAGATGTCCTGTGCCAACATGACATTACTTCATGTTTCCTATTGTAAATATTTAGCCAGTTATACAGAAGAGAATCAGACAATGGCACTATGAAAATACGCTTTGTATATACAAAAATCTGATTCGGTGCTAACGAGATTGCAGGACTTGACAGCCTACCTGTAATGACTACAGGTGATCGAGTGAATGCTGAAGGAGTGACGGTCCTCCTTGGTTCTGGATGAAGCAAAGTTGTAAACACTGGAACGCGTCCCCCCGACATCCAGGTCACCAAACTTGGAAAAATCGAGTCCCAGCTAATAAGAAAAAAAGGGTTTTGAAAGGTCACTTTTGCTAAATCACAAAAATATTTTTATTTTATATATGTATTTTCATCTGGTGAGGATTTCTTTTAGAGAAAGGTTCACGGTTAGCACAACTGAGTGGCAATATACATGAAACATAAATAATTTAAAGCGTCCCAAACCACTGTATATAGATGATAAACTATACAGCATTCTACATTAACATATACAGTACGTCACCAATATATAAAGTATTAAAATACCTTCCACTCAGTGCTGTCCTGCTCAGTGTATTTCTGAAGTAGTGAGCTGTGAAGATAAAAATGAAACAAAATACAGTTGTGACATAAAATTATATGAAACTTTGAGATGACATGTATATTTAAAACATTTTGTAATAATATAAACAGTAACCAATAATATACATTTTACTTCATATTACTATTGTATTAATCGAGTTTCAGATTAGTTCATCCTGTCAGCTACAGTACATGTATGACAAGATACATTATATACAAACATGTTAGCAGCACTATTATAGAACATATATAGTTATAGTGTATGACAGATACCTGATTGACGTGTGTACACTGCTGTAGAGGTTTGTGGCGCAGCGGCTGTATGAGCGCCAATCCACTACAGAGAGCGGTGCCTGAAAAACAATCATATGAAGACAACAATTTAGAGATATGAGGTTACAATATGACACAAAATTGACTAAAGCCACCAAAGTAGAATTGTCAATGATAAATGACTGTTCCCCCTGCATACTGGTCCTGGTGCTGATCAAGAGCATCGTACAAAGTGACTTTAATTTAAATACACAATTACCCTTTTCGCAACACAAGCAGCAGCAAAAGATGTATGCGATTTAACTGACCTTCTGGAGCTTGTTGCCTTGAAGAGGATTATGCTGAAGTTCACAGGAGCCATTTGAGTCGAGGTAAGTCTTCACGTCAACCACGTAGGCTCCTTGTCGGCGCATGGTGACCATATTATAGCCCTCTCCTGCCAGGTTGTGACCCGGTATAAAGGGAGTGGATTGACACAGTACTGGCGACCCAGGAATGGAGAGGACAGGAGAGTGGTGGAAGAGAAGGAGGAGCAGACTCAGGTGGAGAGGAGTGTGGTTTGAGAGGACGATCATGGCTGGAGTCAGAGACAGAGACTGTTAACAAGGACGCCAATGTTTTCCTTTAAAGAAAAAGAGTTTGTGATTCATTAAAAGTCGAGTTTGCTGCATACAGCGCATACAGCACTGTGCAAAAGTCTCAGGGCACCACTGCCTTTGTATGTGTCAAATTCTGTGATTATTGAAGTTGGTCTTATAAGCAAACTTTCACAGAGTTAAACTCCTACAACAGGGCTGGCCCAAGCCTTTATGGGGCCCTAAGCTGGATTTGATTTGGGGGCCCCTTACCGCCACCTCGGATTAGCCGGGGCTTGACCATTATTGATGCCAATGCAACACTTTAAATTTCATTTATTATAGTTGTGACATTTACAAAAAAAACAACTGTTTTTTGCAGTAAAATCACAAAAGTGACCTAGAATTAATGTGCACTGAGCTTGAATCGAGTAAGTAAAGTAATTAAACCAGTTCAATGCCTTTGGGTTTTCAAAACTTAGTACAGACAATACAACAATATGTACACAACACTAGCATGACAAGCATGGCTTGAATAAACCTGGTGTAATGCACCTTTTTCACAGCAGATATTTGTCACCAGTAAATAGTCGGACAAAGGCATAAAACATCCATTTAGGGTGTTAAATTAACCTCTGCATGTTTTTAGACTGAGGAAGGAAATCACTCAGCGTACCAGAGAGAAAACATGCAAACTCCATGAAAGGCCCTCGCTGCAAATCAACAGCGCAAACCACTACACTATCGCATGACCCAAGCGTTTTACCAGTAACCTTAATTAAGCTTCCACTCCAGTTTTAAGAAGAATTGTGCAATTGTTTACCGTGTAAGGGTAGGTCACACTAAATCTTTTAAAGACACTTTAACCTGTTTGTTTCCCCTCTACATTTCCTGGATGCGATCCAATAAGGCGATTGAAAAATAATGACATTGTATGGTTTCTAAAACAACAATTCAAATCAAAAAGGACTAATACTTTTGAGGCCTAGTTGTTCATACGTTGATCACAGGCTCCAGAGGAGGAGGGGCCAACTTTATTCTGCTGTGTTTACAAACACCGGTGCATAATTCCTGAATGCTCTGCCTTTACATTTTTAATTTCCATCAGGACCAGATCCCAGTTTAATGACACTGAATATGTTCCAGAAAGCACAATGAAGATTTCTTAGTTTCTCTGCAAAAATACGATACATTTTATAAGCTCACATGGGTTTTAAGTAAAAAAAGAAAAAGGGGTTATGCTTTTAACCAGTTCATAAAAATAGAATAAAATAATTAAGTATATTTTATTCATAAAATAAGAGAGAATATATAATCATTTCCCTTAAAATATGAAAAAAAGCTGCATATTAAAAGGTCAACTGCCTAATAAACTAATGAAGGTACTCGTAACTAGAGGTCCTAGTTACATCAGTCTGTACTGGTGTGGTCGTGAATTCATCCAATCATTTCTGACAAAAGGTTTTAAACAATGCTCATTTTCACTTCAGCAGCTCAATATCGGTTTACAGTATTAAATGCAATAACAATGAATGAATACGTTTGTCTCAAAAGGTCAGAATATTTTTATAGTAAATGAAAAACAATGTTACCTGTCTCGGCTCCCGCAGAGTTCGTCATGTACTTGTGAAGTCAGCGGATAAGACGAGGATGTTTGAGGCTGTCGAGGTTCTGTCGAGTCTCAGGGTGACAGTACTTTTATATCGGAGGTCGTGGACACTAAAACTATATAATTCCTGCATTGACTGGAAGTGGTTGTTGTGCACAAACCACACCTTCCACTTAGAGGAAATGTCATATATAATATAATAATACACATCTAGTTAATATCTTGTTTTTTCCATCAAGAGTGCAAAGGTTGTTTTTTTATATATACATGTTGGCAGTGATTCTGTCAGATAACATGCCGATTGTCAACTCCTGTTGTCAGGCTCATTTCAGTCCAGTTATTTGGACATAAATTCTGCAAATTAACAACTAGAACAAGGGAACGTGATGATCACATAAAACGCGATTAGTGACTTTGGAGGGAGGTCTGTAGACAGATAGCTGGTCGTTGTGTGTTATTCGTTTGGCGATATAGACCATTTTTATTTGTACATCTACACTGTGAAATGAGCTTCCCCTGTGAAAAACAATGCAAGGAAGAGGAGGATGATGAGAGAGCAAATTGTCTTATTGGGAACACCACCACCTTTAGCCTCACGCAGAGCTGTACACCGGCGGCGCATGGACATCACCAGGTTGCCGATGGTGGTCTGGAATGATGGTGGAATGATGCACATTCAGTTGTGTTGCCACAGCTGTAACGCTCAACCCAGCACTCAGCTCAGGGACATCTGTGGCATATTGACGAGTGACAAAAGTCCACATTTTGGTGTGCCCTTTTATTGACCAGGAGTGTCTGTGTACTGGTCACACATACTGACCACCACTCTGCCATGCTCCATGACTCTGGTGAGTTGAAATACTCAATCTGAGATTGTAGTCAATAGGAGTGGTCAAGTGACACTGGACTACTGGGTTTGAGCAAAACAAATCATTCCATAAACAAATGCATCAAGAATCTGAGCAAATGTCATGACATTCTATTTTTGTTTCAAGTTTGTACATTTATATTTTCGTTGAGTATAACAATAATAAAACAATAATAAAACAATAATAATTACCTTCAAAACATAAAGGTAATAATAATAATAATAATAATAATATATTGTATTTACAAGCATCTTTCAAAGACACTTCATGGAACATAATAACAAGGAAGACATACGAAAACATTTGATCAGAACATAAAGATAATAACAAGGAAGACATAAGAAAATTTTCAATCATAACAACAATAAAAAGCAAAAAATCAGCAACAAATACAACAACAGCACAGTCACAGACAGACCTAATCAGACACCAGGGGCTGGCTGTAGTCAATACTAACACTAGTTCAGTCAAAAATATATACATTTCTATCCAGAGAGACTAGTGAAATAAAAATGCATTTACTCACTGAAGAGAATAATAGTTTGATGTTCTTGGTGATGGGCCATGATGGTTATTACCTGTGAGACTGATGAGGGATGAATGTTGGCGAATGAATGAACACACAAGGCTGGAGGCAAGACGAAAGGTTCAAGAGTCTTATCCTCTTGAAACAATCAAACAAAAAAAATCAGGAATACTTCGTCCTCAACGTAGAGAATTAAACAAAACTTAGCACTTGAGCTAATTGAGCAAAATAGCGAGACAGACTTTGGTACGAGGAATTTGAATTTCTCTGGAAGCATAAACAACGCACTGGCACACGGCTGAGGGACTGGGGACACTATAGTATATAGGGAAGAGGGACTCAAGGCCAGGTGTGAGTGATTACTGAGGATCACCAGGTGAAGTGCATGAGGGAATTAGGGGAGGTGTCAAGATGAAGCAGATGAAGCGTCAGTGCGACAGGAACGCTTGAACGTTACCAAAATAAAAGGGGAAGTGAAGACAAACGCACCAAAATGTGAAATGAAACATAAACTTAAGCAGACACTACTACACAAAACAAATACACTTAACAAATCTGGCACCTCGTGACAATGAAGCATGATGATCAGATGAGACTGGAGGACACACAGAACAAGAGAACTAAGGCAGAAGGACATAATTACTGAGAAACACAGCAATTATTGGCTAACATGTTTGCATTGTAGAACTATAGAGGATGAGTTACTGATAGTTAGGAACCGAGTAAGAGCAAGCTTGGCAGGAAGTATGATTTAAAAACTACGATCAGAGCAGGTGACAGAGAAAATAACTAGAACAGGATTTTCATTTTGGGGCCCCACGGTTGGTGTAGTGGTTAGCGCTCTCGCCTTTGCAGCAAGAAGACCCAGGTTCCTGGGTTCGAGCCTTATAAACACATCAGATTCTTGATGCATTTGTTTATGGAATGATTTGTTTTGCTCAAACCCAGTAGTCCAGTGTCACTTGGCCACTCCTATTGACTACAATCTCAGATTGAGTATTTCAACTCACCAGAGTCATGGAGCATGGCAGAGTGGTGGTCAATATGTGTGACCAGTGCACAGACACTTCTTATGGTCTGGTCAATAACAGGGCACACCAAAATGTGGACTTTTGCCACTTGTCAATATGCCACAGATGTCACAAATCATGAGGGAGCGTGCCATTGGCATGCTGAGTGCTGGGTTGAGCGTTACAGCTGTGGCAACACAACTGATTGACGCCGTATTCACCAGACATGTCACCTATCGAACACCTTTGGGATGTTCTGGATAGGCGTGTCCGACAGCGGGTTCCAGTTCCAGTTCCATCCCCCAGGCCACAATCGACAACCTGGTGATGTCCACGTCGGTGTACCGCTCTGCGTGAGGCTAATGGTGGACACACACGTTATTGAAGTTTGTGAACTTGGATCATCGACCCCCATTGTGTTCTTCCTGCCATTACTCCAGGACCTTTGTTTTGAAATTGATCCTAATGCTCGCAAATTAAAGCCACGGCATTGATAAAGTTGTACTGTTATTTTTTAGAGTGTTTATTTAATATTACATTTCTGGCAATAAACCTTCCCAAATATAACTCAGTGTAAAAATGTTGATATGACTTATATGATCTGATTCTTATCCTACTACCTTTGTAGTTTTATTAGCCTGGTTAACACCAGATAACATTGGCTGTAGTTTTATTGTGTTTTGCTGTATGTTATCTGATTCCCTGTTTGCTTTTGACTTGTGTCTGACTTTTTAGTGACCCACATATTTAATGCATCTATAGCTGGGATTCATTTAAAAGTGTCAGATTAACCCAATCAATGGGGAGCAAAGTGAATTGGGATTTGAACTGGCAACCCTCCATTAAAGTTTATTATTTTCATTTTTATTAATACATTTCCCATTGTTCGCAGAAAAGTAATAGCTGCATATTGTTGTATGTATGTCTGTATCACAGCATCACAGTGGTTAAGTTGACAGAATCAAGTGCATTTGGGTTAAATAAAATGGCAAATAACCTCTTTGGCAAACAACACAACTTGTACCAATTTAACCCAACACAACATCAACACCATCCCATCAACAACTATCAACAAACAATGCCTGTCCATTAGTGTAAGTATATCTTGGTATAGGATACATAGATAGGATACAGCTTTTGTAAGTTAATTATCACAAAGACAAAGACTTTGGTGATGGCTTGACTATAATTGGCAACACTAGTAGGACACATTTACTAAATATGCAGATAATTATCAGTAATTTAACTATATTACATTGGTAGACAATTTTTTCTGGTTTTGCACTCCAGGTCTTATTATTCCTCTTTTTGAACATCAGTGCCAGGTGTGTTCCTCTGTTCTGCATTTGTTAGAGATTCTCCTACTCAGTGTAAACTGTCAGAATAATAGAATTTAAAGCAGTGGCAAGTAACTGGTGGCCTGTGGGCTTATATTGTTCGCTTATATTCACAAAAATGACAATGTCCTCCAGAACTTTATTCTGAAAAAAAAAATGCATTCAAAGAGATTTGGTTGCTAGAATCGACAATTAACTGACATACGTTTGTTTGGTTTGAAAAGTAAAAATTAAACGCTGCAGTAAATCTCTGTAAAATAACTATTACAGCAGAGTATATGCTAGGCTCCAAAAATCATTTTAATGATGCACAAGAATTATTAACAGAAAAGGAAAAATATAGTTATGGGTATATTTATATAAAGTTTGTAAATAGTTTGTAAAGAGCATGACGTTTTAATGTCAATGTTAGAAACAATCACACTTTTGGCGACAAGATTGAATAGTTAAGATTACAAGTTTTTTTGGCCAAACATTCAACTGCTTAAAAAAACAATTTAAAGTATAACAAAGTGATTGATCAGTTGGGAGTTTTGAAAGGCTTTTTTGGACCAGTTCCATTGGCTCTATGGGGGTGTGGTGGTTAGTACTTGTACCTCACAGCAAGTATGTTGCTGGTTTGAATCCTTTTTGAACAAAAGGCCTTTTGTCCTGTTGGGGTTGGAGTCACTTTAGGTGTGGATGGATGTTTGTTCTCTATTGGCTCTGCAGGCTGACCATCAGCATTCCATCCCTTGCAAAAACAACAGTAACCTTCAACAATTTCGTCATTCATTTAATTTAGTATACTCTCATGACCTTATTTTAGCAGGTTAGTTTTAACACACAAACATGAACTTAGCAGTAATTTAAGTGCATGATTTATGTTCATCAGCAGGTTCATATGAAGGAAAAGTCATTCTGATTGGGCATGTGAACAGTTGTAAAAAACCACTCACAGATAATCAAAACATGTGCCTTTTTTCCCCCTCATTCATTAAATGTAAATATAATAAAGAAGTTTAAAGAATTGACATATGTTTGACAGTCTGGTTTTCCACTCAATTCTGCACTTGATGAAGATTATCCAGTTCAATTTAGACTGAGAGACCAATTAAATATAAAGAAGTGATCATTATTGGCTCATCATGTTTCGAAAGCCTTTTCAGACCACCATTTCCATTGGTCCCAGTGTGGCATGCTGGTTAGCACTGGTTTGTACTGTACAGTTAGTTGAAGATGAGGTTACAAGGGTGTCAAACTCAAATGACCTGGGGGGCAGTGAGTGTCTAGTCTGGTCAAGAGGTGGGAAACATGACCATTAAAATTATAACTATATAATAATAATAATAATTCATAAATATAAATATTAATAATATATAAATATTTCATTATGATATTGCAATTCATGATGATGTTTCATCATGCAGGTGTCACAACAATGACATAAACTTCACACATTTGTGAGGCAAAATAAATCTATTCCTATCAAAAACAGAGAAATATGTCAAACAATTAAGTGAATAATAATAATACAGGGTATATGCAGGAATCCTCAAGTTAATTTCAATAACTTTTGAAGACTTTTTCAAGACCTCCTCAAAATATTTTAAGTCCATGTCACCACTTCAAGCAGTAATCGGCAACACATATTTACAATATTACTTACAAAACAGTTTTAGTTTGCAATGAAATGTATAGAGCACAACCACACAAAGGAATACAAAGAATAAATTAAACCAAAGGCAAGGTTTATAAAAATAAACATCAAGTTTATTTCGGATATTATTTCGCGCCAGGAGGATCGCATTCGCTGTCGCAAAATGCGCAACATCACATGTACGCGCAACGGAGGAAAATAAATGCATTCATGCATACTTTTTGCAGTCAAACTGTATGGACAAAATTGAATAACTCACAAAATAGCAATTAAGACTTTTTAATTCTTTTCAAGGGCCTTCATTTTCCCAAAATTGATTTATCAACTTTTAATACTTTTTAAGATCCTGCTGACACCCTGTAATAACGTGGTAATTAAAACACCAAACAAGCTTAAATACCATTAAATCTATTACACTCAACATTTAATAAGATATAATGTTGAGTGTAATAGATTTAATGATGCAATAGACACAACTGAATGTCTTATTGTTACATTATAAAATAAAGGTAGTCAATTTTTTATTTTTATATATCAAATTGAATTTGTGAAATGTGGAAATACATCACATAACCTATGCTGTGATGTGGCGCTATACAAATAAAATTGAATTGAATTTCTTACAATCAGTGTATTGCTGTCATTGAGTCATTTGGTCATGATCCACCTGCAGATTCCAGTGATTGATGCAGGATTAATAAATGAAGATATTTGCATTTTGAACATATAAAAAGTTGCACATCTTTTGTAAACCTCTGTGCTGAAATGTTAACACATTTCCATCATTTCAGCTCATCCTACACAAAGTCTTGCACATAACTCTCACAGACAGACACACACACACCTATGATTAGGTTCAAGAGAAACTGAAAAAAGAGGAATAACGCAGAACGTATAGAAAAAAAACTCCTTTATTGATGGAAGAAGAGCTCCAAAGACACAAAAGCAAAATAATTCATCTAAACCTTGATGCTTCTTAAAGACGTGGAGCCGACTGTTAAAACCTGCTCATTTTTAGTGGTGCCATATTTGCATTTCCTCAGAAGGGGGTGGGGTGATGGAAATGTGCTTTTGGAAGAGGACAATGGGAAAAAAAAAGATATTCTCATTATGTTTGACTCGTTGCCTAACATATAGACGAACAAGTGTGTATCTTAAAACGTCTTGAAGAATCTCTTTTTTGCAAAAACAGAGGAAGTGGAATCGCTTTGGCACACATACCATAAAAGAGGGGGAAACCATAACATACAGTAAATGGTCATTTTCAAGACATGCACATAAAAAGAACACACACACACACACACACACACAAAAGCTTTTCAGAATACAGACACATTCTCAATTGTCAACCATTATGTGACAGTGTGTCTCAGAATCACAGAAACAGTTTTCATAGACTTGCATTGCCACAGTAATAACAGCTCACACAGCAATGATCTGCAACACACCTGGATGTTCAGTGTAATGAAATTTACCGTTTACTTTCTATAGAGCTTGGAAGAGGACAATTGTCACATACGAACATGTGATTCCCATTATTTTATGGATTGGCAGGTGGGTCTGTCATTAAAATAAATTGGGGTACTGGTTGGGTGTGAAGGTGTGAGTGTGTGGATGTTTGGAATAGTGCAGTATGTGGAAGGTATTTCCTTTCAGCCAGTACGTAAGATGATGTGGACGCCAGAGTCTGTGAACACAGGGCCACTCATGTCGCCCACCTTGAGAGCAAAGGAGGCGTCTTCAAAAGGCTTCTGCATTTGACCTGAAACACACAACAGACACAATCACAGTCACACACCCTTTGTTGTGCATTTGTATGTATGTTTCCTGTGTTAAAACAGCAGCTGAGGAGTGAAATAAGTAATAAAACAATCAGTGATAATTAAAACTAGGAGTCAGAACAGGGTCACCTGATGCTAAGGGACATGGGGGAATCACAAGAAGTATTTCCATATTTCTGTCCTTTTAAACTAACTGAAAAAAAAGGGTCTCATATATACATAATCAATATGATGATGTCACAGCCCCACCTCTGTTGCGCTTGCATTCGTTGTTGCCATCTTCCTCGTCAACGTCTTCTTTTACTTCCTCTGGCTTAGTTTATTGTGTCACTGTTTCATTTATTGTTGTTGTTACACAACTCGTTTCCAAATATACTATAGTGATGGAAACGAGTTGTGTAACAACAACAATTATTAGTTATTATGGTATGGTTTGGATCAGTAAAGCACTCGTTCAGGCTTGCGTTTCGACTGAGAACAGTACTCTACTTGGTAGGCGGGGTGTGCACTGTGCCTGATGTCAGCGAGATACGTAGCTTGACGTTGTACCGTTGCGCCAACAACATACATCGATCTTGACACAACAGACGATAATGGAGCAGCTAGTTTTTTTTCTGCTCGGTTTGTGGCCGTTTATCTCAACAAGATGTCAAGCTTTGGATGAGAATAGACTGCAGGCGTTGAAGAAACACTAGTCACAAGAGAGTGACGCTTTTCTGATGCTCAACTGTTGTGGTTCTAGCCCCACCCGTACTGTGCCATTACTCTGGTAACCCAAGGAAAGGGTACCAAAAAAACAGTTTGGAATGATTGTAGTCGGTTATTTTGGTACCATTCCGAATGGAAACACAAAAAAGGGATACCATACCAAACTGAAACGCTCCACGTCTCTATATATAATAATATTTGTATGCTCCACAATCACTGGACTTCATCACTGCAACAGTTTATTCTTTGTTTATATATCAAATGTAGTCAGTGTGCTGGGTGTTTACCTCTACCAAACTGTCCCAGATCTCCACCGTTCTTGGCAGAGCTGCAGTCACTGAACTGAGAGGCCAGATGCTCAAACTCCTCCTCTCCAGACTTGATCTGTTCTATGTACTCTGCACAGAAAAGATGAAGAATGAACAGATTACATCATGTTTTAATCAAACCAAAACCATCCCCTCCTCTGCCTTTCTTACTCTGAATGAGTTCCAAGGCCTCTTCTTTAGTTCGTGTGATATTTTGTTCTCGCCAGGACGAGGGACGACGCGACTGATTATGCTTCACCAGGAGGTGGGAGCAGCGTACCTGAGCAATTAAAACAGAACACAGACTAATTAGTGTCGACATGCCAAAGAAGCTTCTTCAGCATCAGTCAATCATGCATGCATTCCATTGAGTTTGGCTTTAGGAACAGTGATAACAGTGGAACTCTATGATGGATTTTTAAGGCCACATTGATAATTCTTTTTTCTCACAGAATAAAGTCGTAAATTTACGAGAATAAAGTCATAATATTCTAACCTGTTGTTTTAGAAGAGGACAGTTTTAACAACTGAGGGAATTGTACTGAGGTTTCACAAACACGGAGAAACTTAATCTTTTGACACATCAGCATCACACTGTCATAAGTATCCAGACTTTAAAAAGAATATGCAAGAAAATGGATCCCAAAAGAGTCGAGGACAGACGAGCACAGTACAGTGCAACTTTATATAAATGTGTTCATTGTTTTAAAACATCTTACCCTGTTTCTAGGATGGATTGTTTACAAACTTAAACAGGTTTTTTAATGTTCAGGTTTGACTTATCACCCATGACTGTACTGTAGAGTTGAGCTGTGTGGTCATATTAAATAATATGCATAATGCAACTAATTTGCAGTAAGTTTTTCATATTAACATTAATATGTTTTATATTGCAGCATTTGCTCTTTGAAAAGCTTTTTCTTAGACAAGCAAAACTGGTATATAACCTGAAATAAATTCCTTGTGAATCAGAATTGCATTGATTAAGGAAATGAGCAGCAATACCCAGTCCTTTTGATCTTTGATACTTCTGTGTGCCTTGCTGCTGATATTTCTCTTGTTTCAATGTTATGATAAGTTGTTGTTATTGTTGGTGATGTTCTAAATGTGTCTGTGTATAGGTGTTGCATTTAATCATATTGATAAGTTGTTTTACATTTGTTGTGAATATGATTTGCTTTATTTTAATTTAAAAAAATGTTTTAGGTTGTTTACGTCCTTTCTAGGGACATGTGACGAAAACTAGCTGAGAGCTAACTCTGGTGCAGACGCTGCACAATGTCACTGTCAACTAAACAAACAAAATGGAAAATAATGGGATGGGACGATGCCACTTTTTTGTGTCCGATACCGACATCGCAAACTACAGATAACGATATAATCCAATACAGTCACTTTAGACCATTTATGAATTATGAAGCTGTTAACAACACATTTGTGCCAAGTCATTTCAAAGACATCATTCTCCAAATGTATATTGTTCTCCCAAAAAGAAGAAATAAACAGCCCAAGCATGACTCAGCTTAAATGTTTTTACTGATTTTTGTTTACATTTGACCAGGATCAAACCAATACTGATACTGATGATACCAGTTTCCATGACATAGGGTGATAGGCTGGGTACACCCTGGACAGCTCGCCAGTCCATTGCAGGGCATAATTATAAATATAACAAACACAAATAAAATGGAATAAATTTAAATTTTAAACACACTGTATATGTCCATTGATAAACACATTTAATCATTTATTATGTCTATAAATTATCTCGTCATCATCCTTGTTACATGGCATAATTTCCATAAGTTTAGGGCTAATGTTTGAGTTATGGTTAAGGGTAGGAATAAGGCCTTGGTTAGACTGTGAGAATGAACAGAAGTCAAGTCAAGTTCTCTGATAAAGAGCAGCAGCAGTGATGCTGACTGTATGAATGACAGGAGGGGAAACCCCACTTCATCACGCAGCTTTATTGTTAATATAGTGATATGACTGTCGTATCATGTGGAATTTGATATGGAACAGCTCTACTGAAGATTAATGCATTATTAAACATAGTGTTACTCCCACAAAGACATTTAAAATTGAGCATAATAACCTTATCTGGTTCTCCGCGGCCGTCTCCTACTGGACGCTCCCACTGACTGGCATTAGTGGAGTGGTTGAAGTAGTACACTTTGCCTGGACACACAATTAAAAAAGGAGGAATTATTCATCATTAGCTTTAATGACAAATTATACACTGATTCTGTATCCCAGAGCTATGATAAATATAGTACAGTTTCTTATTCAAGCTCCTTACATATAATAAGGGCACGCAGCAGTTTAAGAGATTACAGGCTAATTACTTTTATGTCACATGAACACAATCCCTGGCCTTGAGATACATAGTCAGTGATGTACAGGATATACATGTGAGGGGAAAAAAAGCCATCAAATAATTGGCTACTGACTTCGCAGTCGATAATTAATCGATTCATTATTGCAACCCAATCTGAGATAAATGTTCATAATTTCTTATTTCACAAATCATTTATACCTGCTTTATTCCACCAAAACCATCAGAAACAGATTAACATATCAGTGTTAGTGGTTTAAATCTCATCAGTGGCTAGGATGACTGACTCTATAGCACCTCCTACAGTTCAATGACACAAAGTGGGTGAAGAGAGAACAGTTTGAAAAGTGCATCTATTTGCACCCTCTCGTGTCTCATACTCACATTGTACAACATTACGTTAATGCATCTTTTACTTTCAAAGCTCTCTTTTAAAAAGGGTAATAACAGGGGGGTTGGGGCTAGTCTTCCCTCCATAATCAGAAGTTCTCCAAAGTAAGTAATAAAATTACAGTAGGGCTACAACTAACTTCCAATTATTTTCATAATCAATTAATCTTGAGATTTTTTTCTCAATTAATTAAATACATGTTTAGTCCGTTAAATGCCAGAAAACATTGATCAATGTTTAAGAAACCTTGAAATGATGACGTTCTTGAATGTCTTGTTTTGTCCACACCAGAATGATTCGGTTTTAATGATTTCTTTGATATATGGTGCTAAGAAACTAGAAAATATTAATTATCAAAATAGTTGATGATTAATTTAGTAATTGATTAATCGTTGCAGCCCTAAAAGTTGTCATTGCCTTCTAAGAGTGAACCATCAAAGCAGAAAACATTGACTGTTTACTTAAGAGCTCCATAATTTGTTAATTAAAATACCTTGCCCTGGTGTATTGATTATCGAATTGTATGAGGAAGTGTGACGATATATCACCAAAACAATATTTTGACCCACCCCTGATTCTTACAAGGCAAAACTATTTTCAGATATCTGTAATTCAGCTTTTACTAGTCAAAATGACATCACATATCATATCAGCACCATCGTAATTATTATTATGCTATAAGTAAAGTTGATATGAGTATAACTTTTCATCAACAATCTCTGCTGCTGCTTGTATGGTATTGTAGTTTTATAAACATGTCATAACTGATTCAGAATGGTCTTGTCTGGACTGATAACTTGACACAACTGCTCCTGTTCGCTCTCTTCTGTCACTACCTCACCTTTGTCTTGTCCTTTCTGTCCCCCATTTGTCCTTTCACCCCCAACTGGTCGAGGCAGATGGCCACACATCTTTGAGCCTGGTTCCATCAGAGATTTCTTACTTTTCAAGGGAGATTTTTTATCTCCACTGATGCCTAGTGCTTATTCATTGTGTGAATTGTTGGATTTCTCTGCTCGCTATAATATTATAAAGGTTTTTTTTCCTTACTATTTACAGTGTTTTGAGATAATGAATGTTGTGATTGGCCGCTATACAAATAAAATTTAATTGAACCACAGATATCCATTATTCAATTTTTACTAGTCCGAATGACGTCACATTCACAATTTGTATGTACAGGGTTTGCCATCATAGATATCTACAGTTTGGTTGCAGATATTGATATACAACGTCTTTATGACTAGTCACAAATCCAAGTTCAAAATATCTACAACTTAACTTCGAATGTCTGAAACTTAATTCAAGATATCTAAAAAGGACAATGTAGATAACATCGATAGAGGACAGATATCTTGAATTAACTTTCAGAATGAAACTGGAATTAAATATATGTACTGTATAATTCAGTTGCAGAATTGAATTGTAGATATTGGCAACTGACCTGTAGATATCCATCATACACATGAAAAGTGACGTCATTATGACTAGTAAAAGCTGAATGGCACAGGTGAGCGTGCAGGCGCGGCACTGGAGCAGAATGACGTCATGCAGGGCCTGACAGATTGAATGGGTCACACCGACAAAACTGATAAATACACATACAACCCATGTCCCATTACACACCTGCAGCAGCGGGCATACCTGACTCTACTATCAACCTCTTTTATCTGAATATAAACTCCTTATCTGCCTAGTTTCAGTTGTAAACCTCGCTGCTTGTGTTGCTAGCTCCTAAGCTAACTTTGCTTAGGAGCAACTACATACTGCCATTTTAGCAAACCTGCTAGCTCATGTAGCTTCTTCTTGCTCCTCTTTTATTACCTGTACTGCGACTCATTCTTTTCTCCCATCCAGGTGGTAGCTTCTCATCGTCTGCCATTATTATCGTTAATGTTTTTCTGCAACAGAGTTTCCTAAATGTAATTCCAATGTGGCCACCGTGACACAGAACGGTCTGCAGCTTAGCACGCTTTGCGACACTCCACGACGTATTTGCGGCACGAGTTGTTTTCGAAAGTAGCCCCGCCTGTCACGGACTTTTCTGTGCAGTCATTGGCTGACGTCAGCTGTCAATCACAATAGTGTTCCATTGATTGGTGAGGAGGCCGACACGTAAAGCCAGAGCCTGCGTAAAGCATCTCAGCTTTACGGTAAACTGGACAGAGCGTTCGTGAAAACATCAGCAGCAGCGGAATATTTGTCATTTTATGCGATTTAAGGTAGGAATTACAATTTAATAGACCAACATTTTATTTATATGCTATCGCTTGATATTTTTAAGGCAATGGTTTCCTTACCTTGTGTCTTTGCAACGTCACACACATATATGTGAGATATGCCACGGTGTTAGCTACTGTTAGCAAAACAATACCTCATGGTACAGTCTCCATTTCTTCGTTAATAGGCCAATTAATTTACTAGAACTGCAACTTTATTTTATTTTCTTAAACAATTAATCTGTCGATTATTTTCTCCATTAATCGAGTACTTGTTCTGTTCGTAAAATGTCGATGTGACTATAGATGTTAATGCGGATATGATGATGTTCTCGGATGTTTTGTTTGTAAGAAATAGAAATTGTTCACATTTAAGAAACACGACACTTAAATCAATGGGTAAAAAGACAACAACCAGCTGAACATCACCTTCATGATGATTTATTGTAGGAGTGCTGTTGCAGACTGCATTCGTTGAACATTATTAAAATTGTATATTGCTAATAAACTGACAATCGATTGTACATTCAGCTCTGAGGGTGGGAGGGACTTGACTGTTGTTAACTCGTTATGTTATTGTCTGTCATTTCTACAGCTGACGGCATCTGAAGATGATCGAGGTGGTTTGCAACGATCGTCTGGGCAAGAAAGTCCGGGTCAAGTGCAAGTATCCTTTACTAGCATGGATCCACACACACGGAGCTTCCTCTGTGGATGTTTGTGCCCCAGATGTCCAATTTCGGTGCTTGTGTTTTAAAGTCTTGCAACAGCAGTCTCAGTTGCTGGATTTCCAGGTTGAATTTAACACTGTTATCTTGATATTTTTTTCCCCAGGATAAATAAGTAATTTCTCTGCTTGCATTCAAATGACCAGCTAATTAAGGAGTTGAATTAAAGGTGCAGTTTGTAAATTTTGCATACATTTATTGGCAATTATTTAAGATGAATAAAAATTAAATGATCTATATACAACCGACTGAGTGCGCCACCACATGCTGAAGCTGATTATTCCTCTTCTCGCCCTTCCCTACCAATGAAGCCTTCTGTTGGCATCAAAACTCAAAAGACAATCGATTTGTCCTTTGTAAAAACACGGTAGTCCAAAATGGCAGCCTCCATAGAGCTGACACTCATTATGGGGTAATAATATACTACAATAACAACAATAATTAAATGGTACAAGTTTTCTTCTAAGTTTCTACCACATAAAAATAATTGTAACTAAATTTCACACACTTGGGTTGGTTTGACAATATGTTAAAAATGGTTTCAGTGTCTTCTTTAACCCACGTGTCTCAGCTCTGAAGATACTATTGGAGATCTGAAGAAACTCATTGCTGCCCAGACAGGAACACGACATGAGAAGATTGTTTTAAAGAAATGGTGAGTTCACATCTGAGATTCTGCCTTCTCTTAATCATAACAATGTGGTGGTGGCTTTTTTTCTGTCAGCAGCTAAGTGTTCCTTTTCTGTTCCCTCAGGTATACCATATTCAAAGATCACGTGTCTCTGGGTGACTGTATCCTTTCCAACAATCATTTAAAGAAAGCAGATTTGTTTTTACCTTAAGATTAGATGTTGACTGATTATTCTGGGTGATATTGGCTGTTTTTGAATAATATCCATTGGCCTATTATTAAAAATGATGTGTTGATAAATATGATACATGTTGCCAAAAACTTGATGAGTTATCTCTGGGGTTTATGTACGTCATAAATCCCAGAGATAACTCCGCCCAATTGAAACCCACATTTCAACATTTAAAAAGACAAATATTCCGAATTTGGATGAAAACTGATTTCTAATATTTTTACATGTTAAATTTTATAATGTACATAAGACCCTAAATTACATAGTTAGAATAATGTTTTGTGGATTTGGGTTTCCAGAGGCTTTAACATTCTTGAAAATGTGGGTTAATCGCCAACATTTAGCAAGGAAATATCTAAAATCTCATAATTTCACAGAGTAGTCTGGTGTATTTAGTGACAGCACTGCTGAAAGCCTGTGAGCTGTATCACACCCCCTGCTGCTGTATTTCAGGTCAACTACTTTTTTCCACCTTGCCTGACCTGTTGAACTTGACTACAACCTACAGATGAAATTCATGATGGGATGAACCTGGAACTGTACTACCAGTAGAGCAGAGATGGACCACGGAACAATACACACACAACACACACATACGGACACAGATAAATTGGTGGGATTTTTCACAGACCAAACCACAATGCTTTGAGGAAACAATTGAAATGGGAAAGGAGCAGAATCACACACACACACACATTTCATTGCTGGTTTAGCTGTTAATTTGTGCACACAGATTATTCTATTGGAGACAAATTGTTCTGCTTATACTTTTGTTTTGATATTTTTGGAAATAAAGCTGATGTTTACCTACCTTAAAGACTGAGTGCTAGTCAGTGTTGTCCATTTGTTGTGCTTTCTCATGTAGGAGTGGATTGAAATACAGCGCATCTGTTGCACTGATGTCGACTATGGTTTGAAAGAACATCATATTCATACTAAAGTAAAGTTTAAATTTCAATTCTGTTTACTGATAAATAACCTCAAAATATACACTTGCTAACACAAATATCTAATCAGCCAAGTTCAAACTGGGCATCAGAATAAGAGGAAAATGCGTTTTAAATGATTTGAAATATTGCATGCGTGTTGGCATATCTGAGTATTTCAGAAACTGCTGATCTACTCGGTTTTCACACACACAACGGTCGGAAAAAGAGAAACTAGTATCCAGTGAGCAGCAGTTCTCTGGGTAAAAATACCTTTTTGATGTAAGAGGAGAATGACGAGACTGGTTCAAAATGATTAACTACAACAGACGAGGACCGCACTGGACACTTGTTTAGGAACATGCAATACCTCAAGAAGTGGCCAGTGAGTGTAAGTGTGGACACAAGTAAACATGATTTTGTATACTTTTCGAGGAGAACTATTCTCATTACGCGTAGGCACGAAGAATCTTGATGGTGTTTTCCCATTATACAGTTCTAGCACAACTCGGCATGCTGGCTTTTCCAGTAGCTATAGTACCTGATACTTTAGTACCTGCTCTGGTGAGGTTCCAAGCGAGCTGAGACGACACTATGTATGACGTTGTGTTGTGCTGGAAGAGGCACAAGAATCATACTGAACAGTGCATCAGTGAAAACGACTAAACAGTCTTTACAATGTGGGTTAATCTCCAACATTTAGCAAGGAAATATCTAAAATCTCATAATTTAACAAAGGAGTCTGGTGTATTTAGTGACAAAACTGATTTGGATATGACACAGTTGATGTTGGAGGGGAAAAAATTGTTTTATTCACATCACTAGACACACATTAGATCACAGCTTTTCTCTCAAACACACACTCACAGACGCTTATGCATACGTGTAAATGGAATCAGTGGAAACCAGGTGTCACGCACTGTAGACGCCTACTCGGACACTGTGGTTCCTTTATCTCCTCTGGAGCTACGTCAGCAGTAGTCAGAATAATCCTCCTCCACATAATTGGCTGGAAATAATCCCACCTGGACACAGAGGAGGAGACATGCAGATTTTAGGACCAGTATCCGACCAGACTTATTTGATTTATTTTCACATTTGCCAATTCCTCACCCGGCCGTACACTTCTCCTCTCCACCAGCCACTGTGACCTTTCTTGGAGATGATCTTGATGGTGTCTCCCTCTCGCAAGGACAGCTCTGAGCGGTCCCTCGCTGAAAAGTCGTACCTGGCCCTGGCTATGCCAAAACTCCTCACGCTGGCGCCTGTCAGACAGAGAACCAGTGGCTAAGCTTTAAAGAAGAAGTTTGAGTGTTTAAAATTGGCTGAGAGTTAGATGAGAAGATCAATTCCACTCTCGTTTGTATTTTAAATATGAAGCTGCAGCAAGGAAACACGAGACATGATTTATCTGCGCGTAATACTTGCTGTCAAATGATTTTTCTTTTCTTCTTTAATCGTTTGTTTTGGTTGCATATGCCGCACTATGTGGCAACTAGTGTTTTTTGTGTCTGATAGAGATATCAGAAACTCAAGTATTTATTGCAACGTTGCAACGTTGTACTTCCATAATGAGGTAATAAAACAGCCCACAACATGACTCGGCTAAAATGCTGTTGCTGATTTGACACATGAAAACATAGGATGTATATAGGATTTTTTGGATTGCATCGGAGTTTTAATCTGTTTTAATTGACAGCCAATCCGGTGATTTGACCAGTATCCAGGGTTCCCACACTTTGGTCGACACTCAAACTCAAGGCCTGAATGTGCAGACACAGCTTAAGATGGGAGGGTGGCTTGTAAGAGCCCATGGCGTCCGTTTTTATTGATTTGCAGCACGCTCTGCATCTGGACAAGTGATTGTCCTTGGGATCTTGGTCAAAGTCAGTCTTTGTCATTTTCATTTCGCAGGCATCATATAATTTGCTCTCTCTTGCTTAACGTTAAATGCTCATTGTTTGATGGCCAGAGAGAGTTGACAGCGTCCACAACAACATTAGTAATTATGATCTAACGTTTGTTCTGCGTTGGCCTAGTCTGCGTACATCAAGAAATACAGGGTATGAAACAGTAGGTGGCGTCGTAATAACCAACAAGGGAGACATTTAGAGAAATTTTCAAGGATTTCAAGGACCCACGGGAACCCAGAGTATTGGCTCCTCCCTAGTGTCAACATGGTGCATGAAAGAAGAAAAACAAAAGAAAACGCTTTGTGGTTTGTGGTTAATTAATCACAATTAACGCATAAACTCTGACAGCCCTGGTTGAATAGATAGAGAGCTTTGTCATTTTATAGAAGATGATGTGCAACCCTGGTCAAAGTATATAACAACTAGACAGAGGTGGAAAAAGTACTATAATATTGTACTCAAGTAAAAGTACCAATACTTTGATGAAATACTACTCAAGTAGAAGTAAAATTAGTCATCTGAAAATGTACTCAAGTAGAAGTAAAAAGTAGTTCATTTGAAATGTACTTTAAGCAAAAGTTTCTTAGTTACTTTGCGTGGGGTGTGAGGGTAGTAGAAATATGACAAGGGGTCAGAAATCCAAAACTATTTTGGAGCTCACTCGCCCGGCGCTACACAGGATATTACGTCAGTTTTGGCGCGTGAACATAGAGGGCGCAGGCCAAAAGTGACATAATATCTTGTGTCGCGCCGGGCTGTGCTGGTGATAATCACATCATCATTCGTCTGGTTCTGGTGTTTATTTTCCCCCTGTTGGTCTTCATTGCGGACATTTCAGCCAAATCCGTCCGCAACTTTTCGAGTTATCTTGCTAAAAGATAGGCAGACAAACGCTAACGAAAACATATACCTCCTGGCAGACTTCTGAGGCGTTTTACATACATTTTTACATTTTCATCCACTGGATCTGAATGGAACTTTACTTGTTTGTAGCTTTTACCGTCTTACACAAGCACGACAGTGTTCGTGCAGATCTGTTCAGATGTCGCTGAGATGATTTTTTTCAGTCAGTGTACCTGGTGCGGTATTCGGCGTGTTGTTAGAGGAGTCGCTTTGCTCGGGTTGTTTGTACGGCATCCGCAGAGTGGTGTCCACGTCCTTGAAATACTCCTTCAGAGAGTTTTTCTGGTAAAACTGAATCAACTCCTAACACAGGGTGACAGTGTGAGAGGAGGAAAGTGGGTTAGTTTGAAATCCACAATGTAAGAAGAAATGTGAACGTGTGAGTGTTCAGGCAGAGTCTTATCAGAATCTGGCTGGATGATCGTATGAAACTTACGACTAAGCCCTTGAATGCTTTCTTATCATTGATGCGGAACAGGCCTTCAGTGGTCGTGATCTTAATGTGTCTGATGTCCATGTTGAATCTGCGAAAAAGAGAGAGAGCTTTGACAGCTGAACGTGGATCTGTTTTTCTCATAAGAAGCAAAATAGATTGTCGTCACTTCTGCATTTATGGAGTTTCCTATGACACTGGCTGAATAAAACAAGCACTAATAACGAGCAGTAATAGCACGCAGGTTTTCCTGGTTTCGAGAGGAAGTGAAAATTGAGCTCAGCAATTTATCAAAGCTTAGCTCAGACCGATATTCAACACAGCAGTTTTTAATGTAATGACATCAAGTCGAGGGTTACCTCAGGAAAAACTGTATGTGGGGCTGCAGCAGATAATTGCAGTTTATATTCTTGATCAATCGATTTATCATTTAGTCAATAAAAGAGGCCATGGGGACGTGTAGAAATTTTTAGTTGGAGGATTTTTTTGTAATTTTGGCCTGAAAACGTAGAAGTTATATAAATATCCAAGATGTTAAATAAAATAATCACTTTGTCTACAAATATATAACAAATAACAATGTAAAAGGCTTACTTGATGCTGATCGCAAACTCTCCGCCATCTTTCTGCCGCACGAGGAAGGTTCCATCTGAGCGCGACATGAGCAGGTTTTTCGCCGCAGTTCTGTCCATGTTCCCCGCAAACCTTGAGTCACAGTGACAATCACAACCTTTTATTTTTGCTTTGACAATCTAAGGCACTGTTGACATTACACAAACGAACCTGAGCATAGAAGGAAAGAAGGACAACCACATTCATCAGCAATAAAACTCACCCGCACTCACCAATGTGGAACATCGATTCATGACTTATGAGCCTCATAATAATCGCTTTGACTAACATTATCCAGGAAATGTGTCTAAAACGGCCAATAAATATGTATACATATATATATACACACATACATATATATATATACACACATACATATATACATACATATATATATACACACATACATATATACATATATACCCACATTTTTTAACAGGCCTACTCCCTCTAACTCTCTACCCGTTGCTCTTACCTTTTGTTATTTTTTATTTTTATTTTGTTGTTGTACGGCGACCTTGAGTGTCTTGAAAGGCGCCTTAAATATAATGCATTATTATTATTATTATTATATATATATATATATACATACATATACAGTATACATACATATATATACATACATACACATACATACATACATATATACATACATACATACGTATATACATACATACATATACATATATATATACATACATATAAATATAATATTTAAGTACAGATTATTGTTATTTTATATTATATATATTCTATTTATATTATATTATTTAGTTGTTTCATTCAGGAGGATAACGCTAATGTGTTGCATTGTGTTTTCCTGTAATTTCACGGTGTCATTCTAAATATTATCTCTAGATGGTGCCAAAGTACAACATTTGCAAGACCCACAAATAATACCAGTTCCTTGTTTTTTTGTTTATAATATTGGTTGATTGACAATTTTTATCATGAGGTGTCCGACTGAGTCTCACTATGAGTGATAAATAACTCAAGGAACATGTATAAAAACATGATGTAGCACTTGAGCATCAGTATCTGCTTCTGTTTCTGTGGCAGTTATTCGCTGTGTGAACTCTCAGCTGTTCCTGTGTCAGTGCTGCAGTGTACAGTACCACAGGAAGAGACAGCACTGCCGTGGTTTGATGTGAAGTAAATTTAAAAAAAAAAGAAAAAAAAAAAAGTTTCTCCTCATACTCACCAGGCGAAGCCAGAAAAGTCAGCGGTCAGCCTCTGTTAGAGAAACAGATCACACGCTGGTTAGACACAACACTTTGCAAAAGTCTGTGGTCATGGTGATGACTGCTCCTCACTTCCTGACACTGCTAATGTTAGTTTCAGTACAACAAACTGGTTGCTAATTTGTGCAAGATGAAAATTAAACCGAACACAGGACTGAATGTCCTTTAGTTTGAGTCTCTCTTAGTGAGGATGTAAATGCTGTTGAGCAGCTCATGTTGGCTGGTGGATCGTACTCACAGCGACGTATGGCTTAACCTTTTGGCAGGGGAACCATCCCATTTGACCCATACTCAGGTTTCTTCCCTGAATGACACACACAGAATGGACCAAGCAGTAATTACAACATATGAATGAAACAAGAGACTCATAAACAAGTTCCATTTTTACAACTGGTGACTCCGTTACAGTTGTATACACATGATCTGAGGCAATTCACACAACACTGTATGCACAGATTACTGAGGAAATCTGGAATAATCCTGTGCACTGACAACAAAAGACGACTCGTGGCTGGAGATAACATGAGGGATTGTGTGAATCCTGAGTGTTTTTATGTGAAGATTTGTGCAAACTGTTTGTTTTGGAGTAAAAGCTCTCAGTAACATTCAAAGTCCACTTAATCTTCCCAATAATCCCAGTGACAAAGGCTTTTTATTGTCACAGTTTCACAATTCGACATAACTGATGAATAAAGCTGCTTGACAAGTAGTAAAAAAAAACACCACCAAGTAACTGTGTTCTTCAAGGAAATATCCTCTGATTCACTTGTTCTTTCACAGCAGATATGTCTATGTGTATTGGGTTGCATTGCCATTTACTGTAATAACAGTGAAGGTGCTGTCTTTTGACCAACTTCCTATCTGTTGCCACTGTTACTCCTTATTACATCACCTCCTGAGCACGTTTGGTAAGAAGGGAGGGGACGGCCATTTAGTAACGGACAAATAGCTAAACCTCAAAAGAGGGGACCTGCCTCCTTTTTACGGAGGCCAGACTCCTAGTAAATATCCAATTGAAATGACTTCATTTGCAATGCACGTGTTTTCATCAGCTTTGGCTCAGATCGACATTCGTGAGAACACGAGACAAGACACCGGTGAACACGATAATCTTTCGCTGTTGGTGTAGCGGTTAGCACTCGTGACCCAGTCGGAACAAGAGCCTTTCTGTGTGGGTTTTTCCCGGGTTCGCCGGCTTCCTCCCACAATCCAAAAAAAAAAAAAAAACAGATTAGGCAAATGAGTGTGAGACTGAATGGTTGTATGTCTCTATGTGGCTCTGGGATGGACTGGCGACCTGTCCAGGGAGTACCTCGCCTTTCGCCCTATGTCAGCTGAGATTGTCACCAGCAAGGATAAAGAGGTAGAAGACGGATGGATGTTACTCGTGTAATAATATATATATGTAATTATTGTGTAGTATCTGCTTCTGTTTGCTGCTGTAAACCATTTGAGTCAGCCAGCATGATCAACCCCAGGGTTTGATTTATTTTCCACAGCAAAACCTTTCAAACTATAAAAAGCGGATAGGCAGACAGACCACGTTGGACATGAGGGAGGAAGACGGAAAACAAATTGCAGAGAGGAAAAAAAAAGGCGAAAGCATTTCAACACCTACATGTTAACCACGAGAAGAAAAAGACTTGACAACACAACAGAAAAATGTCTGATCCCCTTTCTCGCTTTTCCAAATACAGACTGTATTTGTATTTGCCCAAATATGATCTTTAATGTTACCTCCCACCACGGCAGGTCAGCATCAGCCCGGGTCAGCTCAATGATATCACCTTTGTAAAGGTGAAGAGGCTGGCCGAAGCCAACAGGAGGTGGAGGTAAACCATAATACTCCTGACACACCTCCATTTTAGGAAATCCTGAAAGAAGAATTAGAGAGAGAGAGAATATTTAATTTACACACTCAATCAAACTTCATTAACATAGCACTTTTCGTACAACGCAATACAACTCAACGTGCTTCACAGGATAAAAACACAATTGAAGAAAGCAAAACCACCGCCCAACAACTGTTTCATCTGACAAATGGCTGCTATTATGTATTAAGAACAGCGATGGAGAAGTGAAGAAGTGAGGAAAAGAAGAAGTAAGAACTAAGGGAGAGAAGCCAGTGAGGAAAAGAAGAGAGGAAAGGAAGTGAGGAAGTGAGGAAGTGAGGAAAAGCTATTATGGAACTCATAAACAGCCCTAAGGGAAAACACTGGAGCCTAAAATACTAACGTGTGAAAAAGGAGGTAAAAGAGAAAGTGGTGAAGAGGTAGCATCTTAATGCTTAGTCATGTAGAAAATGTACTGTTTGAGTTCCTTACCAATACTGGAGTGTCCTGAGGATCTCTGTGTTTTATTCTGGAGGATAGGATAAAAAAAAAGTGGATTAAATTTCCCTAAAGTTTTAACATATTTACTCAAAATTATTCATCACCACGACAAGAAAGACAAATGTCTAAGATGTAGTTTTTACCTTCTTGCCAGCATGATCTGCAATTCCAAATAGACAGCCAATGTAAAATGTGAAAATGACATAAAATCATAATGATTAGGAATTTAAAGACATCCACCAGCCTGTGAACACACCTGAGTTTCTTCCACAGGCAGGTACTCTGCCTAAACACTCCTTATGTGCAGCCATTTTACAGCGAGTGCAGTGATAGCCCTGGAAAAATATACCCCTGCAGAGGACAGATGGAGAGCGAGTCTCAGCAGACAAGTCTTTGATGGGTTTTCCTTTTAAAATGAGATTTAAAAAGATAGCTTGGATTTCAAAAGTACCTGAGAAGCATTGAGCAGGCTTTGCAGGAGGTGGTTTCATCAAAGCAGTGCATCTGGAAGTCGTGGTTGTTGGCTGTGGAATTCTCCGGACACATATTTGACCTGCAAGCATGGAAGCACGAGGACATTTTGACTAAAAGCAAGCCAAACAATCACAAAGCTGGTGTCAGGAGTCACACTCTTTGCTGGTGTTCAGGAGACTGAAGACACCAACAGATTTGATGTCAAACAACGTAGGATTATGTCCAACAGGTTTGAACCTTCAATAGATCTGCAACATAAAACCATACATGACAAGCTGCAGCTGAATGCCTTTACTTCTGCTCTTTAAATTGCACATCATTTTAAATAGATTTTATTGAAGTTAAGAAGCCAATTATCTTAAATGTGTAACAACGTTTTTTGGCCACAGTGGGGAAAAAACATCATCATTTGTTAAGTTCAGCCAGCAGAAATGAACAATTAAAATAGATCTGAAGCAATTATATTATCTTCATTCATGGGACACATAGTGGGTTAGTTTGAGCATTTGTAAGTGAATGAAAAAAGATTGATTTAATAACTACACAAAATAAATGAATAAATAAATCAACTCAATTTACTCATATAAGTGCAAATTAGTCCCTGTTGTGGGATTGACACAGGATTAGATTAGATTATGAAGACCCAAACTGGGGTTGGCACCATGAGTGATTTCCTTTCACATTACACAATTAATATGAAAATAATAAATTATCTTAAAGGCCTAGTGTGTAAAGTTTAGGTGATTTATGTTAATTTGGCAGAAATGTAAAAGCCATTAAATAGCAAATAATCACTCAACCCATTCAAATAGATGGTTTGTAATGTGAAGTCTTTTTGTGTGACTGTTAAAATAGTGATTGTGTGTGTGTGCGTCAACTCACAGAGCCATCTCAAACTGCTCCAGCCACTTCTTCTTCAGTTCTCTCGTTTTGAAGAATAAATCGTATCCACTCCTCCCATAACAGTCCAGCAGGAGGAACAGATAAGACCACTGCTCACACACGAACACAAACGCACACACGGTCAGTCAAATGTCTTATATCATGCAACTTCTGTGTTGCAGATCGAAGGAGGCGGAGGAGAAAAAACCTTTTTATTGTCCTTCTCTCCTGCGATTTCATCTCGTATCTGGTAGTGCTGTAGTTCAATGATCTCCTTCAATTCAAAGGTCTCTCCCCCTTTCTTCTTACACACAAACATGGCTTTATCAAACAGGAATGCATACCTGACAACCAGCACAATTTGCACAGATTCAAGAGCAGGTCAGACACACGTCATCAACACAATACATGGAAGATTTACAGGGATGCATCAACTACACACACCTGTCCTGTTTGGACTTTTTCTCTGAGCTGCTGATCTTCAGCTCTCCATCGATCTTTGGGCGACCGTAGAGAGCAAGAGACTGCGACTGAAGAGAAGAGGAAAGAAGAATTAATAAACACAGATAATGGCAAATATATACATGTATATTTCAAAACAGAAACGGTTACCATGTTTTCTATGGACAACTGGAAGCTGGTGATCTGTCTGATGATCTCATTGTCTCGCTTCACCTCGTTCACACACTGTGCCAAGTCCTGGAAACACACAGAGACAAACAGATAGAGGTGTAAATGTTATGAATAAAAGGTCAGTGATTGACATAATAAACACAAACACACTAACACACTCACTCTCATGGCATCAAGAGCTGTGCGTAGATTATCCTTGTCTGTTAGGTCAGTGGTGTGTTTCACCAGCTCCTGCACACACAAAGACACTAATTCAAAATGTAGCTGCCACGTAAACCACACTAAATACAAAATATACGACGAAATGCAATGCAAGTACACACACACACACACACACCTGTAACAGCAGGTGATATTTGAGGACCCTCTGCAAAGGGACCATGAGCAAGTCTCGCAGAGAAAAGCGCCCACTGTTTGCTCTCTTTGAACACTCCTGAAGGGAAAAGAGAAGGAAGTGAACATTTGCGCCAAAACACAGTCGTACCATGAGGATGTTGTGTGGTCGAATCAACTCTCCCGTCAGTGTACTCCAAGTGTAGTACTTTACGGACACAACGTGGTCTCACTTTGTTACCAAGAAGTGGTGGCAGGAACTTCCATCTACCTCTAAATATCTAAATGCAAGCAACATCTGTCTAATTCATTATCTAAAGTCAAGACCTTACAATTATAAGAGAAACCCAACAGGAACACAATGACCAAGCACTTGGCAACAGTGGAGAGAACAAACTGCCTTTTAACAAGAAGAAAATATCTGAGAGAAGCAGTCTCGGTCAGGCATAACTGCCCAATCGGTCACTTGACAAGCTCCAAATTTGGCAGGTGACTCTCTCAGTGCGCCAGTGAGTGCAGTGCCAAGTTTGGTGGTGTTTGGATGAGAAATACAAGAGATATCTGTAGAAATTGCAAATTGCATTTCACACAGCGCACATGCAGCCCCAACGCCACACCCAGCACAGTAGAGAAAAATCAATAAATCTCAGCACTTGCAAATAAATACAGCACTAAATAGAATAAAACACAGCAGTTGAGAGAAACAAACACACCTTTTACTTTTTAGATCACAAGGCAGTTTAATGGTAAGTGGTAAATTTCCTTAATACTTCTTCTTTCATAATTCTCAATTTGGAAACGAGACCATGGGTGGCCAAACTCATCGATTATTCGTTGGCGTACCATATTTGGCCACCAGGGTAAACTGGCAGTAAGAAGTACACAATTCCTCTCTGCTTCCCGACACCAAAACAAACTCGAAATAAAATGTCCTCCATTTTATGTCAGTCATGGATCATCCGTTAAAGCAAACGGAGCCTCACCTCCAGTTTCATTCTGATTTCCTCCCTCGTGTTCGAAAGCTTGTCGAGATGTTTCGTCGCCGTTTCCACCTCACTACAATAGCGGCCGTACAGTAAGAGCCTGAGGGGGTTGGGAATATTAAACCATTTTATGATGCACATGTTTCTCTAATGTTACTGTTGAGCAGAAAACATAACTGTGCGCGTCACGCACCTCTCCTTGTAGCTCAGAAACACCTGGTAGAGATTCTTTGCTTCATAATGTAGGATGGAGGTCCTGACCTCTTCCAAAAGCTGACGATGGGTAACAGCTAAATCCTACAAAGACACACAAAACAACAAAAAAATGCACTCACAAAGTTAATATTTGAACTTGTACCATGTGATAATATGTGAGGATAATCTCCTTCTTTACCTCTATGTTGATGAAGATACTGTCGATGTCTTGATCCTGGAGAAACCTCTCCAGTGGTTTCATAAAGTGCTGCTCAAAGAGAAGATGTAGTTTGAGAGTCAACTGGGTCTTTACTAGGGATGTGAATCTTTGGGTGGCTCACGATTCGATTCCGATTCTTAGGGTCACGATTCGATTCAAAATCGATTCTCAACCGATTCGATTCATAGGATTCTCGATTCAAACTATTCAAAAATGTATACAATGCATAGTGTGATAAGGCAAATTATGGCATCAAAACAATACAGTTTGCACAAGATAATGTGATAATGTGATCACACAAAGGCAAACTTAAGACAAAAGTTAACATTTATTAATTCAAAACAAATAAAAACTTACTTACTGTACAAAAAAATAACTTGCATAAATACAAGCTTAGACCAGCTGCCTTTTTCTCCCAGAAGTTACAAAAATAACACAAATAACACAAACTTTTAGTTTATGAATCGATTCAGAATCGTGGATGAATAGAATCGCGATTCCTATGTCAATCGGAAGTCTAGTCTTTACTGATCAATCTTCTCTGGTCACTCTGAGGATGTGTGCTCACCTGTAATATAGATTCCAGTGTATCTGTGTATTTCTCTTCGGTCTGTCTGATCTCCTGCAGGCAGCACTCTCGTTTGTCTACGCCTGTTTTCTGTTGCTGCACAAACAAAACACAAACAAATTAAAAAGGTGGGGGTATGCAGAGATTTATCTGTTTCATAATTTGTCGCACTACAATTTGCTTCAACCCGTATCTTGCAGCTGGCAGGCTTTTCAAAACACTCTCTCTCTTCTTCCGATTGTGTCATGAAGATAATTTCTGCTGCCTGGGTCGCATTTACATGCATTGAAATCCATGGAAATTAAACATATTTGACAAGAAAGAAATGAATGCATGCTGGAGAAATACTATGTGGGTTATTCTAAAAGATGACTCAAACCTCCATTTAGTTACAGTTTTTTTATCCTCTCCTAACAGTTAAAGTCAGTGATGAATAACAAAAGAGAGGCATATTTTTTCCTACTCCAAAAAATTCAGTTAATTTTAATTTCTGTTCAAAAAGTGGTTTATCAATCTCCAAATCTAGTTGGCACTTATATTTTCAAGGTTTAAACATTGTGTTCATGTGAACAACACACATTTATACTTCATAACAATGGCAAATCACCATATTCTCACTCTGACTTAACGTATTCACGACTCAGCCCCTCCATGTCTTTGTGCAGGGGATCTTCAGGGGAAGTTGTATGTGAACTAGAGCTGCGGCTAACAATTATTTTCAAAATCTATGAATAATATCCCTGATTAGTCAAGTACTTGTTTGTCAGGAAATGCTGAAAGATCATTGATCACCGTTTACCAAACGTGGAAATTGTGATGTTCTCAAATGCCTTGTTTTGTCCTAAAAACCAAAATTAATGAATGATTTCTTTGTTTTATGGACCAAATAAACCAGAAAATATTCTTGTTATTCTATGCCTGTTTTACTTATTGAAAAAAAAAACACTAATAAGCGATCAAAATAGTTGATGATTTTAGTAATCGATTGATTAATGTGAACCACTCACAGTTTCAGGATGCTCAACCCTCATCAAGTCTTCATAGATCTCATCCCCTTCGTTCTCCTCATCCTCCACAAAGTCGTACAAGTCGTCATCTTCTTCCACTGTGTCACTGATACACATAACACATACTTATACACCACATATTCACACATTCACCTTTTGTATGTATTAATATCATTTTATATTCCATTACTTGTTGTCATGTACTGTGTAAGCCAGGCTGCTCAGCACCACTCCAGTCAGATATACCTTAATTAATGCCAGATCCCGTAACTAACAAGAGTTCTGTTTTAAATTCCAGAGAAATTTGGAGTATTTACCTGTCAAAATCCAAAAGCCAGCATCTAAACATGATTTACTGCTTTTCCCTCTCTTTTCATCGCTACTCTACTTCGATTTCCATTCATCCATTCAACAAAACATTAGCGCTAATCTTAGCTGTAACCAGTTAATGCCTAACCCTAACCTGACCACAATTCAAATCTTAGCCTTAAACTAAACCAGTTCCTCATAAATAAGGTTGTGCCTGATTAGGACCAGGTTTTGCTCCATAAGTCAGTCATGATATAAAATTCACCACACAGCTGAGATGATGGCTAAACTCATTTGACAAAGGTTTGAATGGCGCAGACATTGGTTTTTGAAACAGGGGAAGCTCATTTAAGGCCCACTTATTTATACATAAATTCTGCAAACGAACAACTAGAACATGGAAACGCGATAATTATGCAAAACTGTAATGCTATAATTGTGTTTTTATTTACAGTATGCACGAATGAAAATAGTCTACGTATATCGCCGAGCAAATGCCACACAACGACCAGCTATTTGTCGACAGACTTCCCTCACAAAATCCACACAGGACTGAGGCAGAAAAGGCTCCGCTGTTGTGTACATTTCTGCAACGCTGTCAATCAAACACTGGCTCCGCCTTTCAGACAGTTCCTCCAATCATCATGCAGAAACCCAGCGTCCACGCCTGCCCACTGCTCCACTGACTCCCGGAGAAGCTGAGCTTCCCTGGAAGTGGCGCTTTTGCCGCATTTGTCCAATCACCATCGAGCTCACCACAGTGAAAGAAAAACTACTCTGTGTCGTCCCAGTGAGAACAGTTGAAGCTGAGCTTCAAGTGGTTTTAATGCGACGGCTGCTACGGGAATACAGAAATCACATAAGATAATCCGTGATAAACAGCTGATTCTGAACGAGCTAGTGAGACGTTCTAATCGTGTTCTAGCGCACGTTTAGTATTGAAATGGAAATACAACACAGTCCATATTTGACAGCATTTCAGAGGACGTTCCCTTGTTGTCTGAGAGCGATCGCCACATCACCGAGTAGTTTTTAAGATAAATTTCTCACTCTATCTTGTCAGAAAGGCCGCTGTAGATCTCATCATCAGGAGCACATTCTTCCAAAGGAAAAGGCCTGTGAGGATGAAAAAGAATGAAGAATGTAGGCAGATTCACAAGACCGTGAAAAATGTTCAGTAATTACATCCGATCCGCCAATTTAACATTGAAGCAGTAAATTACATTGAATACATTTTGCCTTACAAACCATTACAGTTTTAAACATAATGCACATATAAATATATTAAAAAAACATATAAAATATGTGTTCATAAAAAGGGTTTAAAAGCTGCTGTGTATTTATAAACACATAAATAATGATTTCAAGAACCACAATGTATTAACCTCTGGAATTGTTAAATAAGACAGTGTTATTAACAGAGTAATGCATACTACTTACGGGAATCCTTTTTGTATGGCAATGGATGAATGAGACAACGTGGACAGAGTGTCTATAACCTGTGACACAGACACATCCAGAGTTATGTTGTGGATATATTATGCCACAGTAATTCTCCCTTGCTTTCACTTTGTTAGACTGCTTGAAGTGAGAACTGCAGTATTACCAAGAGTAATGTGACCAGAATCATCTCACCTCAGTTTAAGCTGATCACTCATGTGTCACTGAGCGTGACTTTCAGCCCTTCAGTCAACGTTATTCTCGGCAGAGCGCTTGAACGAGAACTAGCGAAACTAAAAATCAATCAAGTTTCACTTCCTCCATTTTTATTTATCTTTCCCGCTACATTCAAGTTCAGCTTTTTAATTTTACTCAACAAGATAACACCCACACCCCAGATTATTAAACAGATTATTTTCTTTCAGAGTAACTGATACAAATAAGGAGGGGCCCTTTCAATGACACGTGTGTTGACATAAAATAAACCGCCTGTACGTCTCTTCTAGAGCTGTTTTTCATGCTTTTATTCCATGTCAGAAAAATGAAAAAAAAAACTGTAACAAGAAGTGAAATCTGTCAAAGAAATGAACATCAATTTAATAATAACTCTGAAAAACAAGTATGACATGAAATGTGTGGAGAAATGTGTGTGTTGATGTTTTTGCTGACTTTGGTTTTTGTCTTTTTAGCTCTTCTACCTCGAGCAACAATACATGCAACATCATTTTAATGGGTCACAGTCTTTTAACAAGGAGAATGGAGCCTCTTTCATTTCCACTCTACACCAGGATCTCTGTCCTTGCACTGTGTAAATTTGGTTGAGTGGGTAGAAGGAGAAGAGTTGAACCTATTTATATATAAATATAAATATAAAATATATATACTTTAACTCAATTCAATAGTGCTGAACTGAGGTCAGATAAAAAGAAAACTGAGTAATGATTAATTTCAAGACCCAGATTACAGAGTTAAGTAGATGGAAAGTGACAGAAACACACTGTGGCACACTGCAATCTAAATAAACTAAAGTGCTTCAGTGGCACTGCATCGAAAGTGAAAGAAAATTGTGAAATTCTGGATTCGTAAGTTCACTGAGCCACTTCAAATACTGAGTCACCACGTTACTTCCTGTAAGGTCTGTGTGGGAGTCTGCAAACTGCAGGGCCTCTGACTTCTGCCATGATGGCTGACATAAGAGCGCACCATGTGTTTCAGACAGACACACAGAATAAATAAGACAAATAGATACAGACAGACAGACAGACAGAGACAGACAGACAGACAGACAGACAGGGTCTTACCTTTGCAAAGTCTCGAACATCAAACAGGTCAAAGGCCTCAAACAGTTCACTCTTTTTCATGTAAAACCTCACTTGGCAAACTCCCAGGAACGTCCGGATATTTTTTAGGCACAGAAACTAAACATGAACCAAACATAGAGAATCACAAATATGCCCAAGAGCACTTTACAATCAGAAAAACAACCAGAAAAGCCCTTATTTGAATTAAATAGAGCATACAAATAATTACAATAATTCAAGAATGTATGTTGCAGTGTCTCATAAATGGGAGCTCTCATAAAAATGCTGCTTGTCCACTGTGAATTTAATAATTGTGTTATAATTGTGTGTATTTTGAGTGATTTTTAATTAAGCTGTCAGTTATTTATCTGACAAACTACATACTGTGGAGTACAAAGAGCCGGGGTTCATACAACTTTTGCAAGGACAAATTCATGCACTTTCAAGGTTTTCCAGCACATGACACAGCACAGAAATATATACATACTCAAAATATCACATTAAGAGAGAAGGTATTATGCTAATGATAGCAGAATAATTGCAGAATATTCAATGCTTGTTATTGCAAACATTGGATCAGTCAGTCACGTGCCGCTCGATGCATTCAGGCAAGTGGACACGGTCAAGACGACTTCCTGAAGTTCAACTACTATTTAGCCAGACAGCTAATTGTTTATTAACTAATGAATTAATTATTAATTAAAGAAAAACAGTCAAGTGCTATCTATAATTCAAGCACTTTTCAAACCTTGAGAATTCAACATGCACCCATAAGAACCCTGAATGACACTAAGTGACTTCATTTTAGAACTTGAATGTAGGAAATGGAGGAGTAACTACAGAGCAGAGTAAGACCAACATGCTCTCTTACTCTCTCCCTCTTCCTCTCTCTCTCTCCCTCTCTCTGTCTGTCTCACAAAATGCAGAACTCTAATTTGAAAGAAAGGGGAAATGCTGAGCTCTGGCCGATACAGCCGCACACATCACATCACATCACATCACATCTCTCTGTCCGAAACGCAGGCACATGTCAGGCCCTGCAAAAGAAAATCAAGGTGCAGCAAACCTTATAGTGTGAAAACAGGGAACATCCTTGACTTGTGTAATGTTGTGTGTGTGCATGTGTGTGTGTGTGTGTGTGGCAGGACACATCAGAGTGGACGCCTGCCTTCTGTTAATAACCGGATGTTTCTTAACCGCCCTCGACCACATAGGATTTCCCAGAGTTTCACGGTGCACATTAGCTCATGCACTCACATGCACTTAAGACATCACGGGGAGTCCGATCAGACATGATTCAAGGACTTCCCTCGAGAAGTTTGGACCAACTTCAACGTGTGCCGCTAGCCGCATATTATGTGGAATTGTATAACATCTAGTGAGAAGATTTTGATTGGTGAAAATACAGGTCAGGATGAAAAGTGATTAAATATAAGAAGGATAATAATCTTCTCCTACAATGTTACGGCTCAAAAAGTAGTCCTTCAAAGCTGAGATCTTTTTGGCTTAAATGTCAAATTAATTATGATGTCTATTCTTCTTACCCATCATACCCTCCAATCTCAACACGTACTGTGAGATGTGGACAGATACAGAGCATTTTCCTATCTTACTGCCTCGGATGATTCAATACTGGCAGCTATGGAAATGTCCTATGGAAATGGAGCAGGAAAAGGTTTGTGTGTGTGTGTGCACACATCTCACCTGAGACATCTGTGGGCGCAGGTTGATCTCTCTCAAGTTGACAGCCTGTGACAGCAGGTTGTTGAGTAACTGGCAGAGCAGCACACCATCTCTCAGAGCCTGAGCCAGATCACACACCTTCCACAGCGCACACACACACATTCACACACTTAAATTCAAGAACCAAGACAGGATGTGTGTCCATGTGCAGGTGTGTACATGTATGTGCCACAGCTGATCTACCTGTGCGCCCTCCCATGTGACCCGGTGGTTCTCAGGAAGAACTCTGCACTCTATCAGCCACATCGCACACTGCCGCCACAACTCCATCTTTCCTTTCTGAGTGAGACAAACGGAGAGGACGCCAGAAATTGTTAAATAAAGTCCTAACAAGCACAAGATTCAGAGACAAGCGATCACAATGGCTCTAGTCACAACAAGCCACCAATATTTGTCTGGTATACTATAATTTACAATGAATTAAACTTGTATGTATTCTCGGACTGAATTTACACAGGTTTTTTAACAGCGTTTGAAGCAGCTAACTAGATCCTGCACATTGAAAAGACTGTTTTATTTTATGTTTAAGTCAGTCCGACACCAACTCAGTTACCATCTCTGTCTCTCCCATAAGATATCATTGTAACAGAGTAAAATCAAACACCTGTAACTTTATTGATGCATGATAACATGGGATGATAGGAGAGTGAGGCCTCACCTTCAGCTGCTTCTCCAGGCGCTTCTATGTCGTTCGTTCTCTATGTTCACTTCTCTGTCTGCCTTTCATGGTCTCATTTTCAGACTTGGGCGCTCTCACTCCGCTTTTCTTCCGTGGTGGGTGTTCTGCAGAGCTGCACTGTGTTGAAGGCTTTTAACTTCATTGCCACAACTTCCTTTTTCCTCTGACGCACCCTCTCTCCTCTCTCTCTGACACACACACACACACACATAGAGAGAGAGAGAAGCGATGCTGTTATGAGTGGTGCAAAGTGATAAAACACAGTGTGCTCTGTAAGTGAATATAATCACACTTTTTTATTTTGTGACTTTGAGAATTGCACTTGAGAAAATGGCAAAGTGAACGAATAGTTGAAAATTATTTGTGAATGTATATATTCACAGACCATACAAAGTGAGTGTCTATAGGTATATCTGTTTATTTAAAGACAAATAAGGCCAAACACCTTTTTTTTAATTATTAGATCACAGGGGAACATCTATGCATACGTTTGATGTTTTGTTTTTAGGTCTGTTGAAGTAGCATGTCAACTTAAAATTATGTAAAATAATGTAAAAAGAATAACAAAATAAAAAAAATTATGAAACCTCCTAAAGCACATTTAGGGGAGAACATTTCTACAGTAGTACAGTACAATTTTTTGCTGTTTTGGTGTCATTTAACATCATTAAACAGCTGCTTCAGTGATAGCGTAACAGCAACAAGATGTCATGTTTCTACCTTGTGTTTAAACAATGTAAATGTGATATATATATTGTGTTATTTTTATTTACTGGCAGTCACATGCATACAAAATTAAGCTAAAATTAAATCCCCCATATACCTGACACACTGACTTGCAATGTAATACAGACTATTGATGATGTGACTGGTGTAAGTGTTGTTGAACAGCACCCACTGTTGTCGCAAGAGGAAATTACAGGATTGCTCTAACTAAATTCAATATTTTGATATTTCGTTTGAACATGGTAAAATACAATAACTGCACAAGTAGTGACAATTCAAAAGGTCTACTGGAAGTGACTGTGAGGGTAAACTCATGCACCAACTATGAATCAATTTGTAGGATAAGCCATTTTGAGCCACTCAAGCATCAGAGTACGATTGTCCTGATGACGTGAAGAAACAATAGACAAACACAAACAATCTGACTAATATAACTTAATACTGGGGTAGGAAACATATTTTTTTTTGGTGGAATAATGCCTTATCACCTTTTAACATAAAGCAAATCCAGAGATCTGAGAGAGAAATTGGCTTCTGTACCTTGTTTAGGTTCTATTTCTGGCCTGAGACGGGAGAATTAGACCAATCAGAAGATGGGTTTCCATTAACCTGCTTTTTAAACTGTTAACGCGAATGAGTGCAGTGGAAGCAGTAACAGTTGATAAAAGAACGTTTAGAAATGACATGACTGAAATGTCCCTGCCACATTTGCTGTACTGGGAAAAATGTATGAGGGGAATATACATATACATATATCCACTTAGTGCAAGGGGCAACATTTTCTACAACACATTAATGCAGCAATGAAATGCCATCATATACAGTATGAACAGCTATTGGCCCTCTTTATTTCCATTATTTTTTTGTGACTTATTATCCCTCTGTGGTGCCACCTCAGTCAACTAACTCTAACATTCACTTCACAGCAGCCGATGGTAACACGGACACATTTGCAATTTATTTTAGTGAGTCTTTCAAAAGTTTGGGTCGTCTGCATCGGTCACATGTGAAGCGCATGCATCTGCAACATGGATGTATAATACAAAATGGCTGCCAGAGAGCAAAAGATAATTTTTATGGAAGTTGCTCACCTGGCTCATATGGCAAAAAAAAGTTTGACTTCCTGGTGTATTTTTGGGTTGTGCGGCCCCAAGATTGTGTGCAGCAGTGTTACTCCCATCATGCCTCTGGTGTATGTAAACGAGCCAAACACATCCTCAGCTCCACTCCGATCATGTACCCTGGGATATACAACAGACAACAGTTTGAGAACCATGGCACTTCAAACATGATGTATCAGGTGAAATCACGATAGATTTATATAAATGGCAATGATCGGGTCAGCATTGCAAGTAGCAACACTCCTGAGACGCAACTTGATGGCGCTTCACTGTAATTGGACGCAGTCATAATGACTACAGGTGGCTATCTTCAGTAGTTTGCTAAGAAAGTTCAGTTGACTATGACCCAGATGACTGAGAACCTAAACAGACTAGACCAGGGGTGTGCAACCTTTAGTATGAAAAGAGTCATTTTTGTCCCCTCTCCACCCAAATAAAATGAATCATATATAGTTGTCTGTACAGATATACTTTGTATAAAAGAATGATAGTTTGTTGCATTTCTGAAAATGAAGAACTACAAAAAGAAAACTGACAAGAAAAGACATTTCATTGCTTTTTATACACAACATTTTATAAAGTGGAGAAAAAACTACTTGGAAATAAAACAGAATTATCTAGACATAGTCCTTCCATTGTTTGTGGACATTTAATGAAAATAGTACTAACCCACTTGGAAATAAACAAAGCAATATTTGGATGTCATGTCGTTCATGCTTGAGAAATCCTGTCCTGACATAAGTATGT
Source organism: Microchirus variegatus (assembly GCF_963457635.1). NCBI lineage: Eukaryota > Metazoa > Chordata > Actinopteri > Pleuronectiformes > Soleidae > Microchirus > Microchirus variegatus. Next base: position 6,156,754 of record NC_139824.1, read on the forward strand.
GGACCCAAAGACGGAGAGGACTACAAACGGCATCCCATGAAATATTGATTGTCATCAGGTTTGGATTGGTTTTCAAAATCACATTTGGCGTTGACCTTTGATGTAATGTTTTATTGTATTGATCTGTAAATAAGAGGGGTTCACTTTGAAAAAAAAATAAAAAATTTAAATCAAAACATATTTTTTCAAAAGCAACAAGGAGCCACTGCAGAGGGGCCACAGGTTGCAGATCCCTGGACTAGACCTATGTCCATGTCTTGAGTATTTGTGTGCAATATCCAGTTGTAATGATACATCAATGGTATGTCCTCAGGACAGAGAGCCTCGTTACCAAAACACATTTTAGGATTTTAACAATATCTAAAAACCTAGGTGTGAGACTCATCACTCAGCTATTTTTGTAGCTATCCTGCCAACTGCCGCTTCAAGCTTGGAATAAGACAATGTGTGTGTTTTGCTTTCATCCAACTATGAGTGACAGTTTCATTTCTAGTGCTCTGTCGTCACACTCGAGGACACTGTCAGGACATGTGCCTGCTGCAGGAAGGCACGATGGATTGAAGGTGTATTGTGTGTCCATAGCAGATGAACTTGCAGGAGACAGATCTGGCACATGTTTTAAAATGGACTAGTCAAAATGAGACTGTGGATGCAGAAAATATTGTAACCCACAGAATGGGATATACAATAGTGCCATGATGTCACTGATTTTCTCTCTTTAAAACATGCAAGTCTCAAATTGAGTAAATTGACCCATGTGTAGCCCCTTGAATCACCTTGAGAGAAAAGGCTTCAACACCAGGTGTCAGTCTAACACATGTAACAGTTTTCCCTGCAGAAACTGAATCTCCGAATTCACAACCTGGACAGACAGAGTGGAAGAAGCAGCACTGCATGCATGCCTGTCTCTGACTTGACATGTTGACAGCTGCCTCAGTCTCACATTCTCATTTCTCCCCCTCTTGTTTTTCTGAACTCTCTCCCTCTGTCGTGGCAGGCCTCAACATGTACTCAACGCCTCCCGACAGCTCATGCTAATTCCTGTGCTGTGATTTGCTGCTTTCTGCTGTGTACCGTGTGCCAGCTCAACAATCTGATTGGCTTTTTGAGTGACCCAGCAGGTTTGAGGGGGAGCGGGCTTCCACTAATACCACAAAGAGTTTGAGAGAGATAGATTTGATGACAGAGTCTGCAACTGGGATGAAAGTAGCTGCAAAGCAAGAAGACAAACAGAGGGATATGATGAGATAAAACATTACAAGAAGAAGAAGAAAAGAAGTAAACTCCCAACTCCCTGCCTTGGTGAAGCCTGTAAACAGGTAGGTGTTACATTCTGTTGCTGCTGCAGTGCAAACACCAGAGTCTCTTTGAGTCTGGGTGGCTGATGACTTTTAAGCGTAAGCTGATTTCAGACTATTTTTTTTTACTATTGTCAGAAACTTGCACAAGCATGTGTGTTGGTGTATGTGTCCTGGTACGTAATCAGTACGTCTTTTTTCTCACTTTGCTGTTCAGACATGAATAATCGCTCCATCGCCTGGTGGCTGAAACAGATCGGCCTGCCCCAGTACACAAAGACGCTAGAAAGGGAATATTATGGCCTTGAGGTATGAGACTGCAAAATTCATCTTGTGTTAATGTGTAATTGTCCATATCGCTTTCATTTATCCTGCGCTTCAATTTGCAAAAAACTTCGGTTTCTCTTTATTCGTTGCTGTCCTCGTTTCCCTACAGGGTTTGCTGAATGTAACTGATGGAGAGCTGAAGGATGCAGGGATCGAGGTTGCAACACATCGAGAAACCATCATCAGTCAGCTTTTGAGACACAGACAGAGACTAGACCCACAATATGGTAAAGTACATGTGCACACTATGGCCAAGACACAATATCTTTGAATGCAATTGAAAAAAGAATTCTCAAATATATGTTAGAAAGGCCCTAAAATTCAAACCATTCGTTGAATCTTTGAATGAAGTTCTTTCTGTGACCCAGCCTGAGACCCAGACACTCTCAATGACTCTGAAAACAGCATCATAAAAGCTTTAGCCAGTTATTTTATTTTGTTTATTTATTTTTTATTCTATGGACCTCCTGTGAGTCCACAATAAAGATTGAATTGAAACTGGATTCCAGCTGGGACAGAAGGCAAAAACTGATTTCACCAACATTAAGTCTCACCTTATAAAAGCTACACCTGCTAAAAGATCAGTCTTGTATAAAGTACCTAAAAAGGATACTTGAGTAAAAAGACAAGTATTGGTAGAAGTCACTTTTTATAATATCACTTCAGTAAAAGCCTTAAAGTATATGACATTTATCGATATAAATTATTCAATAATTTTATTGATATAAAATGATATCTAGAAAAGCACTTGGAGAGCGCAGACCTCCGCCAAGGCAGCTCAGCCTCCCACAAAATAGCGATAAAAATAGTTATCGTGTCTACGGATCCCACACAACATTTAATCACTTGCTCCTGGTCCCATTGTGGACATTTCCTGAAAATTTCACCCAAATCCGTCTGTGACTTGCTATGTTGCTAACAGACAGACAGACAGACAGACAGACAGACAAACAAACTCTGGCGAAAACATATACCTCCTTGGCGGAGGTCAAATATAAACCTATTCAGTAGGACACTACATGCAGTTCATGGCCAAGCAGAAGGGTATCATCCAGTGTGAATGGGAGGGTTGAGTGAGGAAGAGAATATCGGTGAAAAACAATCTCTGCCAAATCAAATATGCAAATCATCCACTGTGGCGACCTCTAGAGAGGGAGAAGCCCTGGGCAAAATAAAATAAAACATTTCGTACAATAATCACAATCATGATTTTTGGCTTCTCTAATGTATGCGTGAAGTTAAGAGCTGTCTCTTATGCCGTGTTCACACTGGACGCGCTTCAAACTTATTGCGTCACTTCGCTCCCGTCATGTCTATCAACGAAACTGGATCATTTTGTGAAGCGATGGGAGTGCTGGACGCAAGTAGTAACAGAATTAATGGGCATTTATTTTCACCGTCAACCAAAGCATTGCTGCACACTGTGTTGTGGAAACCACCGTTACGTGTGGTTTCCCAACACCGGACACAGCCGGACACAGCTTGGCGAGTTTCACTGTTTACTACGGGAGCTCCATATGGATGAGAACCGCTTCCAACAATACTTTCCCATGACAAGCACCATACAGAGCTCCCGAAATAAACGGACAAACTTGCCAAGTTGTGTCCGGCTCCGTATGGTGTTGTGCAACCACACAAGATGACGGGTTCTTCTCTGCAGATGTTCCCACAAGAGATAGAGTGCAACTTGTGTCGTAGAGCTCCGATTGCCCACATACAAAAACTATATAATGTATGGTGCGTTCCAGAGCCCATCCAAACAAATGGGATGTGGGACTTATCCTACTTGAATTGTACTAGCTCCTACTTCAAAGCATTCCAGGCAATTGAAGTCAAATGTTGGATGATCGCGGCGCTTTAGATTTATGTTTGAAGATACATTTTGACATAGGACGCGGGGAACATAGGTACAGTCCCCCTTCATGCTAACAGATAACAACAACGATATAATGTCACGTCATAACATGAAAAACAATTTGTGATAAAAATGAAAAGTTTATAGCCTATTCATGTGACTCCATGGGCACCACTATTATTCTCCGACTTCATTTTGGTGATCAGCCTGATCGATCAGCCCCGACTTCGCTAGTAGGAGGTCCCACTTCCACAGGCATTCCAGTGCACTTTTTCTAGTTGGAGGTAAGATAAGTCCCACGTCCAACTGGTTTGGATGGGCTCTGGAATGCACCATAAGTCTGGCTGCTGGCAAGTATATGACGTCATCCGGAGAATCTTAGCGCTGATTGGCCGGTGCATCATTGCGATTTTTTGCCAAAGTTGAACAATTTCAACTCGAGCAACAGATGTGTGTGATAGATGCATGTGTATTGCGCCGCTTGGCCAGGCGGACAAATTTGCGTCCTGTGTGAACACACAATAAGTGTGTGTATGTGTCACTGTGTGAGTGAGGAGGGGCAGAGTTCTCAAGATTATATCTGACACTTTGTTTCACCTCAGCTTTTTCCTCTTGGAAACCAAAATTTGTAAACGACACCCAACAGACAAATCAAACAGTTCTAGCTCCTGATAGGAGTTTGTCACACATAGAGGAGGTCAAATGTAAGCTGTATCAAACACTGAAGCAGGTATTCAACAATATTCTTTCTCAGTTTATCCTAAGCTCCACTGTGACAGCACATTTCTACTGGTCACTCAGAGAATTTCACTGCATCGGTGGTAGCCGACTGTAGTAACATCTAGAGCAGACTTTATTTAGACTTTATTCAAAGTAATAAGCGACTCATTGACTTTCTGCTTACTCACCGCCTTGATGCATTAACCATAAACGCCTGTGCCTTGTTGTAGATCACGCAAAGTCTGCGTTCACAAGGTTTGAGATATGTCAATGACCAAACACAGTGATGGTTATCTAAATATTAGCCATTTCTCACGTATATCAACTCAATTATAATCTCAAAGTACAGGGCTCAAGTTCAAGGCTCTCAGACTTTACATTTCAGAGTTGTACTCGCAATGTTTAATTAGTTTTTATTCAAATTACAGCACAGCTAATTTTGTGGGTGAGCATTAATCAAAGCCGCACAGAGAGCAGGAGAAATAGGAAGGTGATACGATTAGACAGATCATTCATTTCATTTATATTCTCCTGAGCACAGCACATTAATCTGACTGCGAGTAGCATAATTGTATTGTGCCAAACTGTTCTCTAAACTTTAGCTGCACACATCACTAACTGGAAACGAGCTGTTATTTAAAATAGAAAAATGTGTTACTGAAGCTGTTTTACAAATATAGTTTAAAATAATGTAATTCATAACAATTAACCATTTTTCTGATTAAACACCAGTGGCTTAATTGTTTTGTGTAATAATTTGAATGTATTTGCATAAATCTCAATTTAGAGCGTACCAATTTTGCGAGTAGAAATTTGCATGTACAGTATATCCTGACACAGCCAGCTGATTTTCATTTTCATATGTTACTTCCAGCAGAGGTGGGCAACATTGGTTCCTCAGGGCTTTAATGACATATGATAATGTAAGCAAAGAGATTATGACAGGACATGAATAGTCTAACACAGCTTTAATTTTAATTGAACACATTTATATGCAACATGCATAACATTCACAGCTCCGACAGGTAAAAAAAAACAAAGGCTAACAGTAATATGAGCACATATTACCCATGGATTCCCATGACCACTTAAAAATTATAGTTAATCTGTTTGAATGGTGTAATGGTGAAAATCAAGCAGTAAGTATTTGAGATGACTCTGCACAAAATGTGTTCATTTTTTTTTTTCATAGTTCATAAATGGTCTAAAATGACTGTATCGGACCCATATCGGTAGATATTTGAGTTTGTGATATCGGTATTGGACAAAAAAAAAAATAGTATCGTCCCATCCCCAGTCATAAATGTCTGTGATGACTCATAAGATGTGTGAAGCTATGTGTGCCTGTTCATGGGGGTAGCAACTTTTGTGGTATGCTATTATCATAAATAAAGGCCGACAACCCTGGTGATTGGCTTGGACAAAAAATATATATATATCGTCCCTGGGGTTCCGTCAACATTTTCTCGAGCTTAGTCAGGTTTGGACAGAACAATTTGGCCTTTCATGTTTGATTTGACACTTTTATCAGGTCAAACCATTATTGACCTCCTCCAGGAGGTATATGTTTTCGCCGGAGTTTGTTTGTCTCTCTGTCTGTTAGCAACATATCTCGAAATGTCACAGACAGATTGGGATGAAATTTTCAGGAAATGTCCGCAATGGGACCAGGAACAAGGGCATGATCCGTAGACGCTATCACTGATTAAAACTCTAGCTGTCTGACACCCTGCCGGTGCGCTAGGGTGTATTTTGGCCTTGGCGGAGGTCTGCGCTTTTCTAGTTCATATTGGGTTTGTGTTTTCTGCTATACTACAGATAATCCATCTCCTCCCATCTTAAATAAACATGTTACATCACAGCTTTTTTATCTTCACATTATTGACAGCTATTTCATCATCTTCAACTCGCTACGAGAAAGTGTACACATACTGTAGATTCCTAAATCTTAAACTATTACTCTATAATTGTCCCCTCAGCTGTGCCTGTCCCAGAGCGCAGGGTGAGCCGAAAGTACTCCTTGGGATCTTCCATGGACCTGGTGAGACCACAGAGTTCATCACACTACACGTCTCCTCAGAACAGACTATGTCTGAGAGCACTATTAAGGTATCTGCCATGTCCTACAGGTGAAGCCTGGGAAGGATCTTTTTCGCCAGAGTGTTCTACCCCGCCTCCAGCGTGCCGACAAGAAACACCGTCTATCTGCCTCATGCTCGCAGCTCCGCCCCCTCAATGAGGACAAAACTCCGATCAGTGACAGAGACAAACACAGGTAAGACAAGTGGCTGTGTGTGTGTGTGTCCATGAGAGCGTGTGATACTGGTTAAGTGTATATAAATATGTATGTGTGAGAGAGAGGCGATTTCTCCAGGTAGTCTACTCATGTTTGGCTAATAATTAACCAGAGCCTCATAAAACCTGTCGGGGTGAGTGAGCTGAAGTAGGTAGGTACACAGTCCACAGAAAGACTGAAGAGGTCAAATTAAAAAAAGGTCTTTATGAAAATAAACAATCTTGATTTCACTTTGTATCTTCATTAATGAAAACCTCAGATTTCTGGTGGCTGACTAATATAAATGATGACTAACTCATACAAACAACACACCTCTGAACAATACTGGTCACCTTTCTCTCCAGTGAGACGTCAATGACTGAGTGACAAAGACCATTGTTGGAAAGTTGTTCAACTTGAAATCCAGAGAAAATTCAATGCAGCCTCATATATATATATAAATACACATATATACATATACATATAGCAATGAGGGGCCAGATAAGGCTGTGCGATATTGACAAAAATCAGTTGATATTAATGGGTTATAGTTGCAATATATGTCAGATAATTAAAGATGATATTTGCTTCTGATTAAAAGAAACCAGTTAAAGAAGCCATTTTGATGCAGCGCATGCATATGTTCGGATGTTTGCCACAGAAGTAAAATATTTCATTGGTTAGATTGATACACAGATCCATCTATGAATAACAAGCGTTGTTTCAAAATGATGTGCACAATGCATAAATATTATACGGAAATACATTTCACTTTAGTTATGATGCCTTTGGTGAAAATCCATATTGTTGTTGTTTTATTGCCCTACACTAGAACATGTAATGTAATGTAATGTTTTGAGATGGCACTTGAATGCTTTTACAGGGATGTATCCCCTGTTTAAACACAACATCAGTATAGCCTGTCAAGTTCAGGCACATCTCTGCTGACTCTTGATGAATGCTACTTCTGAGGTTGTAACCTGGATTCTTCGTTTTTCAATGAAGTTGGTCGCTCTCTGCTCTGATTGGCTCAGACATGTTCAAAACCAGGTCAAATAACAAATAGGCACACCTGCCAGCCAAGCACACTGATGCTAACAATCCCAGGTTTTGCATGTTTAATGTAGATGGAAGAAAACATTTAGAAAATGTTTCTCATTGATTATTTTAAGCTTAAGCTCTGACTTGACGGCTGGTGGGAGATGTTCCAAAAAAGAGGGGAGGAGCAACTTCTTGTGTTTTTTTTGTGTTCTCACATGCAGCCCACGTGAACAATTTCAGGAACAATTTTCACGACTTCAGTGCATGTCTGTAGGCAACTTTGGTAGTGTCAAAAAGTAAAGGAAGCATTTGTATGTAATTGTCTGTTTATGGCCCAGGGAGGGAATTAGTAGACTGTGATGGTGATGAGGACACAAAACCTTGCGAGATCTACCTTTTTGTCTATATCCCAGCTAAAAATGTCTGCATTGCCTTGAAAAAAACAAAACATTGGACATTACCGTGTTTATTTTACCAAGTAGTTTGGGAAATGGAGTTGTCTTCATGCAGGTTCGTGGTCTCAGTATTGCTTGTTTGACGTCACACGCTCATGACTCTTCCATTGACGACACTCTCTGACCAACCAGTGGACGGCAGTCTGTTGACGTCACCTTTTACTATTGGCTCAGCTCGCTTGGAGCCTCACCAAAGCAGGTGCCAGGTACTATGCCTAGTGAAAAAGCAAAAAAAAAAAAACGTGCCGAGTTGAGTCGTGCTAGAACTGTGTAGCGGAAAAGCGCCAAGGGTGTCGTCTCTAGTGGCGTTTTTCCTTCATACAGTTCTCGCACTACTTGCTCTACTCGACTACTGAGTTAAGTATCAGGCACGCCGTTTTTAATCATTGCTATTGTACCTCCACAATGTAGGCGGGGGTTGCGGGGTTGTGCTCTGTAAAGTGATTATTAGTCAACCAGCATGCACCCTGAAACTAATGAAGCTAAACAGAACACAGCCATCATTATATTGACTATTTACAGCTGGGATCTTGTGACAGTGACCTGTCAAGAAAGTTGCTGTGCAAAGGGCCCATTAATTTTTATGGAAGGTAACTGTCAGATGTGGGACCGCAAATAACAATTATTTATGTAATCAATTAAAGGTGCCATATGTAAGAATGTGGCCAAACACGGTCACTACATTCAAATTCAAAATACCGAGATCTTTTAGGTTTCATTTTCTGACGTAACTGGCAACCCGTGGTTGCTCGGCAGCCGAGACTCTACTGACTGCAATGATTGGTAGACGAAGGTAGGTGGCGCCACATGCAAAAACATGATTTCAAAACATAAACATGATTTGCAGTCTGCAAAATATTTTTTTTAATTCAAATATTTTGGCTGTACTGTTGTTGGTGGTGAGTTCAGTTTGTTATATGAACATTATTCCTGAGTCTCTGTGACATATTAGGAGGATTCTATGGCCAGTTGCTTTAGATTTATTACATAATGCACCTTTACATTTCTTTTAAGTTAAACTTTTAGTTGTTCAGTCCATAAAATATTCGAAACTATTAAATAATGTTGATCCACAAACACATTATTCAGTTTTAGGGCTGCAATGATTACTTGATCAATACTCATCACGTGTTGATGATCAATTAATCGTTTTGAGTGTTTATTCAAATAATGGAAAGAAGCAGTTTGACTTTAAAGCTTCTTAAATGTGGATTTTTGGTTTATTTGCTCTATATAACAAATACATAATTATAACTAACAAAACAAGATATTTGGGAAACAACAATCAACATTTTCAAATCATTTTATGGGCCAAACAACTAACTGATTAATAAGAAAATAATCAACAGTTTATTATGAAAAAAATAATATTCAATAGATGAAACCCTATTCAGTTTTGATGATTTGTGTGTTATATGGAGCAGAGAAACCAGAAAATGTTCACTTTTTAAGAAGTTGATTAAAGCCAATATAGCTTATTAATTTAGTCATCGATTAATCATTGCAGCTCTACGGTCAGGTGTGTTGATAAAATAATAAAACAAAATAGTTGTAGCCCCGTTTATGATTGACAAGTCAAAAGTTTGACGAGACCAAATCAACTATACATTAACCGTTACGTACCAGCCATATAATCCCGACGGAAGCCAGGTGATCTGTCAGCTCGGCTTGTGTCGGTATCCGCGGAATGTCAGGCAGATAGCGGCGTTTCAGCACCGGAGCCTGGGGCGAGGAGGAGGAGAAGGAGGAGGAGGAGGAGGAGGAGAAGGAGGAGGAGGAGGAGGAGGAGAGCAGCCGAGCGGACTTGTTGGAACTCGTCTAAAACTGCGTGTAAAGGGAGGAGGGCGAGCTGAGAGGGATATAGAAGCTGGAGAGTAAAGGAGACACGGTGTGCAGGATTGTCCCAGCTGTTGTTGTTGTTAGACGGTCTTTTATCTGGACAACACACCGTAACAACATGTCTGACACGAGTGGGCTGTGGCAGTGAGGCAGACTGTCAGGTAGGAGCTACGGGTTGAACCGCGGCCAAAGGAACATTTTTAACATCAAACAACCTCGTTAATTAACGCGAGATGTTGTTTTTGGAGTTTTTTTTTTTTTATCGGTTGCGTTATTTAACGCCCGGCCATCAAAGTTGTTTCGGTACTTTTTAACGATTGTTTTTGTTTGTTTATTATTTATTTATTTCGCTTGTATCTTTTTGTGCGTGTTCACTTCTTGCTAACCAACTACCTGTTGCACAATTTTAGCCGTTGCGACGTTATAGACGTGACATTAGCCGTTAGCTTCACAATGTGAGATAATCAGATTACACAGAGGAATACCATCTGTCTTCTAATAAGGCTGAATAAAAGTTGGAGACACAGTCATGTGCGGTTTCAGGTTTTCCTGCACATTGTACAGGTGTTTGCTGGTGTTCAGCCTGAGCCAACGCCCCTCCAACAGGATGTTACTCTTTATTACGTCATAACACATATTGTCAACTGAGATTTATCTGCGGGACAACCATGTGAACAACCATGCTAAAAGCAATACCGCCTCACTCAACACATCATCCATCATAACTGTTGATACAACTGTATTGTCCTCCTGCAGGCTGCAGATTGTCTTAATAATTTACAGGGCTGCAACAAAACAAGTCAAATAGTACTAATCTATTTCCATGGAAGAGAATTATGGCCACATGTGATTTAAAAATTTTAAATTTTAAAAATAAAAAGACAATTTTGAGAAAGAGTTTGACCTCTGAATTCTGACTTTAATCTCAAAAGTCAGGCTGTTTTCAGATTATTATTATTATTATTATTATTTTTAAACATTTGCCCCTAATAATTTTCAGTGTATTCATCAATAGATTTTTTCGGAGAAACTTAAATGTGAATAGTTTCTGTTTTCTTTGCTCTGTCACATTAAACTCAATATATTTGTTTTGTGGACATGTTGAGCCATTTGAAACATTTACTATTGTTTTCTCACTTTGTAAGGACCAAATATTGAATCAATTATTGGTACAATTGTGTTGCTTTTGATGGCATTATACAGAGAGTGGTTAGCCTATTCTTATTCATAAATGGGGATGACAAAATAATATAAATGTATGTCTATATCCTATCCAATTTAATTAATAAAGCACATTTTTAAACCACAGGGTAGGGTGGACTAAACTGCAGTACATACAATACAAATCAACAATAAGAGGGCTAAGACGCACATAAACGCATTTAAAAACAATTAAAAAAGTCATCTAATATTTAATGCCGTACAAACAGCATCACAAACTGCAGCCTCCAAAATGACAGAGAGGTTGAATCAGGACCTCTGCAAAGCAAATCATGACCCTCCTTGACCTTCACGTTTCAATGAGGTTAGAACTAATGGAGACACCTGCCAGTAACTCCTCTCTAAAGCAATAATTTCAGCCAAACGTGATTATTCCATTCATTATGAGAGGAAAACTCATTCAATTGTTGTCCTACTGAATTGGGTTTCAGTGCTGGCCCAAGATTTTATGGGGCCATAAGGTGAATCTAATTTGGGGGCCCAGTGCCGGTGCTTGACTATTATTCATACAAATCTGAATCAAAATCAAATCAAAACAGTATAAATTATGTGTATTAATTAGTGTTATTTAGACCTAATACTCACTGTTGTTTTTTATGTACATATATAGGGTAAAATAACAAGAATGGCCTGATATTAATTTGCAATATCATTTTCAAAATGAACCACTCAGTGAGGTTTTACTGAACCTGGGGGACTGACAACTCATATATTTATGTTATTTTAGTGAAGGTTTTCAGTTAAAGTCAGGTTCAACGCAGGAAAAATGAGCAGCTGTCAGTGCACAGCAGGAGTTATTGAGTTATCAAGCTCTGCCCTGCTGTGAGCTCTCTAAGCAGTTTATCTGTTAGCCTTGTGTTTACTGAGGCAGGAAAGTGGACGCTTTGGGAGGAAGGAAGAGGGGAAAAAAAGAGGACGGCTATTAAAAGTCGCTCAGTTTGTCTGGTGTTAATGACACACCCAGACCTTGGCAGTGATCTTCCATCCTAGTACTGTTCACACACAGAGGGAAAAACCGTGGCACCATCATCTGCAGCCCCCTGGGGTTTGATTTAGTTGCTCAACATCACCTCTTCTCCTCTTTGTTTTTTCAGCAAAAGGAGGAGTGTCACTGCATACCTCAGCCAGCTGAAGGTAGGAGGTTAAACAAACGGCCTCTCCAACTCTCACCTGCTCTTTGTATAGTTACTTTTTTCTATGTATTTTCCATCATACAAGTAAAAAATATGTGAGCCTGGACACATGCAGTGTAAGTATGACCTCTGCTTAACTGCTTGCTGTGTGCTTTGTAGGTCTTTGGAGGTCGGAGAGAGATGGACTCGCTGAAGAAGGAGCTGGAGGAGGAGCTGAAGCTCAGTACTGAGGACCCACGGAGTCATGCATGGTACCATGGACCACTGACCCGCGAGGTGCTCAATGGAACTTACTATTTTCACTGTATTTAAACTTAAAGGTAGAGAGTGTAAGAATTAGTGACATCTAACCACTCACCCCTTTCAGAGCTACGGTGGCCTGTTTGGGCTGCTGTAGAAACATGGTGGTGCAAGATGTGTACCTCTGTAATACAAGGCCCTTTCCTAAAATGTATGTAAAATATTTGTTCTAAAGCCACAAAAACTCAACCATTTTTAATTTAAAGTGATTGCACAACATGTCTGGAGGTGGTATATTGAATTCCTGCCAATGTACCTTAACGTTACACACTGGACCTTTTAGAAAATATTTTCCCTCAGATTTGTGCAACAGTCATTAAGAAATATTGTTTTAATGTCTTTTGCACTATGGTCATCGTGCCTGGGCTTAACTTATTACAGTATGATGACAACACACGTGAGCTTTCATTATAAACTGATCGTGTTAACCTGTTGACTTGTTTCCAGGCTGCAGAGTCTCTGTTTGAAAGGGATGGGGATTTCCTGGTGCGAGACTCAACTTCTTGCCCTGGCGACTATGTTTTGAGCTGCTCTTGGAAAAATGGGCCGATGCACTTTAAGATCATACGAGTGGTCCTGCGTCCCAAAAAGGTGCGTCTATGTCTAACAATTATTTCAATAATTGATGAATCTGCCACTTATATTCTTGATTTATTGATTCGTTGTTCGGTCCATGGTGATCAGTGTTTTCTAAACCTCTAAATGATGATGTTCTTTTTATGTGTAAAGGTCATCTTCTTTTATTTTAGGCATTTTGTTCCAACAAATTTCATTGTACAATGACAAATATATCTTGTGTTATCTTATGATGTTCTCAAATTACGTTTTGTCCCAAAAACTAATCGGGTCAGTTTTAATGATTTATTTGTCATAGGGAGCAAAGAAAATATTGCTTGTGTATATTTCAATAGACACTTAAACTGATTAATTGAAACTATTTGAATTAATATTGTAAATGATATAGAACTGTGTCCTGTGATATGGCAGTTTTCATTCAAAGTAAAAGTTAAATTTGTTTCACAATTATTGTAATGTGCTTTTTGGTCATATGTACCTTTTTATTCTTTTTTTTTCCGGTGCTTGTACGACATTGCATCAGATAAAACATTAAAACATACAAATAATGCAGCACAGAACAGCACTGCCACAGCCACTTGAGTATGTTTAGTTATTTGACTTTTGAATTCTGTGACTCACCCAACAGCAACCTTGCCAGCCTCTTGGGGGTTTAGATGTTTGGTTGGTTCTAGAGAATATGTCTGTTTGTTTTTTTCAACTAAAACTGTTTAATATTCAGTGTACATGTATGTGCCTCTTTCTGCGTGACAGGGCTACTCTCGGGAGCTGTTCCAGTTTGAGGAGGATCGCTTTGACAATGTTCCCGCTCTGATCCGGTTCTATGTGGGGGGGCGTCGGCCTATCTCCGCGGCCTCGGGCGCAGTGATCTTTCACCCAATCACACGGACACTTCCTCTGCGTGTCCTCATGGACCAACATGCAGCAGCGACAAAAAGTAGCAGCAGCAGCAGAGGAACAGAGGGAGGAAAGCACACCGAACCCAACAAAAGACGAAGTTTTAGCTCAACGCATGCCGACACGCTGCAGTTCATCAATCCACTGCTAAGGTGTAGTACACACACACACACATAGTAAGCTAAACAAAAAAAGCCATATTAAACATTCTCACAAACTTACTTATATATGTTGCAGAAGTGGAAGTCAACCTGCAAACTTGGAGAATGTGGGACGGAGGCCTTCACTTCAGTCTGCACAGTCTGACAGCAACCTACGAACAGGTACAGAAGAGATCAAATATTTTAGCTTTTGGTTGTTTTTTATTTATTTTTTTTAAATGTGTTATTTATTGAAATCCTCTTCACGTCCTAATAACTGACACTAAATCTTTTTTTATAGGAAAGAAACAAAACCAGAGTCCCTTCAATACCGTTATAAACATGACTTGTAATTTTATTAATTTGCTGATAATGTTTAGTATTTCCTTACAGGTAATTCAGACATAAAGTCAGTGAAGCTGCTCTCTGTCTTCAGGTCAGCTTCCAGCAGAGAGTGCTCATGTGTTTTCTGGGTGGTGCTTTGACGAGAGAGTGGACAGGAGAGGGTTGGGATGTATCGGATGCATCACTTAGAGTGTAGCCTGCAAAATGTTTGTCTCTCACTGTTTTTTGTCTAGATAAGTATATTTAATGAAGGCTGTCTAAACATGAAGAGGATGTCACAAGTGGGCATACCTCTGCCAAGGCCACTCGGTTCTCTTCCTCCTCAGCAGCTCCATGACATCGTGTACAGGTTCAGACATGAATGGCCTTAATTTCCTCCTCCTCTTCCTCAGAAAACTCACACTCAGCTTCTTCTTCAGTTATCACCTATGATATTGACGATGATGGTGACGAGAAGTCCGCCACAAAATGTCATCATGCTGTGTTGTAACTGTGACCACTTAAATTCAGCAATTCATTATGGCAACAAGACCCTCCCCCACAGCTTATTTTCAACTGGAAATACTATAGAACAGTGGAAGCTGGTCTGATAACCCTTTCACACCGGTAGGCCTCTGTGCCAGTTCTGTTTCCAAAATCTAATTTTGAACAGTGGTTCTTCCTCCCGAACCGTGTCATATTCTGAGTTGTGAAGACGAGCAGGAAGTAGAGGAACTATGGATATTTTGCTGGTGTCGTTTACTTCCACCTGAGTAACGTCCTCCCTCTTTGGTTTCACCAGAAAGCACCAAGATAATCATTAGTCTGAGGAGCCAGAACTACGGCACCAGAACCTTGTCTGTCTGAAAGCACTATGAGAGCCATGCCATGACAAAATTTAATCCAGATCCACCCTTCACTTGAGTTGAATTTAACAGACAAACGTGGCCAAAAACACAACTTCCTTGGCAGAGGTAAAGGTGTTTCAGAAATCAACTAGGCAGTCAGAGATGGCAGACTTCACCCCATTCACCCAACAAGCCTCTGGCGGCCTCTGTCTCATATTGGCAAGTGCAAGGGTGGAAGCACAAACAAACAGACAGACAGACAGAGCCACTAAAAACAATACTTCTTTCCCACTCCGTGGGGTGAAGTGAACTACAGACTCAAGCTTCAAACTCTCAGTTATCAGATATCAGCCCAGGACCAGGCTCAAAAAAACAACAGCCCTGTATGGTCTGTTTTTCACAATCTCTCTTTTTAATATAGGTGTTCCACAAACCACTCAGTCAGTTGACAAGGACACTGGCCCCGCCCCCATCTCACCAGTTTTTCGCACAGGCAGTGAACCTCTGCTGAGCCCACGACCACGACACACACGCCCCTCTCATCCAGGTGACACACATACATTGTGTACATAGCAATTGGATTTGAAAAACCACTTGACTCTTCATTCATGTGTGTGCGTCTGCAGGTGGTGGTGTAACTTTAAGGGGTTCAGATGGACAACTGCACCCCCGAGCTCCTCCTAAACCTCTGAGGGTCTCTACTGTGTTCTCAAACGCAATACCTCCTCCACCCTCAGACTCAGACGAAGACCCCTCCGCTTTCTACGATGTGCTAGTTGTCCAGGTAAAACATCTTAACTAATTATTTTCCAATATCATATCACCTTATAATGTCGGGAAGGACTATCTGAAAATCCTCCCTGGAGAGTTTATATCTATTCGCTGCTGTATACAGGTGCCCCAGTCCCGGCGGAAGGGCCACGTGGACAGGTTACGTGCGGAGGAGAAGTGGCAGAGTCGAGCCCGTCTCACAGAAACTTCCTTTGGTTTCCTGGAGGCCCAGAAAAACGGGGCGTCGTCACAGCTGCCGTTTGACAGTGAGCTACAGAGGAAGGCAGCAGAGGAAGAGGAAGACTGGCATTTTGAACGGCCCCATGTTTGTATTCATGATATTTTCATTATTTTTAGTTCCAGTTTCATATTTACACTTGTTCTAAGTAACTGTAGTAGTATAGTCCAGTTATAAATAAACTACAGTTGAGATAAAGCTATTGACAATATCGCCACAAAGGTTATAATGATAAAAATGTTGAAATCAGGAGTATAAAGTTTAAATTATTAGTGTTTTTAAACGGCGCACACATCTGAAGAAAAACAAGGAAAAGCAATTATATTTGTTAAATCTGTGTGTTTTTGCACAAGCGTGAATATTATATTGTTGTATGTTGCTATTGAAGAAAAATTTTAGTTTATTTTTTTATGTTGATTTGGTGGTTTCTATCTATTTGGTATTCTCAGTCTGCTGTGATATATTTATTTTTGATGAATTTTGATATTTGTCAGTCGCAGCTGTTTAGTCACTAGAAAAATAGTTAGAGTCAAATAGAGTCTCATCCCCAGGTCGTTTAGTACTAACAATTGAGTCTTTCTGTCTCAGTCTCATCATATGAGCACAGAAAGATGCACATGCTTTCATGTATGACACTCAACTAGTGGCTCTTTTTGTCTGTTGTTTTGTTGTCTGTTGACTTTCTTTCAGACCATTTTCCATGTTTAGGTTGCTTTGAAGTGTTGGCAGTTGTTGCCAATTCTGTAAAAGTGACTTTTCCCCTGAAGAGACGCGTTCTCCAAAAACAAAAAGCAGTAGTAAGCATTTTGGGTCAGGTTTGGTCTATTTTCCTTCAGGCTAAGTCAGGTTTGGACAGAAACTTGTGGCCTGAGTCACACTCTTAATATTCATGTGACCATGTGGGAATGTTTGTGTGTGTGTGTGTGTGTGTATATATTTGTAAGGGTTGAGATTGTGTATTTGGTAATGCTTTTGCTGAGGGACAGGCTAGGACAAAGGTGCTGAAACTGTATGTTTTGTCTCATTTCTCGCCTGAATGTTTTATCTCTTCTTTAATATAAAGCACATCGGGTTCCTCTTTGATGTAATGTGCTTTATAAAGGGGTCTTGCCTTGCCTAATGATGTCATATCCCTGTACTAAAACAGATGGAGTCAGGATCGTGTTTCCAGTTGGATCAGTTTGAGTCACTGCTTTTACAAGAGAACAACAGACCCCTGGAGCCCAGCATCTTGCTCACACTCAAAGAGCTCTTCAACCGCTCTGACGCCAACACCACCGCTCTGCACATACTCAGCGTCGACTGCCAGGTAACCCACAGCTGTTTCAGGATATTATAAATAACAAGTATATTTGAGAGTCATTAATATGCACTCTATTTTTGTAGGAGCTCTCTTAACCAAAACACTTCAAGAGCCTAAAGCCTACTCTTTTTTTGAATTATTATTATTATTATTGTTTTTATTCTGCCTTTGTTTCTTTAATGGTGTAACATTTTTGTCAAGCAGTACGATCACATCTGACTGAGAGAGCATTTGTGTGTATACATCATCAGCAGCAGCAGCACAGGGGGGAGTGCTCTTCATTAAGCATTTATGCCAGGGGACACCAACTATAAGGGCCAGAATTTTTCTTGACAGACACTTTGGGGACCGAACAGTCAAATAAAATTAAATAAAAATTTACATTTTGGCTTAATAATTTATTGTAGTTTTGAATAAGAAGATCAAAGATCAAAGATCATTTTTCATCATTTTCAAAATGAGTGCAGCAAGTTTGTCCCCATATTTGAGTATAAACAAAGTTAAATCAACATTCTTTATTGCGATGGCACAAGGTTACCATTTATTTGAAGGGTGTTTTACATGAACGAACGAACAAATTAATCAATGAATGAAGTCATCCTGGCCGTTGTTGTTAGTGTTTGCTCATATGTGCTGCATGCAGTCGTTATTGCTGATGCTTGTCCCTCTCTGGGATCAACAGGGCTCAGATCTAATTCCTCCAACAAGCTGTAAATTCTGACTTATGATTGTGGGTTGATGGGCTGTGACCATATTATTATGGGTGAGACTATTTAACATGCTTTAACGTGCTGTGGACTGGACGCTGAGAACGTTTATATATTTATTTATTTCAGTCTATTAGTTTTGTTCGAAACCCCCACAAAGCTCACATTATAACTGAATCCTCAGGATTGAATTAGCAGGACAGAGTGAAAATAATCGCTCCCCCAAACATCCATGAGCCACAGACTCATCCAACCACAGATCCTCTACATATTCATTCAATCGCTCATCCTTAAACCACAAGAGGTTTTATTTTTCCTTTTTTGGAATTCAGTCACAGGCTGGATTGAAAGCTTTTGCGGGCCAGATTCGGCCCTTGGGCAACCAGTTGATGTTCCATGATTTATGCCATCAAAATGCAGACGGTTGCAGAATGTTACTGGCTGTCACAAGATCATCTTAAAACACAGAGAGAGTTGTGTGCCGCTGCTGGGCGTAACCAGTCTTTTGTACAGTAGTTTGAATGTTATTATTAAGTACTGCAGTTGTAAAGACAATTTTAAGTTGGAAGAATATCTCCAAAACAATTTTTTCAAGTCAAAAAACTTGAAAAACTTGTTTTCAGTTAATGTCATGAAAATCTTAGAAACTGAGCGTAGCATTATACTCATTTAGTAAACTTACTGGAAATGAATTCATCAGTGCTGTGCCGCTGCAGGTAGCATGCATCGTTGGAGTGACAGAGGAGCAGAAGAGGATTATGGGAGTTGAATCAGGGCTGGAACTTGTCACACTGCCACATGGACACCAATTACGACAAGATCTGTTGGAAAGGTAAATGGCGCAGTTTGTACATTAAAACATAGAGTATACAAGAAACACATTTCCTTTTCTGTATAAGTTTGCACTGCAGGTTTAATCTCTGAATACTGATGTTTCAAGAAAACATCAAACATTGTTGTCATTTTATTTTAGTACTAAAAGCCTCTGAAATTTTTATTTTATTTTATTTTATCAGTGTTCCACTTAATGTGGATACACCATAAAATATAAACCATTGTTTACAATTTTCAACTGTTGCCTTGGTGATTTGTAGAATAGAACAAGTAACATTTACAATTAACATTTATAAAAATTTATCAGGTCACCTGTCATAAAAACGAGAAAACATACATATTTTAGAAGTCTTTCGAAAACCTTTGGTGTTTATTTGGAAAATAAAGTGAATTCATCTTTCTATACACAAATTTGAGCTCAGCATAACTCAAGCATAACATTAAACCTCTAAAAGCAATCCTTCTGGGATGCTATTTACTATAATTTGACATTTTAATCAAGAAATAATAATGCACTTCACTATTTTTTCAGGTTTTTTTGTGTGAAACTGTCAACAATTATAAAATTATATTTTAGCATTTAATTTTGGTTGAAGATCTTCTACATGCTGGTGTATTAACCATTACAGAAACATAAAAAAAAAAAAACATTGGTTTTCTACTAAAGCATTGGCTTCCATCTCAGAATTGATGAAGGATTATTTAACAGCAGAGAGTCTGCTGAAGGCTCACGTTATCAATCTGTCACTTTTTTTGTAGGCATCATCTCATAGCACTGGGAGTCGCAGTGGACATCCTGGGCTGCACAGGAACTGTGAGCCAACGAGCAACAGTTTTACATAAATTAATCTCATTGGCTCAGGCTCTGAAAGAACACGCCCACAACCTTTACTCCTTCTCAGCCGTCATGAAGGCTCTGGAGATGCCTCAGGTAGGTTGATATGATAGGATATAAACATATACTGTCTGGTAACGTGTGAACTGCAGACATTTACAGACCCCATGTTTTACAAAGAATACCAAAATGCAGTGTGGCTGCAACTACCATTATTTTCATAATATATTAATCTGTTTTGTCCACTATTAATTTAGTAATCCATGATTTGTTGGCGCCCCCGCCAATAGATTTAACTTGCTTTCATTTGATATTTTTTATTTGTGGATTCCAAATGTTTATGATCTTTAATCACTCCCAAGATTTGTTAGCCTTTTCATTTCAACTCCATTTAGATCGAGTTTAATCTAAACACCACACAGTGAGTGATAACTAAGTGAAACTCTGTCAGCTCCCCTTCGCAGTTCTTAACAAATCTCGCAGTTCATTCCCTGAAAAAATAAATTGGTTTCATCTGAAAATGTAGCAAATTTAACCTTATTGCATTCTGTAAAATCAATTCAGTAACTTGGGGCCCAGTACTGAACTTTGCTGTACCACAAGGTGGTGTCATTATGACAAAGATCTACATTATTTGTAAATATATGCAAAAACTAGGTTTTATTTTCCTTACTCGTGTCGTACATTTTTTGTGTGCACATGTGCAGATAGAGCGACTGGAGATGACGTGGCGAGCTCTGCGGAGGAACCACACAGAGAGCGCAGTTTTATACGAGAAGAAACTCAAACCCTTCATGAACTCACTGAACGAGGGAGACGGTAGGTCAAGCGTGACGATCACAGTCCATGTTCACAGTGTGCACACAGTGCACTGAGTCGTCTGTGTCTGTCTGTAGATTCTGTAGTTGAGGGTCCCATAGCCATGCCACACCTGGTTCCTCTGCTGATGCTGATGGAGGGCGACGACCCGGTCGAGGACAGCGACAGAGGCTGTCAGCTTCTCTATGACCTTCTCCAGTCGGCTCGCAGTGCTGCGCTACACGCTCAAGACTATCAGAAGCAGGCTCACGCTGTGCTCACAGGTAAACACATGCATGTGCGCAGACAACGGGTCAGAGGCGGATGGAGTGTTTCCCTGCTCCAACACACCTGATACAAATAGTCAGCTGACCAGCAAACACTGCACAAGCCTGATAACGACCCATTTATTTGAATCAGGTGTGTTGGAGCGAGGAAACTTCTAACACAAACCCACATGCAGGGCAGTGGGTCCTCAGGACCAGGATTGAGAAACCCTGTCCTAATCTGCAATGTAAGACAATTCTGCCCACCAGCACCCTTCCCTGCGACTCTCATATAGTCTCATATATATCATCTCAATACCCTGTCAGATATTAGCACAAAAAATTTGGTTAAGATTCCAAAGTGTGGTTATGGAATCTTAGCTATAGCAGATTTTATTTGCCAGGACATAAATAATCTGTAACTTCTGTAATGTAATACAATTCTGAACCACTGTAATGTTATGTGTCTAATAAACTCCTAAGGGTTTGGCACCTTTTGTGCATGAAGCGGTGCAAGTTACACTGATCCTTTAGTCATTCATTTTGATTTGTACTAAAGTTCTAGACCATGCATGAGTTGTGTTTGTATCTAATCTAATCTATCAATAATTATTAGAAAAGTAGTGTTTTTTTTTATTTGTTGAGATCCTCTTCACATCCTCATAGCTTTTGAAAAAAAGGCGATAAACTGTGACCAATGACTGGAGAGGTTTAAAGTCAGCCAGGTCATAGTCATCTTCAGTAGTTAGCTGTCAGACTGTTAAGGAGAAGAGGTTTTAACTCTCGTCCAAGAGGCTTGTTCAGTTCTGAAGAACCTTACCGTCAACTTAAATCAACCAGTCGCTTACAGCTAACCACTGAAGATGACTGTGACATTTATCTGGACCACATGACAGGATTGGCTTGCAGATCTGTCCACCACATGCCAACCTGCCGACCTTTGCACACGCTGCCTTGTCTTTAAAACAACCTGCAGAAGCTACAGATAACATCTCCCAGTGTTTAGAGGGTTGAGCTTTGATGAAAAAGATAACCAACAGGATGGAGTGTGGTGTATCTACTTTACATTTTCTCTCAAAGTGAAGCCTGCTGCCGACCATTTCAATATAAATCAGTGTGGTAGCTGTTGCCTATTGTCAGATCTGATCACGTCTGTCACTCTGCTCCATCAGGAGGCTGGGAGCCGATCCCCGAGCTGCTCGAGGCTTTCCGCACAGAGTTCGCCCTGCGGCTGCTCTGGGGTCAGTCAGGTGCCATGGCCAGCAGAACAGAGCGCTACGAGAAGTTTGACAAGATTCTATGTGTTCTCTCTGATAAACTGGAGCCCGTGGAGATCACCCCACAACAAACTGACCCTTTAACCTGAGCTGCAGGCTGTGGCCTGTTTTCTCAGAGTAAAAGGTGAAAACATTAAGCAAAGATGAAACAGATCTGTTTTCAGTGGAGTCTGAAGTGAAAGCAAAGACAGATCTCACCTTGGATATCACACAGTCGTACAGGGAAAATCATTTTTTCCCTCATTCAGACTTGTGAAAAAGTATATTAAGTATGTACAGTACAGACCTTTACTGTGAAAAGGACTGAGCTTGATTAATTTCCTTTTTGCAGGAAATCTGAAATTGTTTACCCCAAAAAGTTGCAACTGTTTCCTTTTACAAATGAGCATTTCTGATACTGGAGGCTTCAGAAGAACAACGTGGACATGAGTCATTTCTGTTTGTACACAGGCTGCTGCTGTTGTCTGTACCAAACCACACTGGAAATAGTCTTTTTTTCACGTCAATGTTTTCAATGCAATAAATGAATGTTAACTTTTTGTTGGCATTTTTAGCACGATGTAATATGTTTCATAAATAACACAATCAAGAAAAACACACACCAGAAATTAGGATTTTTTTCCCCAATTTATGACTCAAATGATACATGTAAATACATATGCTTTATTTTTTAAAGTGGATTGTACAATATTACCCCCAAGTGCAGGACAGAATGGTGCAGAAAGAGATGAGTAAACCTCGTCTTTAGCCTCAAGTCTCTACTCAAAACTGGCATTGCTAAATGCTACCTCTGACTTAATTGTTTTCCTCTTATATTCACATATATCAGACACTGAAAACGGACTTTTCAGTGAAGTAGGACACATATTTTGTCCAGCAGTTTAACTTTTATTGATCAATAATAGTTGTAAATGTATATATTGTAGGGTTTTCACAATAAGGGTTAGTGAGCTCATGTACTAGTGTTTTTATGTGGAAGAACCACAAATTATCATCTATATGTTGTCAACAGCATTTTAAACTTATCACATTTTTTTTTTTACCATTCATCACTTGTAGCAGTGAGAAGCTGAGTTTATTTCCTTTTAAACTTGGATTTGGATCTTTTAAAGTGTTACATTTTCGTTAAAGTTTTCGGGTTTTTTGGTTTTTTTTTACTGGCCATCATTGCAGAGGATTTGAAAAGAGTAAGATCGACAGGATAAAAATGTAAAAACCGGGCTGAGCTTCATAAAACCAAATCATGGGAAAGTAAAAATAGTCAGCACACCACTACAGACTGCTCTGACACAAGAGTTCATCAACTTGTTCCTACTGTCTACCTCTGAGTTACACAAAGCCAGTGCTTCATGATGAAGCAATGAACACAGTTCACAAGAATAACAACATTCTGCATTTGAATTTGGACCATTTCAACCACTGTGCTTTTAAATTTCACTGGAAAAAAAAGATTTGCAAACGTGCAAATATTTCGCTGTAGTGGTGAAACCATAATATATCACATATAGATATAAGTAAAATTTGCCCCCCTTTAAAACAAACAAACAAACAAACAAAAACCATAGCATGCCCACACGTACTGTACACTCTTAGAAATAAGAGAAGCGTCCTTCTACAAGGGCTGAGAAAACCGAAGAAAGGGTTTTACAAGGGTTCTTGGTAACACTAGTGGTTCCACTAAGAACCATTTTGATCCAGAGAACCCTTTAAAACCCCTTTCCTGAACAAAGGGTTTTAAAAGGGTCCTTGGTGGAACCCTCCAAAAGGGTTCCAGGTGGAGAAGGGTTCTCCTATGAGGACAAGCCAAAGAACCTTATATGGTTCTACTTAGCACTTTTATTTCTAAGAGTGTATGTCAAAAACTGCTGCATTCATACTGGCTGCTCAAAGAGTTCCTTCCTAACGTACTTTATAAGTTAGAGATAATGTGGGAAACCTCTTGAAATTCACATTGTCAAAATAATGTCCAATGAATTATTTGAAGTTACCCTTAGGTTTCAGGTATTTGACTTTGTCATCGCAAGCCTCCTTTCCCCTGGTGTTTTTCTGCTGAGTCACAGTGGAGTGATATTAAGAAAGAACACAGTTTGATAAGTGTAGACTTTAAGACTCGGACAGCTGACGCATCATATTAGCTGCAGCTTTTGCACTGAGGCAGGATTATTGTAAGATTATTAAGGGAGCGTGTTAATAAAGGATCTCTCCAGACTCTGTGTAAACAGCAAACATTTGCTGTTTTTAAGGGAAGTGTGAGGGACTTATGCACAGGCAATGAGTTACACACAGTAAACAGAGTTTAGTACGCTGGGAGACAGGAGCACCAGGATATGCTTTTTATGCATTAATGTGAACAGGGACAGTAAATAAAATGCGATGTTACCTTGTTAAAAAAAAAAGAGAAAAAAAAAGGCCTAACAATAAATAACGTTCTAACTGCACTATATTTTGTGTATTTGCAGCAGTTTACCATCACAGGCGTTCCTTTCCTTTGTCACTACATATTTGCTGAGGCTGTATTACAGCACATCAGCTGTCCGGGTATTAATAAGTATGAGAGAGCAATGGCAAACAGCTGAAGATAGTCAAAATATAGCGTACATTTAAAAAAAAAAAAAAAAATGACTGCTGTTTTTCCCAGTCGAGCACACTTTTACATGTAATTCATGTCCTGGTTCTCCTGTCTCCTTCTACTCTATGTAACAGTAACTATGCATAAGTACCTTACACACTCAAACTATCCCTTTATTATTCATATGGGCACCTCACTATTGCTTTAAGACATACAAAAAAATGTAAACCCATCCTTTACTGTGACAGTCCACTGAGAGATAAATGTATTTAGTGCACTCTCTATAGAGTAGTGGTTTTCATCCAGTTATAGTCATTAAACATCACATCATACTGATAAAAAAAAAAAAAAATCACATTATCGTGTCAGGAAAGAGGTTTTAGCAGAAAACTGGAGTTGCAAAAAGGAAAAGATCAGCAGGTTATGAGAAACGGCAGCGGGAAAGTGAAGTGGGCGGATACCTTGATGGAAGAAAAGTGTCGTGCGAGGCTACTGAGACGCAGAGCATGCTACACGAGTCCCTATGACTAAAAGTTCAGGTATACATTCAAAAGTTTGGTTTCAAAGACGCTGAAATCCATGGAGAAGTGACAGGTGTGACAGTCTGTGTTCAGAGACGGCCTCTCCTGCCACAGCACAGCAGAGTCGGGGAGTGTGTGATCTGCCGTTTGTGCCTCTATAACAAGCTTTTCAATCAAGCTGTGCATGTCACAGGCTGAGAATAAAGAGGTGGAGCAGAACTCCAATTATAATATGGACTTTGTATTCACCTTTTGCCATCACATGCTTTACGTGTGTGTGTGTGTGTGTGTGTGTGTGTGTGTGTGTGTGTGTGTGTGTGTGTGTGTGTGTGTGTGTGTGTGTGTGTGTGTGTGTGTATTACAGATTGACTTTGACATAGGATGAAGGTATATATCCCTCATCTCCATTCCCTCGAAGGACTCTCATCCAGCCGTCTCCTTTATCCTCCTCCATTACACTCAGCATCTCTCCCTCTGTGACAGTGATGGTGCCCTCACTGTTGCCTGAATACAAACACACATACACATATAAACATATATATATATATATGTATGTATGAAAAAATGTCATTATATCTATGCATTATAAAGAGAAATTTGAATATTAAAATATACCGTCGAAGGTGTATAGAGCCGTGCACTGGCCAATGGGAGCCTCCATGTCGTCAAACTCATCGTCAAATTCTGTGTAGATGTTATGGGTCTGGTTGGCTGCTACGACACTGGAGATACATATAAAGACAGAAACATTTATTGCATCACACTAATATAATACCTGGCTAAGCTCACAATTTAACATAAACCACAGTATCTGTGTTATAGGTCAAGTGTCACAGTGTTTCCTCTTTACATAACATTTCTATGTATGTATATATATATATATATATATATATATATATATATATATATATATATATATATATATATATATATATATACATATACATATATATATATATACATATACATATACATATACATATACATATATATACATATATACATATACATATACATATATATACATATATACACTTAGGCCACCATTAGATTTGTTGTTTTAGCAATGCTATAACGACAATAGAGGATAACTATTTGTGTCCAGCCATGGCAAAACCGGTCACAAGTCATAACACATTTCTGAAAGTGTGATTTCTAAGCTTTCCAACAATGTCCAACACATGCAAATATGATAATGATAATATTTGAAGAAGATATGGCCATTTGAATGTAGGCACTCCTCAAACTGCTTTAGGGAGAATTTTAGCCTCAAGGATTTGCAACTTCTGGGAGCCAAGAGACAGAATCATTTCTATTTCACTTTACTGGAACAAATCCAAAAAATATGTATGCAGTTTTTTGTTGTTTTTGAAAAAAATAAAAAACATCCTCTTCAGGTGTCAAGTATTTAGCGCAATCTACCAGCTTTAAGTCTCATCACTTCATTCTAAATGCCAATGATCGCAGAATTTGACAGACAGAAAAAAACAACAAAACAGTCATTTTAGTATTTTGGTAAATTCATGGCAGTCTAATAGCAGTAGATGTCTGACAGCAGAAAATATGCTCCTTACAGTACAGATCACAGCTTCTAACTTAACAGGTAACACAACAAGACAGCGGTAGCTTTGTTCTCGTTTAACAAGAAAATGCATGGGAGCATTTTGCAAAATGTCAAACTATCCCTTTAAATCCAGGCCTTACCCATGTTGAGTATTATTGTTGATTGTGTTGGCAGATTCTTCTCCTCCCACTGCTTCTGACAGCCACGACTGTAAATGACAATGAGTCCGTTAACACGGTCGATAAATCTATATTCTCGTCTGCATGTATATTCGGACACGGCAAGTTGTCCAGTTGCCTGTCTTAGTCGGACTATGGCCTTAGTTCAATTATACTTTGCATGTAAATGTGAGTGTAGCTGGTAACTGTAAATTAAAATGTAATCCGTCATCTATGTGCACGTGTGTGTTGACCTCATATTTGGCGAGCTCCCCCCTCAGGCGCCCTATGTTCTGGGCAGTCTCTGTGATCTGAGGCTCCAGACTGGACGGGTCTCCCATCGGTGGATTCTGCTCGTACACACCCTTCATCTTCTCCAGTGCTTCACTGAGGTCAAAGCGGGACAGAAAAGTATTATTACTCTGGACATGAAAGCAACTGATTGAGGAAGCTTCTCTCTCCGCTGCAGCACTGCTGATAAGGTGGGGAGGGCTTCACAAAATTGCTAAAGGGACCTGTCCAACTATAGTGTGCTTTAGGAAGAATTTATTTCCATAGCAACCTCGTCCTAAGACATGGCATCCACATGTGTGGACATCACATTTTAGGTTGTCAATACCATAATACTTCATTTTGGGGCCCGATGTCCACATACAAGGACACTTGCGTTGTAATCAAGTGGTGTCAGAAGAGTAAAACACACTACAAGTAAAATCCAAGATGGTGGGAGACACATCGGAAAGTTCAGATGGCCAACACAAACGTCAACAAGGAATGCTTAGTCAACGATCTACTATGCTGCTGAACATGTGACAGAGGGACTTGGTTTTGTTGAAAATGTTAATACCTTAGCGTAAATGTTAGCAACAATATGCGAGTATCAAAATGTAGTTTGGGGAGATTCTGGTTGAAAATAACAGTTTACAACAATACAAACAGATGTAGCTGGTTTTATCAATAAAAATAAATGTATTTTTATTGGATTTTTCTCATAATTTTATTTCCAGAGCGATTTCTCTGTCAAGAGCAGAGCAGCTACTGGGGACAATTGTGGAAGAATAACTCAGACGTGGAAGATTTGTCTGACATCAATGATCCCGTGAGGGATGCTGATTATCAACCCCAGTCAGGAGGACAGTGATGGGGATGAGGACCTCATTCAACAGCCCACTGAGCCCAGCAGGGGACCTAAATGTCTCCGTGGTAAAAATGCTGGTGAATTGTAACAAGAGTGTACTGTGATCGGTTCTTCACAACCATCCAAGGCGTGGAATGAATGATGAAGACGCAGGTGTGTGTGTGACTGGTACAGTTATGAAGTGCACTGCTGGGGTAGCAGAAGCTACCAACAGACAAAACAACGAAAAAGGCTGAAAGAGGTACCTCAGCACGAGCTACCACTGGAGATGGAAAGATGTCTGCAGTGAAGTGGTATGACAATAAACTGGGTTTGATGATCTCTGTTATTCATACTACACAGCCAGAAGACACCTGCAAGGGATGGGACAAGAAACTGAAACGATATACGACTATCTCACGACCAAGTATTGTACGTGAATACAATGGCAAGATGGGTGGGGTTGACTTGATGGACAGAATGATGAGCGATTATCGCATGAGCCTCCGCACTAAGAAGTGGACACTGCGGATGATAATTGATTAATTGATCTTGCTTTAGCCAACAGCTTGTTGCTGTACTGCAAAGATCTTACTGTGTGTGGTACACCAAAGAAGAAGAGCATCATGCAGTTCCTTGAATTCCGTATGGAAGTAGCTAAGATCTTCTTGGTCCAGTGTGACAATGGTGTACCAGAAGACGTGACAGGCCTTTTGGAACTGGCGGAGAAAGCAGAACTTTTGCCGAACAAGGGAAAAGAAGTCCAGTGAAAGCAGAGCGCCATGTCTCAATCTGCAGGCGGGGGGGGGGGGGGCTACTGCACATCTTCCAGAGGTGGTCAATCTGAAGAATGCAGCATGCTGTAGAACGACAGGCTGCTCTGGGAAAACCTACGTGCAGTGTGTTTCATGCAAGGTGATCCTGTGCGTGCAAGCGGATCGCAACCGTTACACATCCTTTCACACATTGGTGTGAACGTGTTTCTACGTAAAAAAAAAAAAAAAAAGGCCACTCCTAGTTTGATGAACGTCTTCTTTTTGCACTGTGGTCAGTCAGGAAAAAAACACTGCTGTGTTCAAAATAGTTTTGCATTTTATATCACAATGGTGACTTCATTGTTCGGTGGAAATTCAGACCGAGTGTACCTGTATGTGCACATCATTTATTCTCATCAACTCCATCATGTCAAAAGATAATGCTTAGTTTTTATACTACAGATCCCAATAAGCCCAAATAGCAATGAGAAATAAAAAAATGCATAACACGCAAACACTTTGGTCTTGCTTGTTATGCATTTATGCATTTTGTTATTCAGGAGGTTAAGCATAATGTAAATAAAGTGATCTGAAAGCGGGAGAAAAATACTTATTCACCTCTGCGAACAGCTTTTGCAAATCCTGTTCTGATAGGGAGACTCTGGGGAGACTCGGACCAATTACAGTTCATTTCTATTTCAACTAATCTGTGGTGAAAAGTCAAGTAATCACCAACATCCATATGATTCACAATCTGTTCATTGTGAATATTTTATACCTGACCTTTAAGTAGTCTGTCTAATATTGATGAGACAAACACCCAAACCTCTGATGGTGTTAAAAATGTGTGTGTGTTTTTTTTTCCACAGACGGTTGTGATAATTATTGGTTATGTTGTCACCTTTGATCCTGTAACTTCTGCAGCTCCTTGGCGATTTCATCAATCTTCGCTTGCAGCCTCTTCTTCCTCTGCTCTGGAGGAAGGTGAGAGAAATCTTCTGCAGCCGGCGGCTACGCACACACACACACACACACACACGCAGAACACATGCAGACAATTAAATGACCTGAACATCCTGTACTGAAAACAACACTCACCACCAGATGTCACTCCTCAGCCTCTCTTTCCTGCCTATACAACATCTACAGTCTGATTTAAAGGTTACATAAATCATGTTCACTAAACAATATGAAGCCACACAACTATTCTGTGATAAAACACATTGATCAAAATCAAATAAGGGAGAAAACACAAAGATGGTGAGAAATATGAACTATGAATATCAGAAAATTATATGAACATCTCAATTAGAAAGAGACAATTTAAGACCCACTTCTCGTGTGATGCCATAACAATGTTCATTTAGGAAAGTTAGATTCAAATTTGTAATTTTTAAGTAAAGGAAATAAGGGGGAAAAACTAATTATTTCTAAATGACATGACATGGCATCACAGAGTAAGATTTTTTGGTTTGAAGATAAATTTAATGAAGCGCTATCTGCCAGCGGAAAAAATGCATTTGATTAAAAAAAAAAAAAATGATAATAATAATAAAGAGTAACTGCACCCAGATGATTCAATACTGCTTGCACTGCCATCAACTACTGAGGTATATGTTAAAGAAAACAATGGATTTATTTACCATGTGAATTAATAATAAGAACTAAACGTTTTTAGTTCTCAACAGACTTGAATTTAAGGGAAGCTAGCTTAGCTTGTTAGCTCTTATTTAAACTCATGGTAAGTGGTTTGTGGACAGTTATGGTTATGGTCCCGTTAGCCACTGAGCTAGCACAAGATTGTGCCTGAAAATACAGTTACAGATATCTGCAATTCAGTTTTTACTCGTCAAAATGATGTCACCTTTTCCATTCATGTGTATGGGGGCTATTGTAGATATCTACAATTCAGTCGCAGATATCCCCGACTCAATTGTAGATATCTCTGAAACTTAATTGACGATAATCTAAAAAGCACAATGTAAATATCTTCAAATGAAAGACATATGGAACTCGAATTGTGATTAGTCATAACGACGTTGTAGATATCTGAAATTGGAATTAAGAGTTCAAGACATCCGCAACACTGCAGATATCTATAATGACAAACCCCATACACATGAATGGCAATCTGCAGTTTGAATCATACTCGTACAAAGTGAATTGCAGATATCTGTAACTGTAGTTTTATTTCGGTAGTGAATATCCTGTCTAGCAATTAAATGTCAGAATGGCTTGCCATAACCACTTGTTGAGTGTCTCAATTTTAGGCATCTGACGTTAAATCTAGACCCCATGGTTCTAAAACTGGAGGAAATCCAGAAAAACTGTTCCACCGTCTATACCAGGGTACGTGAGGTGAGGAATTTTGACCAGAGTACGTAGAAAACATCTTCATCTAATTTTAATAACTTTAATGACTGAAATATATTTGCCGATTGGCGACAATAGAGTTACTTTGCGATAATAATGATGTCTCATTGTGGTACTTGGAATTAAAAGTTAAGGAACCACTGATCTAGGAGAAACATTTTATATGTCCAACAAGGACTCGGTTTGTCTGTAACCAAATGCCCCCCCCCACCAAAAACTATTAAAGGTGCCATATGTAAGAATGTGGCCAAAAACGGTTACTACATTCAAATTCAAAATACCAAGGTCTTTTAGGTTTCATTTTCTGGCGTAACTGGCAACCCGTGGTTGCTCGGCAGCTGAGACTCTACTGACCGCAGTGATTGGTAGACGGCGGTAGGTGGCGCCACATGCCAAAAGGTGATTTCAAAACATACACATTTGCAGTCTGCAAAATATTTTTTTTAATGCAAATATTTTGTCTGTACTGTTGTTGTTGGTGAGTTCAGTTTGTTATATGAACATTATTCCTGAGTCTCTGTGACATATTAGGAGGATTTTATGGCCAGTTGCTTTAGATTTATTACATAATGCACCTTTAAAATCATTTATTGTTCAGAAACAAATTATTTTCTGATAATGGTGTTGGTGTTGCATATTTCCAGCCACAGAGGTCAGTGCAGCACAGTCTAGTGTGGAGTTACTCTTCCCACATTATTACGCCTTTAAAAAAGAAAAATCCAGCACCAGGACAGTTACATAAGCACCTTTGAAGTTTACCCTCTATATGTAACAATAACGAGTGTTACCATGTGCTTTTCAGCATGAGATATCTAGACGGAGAGAAATGGGAGACAGTGTGAGATACAGTAGGTGTTCAACAAACATGCCCCACGGGTGAGACACTTCACAAAAACAGGATGTTAACTTTGTTTTTTACGAGAGCATGGGCAGCAGAGCAACACTGTCAAAATAAAAAAAAATGCACAATAATGCATGGATGAGATGGATGGAAACACAACATCGAGTCAGCCGGGGCTGGGGCGGTCACTCACCAAGCAAGTTCTGCGTAATATTTTTAACGTGGAAATCCGAGGTTTGACAGAGCGGTTGAACTCCCTCAGAGAGAGAGAGAGAGAGAGAGAGAGGGGGGGGGAGGGAGAGAGAGAGAGGGGCTGCAGAGTGGGAAAGGGGATGGGGGAGAGAAAGATGGAGGGGTGAACTGAAGTGGGGAGAAGAAAAAGAGACAAGGCGGAGGAAAATAAAGAAATGACACTGGTAATGAAAGGAGGAGAAGAGAAGAAGAAGATTTTTTTTTTTTTATAAACCAGCAGATAAAGCTTTGAAGAGATAAAGCAGTGTATTGGGGCAAGTCTGTGCAGCAGACTGGAATTAGAATTGGCCCCTGAGGGCAACAGGGTGGTGGGGTAAGACATGAATGGAATGTGCGCCGTGTTTTATGTGTGTGTGCGTGTGTGTGTGTGTTTGTTTCAAAGCATTATTAAGAGGCTATCACTGTGTCACTCCTGCAGAAAGATAAGAAACATCTGTGCCCTGCTCTTCATCATAGATCTGACCGTTGGTGATTTCACACGAAAGTTTTTTTTCAAGCTTCAGCTCTTGCTTTAACATTTACCTGGAGTGATTTGTCAGGTCTTCAAACCAGAAAAAAAACAGGTTTATCCACAGTCAGCGGTAACACGATACCTTGTCTTTTAAGTGTTTTGACCCTATGTTGTATTGTTGCATTTTTCCCTCTTTTCTTCAGCATCTCATATAACTTTACTGTAGTCAGCCAGTTTTCTGGGTAAGAGGTAAGAGCACAACGAATAGACACCAGGGGGCGACTCCACAATCACAAGTGTTTGAATGGAGATTAATAATGGCAGTAAACATTTTTCCTGAGGAGTTAAAGGCCTCAATCAGTAATTTAATCTCTTCTTGTTCCCATTTAAAACAAAATGGATGATAAAGCATGGCACATATGAGTGTGACACCAGTGTGATTGACAGCTGGTTGTAAATTGTGAAGCTTCAAAACAAGAGTACAGATTCTGTTGGTTGACGTAAGAAAGAAAGTCATTCTCTCCCACAGACAACACCGCTGCCTACCACAAAGATTAGCATCAGACCTGATTTATACCCCGTCGCTTTATACGTTTGATAACGTATAAAAGATAAGCAACGTTTCTGTCTTTTATGTAAAACCACATACTTCCTACTTTACTCATAAGACCCTGAGTTTGGTCATTACGTCAAAGTCGAAATTGGAGACATTCTGACAAATTCTATCCCTCAATACATTAAAAAAAATCAATGTGATAAATCAGACTTTAGTTGGTAACGCACAACCAGTCCTTGTTACCATGACTACAGTGGTTTTTACACTTTTCGAAGTGACTGACCAATCACAGCAGACGCTGTTTTGCCACAGTAATGTTGACCTTTTGACTCTTCCTTTTTTACTAAACCGTTCACATTTGTGCTAAATCTTGTCTGTATTGATTTCTTGGATTGAGGCCAAAATGTGGTTCGTATGGTCGCGGTGACCTCGACCATTGACTTTCAGGTTCGATGAAGTTCCCCGAAGTTGTTTCTGGAGAAAACGGACGAACGACAAACGGCTTGACAAACATGTCTTCAGGACAGGTTGCACGGCACAGTGACATAAAAACATTTGGATTCAGGTTTAGTGTCGGTTTAATTTGTTTTGCAGGATTTCACTTGACAATAATTTAATTTAACAGCATCCATGTACGTCACTGTAGCTTATTGTGTCAGATTGTTTATGTCAGACTGTAGATGTTGCACATACTGTGCATTCTTCAAATTAGTGTTTGTGTTTAATGTTTAATCAATGTGTTATGAACGTAATTATGCTTCTATTAACATTCATTTCTGTCTAATGTATACTCTTTTGCATTGTTTTGTTTTGTTTTTATGCAGTGATTACTATGGCACACAAATGTCTAAGTATATTTTTGTATAAGGCTAAAGTAAGGATTTTAAGGCGAACTTCATTAATTGGTTTATATGGTTGAGATTCAAAGGGAGATTTAGCCAGAGAACAACACGTTAGCCCAGATAGATCACAGCACAGCTGAAGAACAGGATCCAAACAGGACAGTGAGGATATTCAGGTTGTCAAATGAAAGCAAAGCAGTAACAGTGAGGGGAGAGGCCACGAGGATCTCGTCTATGACACGCTGCACTTCATATTCAAACTTGAACAGAGGTGTGTTCACCTTGTGCTTCTTGCTGAAAGGCCAGAGCTTGGTGCGCACTTTGGGTGGGTGGAGGCTGGAGTCAGAGGTCGCTGGTTTGATTCCCTGGGTATAATCTTCAAAATCCACATCTCCGGGTCGTTCAAAACCGGACTTGTGCTGCTCTATGAACAGGATCGAGTCCTGCGGGGACACAAAAACAGAGAGGGACACACACTCACATCTCAGCGACAGACGCAGTCAGAATTCAACCGTGTGAGCCCATGTAACAATAAACGGAATAAGCAATAGGAGCATAAAAGAGAATGTGGACGTGTAGAAATGAAATCCAACCATCAAAAAACATACTATAAACCACAGTACATAATCCAGGTTATAATAAATTGTTTTTAATTGCAAATAATTGCAGAAAAATTCTATCATTTTGCAATTCACAAGTGCTTTTAGGTCCATATTAACATGTAAAGCAACTCTAAATGATACACAGTCTCTCAGCAGCTGTGGCTTCATTTATGTTTTTATTTCACTTCTAAACTGATTGATCAACAGTATTTTTCCTGAAGTCGTGTCATTGTGTTTCAGTTGAATTTATTTGCACACGGGACAGTTGACACTGAGACTTTGCTGCTGCTCGCAGGAGACACACTTTCACTTTCTATCTCCGCCTGCTGAGACGCCTGCTCTCCGTCTCCAAATGCAGCGTAATTATTTCCACAATTTGGAAACTCAGAGGAAGAAACAATGCTCCATGATGTTTGAATTGTTTTGAATCCAGTGTGCAACATTTAAGAAGGTTTATTGGTAAACACTGAATACATAAGTATGTTTGTAAAAAACTTAAAATCACTTAAAAAAACGCAAATTGTTTGGTTTTAGCAAACGCCCTTTTTATGCTTAAAAGCACTTGGGAATGGGAGGTTTGAGCGTTTGTTACAATCAGCCGATCAAAATCAAGGGAAACGGACGGTTTCGCTTTATCCAATTTAAAGTTGTACTATTTGACTGCACACTTATCTATTCTCGCATGGTGGAAGAAGGGTCCTCCTTCTGAGGCAGGCTTATGCCCTGCATGGTTATGTACGGAACAGATGTTTTGCTCTTCTTAACAGTCCCACTGCTGTTAAAAAGGCATGCTTTAATAATAGTTTTGTGATAAGAAGCAGATAAAACATTACATTGATGCTCCAAAAACCTACAAAGACACCCCAATAATATTGGGAGTGGTTTTCACATATTATGTGAAAACCATTCCTTTTCACCAGGTCTGACTGACAGTGCTTTCCTCCTCTGGAAGCCGAGAGGCATTTGCAACATGATTTATATATTGATGGCGTTTTAGCAACATATCCCCAACTTGTAGCTAAATATGATATTCCTAAATCTGGCCTTTTTAGATTCGAAATTACGTCAGGATGCATTTACCCAACTTTGAAACTCGGGTAGAGCATGAGGCCCTCGAGGCAATATACAAATTTGACCCCGGTGCTAAAAGGGGCTGTCTCGTTCTTTTACCGGATTACCGGATCTACGACTGGCAACTTGGCACACTCTTTTTGGTTATGCAGTAGATTGTATACATACTGGAAAAGTATGGGAAAGGAAGGGATTAGTTGGTTCATTAATGTGTTGATCACCGTGAAACACCTTGATAGATGTGTCTGTCATTGAACTCGTTTTGGAACTTATTTATTTCAGTCATTTTATTGCCGTGACAGTGGCTTATGTTATTATTATTGTATCTTACTTATGATGTGCTGATCTTGTTCTGGTTTTTTGTTTTATCCGTAGTTTTGGGTGGGAACCTTTGTGACAATCTACAGTTGAATGTCAATAATTCTCCTTCATCATGTGGGCATAAGCACAGAGAGATGGATATATAGCCCTGCAAACTCACAACATTTACCTGTTTCTCGTTGATTTTCGTGCCCGCCGCAGAGATTCCCTCTAAACACTTGGAGATGATGGGCAGCACGTTCTTTTCGATGTCTGAAAACTGACAGTAGCCCTCCGCCAGTCGCCGGATCCTCCGCTCATCCATGTCCTGCAGTTTCTGTTCACCACACAAACACAAGACAACCTCATCCAATTTCACATCATAGTCACAGCATCTGCATTAACACTTGAAACATCCAAATAAGCGAAGATTCTGGAGAAACTAGGTTTGGTTGTTGTCTGTGTGTCACTTCCTCACATTGAAGATCTGCGGTGTCTCTGTGTAGTAGAAGTAGTTTTGCTCCTTGTTGTATTTCTGCAGCTGCGACGCGTAGTCGTTCCTACACTCCTCCGCCGTGTGCACGCGGGCGTGGGCATGCTGCCTGGCCTTGAGAGTGAAGGACAGATGGAGCAGTGGTAAGGAAAGGGAGGGAAGGATCAAAGGATGCAGGCGAGGGAGAGAGGAAGAGATGCAAAACAAAATGCAAAGAGTCAAGGAGAGACAACAGTGGAGTATTTTTACACGTTCTCAAAATCAAAGTGGTAAAACATTCATTCTTCAATGTTTTTTCCTTACTTTCTCAACATCCAGCTTTGTGGCATTGACGTCGTGTTCGGTTTTCTCTGCTTGTTGCGTG
Source organism: Microchirus variegatus (assembly GCF_963457635.1). Lineage (NCBI taxonomy): Eukaryota > Metazoa > Chordata > Actinopteri > Pleuronectiformes > Soleidae > Microchirus > Microchirus variegatus. The sequence continues at coordinate 6,193,861 of NC_139824.1, forward strand.
GCCTTATCTGCTTCTGCCCATTCTTTGGCAAAGCGCTTCTTAGTCTGCAGGACACACACACACACACACATTCCCCTTAATAGACATGAATGAAAACATTAGTCCTCAAATGTAACTATAAGAAAGTGTAGGGCTGGTTTCACACTGGATGCATGTGCGGTGCATGACGGCAGCATCGCTGCTCTGCTGCGTCTCATGGTGACATTCACACCTGGTGTCCTGGGATGGATTACAAGCCAGTGGGCCCCCACCTCAACACACACACACACACTGGTTCTGTAAGAGATTTCTGAAGCCTCTTTCTGCTTTCGCCAGATATCCATTTATCATTTGTGTGGATCTTGAAGGTTTGTGCGGCAACAGTGCTGGAGCTCTGTGTTTGCGTAACGATACTGAGAATTGCAGAGATGCGTCGTCTGTGGTTGTGTGGCTCAGAGGATGGACTCGCGGTTTGTTCAGCAACGTTTTGCTGACAAAAGCCCAAACCTACATGTGGTGCCTCCGTCAGGAGTCAAACCAACTTGGACAATTGTATCCCTGTGTGTGCATTGATGAATCTTAAAAAGTTAGGAGTTTTAGACTTGAAGTAACTACAAACTCTTACCAGTAAACGCTTTTTAAAGAACAAGCATTGTTAAATATCTGTGGAACCACTACGTTTTTTTCTCTCCACTGATGCCAAGTGCTTGCTCATTGAGTGAACTGTTGAATGTAATAAGTTAACACGTGTGACTAAATCAGACTCAAGGCATCGCACAAGCTTCCAGTGTGAAGTGATAACGTTAAAATAAAAAAAAGATGTACAACAAAATCTATGTGCATGATAAAAAAAAAAAAAAGGTCTGTAAGAAAACAGATGTTTGTTAAAAACAGCATCGACAGGTGACTCACACTTTCTAGTTGTTTAAAGCTGCTCTCTAGAGTCTGCTGGGCCTTTTTTGAATCCGACAGGTGCTGAGAAAGCAAGAGGTCACAGTAAATGTGCTGCAGTGTGAGGTGAAAACACACCAGAACCTAATAAGAATAATAAAAACAGTTATTTGTCAAACTCCCACTTCCTACAATCCTCCCATTTCTCTTTCCTCCCTCCTCCTCCCTCCTCCTCCCTCCTCCTCCTCCTCCGTCTCTCACTGTTTTCCGTTCTTGTTTGAGATCCTGCAGATACTTGGTGAGTTCGACACAGATGCCGGTCATCATGTTTTCAGCGATGAGCTCCCGTTGGCCGGCGAAATCGTTCAGCTCGTTCAGGATCTCCTGGAATGACGCGTAATTGCTGAATCTGCCGCAGGAGAAATGAGACGATTGAAACAAATCATCTTGTGAACCAGGAACAACCAGCATTTAAGTAAAAGAATCTTCGCTAACATCCAAATGTTATTAGCGCAAACTTTCTGAAATTGAGAAAGTCTCTAACTTGCAGTCTTGTTCGTCCTTGCTCCCTCGTTTGCCATATTTCTTTGACAGACTCCTGTTAAGACAGTCAAAAGCACAAAGACATGAATATACAATAACATCCATGATTCTATTATATGTTTGAGACACATTTACATTTTTGAAAACAAATGAACAAAACAACACTTTTACAAATCCAAAAACATATTAAAGCTCCCATAGAACGGAAGTTCCAATCAACGCTATTCTTTTGGTGTGTATCTGCGCCATTACCTCGTTTATGAAGCCCTGAAGGTTCGGAACAAACAGTTCAGCCACTGCTGAGAACGCTGTGTTTTATTGTAATCGATTGTAAATCTATTGCTCAGCGAGATTTCTGAAAAAACCCAGTCCGGTTACATAAATCCAGGTGCGTACATTGAACCGCAGAAGAAGAATAATGTCCGTTGTGGAATAGTTTCACAGCGACAGTGTCTTCTGACTCTGGGTCTGACTCCGGGTCAAAGTCATAAAAGGGACTGCGGCGGAGGTCGTGAAGAAGCTATTTTTAAACATTGTTAAAACAATGTTTTGATAATGAGGAGCAGTGCATCCACCATTCCAGAGGGGGGAGCTGCACTTATGAGAGCGGGTGTGCTAATTACATCACTTCCAGGTATTGGCCAATCACAAGACAGTTGGGAAAGCTGTCGTTGCCTGGCCAATTACAACACAGTCTGTCTTCTGGGGTTGAGATTTATGTCTGAAACAGCACGGCTGAGGAGAGCTTCAGTGAGGAGAGATTTCTATCAGCTCATTTACAGCAACAAGGAGGTTTTTGACCATAAAAACACGTTAATGTATGTAAGAAGACCTCCATAACTTGCATTTATGTGCAATCCACTCTATGTGAGCTTTAAATATTTCTGTCAAAAAGAATCGCATCAAGAAAGAATCGACCAATTGCAGCATTTGGTACATTCCCTTTCCGTAATGACTGTGCCTTTGGTAAATTTGTTTAGGGATTTGTAAAGGTGTTTCACATTTTGTAAATTTGTTTAAACTTTTGTTAGTTTATTTAGGGATTTGTAAAAGTGTTTCACATTTCGAAGTAATGGTTTGCACTTCCAGGTTACTGTAAAAATGTCTTTTTACACAGGACTGGAGGCACTACATCCTCCACAAAACTGTCCCCCATCATCACATTGTCAACCATATTTTAAAATTGAATTATCTATATTTAGTGTCAGAATATCCATAAATCATATTTCACGAAACAATGAATCAATATTTTTTTCTCACAGCCCTAATAAACATGCAGAAAGAATTCATGGCACAAACCTGAGTTGCTTGGCGTAGCTCTGTTCTATCTCCGTCCGTTCCTTCACAAACTTAATGTAACGCTCCACCAGGTCCAGGCCTGACTGCGTATGCTTATCGATGACATCATACTGGTCCTAAAAGAGGAAGAACACATTTTTACAAACTTGTGAGTGTGTGCTTGTATGCAGCTAATCAGTATAATCCCCAAGTTGAAGTCTTCAAAAAACTCAAAGGACATAGCAACCAGTAAAATCCAACAGGAATATTGAGGGGGGGGGGGAGGGTATTATTATGATATAATAATAATAATCTGGTTGTTCAGTACAGTTCAAGCAACGTATACAGCGCTGTGCAAACATCTTAGGGCATCACCAGCTCTGATGTCAAATTCTGTGATCATTACCATTTTGGATTGACGAATGATGTGACTTAAAGTTTGATTTAAAAACCTCCGAAAACCTAGAGCTGAAGACTGTTCCACAACGTGGGGGCACGGAAAGAAAAGGCACTTCAAAAAACTCAGAACTATCCCTTTAAAGGTGCATTATGTAATAAGCAACTGGCCGAAAAATCCTCCTAATATGTCACAGAGACTCAGGAATAATGTTCATATAACAAACTGAACTCACCAACAACAACAGTACAGCCAAAATATTTGCATTAAAAAATTTTTTTTTGCAGACTGCAAATCATGTTTATGTTTTGATATCATCTTTTGGCATGTGGCGCCACCTACCGCCGTCTACCAATCACTGCAGTCAGTAGAGTCTCAGCTGCCGAGCAACCACGGGTTGCCAGTTACGTCAGAAAACGAAACCTAAAAGACCTCAGTATTTTGAACTTGAATGTAGTAACCGTTTTTGGCCACATTCTTACATATGGCACCAAAAATGAAATAATAATAATTGAAATAATGAGTCACGTTAACAGACCCTATGGTTTATTCTTAACCCTTTAACGCCGAGCGCATCGCAGACATGTTGTATCACCGTAATTACGCGACAGTTTGTGCTATCTGAAAAATTCCAAAGCTGAAAAGCTGGTTATTGAGGTAATTTCACTCGCACGGTTGCAGGAAGCCAGCGAATCAGCATCTTTGTCACCAGAGAGGGAAAAGAGGGACAAACGCCTATAAATATACATATATATATGAGTATATTTATACACAGTAGATACAGTTTCCATTGTTTGGTCTGTTTTTGGACATTGAGACAAAAACTCTTTTTATTTTAAAGATAGTTTTATGCTGTTGAACTTTCAGATGTAACACTTGAAATCGTTTGTTCACATACACCTACAGTGTTTGGTTTTTTTCCTTCATTTTAAACTGCCAGATATTGAAAGTTATTCTGGAAAAATGGGCAAAAGCACTTACTCACAGGACATTTTCAGGCCCTTTTATGGTTAAAATAAGCAACAACAAAAAAAGGCCAGATGGACATTTTGAGGCTTAGGTGTTAAAGGGTTAAACATTAGTTGTTTTTAATCACAAAATAATCACTATGTTCTATGTCCTATGAGATAAAAAAATAAATAAATTAAGATAAAAAACATAGTAGTAGAGCAGGAATTCCATTTTCATGAGTGGATTTGCCACAAATAGAAAGTCTTCAAATAACTCAGCACACAAACACACACACACACACACACACACACACACACACACACCCACAGAGTCTCCTCCCTTCTCTCGAGCTCTCACACAGGTAAAGAACACAAAGGTGCAGTATAGAATAAAAGTGAATACAGGGCAGGCACTACTCTGCTTTCAACATTCCTTTTTACAGACATTCATGCCTTCAAAACACACACACACACACACACACACACACACACACACACACACAGAGGTTTGCACAGCTAGTCTTCTTAGGACACTGCAGTGACTTCCATTCATTTGGACGGCCTGAACAAGGCCTTATCCCTAACATTAACCACAACAAACCACAATTTAATGTCAGCACAATTTACATTTTAGCCCTAGACATAACAAGTTCCTCAGAAATGAGGTGCTGCCTCGTCAGGACCAGGTTTTGGACTCCGTGAGGACTACTGGTCCTGACAAGGTCGTAACTACAGACACACACACACAAACACACACACACACAGAAACTGGTTGAGCAGGTAGCATTTGTCCTCTCTGTCCACACAGACTTACACATACACAGAGCCCTGACGCTCAGCAAAGACCTCACTGTAAAATGTGACCACAAATCCAAACAGAGAGGACACAGAAGAGTGTGGACGCACTAATAACAGGGCGGTTCTGTTGTTGTGTCTCTTGTGAAACACGCAGTTAGACTGGACTAGGTCTACACTGTGTGTTGTTACCTCTGAAAGGACCTTTTCCGGCATAAACTCTGACCAGTGGTCCTCATGGAGACCAAAACCTGGTCCGAACGAGACAGGACCTCATTTCTGAGGCTGTGCGTGGAGGCTACACTGAGCCAGCGACACAGATTCTGCGTCCTCAGAGGAGAAGGGACCTTAATTCAGATCCTACATTAACACAGTTAGCAAATGTCCTGGATATGAGAGCATGAGCAGGAGGAGGAAGGAATGGGAGGAGAAAACATAAGGAGGGGGGGGGGGGGGCGGTGGGCAGTTTGTCACTTTCCTGCTCCAGGAAAGAGAAACATCATGTGGCCGAGAAACAACATGCTGATCTTGACGGTGGGTTTTAAGAATCCATCTGTGCCCGCACACGTTTCCCACTTCAGTTGCAACAAACCAGTACTTTTGTGAAAATAAATCTGCATGTATGTAAAAGAGGAGGAAATAGTGATACTAACACAGAGAGTGTTCAGGAATGAGATAATCATTAGCTCAGTGCAAACCTCCGCCCAACCACTGACAGTCCCAGGGGGTCTGTCCAGACTCTGCAGCCAGATGGACTCAGCTCGTCCCACCCCTCTGTGTGACGAAACACAGCCGTGTTCACTGATCCTGGCTGCTCCAAGTCAGACTTTACTTCATATCAATCACGGCGAAAGACACCAATCAACAGAATGCACCTCGTATGTGTGGTCATTTACTAAAGTGGGACTATTTATCTTTCTGTATTTATTTTACAAATATTGAAAATATTAGAAATATTAATGATTGGGATTTCACTCGAAGTGAAACACAAATTATCTCAATAAAAATATTCACCATTTACATTAATTCATTAAATGCTGGATACACGTCAGGCTCCATTCTCAGAGCATGTGCTCTACAACTGTGTTTTTTTGTTTTTTTTTGGACAGTTCACAGTCTCGAGTCTCTAGACAATGACAGGAAACAAGGGCAGAGAGAGAGCAGGGTAGAACAACAGTAACAAATAATCCCATGACCAGGAATCAAACTGTGGATGTTGCAGTCATGTGTTATGCCAATGGATTACCACACGTGTGCTGTTTTAATGAAAAGTACACAAATTATAGAGGAGTGGGCAGCTGCAGCGCAAATACATTTAGTTATTTACAGCTGACAATCCAACACTTGTGATACCAGCGAGCAGAACTTGCTAAAATACCCATTTCCTCTCTTTTCCACTATACAGTTCCAGCATGACTTTGTTCACAGAATGGTTCAGTACTTCCTGCATGACCAGAGCACAGATTCAAAGTCTCTGAACTGAAATACAGCAGCAGGGGTTGCGATGTGGTTCGCTGCTCACAATCGCAGGCTTTCAGCAGTGCTGTCGCTAAATAAACCAGACTCCTTCAGTTATGATGTTAGACGTTTCCTTGCTAAATGTTGGAGATAACCTATTTCTTCAAGTTAAACTAGTTCCCTGGTGTCCTAATGAACATGTCTGTGACATGCTTTGGTCAAAATACCGTAAGGATGAAGCACCACAGCAGTTCAATCACCCTGCCAAAACAGCCCTGTTCAGAACGCTCCGTTTAGTAGTATCTCTTTAGGTCCACCTTAAATCCACCTTAAAAAAATAAAATAAAACAAAACTTAAAGGACAGGAAATGAAATCAGCCACAGAGGCTACTGGGAGCTAACAGCAGTTAGCATTTGGAAACGTGATCATTTGCAGTCTCTAGCAGGCACATTGTCGTAATATATAACATGTATCCACTGGACAGATAAATCCTCTGAGGCTGGAAGTTTGTGTAGAACTCTGTGCTGCACTGTGGAGCCAAGAATAGAACTTTTCGCCGACTCTGCGGACTTCCGGTTGTCGGATACCGTTGCCCTCGCCAGCACTCTTGCGTGTTTTACGGACAAAGCGGAGCTCCGCGAGACAGCAATTCCAGGAATTTAGCGCATTACGTTACGTCCCAGTGAGCACGTAAGTCAACATCCTGTGTTTTATCTCCTGTACTTAGACTGAGGAGGACCACAAAAACGCAAGTGAGTCATCTTTTTTCACACTTTGCCAACAGAGTCCCAAATATAAGGATTTAAATGATTAAAAGGTTTGATTTTGCATAATATGGGACCTTTAACCTTTATTTTACCAGGTAGGTCGATTGAGAAGCACGTCTCATTTGCAATCATGACCTGGGTCACAGACAGTCAGGACACACACAAAACATGCAAAACTGTTAAAAACAGGAGTCACATTAACAATTAATTTAATTTTTAATAATTAAAATAAGTTCTCTTGGTTTTTCAATTTGTGAAATGTGAATACATTCTGGTTTCTTTGCTCAGTCATTAATACTGAATAAAATAAGACATTAAAGAACATCATCATTTCAAGGTTTGGGAAACACTGATCAACATTTTATGGACTCAACAAGTACTCGATTGATAGAGTTTATTTCCTTGTTTAACTACCACTGAAATTACATTTTGATGATAAGGACACTTTAAACCGTATATTCAATGTTTTTTTAATTACGTTTTTTTAAGTTTGTATGTTCAAGTTAAGAAATATTCTTTTCCAAAAAATTTTTTTTTTGACAAAAAAAACTCTTACTACTAATCTCAATTGCATTACTGTTCCAAATTCTCACATTACCAAAACTGCACAGTCCTAATTCTCGCTAAAATTCTACATAAACGCTTCAAACTTACAAATAATCTGAACATTAAGAAGCGGGACTACTGTTTGATAGGCATGAAAAGTGACTGTGACTGTTTTGATTTTCAAAACCGCCCATAAACACGGAGGGTTAGTGATGTCACACTCCTTCTCTGTGTGTCTTTACCAACCAGAGCCTGTGTATAAAATATGTTGCATTCAAATAGTGTTAACCTGTCATAGTCACACACACGGATAATTCTCTGGTGTTCTGAGATCTCAGAGTTCAGGAGTTCCTCTTGAACACCGCAGTGACACAGTGAGAGTATTCACTTCTCGTTGGGATGCAGAGAACTTGTATTGTTATCACTCCCAATGCATATCAACATGCTGATATTGGCAAAAAGATATCGGTTACGCTGACTCAAATGCAGACATTAGGGGTGGGAATCTCATGATACGCGGTCCACGATACCAATAATATCACAATGCATTGATTCTGTGACAATCAATATATTGCAAGATAATCATATAGCGATACATCACAATATCTGTCTAACTGAAGGAAACGACACGTCCGTGAAAAGTTAAAGGGGCAGGATTTCCCTATTTATTCACAACATAGAGAACAAAGTGCATTAAGTCTATGTATTGAGCGTGAACGGGGCATCTCTTAACGTAGCGTTCTCCACCATTATCCCGCTGTAAACGCCCTCTTCTTCAGCCAGGTCACTTCTGCCCAAGTTTCCCTTCATTCGTTTGAGCAGCGCCGCCGTGAGGAGACATGAAGTAGTGACACCCAGCGAGTGAAACTGGCAGGTGCCTTCATTTATCAAAGGTCACATAGAGTGGTCCTGTTGCACATATATGTTAGTTATGGAGGTCTGATTACATACATTAACTTGTTTTTATGGTCAAAAACCTCCTAGTTGCTGTAAACGAGCCGATAGAAATCTGTCCTGATTGAAGCTCTGGTCAGCCGCGCTGTTTCAGACAGAAATCTCGCCCGAGAAGACAGACTGTGCTGTGATTGGCCAATACCCGGAAGTGACATAATCAGCACATCGGCTCTCAGAAGCGCAGCTCCCCACTCTGGAACGGTGGATGCACTGCTCCTCATTATCAAAACATTGTTTTAACAATGTTTAAATATAGTTTTTGTCACGGCTCCCCGCCGCAGTCCCTTTTATGACTTTGACCCAGAGTCAGAAGACACTGTCGCTCGTGAAACACCTCCACAACGGACGTTCTTCTTTTTCTGCGGTTCAATGTACGCAACCGGATGTGCCCGGACTAGTGCCCGGAACAGGAGGATCTGTTGTTCCGGAGAACCGGTGTTTACGTAACCGGACCGGGTTTTTTCAGAGATCTCGCTGAGCCCGAGATTACAATAAAACACAGCGTTCTCAGTGGCTGAACTGTTTGTTTCGAAACTTCAGGGCTTCGTGAACAAGGTAATGACGCAGATACACACTAAAAAACAGCGTTAATTGGAACTTCCGGTCTAGGTCCGCTTTAATTAAAATATCTGTATTTGTCCCAGAGTATTGTTCATCGTATTGCATGAGGAAGGACCACAACATATCACCAAATTTATGTCGACAATCATGGTCGCTTTTGTTTTGGTTTCACATGCACATGCTGGCGCTCAGTTCCATTTTAGTGACTAATGCATTTCCCGTCAAATGACCTAAAATCAATGGGACTAGTTGTTTCAACTCGTACATTAACATAGAGACAATGTTTTGGATTTACCACAGTGATGTCTGATAATAGAATAATCACTCAGCTCGCAGTGAACAAATCACAAACATCAACGGCTCGAACAATTCTGAGCTTCAGCTCTTTTTAAACAGCATTGACAAACAGCCCAGCAGCCTCACCCACTCTGTTTAACTGCTGAATAATCTCAGAGGCATGTCGTCTGACTCTGACCACAATCACAGCAGGATCTGGGGAAAATGTGTTCACTGCTCATTTCACTGCCAACTATTAAACCAACTCAAACAAGTGATCCATGCCAGGACATTCTGTTTGACCTAAACCATATATTGTACTGACAATAATGTGAAGTTGTTCTTTAATCAGTCTAACAGAGCTCTGTAATAACAATAATAATAAGACACTCGAGAGAAAATTATTCATCGCCTGATTATTAATCAGTCCCAGCTTCTCACACAGGAGGATTTCCTGGCTTGTACAGTGTCGTCAATCAAATGTCTTTTGGTTTTTATTCCTGGTCAAAGCAGAACAAGCAAAGAGGAAGCTACTCTCTCAAGATGAGATGCGTTTGTCATTCTCACTCTGATTCTCACTCTACAAGTTCAGCTACTACTGATTAGGTGACATTTGATGATGTAACAAAGGTAATTACAAGCCCACACCAGGTAGATTATGTCCTGAGAAGTACTGCTGTCCCAAAGTCAAAGACAGGCATGCATGGAGGAGGACGGATGGAGAGAAATGTGCTGAAGTGTGAGGGCTGCCTGGGGACCCATAGCTGAGAGGATGGCCCCTTTAACAGCTGATTACATTCAGAGCAATGAAAGTTTTATGTAAAGTTCTCCAACCAGTGACCAGATAAATATTCAACACCGGTCCACCAGTGGGGGTCCTGTGTTTGTTGATTGTGGCTGATGATGAAGACATAAAATGCCTGAAGAAAAGATGTAATGTGTGGACACTCAGGCCTTGAAACCAAAAGTTTCAAATAATGTCTTCACACACACACTCTTCTAAACGCTGTAGTATATATGCCAGGCCCGTCTGCGGCGTTGCCACAGAAATACAAAGAACAAAAAAAAAAAAACAAAGAAGACGTGGAGCATGTGCATAAGCCTTGTGAGCTCGTGTCCAAACTCCAAACACAAGAAGACCACGACAAAGTTGGCGACAGCAAATGCAACAGAGAGAGAGGCAGGGCTTTGACATCTTTTCCCAGAGTTGCATATTAGTTGTACTACTAAACTAAACATATTTTTGACCAATCTGGGCCCTGTTTTCCAAAAATAGCATTTTATGGTTCCCAAAATGCCAGTTTCATGTGTAGAAAAAGCCGCCAATACAATCCAAAACGTCTCCTAAACTTGTTCTTGTGTACAGGCCTTCAAAGAGAATAGGACGAAACGTGGCGTCCATAGTTACTGTTTTCTTCATCATCCCAAACAATAAATGCCACACCAAAACACAAACATCCCACCAACTGTTACAGACTTGGGTGAGTGACCACAGCCCGAGTGAAGCTACGTCAACCATATCTAAGAGGTTTGCAAATGCCGTTTGCAAACTTCAGGGCTGCATTTTAGTGAAGACAGGCAGAAAGAAGAAACCTTCGAAAACAGATGCAGATGCCTACATTCACCTCCTGATGGGGTTTTTACTCAACCACAACTTGAACGAGAAGCTCTGTTAACATTCAGCTGCAGTTCCTCGACATTGCTCTCTTCAGAGAAAATGCCTTTCAGCAGTGATTCTTGGTACTTCAAGTTCAATCTGCTTAAGTCTTTTATTGTATCTGCATTTTATCGCCACTGAAACAGCCTATCATCATTGTCACCTTTTTACTCATTCTATGATAACTTTTCTTTCCATTAGTCGCCCTGGCTTACGTCATTCTGTCTTTGTACACATTGCAATTATACATTTCAAATATATTCAAATAAAAAAAGCTTATTTCCCCAAAAAATGTCCGTAGCAGCGCGACAGCGCCTCATACAGGCCTGGCATATGCACTCGAGAGTCCTTTAGGGTGGTTTTAAGGGAAACTCGAGCCTTTATTTTATATTTTGCTCCAGCCTCTTTATCCATGCGTGGTACTTCTAAAGCAATATGACGCAAATACACTTTGAACTTCTCAAAGAAAATATGAATGATAATATTTATAAGAACTTGCGCACATTTCCTGAAACTATGCCGTGTTTACAGAAAACATTCTCAAAAGAAAAAGGATTTGTTCCGTTTCTATGTGGCCTTTCTAAGTGGATGCAGTATGGTACACATCTGGATGCAGAAGGATTTGATCTGAAAATGCCATTTTAAAATGAATTAACAAACACTGATATGCAGCCATGTCCCTTGATAGCAGATTATGACATTCCAAGCAATAATCTTCCTCTCAATTCAGAACAAAAACTTGCATTTCCAAATCTCTTATACACGTACCATTCTGTTACATTGGACTCCTGCTAAAGAAGCCATGTTTTAAAATAAAATATACATTAGCCACTTTTCCACCAACATTTTCAGGAACTTTTATCACCTGAAACTTATTTATCTGGGGAAAAGAATCCCCGTTAATCTGCATTATTTGCGTTTCCACGTCATGGCTGATGACGTACGGGGGAGTCTTTTAAAGATCTTGTTTAAAGGTGGGTTGCAGCCACATTGGCTTAAAATGTGTCCTACCAATCAGTGTTCTTCTGCACGCAGCCCCGCCCCTCTAGAGTTCCTGGTAATCTAAAGGCAATTTTCCACTACACAGTTCCAGCACAGCTTAACTCTACTCCATTTTTTTTGCTTTTCCATTAGGGACAGTACATGGTACTTTTTTTTGTATCTGCTCTGCTGAGGTTTTAAAGGTCCCATATTATGCAAAACCAACTTTTTAATCATTTAAATCCTTAAATTTGGGACTCTGGAGGCACCTATCAGTCGGCAAAGTGTGAAAAAATGTTTTTGTGGTCCTCCTCATTCTAAGTAGAGATAAAACATGCAATGTTGACTTCCGTGCTCATTGCGACGTCACAATGCGATAAATTCCTGGAATATTTGTCTCGTGGAGCTCCGATTTGTCCGTAAAACATGCGAGAGTCCTGCCGAGTGCAACGGTATCCGAAAACTGGAAGTCCCCGAAATCCACGAAAAGTTCTATTCTTGGCTCCACAGTGCAGCACAGAGTTCTACACAAACTTCCAGCCTCAGAGGATTTATCTGTCTAGTGCAGTTTTTCAACCTTTTTTGAGCCGAGGTACATTTTTTTCATTGAAAAAATCACAAGGCACACCACCAAACTAAAATGTTTAAAAAATGATACTCTGTAGCCTATATTAACAATTGAGTCATTCTTATCAGAGTGTCTTGAATATTTATATCCATATTATTTGCAGAGAATTAATTATTTGTTTTCAAAAAATGTTTTTAGACCAATTAGGTGAACTTGGATAATTTCCCACGGCACACCTGACCATCTCTCACGGCACACTAGTGTGCCACAGCACACTGGTTGAAAAACACTGGTCTAGTGGATACATGTTATATATGACGGAAATGTGCCTGCCAGAGCCTGCAAATTATCACTTTTCCAAATGCTAACTGCTGTTAGCTCCCAGTAGCCTCTGTGTCCGATGTCATTTCCTGTCCCTTAAGTTTCATTTTACTTTTTTAAGGGCTGTTTTGTCAGGGTGATTGAACTGCTGTGGTGCTTCATTCTTATGGTATTTTGACCAAAGCATGTCACAGACATGTTCATTAGGACACCAGGGAACTAGGTTAACTTGGAGAAATAGGGTACAATATGACTCCTTTCAGCGAGGTGAGCTGATAAATAAAAGTATGACGTCGACAGACTGACGGTCACAGAGAGTGTCGTCAATGGAAGAGTCATGAGCATGATGTCCGACACAGGATTGAAACCGAACAATGACGAACTGTGGATCAGTCAAAAGTACTTGAAAATCCTGAAAACATGCGTTTATCTCCAACATTTAGCACAACCTCAACATTTAACAGAGGAGTCTGGTGTATTTAGCGACGCACTGAGGAGAGCTGCTTCCATGCAGCCGTGCTCTGATGACTTCGCCCACGTTGAGGAGGTACGACAGATGCGAAACAATACCAAACCAAGTAGAGTCGAGCCGTGCCGTGCCTGGCTGGAACTCTATAGTGGAAAAGTGCCATAAAAAATCCCTAATAGTGAGTTGGTACTTCTTTGGGTGAAAGATTGGAGTTGAGGAAAAGTTTTTCCTGGTTGATTTTCGGTGGTTGTTCAAAATTATGGGTAAATGAGAAAAATTTTCTGTGGGGGAAAAGGGACTATTAAGAGGCTTAGGGGAGAAATGTTCCCAAATTTGGCAACCTTTCATCATTGATTTCAATCTCCTGCACCTAGTAGGTCATGACTAATTCCATTGTGTAGATGTTTTATTTAATTTATTCATTTATTTTCCCCCTGCAGCCTTGATCTGTATAAGTGTTTCGTGATCTCTATTTGGTCGCATTCTACGGCAGTATTTAACAGATTTCTAGAGATTTGTGTGTGTGTTGGCTATCATTACTCTGTGCAGGGGTCAGTATTATAAATGTGTCACCCTGTGTTCTGCCTTCTTATTACTCTCTTGTTAATTTTACCTGCAGTAGTTATTATTATTATTATTATTTTAAATCTTTTATTATATAACGTTGTTGCGAGCTACAAGAAAAAAAGGAGGAAAATGAATAAACGACACTGGTCAAAACCTTTGTGAATCCAAACTTAAGCTGGCAAATAATATGACGATGTCGCACTGATTTTAGTATTGAAATGGTGAACAAAAATAGAATGTCATGACATTTGCTCAGATTCTTGATGCATTTGTTTATGGAATGATTTGTTTTGCTCAAACCCAGTAGTCCAGTGTCACTTGACCACTCCTATTGACTACAATCTCAGATTGAGTATTTCAACTCACCAGAGTCATGGAGCATGGCAGAGTGGTGGTCAATATGTGTGACCAGTGCACAGACACTCCTTATGGTCTGGTCAATAAAAGGGCACACCAAAATGTGGACTTTTACCACTTGTCAATATGCCACAGATGCCACAGATCATGAGGGAGCGTGCCATTGGCATGCTGAGTGCTGGGTTGAGCGTTACAGCTGTGGCAACACAACTGATTGACGCCGTATTCACCAGACATGTCACCTATCGAACACCTTTGGGATGTTCTGGATAGGCGTGTCCGCCAGCGGGTTCCAGTTCCAGTTCCATCCCCCAGGCCACCATCGACAACCTGGTGATGTCCACGTCGGTGTAGCGCTCTGTGTGAGGCTAATGGTGGACACACACGTTGTTGAAGTCTGTGAACTTGGATCGTCGACCCCCATTGTGTTCTTCCTGCCATTACTCCAGGACCTTTGTTTTGAAATTGATCCTAATGCTCGCAAATTAAAGCCACTTTATTGATAAAGTTGTACTGTTATTTTTGGATAGTTCCTCTGTTTTGTCACATAACAATAACTACAAGTTTTTCTTCGTGTGTTTATATTTTTGTTGAGTGTAAGTTTGCCATTTTCTTTATAAATTGGATGCTGTTTTTGGAGTAGGACCCCAGGTGGGGCCCCTTAAAACACCCCAGTGGTGTGTACCTTTACCCCCACACCAGTGTGTAGATAAGAAAGAGAAAGAAAAGGCCAGAGCCATAAACCTTCCTGCTTTTCCCTCTGTTTATGATAAGGTATGCAGCAGCAGCAGCAGCAGCAGTTACGAAATCCTCAGGCTGCAAACTTTTTTTTTTACAGAGACTCCTGTTATTGTCTCAAGGCTGTTTAACGAAGGCCCACAGTGAGAAAAACAATAGCAGGGCAGTATCTGCTCCACAGGGATGTTGGAGGAATTCGGTCAGAGTCAGCTGTCAACTTACCCACAGATCCGTTCCCCAGTCCATGTCCGCGGAGGAAAAGCCACGAATCCTCTCCCGACTGTGGAGCCGGATCCACAGAGCGCCCAGGTGGAGGAGGGAAAAACTAAAACGCAAAGTCCTCGCCTCAAAAAAACAACAGCAAACAACAACAATAACAACAACGGATCCCACAAAACTTTTTTTTCGAGTGTTGAAAGCGGAGGTGGCGGAGGAAACGTTCGGAGGAAGTCTACGCCTTCTCCTTGGCACGTACGCGGCTGTTCTGCCTCTGTCTCTGCCTGTGTGTGTGTGTGTGTGTGTGTGTGTGTGTGTCAGCCGGAGAGAAAATGACGTTCAGGCGCTTTTCCTCAAACAAGTCTGGGTCCTAGAGAGAGAGAGAGAGAGAGAGAGAGAGAGAGAGAGGGAGAGAGAGGGAAGTGGAAGAACTCACCAGTGACTTTATCAGTTTGAGATGATTTTCATCATAAATACTAAAAGTTGAAACGTTTTTGTATTTCAATCCGGGGGGAAAGACTGTGGAGCAGTATTGGTGCAGTGTTGAGGCAAAGGACAAGCCTGATTCAGTAAAAAAATAAAAAAATAATAATAATAAAAAAAATAAAAAATATGTATGATCAAATAAGCAAAATAATATGTGATAAAGTTTGAGAATGGAGGGTAGTATTTATGAGGCGCCGATTGTAAAGTTGCGCATGCTAAAATAAACTTCTGAACATGTTGTTTTTGTTATTTTAGGTTGTTATTATCACGATAGTATGCACAACTTTATTTCTCCCGCTAGGGTGGTTTTTATTCGTTATTTGATTGTATAAACACAGCCTGACCTATTCGAGCTTTTATTTTGGTACATCCGGTTACCGGCAGTGTGAATTTGCATATTAGCAAAATATTTAGTTTCAAACGAAAGATTTAGATTTAACATTTAGATTTAACATTTAGATTTAAATTTGTTTTAAGCATTTAGATTTAACATTTAGATTTAAATTTAGATTCAACATTTATATTTATATTTATATTTATATTTATATTTATATTTAGATTTATATTTAGATTTAGATTCAACATTTAACATTTAGATTTAATATTTTACATTTAGATTTAGATTTAGATTTAGATTTTTTATTCAGATTAAACATTGAAATTATATTTTCACAAGAGAAGTAAATATCACAAAATTCACAAATATTGCTGTAAATCTAGTCAAAACTAACATTAAAAAAATTCACATGTTTTTTATACATGTTTTTTGCTAAATGTGGCAAAAAGTTGCTGTTTATTTAAGCATGCGCAACTTTACAATCGCCGCCTCATAAGTATTATATATGTTTATTCTTCTTACTACTCCTTTTCAGACATGTTAAACTGTATTTTGTCGCTTTATTTTGTATGTTGTATTTTTTGGCAAAAAAAGAGAGAAGTTATTCTTAATATGTTATTATTCGTTTTTTTTCTCTATTTTTTTCATTTCTTATCATTATATCTTTTTGCTGTTGTCGTTATTCTTCACATGTTCTAAATAAACTAAACTAAACTAAAAACATTTGACAACAAACACAGTGTCAATATGTTATTTATGCCTGAGATTAACCCAATTGTTTTGAATTATTTTCCCTGATCATTATTTATCTTAGCTTCTTAAAGCAAAGTCAATCAGGATTCATATTAATATCACAATAAAATGTATGTATATTGTAATGTATATCATGTGTCACTGCTGATGCATGATGAATCAATGTAATATGCCGCTCACCTGGTTGTTCACTGTTCAGTCTTGAAAAAGTACCTCGAAGGTGTATCTTACAAGAAAATGAAGCTGAAATCACTTTAATTAATATTACTGATGTAAAAATCTTGAAGTATATGACATTTACTGTACTTAAGTATCAAAAGTAATTTTCTGATATAAAATGTACCTAAGTTTTAGAAGTAAAGAGTACAATTTGTAGAAAGTGAAAATATTGGCGTCAAAATTCTGAATAATACTAACACTTAACTTCCTTTTAATGCATTTAAGCATATGTTTATTAAACAGCTTTTCAGATTTGCAACATTACAACATTAATCTCCATGTAACCAATCAGATGGTGCTGTGGGTGGGACAATGCTGGAGTAGTGACTAGAGCCTGCAAATGATCACCTTTCCAAATGCTAACTGCTGTTAGCTCCCAGTAGCCTCTGTGGCTGATGTCATTTCCTGTCCCTTAGCAGTTAAAACAATTACTTTAATTATACTTAAAGCAGTGGTCACAAAGTGCAACCTAAAAAATACAAAGCTGAGAATAAGAAAAAAAAAAGATATCAGGTAATCTAAATCCATGTTCCGTTCACCTTATTCTCCCACAGCCCAACTCTCTGCCTGATGGAGGTTTAAGTGTGAACATAATCTATCGTAATCTGCAGATAATCAGGCTAATGTGTGCATGAACACTTGGCGGATGATCTGATCATCATGGTAGCCTTTTTGAGGGGAACAGCCCCTTTCCATGAATTCCACCTGATACATGTGTTCCTGTACGCGACGGCATCTGCAGTCATGTACAGGCCATTGAGTTGACGTCGTGGCATTGGTTGTACCAGAATCCACCGATATAGTGTTGAGCGCAGTTATTGGCCCACGGATCCTGGTCTTTGTCGTAGGTGGTGAACTTCATTTCGTTGTGGTGTGATAAACTGTCGCCTAGAAATAAAGAAGAACAAGCTG
Organism: Microchirus variegatus; assembly: GCF_963457635.1. Taxonomy (NCBI): domain Eukaryota; kingdom Metazoa; phylum Chordata; class Actinopteri; order Pleuronectiformes; family Soleidae; genus Microchirus; species Microchirus variegatus. The sequence continues at coordinate 6,211,838 of NC_139824.1, forward strand.
ATGCAAAGCAAAGACTTTTCAAAATAGTATTTGAACTATTCCTTTAAGTGTTTGTCTGTGTGCATTTTCTTTACAGCTTTAAATCATGGACTGCCCACAAAGATAGATGACATGATATGATGGATAGGGGAAGCCAATCCATCTCTATTGCCTCCTGGTGGCGGGTCGTGGTATAAACCCGGTTTTAAACAGATTGGACAAAATAATAATCAAGAAAATCTGATAAAATCTTTCCAGAGATGGTTTCTTTCATTGCAGTTCTTACCACAATGATATGGTAACATTTTCATGTTTGTGGTGAATTTGGTGTTTATTTATTATTTAATAAGCAGAGTGAGACCTCACTGACTCAATGGGGAGGAAATGGAGACATGTTTGTCCATCTTTGTTTACAGTCTGTGGTAGAAATAAAATGTTCTTGTCCGAATACACTATTAGGCCAAGTTTTAAAATGTGTCTTTCCAAATTCAGATCCATACAGTGACCCTCACCTGCACCTCCACCTGTGTAGCTGCCCAGATGAAGCTGATATCCACCCTTCTCTGACTCGATGGAGAAAGAGGAGTACAGTGCTGAGGTCTTTTCTCCATCCTATTCTTCCAGGTCCACTCTCAGCTCATTCTCCTTCCTTAAAGTAAGATAGAAGATGTTGTCCAAGCCTATATAGACACACATAAAGTTATATTTCAGTTTACCTCCAGCATCAAACACTGTATTTCCCACCATTTCTGATTAAATATAGGAACTTAAATGTAATTTGTTCCTCTTTAGGACTCACCGAGCCAGTATTCTCCAGCGACGTTCCCAAATCCTGTCTTATAATTCTTCCAGGGTCTGAAGAAATTTTCACTTCCATCCATCCTCCTCTGAAACACCTGAGAGGGAGAATGAAAGTTGAAATATGAAATATACATTCCACATTAAAATATTTTATTACTCTTACTATTATTTAATTTACTCATCCAACAACCCAACAAGTCCAGTTTTTAAGTTAAGTTAAGGGTTCTATATGTATGACATGTATTATTAAATCATAAAATGACCATGATATGTCATTGGAGATTGAGGAAACATCCATCCATCCATCTTCTACTGCTTTATCCTCCACATGAGGCTCACAGGGGAAGCTGTGCCAATCACAGCTGACATAGGGCGATTACCTGACCTAAAAAGCCTTGGGATCTCTCTCAAAAATGTCTTGACCAGAGCAGATGAAAAAATAGGGTCTGCAGTGGAGATGCTTTAAAATATACACGTAAATCGATATTTCTCGACTCAGGGGAAACACAAGTCCCTGACCCAGATGAAAACAGAACGGAACATGTTTGTGGTCCGTTATTGTGATAATTCTCTACGGCTGCTCCTCAGCACTTGAAACTTTCACTTTCAAGCTCCACCTGTTGCAGACATGAGAAAATGAGCCACACTCATGTAATGTTTTGACTCTTTTAAATGATAAAGGTGTACATATTTTACATATATGACCATTCATAATACATATTTGGGTGTCAGGATATTGTGTTGTCAATGACAGTAAAGCACAAAGACACATTATGCTGCCGAGAAAGGAAAGGAAAACAAAGCAAAAATAACCAGCTATAGAAAATATTATGAGATGAATGCCAGGTTTTTGTTATGAGGCCACCATGTTTTTAGATGAAATATAAAATGTATATTAAATATACTACATGCAAAGTAGATTTTTGAATTGTGGAATTATTACAGCTGGGGATATGTCAATGATTAGCAGCAACACTGATTTTTTTTTTTTTTTTGTGCAGTGTCAAATATTCACACTCATACCGCTAAGCACAAAAATGTCAGATTAAAAAAGAGAAAGATATATAAAAAAACATTATACATTTTAATACATCAATTTCAAAAATACCACATTATTACAGCCTGGGATATGTCAATGAGAGGAGGGGGAAATTGTGACAATGCCATCTAGTGGAAATAGCACATTTTTTCTCCAAATGCCAACTATGGCCAAAAACAACGCCGTCTGGTGGAGAGTTGTAAAAGTTATCAATTCCAAAGCCTAGAATGACACCCAGAAATAATCAAATGCATGTATTATAATTTAATGGAAGCAAGCGTCAACATTGCAGTTTACATGTGTTTCAATGGCACATTTTTTGCACTTAACAGTTTGAGTGTAACACTAGTTTGTAGCTGGAAATAACAAGATCAAATAAAAATACAAATTTTTGCCAAAATTCATGCCATGTGCATGAACATAGACAAAATTATCAAAAAATGAAGAATAAAAAACAGGCAACAACCGGCCATAAAAAAATCTAAAATACTAAACACACAGCTTGTGTCTATTAATATGAAATCTGAGGAGCACTCACCGTCCATCTGCCCCCATCAGTGTCCATGTCACAGAAGACATGCAGTGGTGTGGTGGGACCTCCTGGATAGATGGCGTACACTCCACTGGAGCTGGTGTTGTCACGGCGATAGATATCATCACAGTCGTTGGGCAGGTAAGAGTGGGTGTCAGAGTGGGTGTCAGAGTGGACCGAGGCCACAAAAACCAGCAGAGCTCCAAAATATGTTGCCTGTACAGAAACATGAAGATATGATTATATAAGTGCACAGATCATATGTATACAGTAGTTTCACAGGTTAATTTTCACTCATTTTTTTTGCTTTTCCATTAGTGATAGTGCCTGGTGCTTTTTAGTTCCTGCTCTGGCGAGGTTCCAAGAGAGCTGAGCCGATACTAAATGTTTTGTTTCTTTGATTACTCTTTTTTTATTCCTGTTTTTATATGTATTTTAAACACATATGTTATTCTTTCTTGCCTGCCCATATAGGAAGATATGAGTAATATTATCATTATCATTATTATTATTTTTATGAATAATAATATTCATATTAATATCAAAACAAAATCACAAAGTACATGAGCATGATGTGAGTGTAGAGTGTGACTGTGCTCTTACCTTCATCGCCCTCATAGAGCTGAGTAGAATGCTGTCAGGTCAGAGTCTGCTCAAATAAACCTTTGTGGGAAACGGTTTATATCAGGAAATAAACACTTCTCCAAATGAGAGACAAAGACTTCCTGGTTTCTGGTTGCTGCCTCTCAAAAAGAAGGTACTGTAAAACTAAAACATACACAAGAAATTCACATTAAAATCACACACAATAACAATGTACCTGTGAACTGCGTATGTGTGCCTCTGTTTTTAAAGTTTAGCGTTACTTTATGAGACTCATTTTAACAATCGTGAGTTACGTAAACATGACGTCACGTGCGTCTTTTTCCGGTCAGTTGCCATGGAAATGCGCCATGCGTTAATCTTAAAGCCGTATAGTGCCCAGCACTATATATTATAAATAATTCTATATGATTTTTTGTTATCATGTAATATTCGTGAAACATTTAGGTAAAAAGTAGGGCTGCAACGATGAATTAATCGATTTTAGAGAGTTGTTTTTTTTAACAATTACTACGAGCTGTGTGATTTTTTAGCTTCTTAAATGTGAATATTGTCTGGTTTCTTTGCTCCATTTGACAAAAAAAAAATCATTAAAACTAGGTTCCAGGTTTGATAAACACTGATCAACATTTTAACTATATTTTATAGACAAAAAAATATTAGATCAATCGAGAAAATAATTGACAGATTGATTCTAAAACTAAACAGTATATTTCATTAAACACTGAAAAGACATCTCTAGCAGTTTCTTTGACAACCACTTTCACTGACACTGAGGCCATCTTTGCCAAGATGAAAGTAGCTGTGAGTAGTGAAAGAGCATTTACATTTTTTCTTTTTAACATGGTTTAACTCTTCCATGTAGGCTACTGCACTTTATTTAAATTTTTTAAACAATACAATGTGCATATATCCTCTTTTATGTCATGTGCCTCCTCATATCCTATAAATAATCATGGTGGGCCACCATGGCCAAAGATGCCAGGGCCATTTTTTGGTCCCAGTCCAGCCCTGCTTGTGTATTACACTAGATAAACGTTTCCTTACCCCTCGTTAGCCACAGTCCAGCTGATCTCTGTGAAATGATGTTTCACTTTATACACTTTGGATCAGGACCTAGTCCAAAGTGGTCTATATGCAGAAAAAACATTGAAATGTGCCTTTATTGCATTTTCACAAATAGAATAAAGGTTTCACAAATCAGAGACTGAGTTTTTATGAATCTTCAGGGTCTGTAGATTAATCTAGTCCAGATTTCAGAAGTCTGGTTTTTGATCCAGACCTGTTCTAATGAGGTCTGGGTATAAAACAAAAAAGGTGAAATCTCCCCTTTAGCATTTTCACACATAAAATAAAAGTTTCACAAATACAACAGTGGATGTCATGCAAGGTTAATGTCTTACCTAACATGTCTAAAATGTTTTCACATCAAGAAGTGTCACAAAAAACAGAAAACCAGTGTACAAACAGTCGCACTGTGCATCAAGTTAATTTTCCCCTTAAGCGGCTGCATCAGAGCCAAAATAACCCGGTTTTAAATTGATCTCTTATTGACTGTCAGATTTTTGAAAAAGGCCGATGCCGATTTTGCGACAAAATGCCGAATATCGTCGTTGATAATATTTTGAAAAAATATTTTGAACTCATACATTTTTTCGTTGGCAACATAATGGTGATGAACACTGGTTGGAAGGGCCCCCTGGGAATTTTTGCTTATAGAGCCCCTACAGACTCTAGAATCGCCTCTGCCTATGAGTCGGCAAAGTGTGAAAAAGATGACTCACTCATGTTTTTGTGGTCCTCCTCAGTCTAGGTACAGGTAGATAAAGAGATAAAACACACAATGTTGACTTCCGCACTCACTGGCGCTAAATACCTGGAATTGTTGTCTTGCCGAGCTCCGCTTTGTCCGTAAAACATGTGAGAGTGCTGGTGAGGGCAACGGTATCTGACAACCGGAAGTCCGTGAAAAAGTTCTATTCTTGGCTCCACAGTGCAGCACAGAGTTCTACACAAACTTCCAGCATCAGAGGATTTATTTGTACAGTGGATACATGTCATGACGGCAATGTGCCTGCTATAGCCTGCAAATGATCACTTTTCCAAATGCTAACTGCTGTTAGCTCCCAGTAGCCTCTGTGGCTGATGTCATTTCCTGTCCCTTAAGTTTCGTTTTACTTTTTTTTTTTTAATAAAGAGAGACTACTAAACAGAGCTTTCTGAACAGGGCTGTATTGCCAGGGTGATTGAACTGCTGTGGTGCTTCATCCTTATGGTATTTTGACCAAAGCATATCACAGACATGTTCATTAGGACACCAGGGAACTAGTTTAACTTGGATAAATAGGGTATAATATGACTCCTTTAAGTACAGTAACAAAGTATTTTTACTTTATTACATTACAACACAAACACTGGGTTTGTTTAATGTATAAAAGTGCCAACCATCACGTCAAAATTGTAATTGCTCTTATACTCTGGCGGCTCATGACAATACAGCTGTGATACTATTCATATTCCATCAGCCACAGCTGAACTTTGTGTTTAATGTTGTCAGATCTCATGAGAAAACAACAGAAAATACAAATACATTTCAATCCACATCTCTTCTCTTGTTGCCTGCAAACAGCAACAAGAGCGGCAGTGACAACACTTGAGTTTAAACAATTACTTTAATTATACTTATTAAAAGCAGTGGTCACAAAGTGCAACCTAAAAAATACAAAGCTGAGAATAAGAAAAAAAAAAATAAGATTGTGTTTTCTAAATCCATGTTATCTGTTCACCTTATTCTCCCACAGCCCAACTCTCTGCCTGATGGAGGTTTAAGTGTGAACATAATCTATCGTAATCTGCAGATAATCAGGCTAATGTGTGCATGAACACTTGGCGGATGATCTGATCATCATGGTAGCCTTTTTGAGGGGAACAGCCCCTTTCCATGAATTCCACCTGATACATGTGTTCTCGTACGCGACGGCATCTGCAGGCATGTACAGGCCATTGAGGTTGGCGTTGTGGCATTGGTTGTACCAGAATCCACCGATATAGTGTTGAGCGCAGTTATTGGCCCACAGATCCTGGTCTTTGTCGTAGGTGGTGAACTTCATTTCGTTGTGGTGTGATAAACTGTCGCCTAGAAATAAAGAAGAACAAGCTGATGCAAAGCAAAGACTTTTCAAAAGAGTATTTGAACTATTCCTTTAAGTGTTTGTCTGTGTGCATTGTCTTTACAGCTTTAAATCATGGACTGCCCACAAAGATAGATGACATGATATGATGGATAGGGGAAGCCAATCCATCTCTATTGCCTCCTGGTGGCGGGTCGTGGTATAAACCCGGTTTTAAACAGATTGGACAAAATAATAATCAAGAAAATCTAATAAAATCTTTCCAGAGATGGTTTCTTTCATTGCAGTTCTTACCACAATGATATGGTAACATTTTCATGTTTGTGGTGAATTTGGTGTTTATTTATTATTTAATAAGCAGAGTGAGACCTCACTGACTCAATGGGGAGGAAATGGAGACATGTTTGTCCATCTTTGTTTACAGTCTGTGGTAGAAATAAAATGTTCTTGTCCGAATACACTATTAGGCCAAGTTTTAAAACGTATCTTTCCAAATTCAGATCCATACAGTGACCCTCACCTGCACCTCCACCTCTGTATCTGCCCAGATGAAGCTGATATCCACCCTTCTCTGACTCGATGGAGAAAGAGGAGTACAGTGCTGAGGTCTTTTCTCCATCCCATTCTTCCAGGTCCACTCTCAGCTCATTCTCCTTCCTTAAAGTAAGATAGAAGATGTTGTCCAAGCCTATATAGACACACATAAAGTTATATTTCAGTTTACCTCCAGCATCAAACACTGTATTTCCCACCATTTCTGATTAAATATAGGAACTTAAATGTAATTTATTCCTCTTTAGGACTCACCGAGCCAGTATTCTCCAGCGACGTTCCCAAATCCTGTCTTATAATTCTTCCAGGGTCTGAAGAAATTTTCACTTCCATCCATCCTCCTCTGAAACACCTGAGAGGGAGAATGAAAGTTGAAATATGAAATATACATTCCACATTAAAATATCAAAATCTCAGTTGACAAAAAAGGCAGACTTTACTCACTCAACAAGTCCAGTTTTTAAGTTAAGTTAAGGGTTCTATATGTATGACATGTATTATTAAATCATAAAATGACCATGATATGTCATTGGAGATTGAGGAAACATCCATCCATCCATCTTCTACTGCTTTATCCTCCACATGAGGCTCACAGGGGAAGCTGTGCCAATCACAGCTGACATAGGGCGATTACCTGACATAAAAAAGCCTTGGGATCTCTCTCAAAAATGTCTTGACCAGAGCAGATGAAAAAATAGGGTCTGCAGTGGAGATGCTTAAAATATACACGTAAATCGATATTTCTCGACTCAGGGGAAACAGAGGGAGGGAAACACAAGTCCCTGACCCAGATGAAAACAGAACGGAACATGTGTGTGGTCCGTTATTGTGATAATTCTCTACGGCTGCTCCTCAGCACTTGAAACTTTCACTTTCAAGCTCCACCTGTTGCAGACATGAGAAAATGAGCCACACTCATGTAATGTTTTGACTCTTTTAAATGATAAAGGTGTACATATTTTACATATATGACCATTCATAATACATATTTGTGTGTCAGGATATTGTGTTGTCAATGACAGTAAAGCACAAAGACACATTATGCTGCCGAGAAAGGAAAGGAAAACAAAGCAAAAATAACCAGCTATAGAAAATATTATGAGATGAATGCCAGGTTTTTGTTATGAGTTTTTTAGATGAAATATAAAATGTATATTAAATATACTACATGCAAAGTAGATTTTTGTATTGTGGAATTATTACAGCTGGGGATATGTCAATGATTAGCAGCAACACTGATTATTTTATTTTTTTGTGCAGTGTCAAATATTCACACTCGTGCCGCTAAGCACAAAAATGTCAGATTAAAAAACACAAAGATATATAAAAAACATTATACATTTGCCTATTTTAATACATCAATTTCAAAAATACCACATTATTACAGCCTGGGATATGTCAATGAGAGGAGGGGGAAATTGTGACAATGCCATCTAGTGGAAATAGCACATTTTTTCTCCAAATGCCAACTATGGCCAAAAACAACGCCGTCTGGTGGAGAGTTGTAAAAGTTATCAATTCCAAAGCCTAGAATGACACCCAGAAATAATCAAATGCATGTATTATAATTTAATGGAAGCAAGCGTCAACATTTCAGTTTGAATGTGTTTCAATGGCACATTTTTTGCGCTTAACAGTTTGAGTGTAACACTAGTTTGTAGCTGGAAATAACAAGATCAAATAAAAATACACATTTTTGCCAAAATTCATGCCATGTGCATGAACACAGACAAAATCATCAAAAGATGAATGAAAAAAAAAAAAATCTAAAATAGTCAAAATAAACACACAGCTTGTGTCTATTAATATGAAATCTGAGGAGCACTCACCGTCCATCTGCCCCCATCAGTGTCCATGTCACAGAAGACATGCAGTGGTGTGGTGGGACCTCCTGGATAGATGGCGTACACTCCACTGGAGCTGGTGTTGTCACGGCGATAGATATCATCACAGTCGTTGGGCAGGTAAGAGTGGGTGTCAGAGTGGGTGTCAGAGTGGACCGAGGCCACAAAAACCAGCAGAGCTCCAAAATATGTTGCCTGTACAGAAACATGAAGATATGATTATATAAGTGCACAGATCATATGTATACAGTAGTTTCACAGGTTAATTTTCACTCATTTTTTTGCTTTTCCATTAGTGATAGTGCCTGGTGCTTTTTAGTTCCTACTCTGGCGAGGTTCCAAGAGAGCTGAGCCGATACTAAATGTTTTGTTTCTTTGATTACTCTTTTTTTTATTCCTGTTTTTATATGTATTTTAAACACATATGTTATTCTTTCTTGCCTGCCCATATAGGAAGATATGAGTTATATTATCATTATCATTATTATTATTTTTATGAATAATAATATTCATATTAATATCAAAACAAAATCACAAAGTACATGAGCATGATGTGAGTGTAGAGTGTGACTGTGCTCTTACCTTCATCGCCCTCATAGAGCTGAGTAGAATGCTGTCAGGTCAGAGTCTGCTCAAATAAACCTTTGTGAGAAACGGTTTATATCAGGAAATAAACACTTCTCCAAATGAGAGACAAAGACTTCCTGGTTTCTGGTTGCTGCCTCTCAAAAAGAAGGTACTGTAAAACTAAAACATACACAAGAAATTCACATTAAAATCACACACAATAACAATGTACCTGTGAACTGCGTATGTGTGCCTCTGTTTTTAAAGTTTAGCGTTACTTTATGAGACTCATTTTAACAATCGTGAGTTACGTAAACATGACGTCACGTGCGTCTTTTTCCGGTCAGTTGCCATGGAAATGCGCCATGCGTTAATCTTAAAGCCGTATAGTGCCCAGCACTATATATTATAAATAATTCTATATGATTTTTTGTTATCATGTAATATTCGTGAAACATTTAGGTAAAAAGTAGGGCTGCAACGATGAATTAATCGATTTTAGAGAGTTGTTTTTTTTAACAATTACTACGAGCTGTGTGATTTTTTAGCTTCTTAAATGTGAATATTGTCTGGTTTCTTTGCTCCATTTGACAAAAAAAAAATCATTAAAACTAGGTTCCAGGTTTGATAAACACTGATCAACATTTTAACTATATTTTATAGACAAAAAAATATTAGATCAATCGAGAAAATAATTGACAGATTGATTCTAAAACTAAACAGTATATTTCATTAAACACTGAAAAGACATCTCTAGCAGTTTCTTTGACAACCACTTTCACTGACACTGAGGCCATCTTTGCCAAGATGAAAGTAGCTGTGAGTAGTGAAAGAGCATTTACATTTTTTCTTTTTAACATGGTTTAACTCTTCCATGTAGGCTACTGCACTTTATTTAAATTTTTTAAACAATACAATGTGCATATATCCTCTTTTATGTCATGTGCCTCCTCATATCCTATAAATAATCATGGTGGGCCACCATGGCCAAAGATGCCAGGGCCATTTTTTGGTCCCAGTCCAGCCCTGCTTGTGTATTACACTAGAAACACGTTTCCTTACCCCTCGTTAGCCACAGTTCAGCTGATCTCTGTGAAATGATGTTTCACTTTATACACTTTGGATCAGGACCTAGTCCAAAGTGGTCTATATGCAGAAAAAACATTGAAATGTGCCTTTATTGCATTTTCACAAATAGAATAAAGGTTTCACAAACCAGAGACTGAGTTTTTATGAATCTTCAGGGTCTGTAGATTAATCTAGTCCAGATTTCAGAAGTCTGGTTTTTGATCCAGACCTGTTCTAATGAGGTCTGGGTATAAAACAAAAAAGGTGAAATCTCCCCTTTAGCATTTTCACACATAAAATAAAAGTTTCACAAATACAACAGTGGATGTCATGCAAGGTTAATGTCTTACCTAACATGTCTAAAATGTTTTCACATCAAGAAGTGTCACAAAAAACAGAAAACCAGTGTACAAACAGTCGCACTGTGCATCAAGTTAATTTTCCCCTTAAGCGGCTGCATCAGAGCCAAAATAACCCGGTTTTAAATTGATCTCTTATTGACTGTCAGATTTTTGAAAAAGGCCGATGCCGATTTTGCGACAAAATGCCGAATATCGTCGTTGATAATATTTTGAAAAAATATTTTGAACTCATACATTTTTTCGTTGGCAACATAATGGTGATGAACACTGGTTGGAAGGGCCCCCTGGGAATTTTTGCTTATAGAGCCCCTACAGACTCTAGAATCGCCTCTGCCTATGAGTCGGCAAAGTGAGAAAAGGAGGACTCACTCATGTTTTTGTGGTCCTCCTCAGTCTAGGTACAGGTAGATAAAGAGATAAAACACACAATGTTGACTTCCGCACTCACTGGCGCTAAATACCTGGAATTGTTGTCTTGCCGAGCTCCGCTTTGTCCGTAAAACATGTGAGAGTGCTGGTGAGGGCAACGGTATCTGACAACCGGAAGTCCGTGAAAAAAGTTCTATTCTTGGCTCCACAGTGCAGCACAGAGTTCTACACAAACTTCCAGCATCAGAGGATTTATTTGTACAGTGAATACATGTCATGACGGCAATGTGCCTGCTCGAGCCTGCAAATGATCACTTTTCCAAATGCTAACTGCTGTTAGCTCCCAGTAGCCTCTGTGGCTGATGTCATTTCCTGTCCCTTAAGTTTCGTTTTACTTTTTTTTTTAATAAAGAGAGACTACTAAACAGAGCTTTCTGAACAGGGCTGTATTGCCAGGGTGATTGAACTGCTGTGGTGCTTCATCTTTATGGTATTTTGACCAAAGCATATCACAGACATGTTCATTAGGACACCAGGGAACTAGTTTAACTTGGATAAATAGGGTATAATATGACTCCTTTAAGTACAGTAACAAAGTATTTTTACTTTATTACATTACAACACAAACACTGGGTTTGTTTAATGTATAAAAGTGCCAACCATCACGTCAAAATTGTAATTGCTCTTATACTCTGGCGGCTCATGACAATACAGCTGTGATACTATTCATATTCCATCAGCCACAGCTGAACTTTGTGTTTAATGTTGTCAGATCTCATGAGAAAACAACAGAAAATACAAATACATTTCAATCCACATCTCTTCTCTTGTTGCCTGCAAACAGCAACAAGAGCGGCAGTGACAACACTTGAGTTTAAACAATTACTTTAATTATACTTATTAAAAGCAGTGGTCACAAAGTGCAACCTAAAAAATACAAAGCTGAGAATAAGAAAAAAAAAAATAAGATTGTGTTTTCTAAATCCATGTTATCTGTTCACCTTATTCTCCCACAGCCCAACTCTCTGCCTGATGGAGGTTTAAGTGTGAACATAATCTATCGTAATCTGCAGATAATCAGGCTAATGTGTGCATGAACACTTGGCGGATGATCTGATCATCATGGTAGCCTTTTTGAGGGGAACAGCCCCTTTCCATGAATTCCACCTGATACATGTGTTCTCGTACGCGACGGCATCTGCAGGCATGTACAGGCCATTGAGGTTGGCGTTGTGGCATTGGTTGTACCAGAATCCACCGATATAGTGTTGAGCGCAGTTATTGGCCCACAGATCCTGGTCTTTGTCGTAGGTGGTGAACTTCATTTCGTTGTGGTGTGATAAACTGTCACCTAGAAATAAAGAAGAACAAGCTGATGCAAAGCAAAGACTTTTCAAAAGAGTATTTGAACTATTCCTTTAAGTGTTTGTCCGTGTGCATTGTCTTTACAGCTTTAAATCATGGACTGCCCACAAAGATAGATGACATGATATGATGGATAGGGGAAGCCAATCCATCTCTATTGCCTCCTGGTGGCGGGTCGTGGTATAAACCCGGTTTTAAACAGATTGGACAAAATAATAATCAAGAAAATCTAATAAAATCTTTCCAGAGATGGTTTCTTTCATTGCAGTTCTTACCACAATGATATGGTAACATTTTCATGTTTGTGGTGAATTTGGTGTTTATTTATTATTTAATAAGCAGAGTGAGACCTCACTGACTCAATGGGGAGGAAATGGAGACATGTTTGTCCATCTTTGTTTACAGTCTGTGGTAGAAATAAAATGTTCTTGTCCGAATACACTATTAGGCCAAGTTTTAAAACGTATCTTTCCAAATTCAGATCCATACAGTGACCCTCACCTGCACCTCCACCTCTGTATCTGCCCAGATGAAGCTGATATCCACCCTTCTCTGACTCGATGGAGAAAGAGGAGTACAGTGCTGAGGTCTTTTCTCCATCCCATTCTTCCAGGTCCACTCTCAGCTCATTCTCCTTCCTTAAAGTAAGATAGAAGATGTTGTCCAAGCCTATATAGACACACATAAAGTTATATTTCAGTTTACCTCCAGCATCAAACACTGTATTTCCCACCATTTCTGATTAAATATAGGAACTTAAATGTAATTTATTCCTCTTTAGGACTCACCGAGCCAGTATTCTCCAGCGACGTTCCCAAATCCTGTCTTATAATTCTTCCAGGGTCTGAAGAAATTTTCACTTCCATCCATCCTCCTCTGAAACACCTGAGAGGGAGAATGAAAGTTGAAATATGAAATATACATTCCACATTAAAATATCAAAATCTCAGTTGACAAAAAAGGCAGACTTTACTCACTCAACAAGTCCAGTTTTTAAGTTAAGTTAAGGGTTCTATATGTATGACATGTATTATTAAATCATAAAATGACCATGATATGTCATTGGAGATTGAGGAAACATCCATCCATCCATCTTCTACTGCTTTATCCTCCACATGAGGCTCACAGGGGAAGCTGTGCCAATCACAGCTGACATAGGGCGATTACCTGACCTAAAAAGCCTTGGGATCTCTCTCAAAAATGTCTTGACCAGAGCAGATGAAAAAATAGGGTCTGCAGTGGAGATGCTTTAAAATAGACACGTAAATCGATATTTCTCGACTCAGGGGAAACAGAGGGAGGGAAACACAAGTCCCTGACCCAGATGAAAACAGAACGGAACATGTGTGTGGTCCGTTATTGTGATAATTCTCTACGGCTGCTCCTCAGCACTTGAAACTTTCACTTTCAAGCTCCACCTGTTGCTGACATGAGAAAATGAGCCACACTCATGTAATGTTTTGACTCGTTTAAATGATAAAGGTGTACATATTTTACATATATGACCATTCATAATACATATTTGGGTGTCAGGATATTGTGTTGTCAATGACAGTAAAGCACAAAGACACATTATGCTGCCGAGAAAGGAAAGGAAAACAAAGCAAAAATAACCAGCTATAGAAAATATTATGAGATTAATGCCAGGTTTTTGTTATGAGGCCACCATGTTTTTAGATGAAATATAAAATGTATATTAAATATACTACATGCAAAGTAGATTTTTGAATTGTGGAATTATTACAGCTGGGGATATGTCAATGATTAGCAGCAACACTGATTTTCTTTTTTTTTTTGTGCAGTGTCAAATATTCACACTCATACCGCTAAGCACAAAAATGTCAGATTAAAAAAGAGAAAGATATATAAAAAAACATTATACATTTTAATACATCAATTTCAAAAATACTGCATTATTACAGCCTGGGATATGTCAATGAGAGGAGGGGGAAATTGTGACAATGCCATCTAGTGGAAATAGCATATTTTTTCTCCAAATGCCAACTATGGCCAAAAAGTGGAGAGTTTTAAACGTTATCAATTCCAAAGCCCAGAATGACACCCAGAAATAATCAAATGCATGTATTATAATAATGGAAGCAAGTTTCAAAATTTCAGTTTGAATGTGTTTCAATGGCACATTTTTGGCACATTTTTTGCACTTAACAGTTTGAGTGTAACACTAGTTTGTAGCTGGAAATAACAAGATCAAATAAAAATACACATTTTTGCCAAAATTCATGCCATGTGCATGAACACAGACAAAATCATCAAAAGATGAATGAAAAAAATAAAATCTAAAATAGTCAAAATAAACACACAGCTTGTGTCTATTAATATGAAATCTGAGGAGCACTCACCGTCCATCTGCCCCCATCAGTGTCCATGTCACAGAAGACATGCAGTGGTGTGGTGGGACCTCCTGGATAGATGGCGTACACTCCACTGGAGCTGGTGTTGTCACGGCGATAGATATCATCACAGTCGTTGGGCAGGTAAGAGTGGGTGTCAGAGTGGGTGTCAGAGTGGACCGAGGCCACAAAAACCAGCAGAGCTCCAAAATATGTTGCCTGTACAGAAACATGAAGATATGATTATATAAGTGCACAGATCATATGTATACAGTAGTTTCACAGTTTCACTGTCACTCATGTACTTGTTTTTTTGCTTTTCCATTAGTGATAGTGCCTGGTGCTTTTTAGTTCCTGCTCTGGCGAGGTTCCAAGAGAGCTGAGCCGATACTAAATGTGACCACTGACTGGTCAGAGAGTGTCATCACAAAGAGTCATGAGCGCGACGTCAAAACACAAGAATCAAACAATGCCATACTGAAGATCAGTTTAAAAGACTTAAAAACCCTAAAAAACATGCGTTGACATGTTAATCTCCAACATTTACCAGGGAAGTGTCTAAAATCTCAGCATTTAACAGCGGAGTCTGATGTATTCAGTGACAGCACTGCTGAAAGCCGACAATCGTGAGCCGATTCACAACTCCGTCCTCTGTGTTTTCATTCAGTGACTGTGTCAGACAGTGTCTGTGCTCCGGTTATAAAGGAAGTACTGAACTAATCTTTTTAATTAAAGGTGCCATATGTAAGAATGTGGCCAAAAACGGTTACTACATTCAAATTCAAAATACCGACGTCTCTGACGGTGGTGAATTTCTTTTTTTTTTTTTTTCTTAAATAGCCACAGAACATTATCATCTGCATCCTAAATAAATCTGATTAAAATAATCTCCTGCTGTTTATCTACTGCTGGTTCACAGCGGTTCTAGAAGTGCCAGTTAATATTTAACTAAGAATACAGTCTCAGGAGGTGGAAGCCAAATTAACCCCAGCAACAGTCAACGTTTCCATCTGGTTATTATAGAGGGGAAAACGCTCTCTCTCTCTCTCTACATATAGATTCTGTTTATACTTCCATTTATCTATATATCGATATATAGATGTAAATATAGACGTATATATAGTATAGCCAGATATTACTGTGCAGGATGGAAAGATCGTCTCATACTTTAAACACCTGAGAATTCTCAGATCTCACAGATGTATTTTGAGAAATGTGAGCAGGTGTTAAACACTGTGAGATGAAAGTTGAGAGGATGATTCAGGTTTTTTGGTGTCAACAAACACAAAGTCAGTGCTGCTGAGCTGTGTTCGCCCCCTGCTGGCTGAAACCTCGACAATCAGAAGAGCCATTTTTGACCTCTCTCGACCAAAAACCTATTTGACATCATGTAATCAGTTTTATATATAGATATATCTATCTATAGAAATTAAAGTTTGTTTCATTTAAGAAATTTCAGAATTACAAAAAGTTTTTACCGTGAAATAATCCCTTCTGTTCTTTGTGGTAAATTGATAAAATACTACTTTAAAATACATAAAATAGTGTGTAGATTTGATGTGGTTCATGGTTGAGAAAAGCTGTATGTGCACGGTGGCCTGGAAGTGCAAAACATTATTACAAAACATGAAACACTTTTACAATTTAACAAATGAACATAAAGTTGAAACAATTTTACTTTTTTGAAAACAAATGTACAAAATGTGAATCACTTCCCCAAATAAATTTGTAATAGTTTTTCATATAATAATGGTTTGCACTTCCAGGCCACCGTAGTATGTGTGCCGTATGTGGATGACAAGATGAACAGGACTACAGTGTGCACGTCCTTCATGTATATATGACTTCAATTAGCCCTTAGTGCTCACAGGGCACAGATCTGTGCCACAGGTGCACCCATAGTAATTTGCCATAGGAATAATACACAACTCCTTATATGGACATCCGAGGGGTGTGTCTAAAGGTTACATTCAGGCTTTTGCGTTTTTTCCTTCCTCTTATGTGTTGTTGAGTCAAAGTTATGATTCATTTTATATTGTATTTTTAGTAGTAAAGCAGCAATAATTGTGCAGAAGTCACAAACTCAAAATAGGGAGTTTTTCTTTTCTTTTTGTTCATAGAAATGAGTCAAGTGAACTTTGAACTGTGACGTATTTACAAATTTCACAAATTCAATGAACAAATTTAAACATGTTGAGAACTTTTTGCTCAGGTGTGTTTATATAGTTGATGAAAATAAAATGTATTATTTCATCAGTTTGCCTAGGCTGTGCTGAAAAAAAGGATATTAGACACTCTATAGGGTACATTCTTATAAACTCTGTATATTCTGTATGTTTAAAAAATGGAAAAAAGCAGCCAAAAAGCTTTGTGTTCTAAAGGCTAATTGTTGAGAATGTCTTCCCATATTTCAAAAACAACATTTATCAGGTTTGGGGAAGTTAGTTTGTAGTTTGTAAATACAGCATTTGACGTTGAAATAGGATGTGAGGCATTTTGTTAAAGTAACAAAATATTGAAACACTTATTTCTCTCTTTTTTCTTTGTCAAATCTACAGGGAGCCACTGCAGAGGGGCTGGAGAACCCCAAGGGAAAACAGATATTAACGATTAAGAATGTGTTTGCTGCTTTATCTTGACGTTAAACAGCCTTTTCTGACAAAACATCTAAAGTCCAGTCATCTTATTTACACAGCACTTTCCAAAATCCTTTAAATACAAATCACCAACATACAGTTCAAATAAAAGCAAATAATGTTTTAAAAATAATAATAAAAAAAAAAGAAGTGAAGTGAAGAGCAGTCAGGAATGGGGTGATAAAACCAGATGAATGTATTACAGTATGGAGCCATCACTGTTGATAAAGTGATAGATCAGTACTGTGCTCTTACCTTCATCGCCCTCATAGAGCTGAGTTGAACTCTGTCAGTTCAGAGTCTGCTCAAATAAACCTTTGTGGGAAACAGGTCACTTTTAAACAGACACATCTGAATATAGGTACGCCCACAGTGTCAGTGTTTACACAGGTGGGCGGGTTTTTTACAAAATTACACAATCATGTAAAAACCTCATTTACATAAAAGCTGGGGCATACACTTGAAAAAAAAAAAAAATCATAAATTTTGTATATTCACTTGAACTGACAAAAAATTTGCAGAATGTAAATGAAAAAGTTGACTGCAAGACATGAGTCACGTCACATTTCCTTTTAATTACCAGTGCGGTGCTCGTAGGAAGTATTTATTCCTATAGTGGGAGCTGAAGAAGCTTTTTCAGTTATGGTAATGCATGATTAGGAACAGAATTTTTTTAATTTTCGATGTAGTTATGCTAATGCTAATCGAAAATTAAAACATTTGTGCCTAATGTAGTTGCACAGTGTTTGTATTATGTTAACCCTACACTAATGCTAATCATAGCCTTTGGAACCTTTGGAAACAGGTTCGCCAAGTTAGCCGCAAAGTAGTAGCATGCCAATGCTAAATAAATATGTGGTCCCGTATTGGTGAATGGACACCTCATCGTTTCAGTATAACACCATGTTCTGTGGTGAACCGTGTGAAAATGTCTCACCCACAGTGAGGACAGCCTCTTCACTCCCACCTCCCTGCTCCAGACAGCGCAGCTGCTGCTGATGAGCCACTGCCTGCCTGGTGTAGTGGGATAAATCGGCAAAAATTAAAATTCCTCCAAAAAATGTGAAAAACAAGGATGCACACCATCGGGCCATGCTCAACCCATATCCAAAGTTATGGTAAAGGTGCATTATGTAATAAATCTAAAGCAACTGGCCATAAAATCCTCCTAATATGTCACAGAGACTCAGGAATAATGTTCATATAACAAACTGGACTCACCAACGACAAAAGTACAGCCAAAATATTTGCATTAAAAAAAATATTTTGCAGTCAGAGCCAAAATAACCCGGTTTTAAATTGATCTCTTATTGACTGTCAGATTTTTGAAAAAGGCCGATGCCGATTTTGTGACAAAATGCCGAATATCGTCGTTGATAATATTTTGAAAAAATATTTTGAACTCATACATTTTTTCGTTAGCAACATAATGGTGATGAACACTGGTTGGAAGGGCCCCCTGGGAATTTTTGCTTATAGAGCCCCTACAGACTCTAGAATCGCCTCTGCCTATGAGTCGGCAAAGTGTGAAAAAGATGACTCACTCATGTTTTTGTGGTCCTCCTCAGTCTAGGTACAGGTAGATAAAGAGATAAAACACACAATGTTGACTTCCGCACTCACTGGCGCTAAATACCTGGAATTGTTGTCTTGCCGAGCTCCGCTTTGTCCGTAAAACATGTGAGAGTGCTGGTGAGGGCAACGGTATCTGACAACCGGAAGTCCGTGAAAAAAGTTCTATTCTTGGCTCCACAGTGCAGCACAGAGTTCTACACAAACTTCCAGCATCAGAGGATTTATTTGTACAGTGGATACATGTCATGACGGCAATGTGCCTGCTATAGCCTGCAAATGATCACTTTTCCAAATGCTAACTGCTGTTAGCTCCCAGTAACCTCTGTGGCTGATGTCATTTCCTGTCCCTTAAGTTTCGTTTTACTTTTTTTTTTAATAAAGAGAGACTACTAAACAGAGCTTTCTGAACAGGGCTGTATTGCCAGGGTGATTGAACTGCTGTGGTGCTTCATCTTTATGGTATTTTGACCAAAGCATATCACAGACATGTTCATTAGGACTCCAGGGAACTAGTTTAACTTGGATAAATAGGGTATAATATGACTCCTTTAAGTACAGTAACAAAGTATTTTTACTTTATTACATTACAACACAAACACTGGGTTTGTTTAATGTATAAAAGTGCCAACCATCACGTCAAAATTGTAATTGCTCTTATACTCTGGCGGCTCATGACAATACAGCTGTGATACTATTCATATTCCATCAGCCACAGCTGAACTTTGTGTTTAATGTTGTCAGATCTCATGAGAAAACAACAGAAAATACAAATACATTTCAATCCACATCTCTTCTCTTGTTGCCTGCAAACAGCAACAAGAGCGGCAGTGACAACACTTGAGTTTAAACAATTACTTTAATTATACTTATTAAAAGCAGTGGTCACAAAGTGCAACCTAAAAAATACAAAGCTGAGAATAAGAAAAAAAAAAATAAGATTGTGTTTTCTAAATCCATGTTATCTGTTCACCTTATTCTCCCACAGCCCAACTCTCTGCCTGATGGAGGTTTAAGTGTGAACATAATCTATCGTAATCTACAGATAATCAGGCTAATGTGTGCATGAACACTTGGCGGATGATCTGATCATCATGGTAGCCTTTTTGAGGGGAACAGCCCCTTTCCATGAATTCCACCTGATACATGTGTTCTCGTACGCGACGGCATCTGCAGTCATGTACAGGCCATTGAGGTTGGCGTCGTGGCATTGGTTGTACCAGAATCCACCGATATAGTGTTGAGCGCAGTTATTGGCCCACGGATCCTGGTCTTTGTCGTAGGTGGTGAACTTCATTTCGTTGTGGTGTGATAAACTGTCGCCTAGAAATAAAGAAGAACAAGCTGATGCAAAGCAAAGACTTTTCAAAAGAGTATTTGAACTATTCCTTTAAGTGTTTGTCTGTGTGCATTGTCTTTACAGCTTTAAATCATGGACTGCCCACAAAGATAGATGACATGATATGATGGATAGGGGAAGCCAATCCATCTCTATTGCCTCCTGGTGGCGGGTCGTGGTATAAACCCGGTTTTAAACAGATTGGACAAAATAATAATCAAGAAAATCTAATAAAATCTTTCCAGAGATGGTTTCTTTCATCGCAGTTCTTACCACAATGATATGGTAACATTTTCATGTTTGTGGTGAATTTGGTGTTTATTTATTATTTAATAAGCAAAGTGAGACCTCACTGACTCAATGGGGAGGAAATGGAGACATGTTTGTCCATCTTTGTTTACAGTCTGTGGTAGAAATAAAATGTTCTTGTCCGAATACACTATTAGGCCAAGTTTTAAAACGTATCTTTCCAAATTCAGATCCATACAGTGACCCTCACCTGCACCTCCACCTGTGTAGCTGCCCAGATGAAGCTGATATCCACCCTTCTCTGACTCGATGGAGAAAGAGGAGTACAGTGCTGAGGTCTTTTCTCCATCCCATTCTTCCAGGTCCACTCTCAGCTCATTCTCCTTCCTTAAAGTAAGATAGAAGATGTTGTCCAAGCCTATATAGACACACATAAAGTTATATTTCAGTTTACCTCCAGCATCAAACACTGTATTTCCCACCATTTCTGATTAAATATAGGAACTTAAATGTAATTTATTCCTCTTTAGGACTCACCGAGCCAGTATTCTCCAGCGACGTTCCCAAATCCTGTCTTATAATTCTTCCAGGGTCTGAAGAAATTTTCACTTCCATCCATCCTCCTCTGAAACACCTGAGAGGGAGAATGAAAGTTGAAATATGAAATATACATTCCACATTAAAATATCAAAATCTCAGTTGACAAAAAAGGCAGACTTTACTCACTCAACAAGTCCAGTTTTTAAGTTAAGTTAAGGGTTCTATATGTATGACATGTATTATTAAATCATAAAATGACCATGATATGTCATTGGAGATTGAGGAAACATCCATCCATCCATCTTCTACTGCTTTATCCTCCACATGAGGCTCACAGGGGAAGCTGTGCCAATCACAGCTGACATAGGGCGATTACCTGACATAAAAAAGCCTTGGGATCTCTCTCAAAAATGTCTTGACCAGAGCAGATGAAAAAATAGGGTCTGCAGTGGAGATGCTTTAAAATATACACGTAAATCGATATTTCTCGACTCAGGGGAAACAGAGGGAGGGAAACACAAGTCCCTGACCCAGATGAAAACAGGACGGAACATGTTTGTGGTCCGTTATTGTGATAATTCTCTACGGCTGCTCCTCAGCACTTGAAACTTTCACTTTCAAGCTCCACCTGTTGCAGACATGAGAAAATGAACCACACTCATGTAATGTTTTGACTCTTTTAAATGATAAAGGTGTACATATTTTACATATATGACCATTCATAATACATATTTGTGTGTCAGGATATTGTGTTGTCAATGACAGTAAAGCACAAAGACACATTATGCTGCCGAGAAAGGAAAGGAAAACAAAGCAAAAATAACCAGCTATAGAAAATATTATGAGATGAATGCCAGGTTTTTGTTATGAGTTTTTTAGATGAAATATAAAATGTATATTAAATATACTACATGCAAAGTAGATTTTTGTATTGTGGAATTATTACAGCTGGGGATATGTCAATGATTAGCAGCAACACTGATTATTTTATTTTTTTGTGCAGTGTCAAATATTCACACTCGTGCCGCTAAGCACAAAAATGTCAGATTAAAAAACACAAAGATATATAAAAAACATTATACATTTGCCTATTTTAATACATCAATTTCAAAAATACCACATTATTACAGCCTGGGATATGTCAATGAGAGGAGGGGGAAATTGTGACAATGCCATCTAGTGGAAATAGCACATTTTTTCTCCAAATGCCAACTATGGCCAAAAACAACGCCGTCTGGTGGAGAGTTGTAAACGTTATCAATTCCAAAGCCCAGAATGACACCCAGAAATAATCAAATGCATGTATTATAATAATGGAAGCAAGTTTCAAAATTTCAGTTTGAATGTGTTTCAATGGCACATTTTTGGCACATTTTTTGCACTTAACAGTTTGAGTGTAACACTAGTTTGTAGCTGGAAATAACAAGATCAAATAAAAATACACATTTTTGCCAAAATTCATGCCATGTGCATGAACACAGACAAAATCATCAAAAGATGAATGAAAAAAAAAAAAATCTAAAATAGTCAAAATAAACACACAGCTTGTGTCTATTAATATGAAATCTGAGGAGCACTCACCGTCCATCTGCCCCCATCAGTGTCCATGTCACAGAAGACATGCAGTGGTGTGGTGGGACCTCCTGGATAGATGGCGTACACTCCACTGGAGCTGGTGTTGTCACGGCGATAGATATCATCACAGTCGTTGGGCAGGTAAGAGTGGGTGTCAGAGTGGGTGTCAGAGTGGACCGAGGCCACAAAAACCAGCAGAGCTCCAAAATATGTTGCCTGTACAGAAACATGAAGATATGATTATATAAGTGCACAGATCATATGTATACAGTAGTTTTACAGTTTCATTGTCACTCATGTACTTGTTTTTTGGGGGGTTTTTTTGCTTTTCCATTAGTGATAGTGCCTGGTGCTTTTTAGTTCCTGCTCTGGCGAGGTTCCAAGAGAGCTGAGCCGATACTAAATGTTTTGTTTCTTTGATTACTCTTTTTTTTATTCCTGTTTTTATATGTATTTTAAACACATATGTTATTCTTTCTTGCCTGCCCATATAGGAAGATATGAGTTATATAATCATTATCATTATTATTATTTTTATGAATAATAATATTCATATTAATATCAAAACAAAATCACAAAGTACATGAGCATGATGTGAGTGTAGAGTGTGACTGTGCTCTTACCTTCATCGCCCTCATAGAGCTGAGTAGAATGCTGTCAGGTCAGAGTCTGCTCAAATAAACCTTTGTGGGAAACGGTTTATATCAGGAAATAAACACTTCTCCAAATGAAAGACAAAGACTTCCTGGTTTCTGGTTGCTGCCTCTCAAAAAGAAGGTACTGTAAAACTAAAACATACACAAGAAATTCACATTAAAATCACACACAATAACAATGTACCTGTGAACTGCGTATGTGTGCCTCTGTTTTTAAAGTTTAGCGTTACTTTATGAGACTCATTTTAACAATCGTGAGTTACGTAAACATGACGTCACGTGCGTCTTTTTCCGGTCAGTTGCCATGGAAATGCGTCATGCGTTAATCTTAAAGCCGTATAGTGCCCAGCACTATATATTATAAATAATTATATATGATTTTTTGTTATCATGTAATATTCGTGAAACATTTAGGTAAAAAGTAGGGCTGCAACGATGAATTAATCGATTTTAGAGAGTTGTTTTTTTTAACAATTACTACGAGCTGTGTGATTTTTTAGCTTCTTAAATGTGAATATTGTCTGGTTTCTTTGCTCCATTTGACAAAAAAAAAATCATTAAAACTAGGTTCCAGGTTTGATAAACACTGATCAACATTTTAAGTATATTTTATAGACAAAAAAATATTAGATCAATCGAGAAAATAATTGACAGATTGATTCTAAAACTAAACAGTATATTTCATTAAACACTGAAAAGACATCTCTAGCAGTTTCTTTGACAACCACTTTCACTGACACTGAGGCCATCTTTGCCAAGATGAAAGTAGCTGTGAGTAGTGAAAGAGCATTTACATTTTTTCTTTTTAACATGGTTTAACTCTTCCATGTAGGCTACTGCACTTTATCTAAATTTTTTAAACAATACAATGTGCATATATCCTCTTTTATGTCATGTGCCTCCTCATATCCTATAAATAATCATGGTGGGCCACCATGGCCAAAGATGCCAGGGCCATTTTTTGGTCCCAGTCCAGCCCTGCTTGTGTATTACACTAGAAACACGTTTCCTTACCCCTCGTTAGCCACAGTCCAGCTGATCTCTGTGAAATGATGTTTCACTTTGTACACTTTGGATCAGGACCTAGTCCAAAGTGGTCTATATGCAGAAAAAACATTGAAATGTGCCTTTATTGCATTTTCACAAATAGAATAAAGGTTTCACAAATCAGAGACTGAGTTTTTATGAATCTTCAGGGTCTGTAGATTAATCTAGTCCAGATTTCAGAAGTCTGGTTTTTGATCCAGACCTGTTCTAATGAGGTCTGGGTATAAAACAAAAAAGGTGAAATCTCCCCTTTAGCATTTTCACACATAAAATAAAAGTTTCACAAATACAACAGTGGATGTCATGCAAGGTTAATGTCTTACCTAACATGTCTAAAATGTTTTTACATCAAGAAGTGTCACAAAAAACAGAAAACCAGTGTACAAACAGTCGCACTGTGCATCAAGTTAATTTTCCCCTTAAGCGGCTGCATCAGAGCCAAAATAACCCGGTTTTAAATTGATCTCTTATTGACTGTCAGATTTTTGAAAAAGGCCGATGCCGATTTTGCGACAAAATGCCGAATATCGTCGTTGATAATATTTTGAAAAAATATTTTGAACTCATACATTTTTTCGTTGGCAACATAATGGTGATGAACACTGGTTGGAAGGGCCCCCTGGGAATTTTTGCTTATAGAGCCCCTACAGACTCTAGAATCGCCTCTGCCTATGAGTCGGCAAAGTGTGAAAAAGATGACTCACTCATGTTTTTGTGGTCCTCCTCAGTCTAGGTACAGGTAGATAAAGAGATAAAACACACAATGTTGACTTCCGCACTCACTGGCGCTAAATACCTGGAATTGTTGTCTTGCCGAGCTCCGCTTTGTCCGTAAAACATGTGAGAGTGCTGGTGAGGGCAACGGTATCTGACAACCGGAAGTCCGTGAAAAAAGTTCTATTCTTGGCTCCACAGTGCAGCACAGAGTTCTACACAAACTTCCAGCATCAGAGGATTTATTTGTACAGTGGATACATGTCATGACGGCAATGTGCCTGCTCGAGCCTGCAAATGATCACTTTTCCAAATGCTAACTGCTGTTAGCTCCCAGTAGCCTCTGTGGCTGATGTCATTTCCTGTCCCTTAAGTTTCGTTTTACTTTTTTTTTTAATAAAGAGAGACTACTAAACAGAGCTTTCTGAACAGGGCTGTATTGCCAGGGTGATTGAACTGCTGTGGTGCTTCATCCTTATGGTATTTTGACCAAAGCATATCACAGACATGTTCATTAGGACACCAGGGAACTAGTTTAACTTGGATAAATAGGGTATAATATGACTCCTTTAAGTACAGTAACAAAGTATTTTTACTTTATTACATTACAACACAAACACTGGGTTTGTTTAATGTATAAAAGTGCCAACCATCACGTCAAAATTGTAATTGCTCTTATACTCTGGCGGCTCATGACAATACAGCTGTGATACTATTCATATTCCATCAGCCACAGCTAAACTTTGTGTTTAATGTTGTCAGATCTCATGAGAAAACAACAGAAAATACAAATACATTTCAATCCACATCTCTTCTCTTGTTGCCTGCAAACAGCAACAAGAGCGGCAGTGACAACACTTGAGTTTAAACAATTACTTTAATTATACTTATTAAAAGCAGTGGTCACAAAGTGCAACCTAAAAAATACAAAGCTGAGAATAAGAAAAAAAAAATAAGATTGTGTTTTCTAAATCCATGTTATCTGTTCACCTTATTCTCCCACAGCCCAACTCTCTGCCTGATGGAGGTTTAAGTGTGAACATAATCTATCGTAATCTGCAGATAATCAGGCTAATGTGTGCATGAACACTTGGCGGATGATCTGATCATCATGGTAGCCTTTTTGAGGGGAACAGCCCCTTTCCATGAATTCCACCTGATACATGTGTTCTCGTACGCGACGGCATCTTCAGTCATGTACAGGCCATTGAGGTTGGCGTTGTGGCATTGGTTGTACCAGAATCCACCGATAAAGTGTTGAGCGCAGTTATTGGCCCACGGATCCTGGTCTTTGTCGTAGGTGGTGAACTTCATTTCGTTGTGTTGTGATAAACTGTCGCCTAGAAATAAAGAAGAACAAGCTGATGCAAAGCAAAGACTTTTCAAAAGAGTATTTGAACTATTCCTTTAAGTGTTTGTCTGTGTGCATTGTCTTTACAGCTTTAAATCATGGACTGCCCACAAAGATAGATGACATGATATGATGGATAGGGGAAGCCAATCCATCTCTATTGCCTCCTGGTGGCGGGTCGTGGTATAAACCCGGTTTTAAACAGATTGGACAAAATAATAATAAAGAAAATCTAATAAAATCTTTCCAGAGATGGTTTCTTTCATTGCAGTTCTTACCACAATGATATGGTAACATGTTCATGTTTGTGGTGAATTTGGTGTTTATTTATTATTTAATAAGCAGAGTGAGACCTCACTGACTCAATGGGGAGGAAATGGAGACACGTTTGTCCATCTTTGTTTACAGTCTGTGGTAGAAATAAAATGTTCTTTTCCGAATACACTAGGCCAAGTTTTAAAACGTATGTTTCCAAATTCAGATCCATACAGTGACCCTCACCTGCACCTCCACCTGTGTAGCTGCCCAGATGAAGCTGATATCCACCCTTCTCTGACTCGATGGAGAAAGAGGAGTACAGTGCTGAGGCCTTTTCTCCATCCCATTCTTCCAGGTCCACTCTCAGCTCATTCTCCTTCCTTATAGTAAGATAGAAGATGTTGTCCAAGCCTATATAGACACACATAAAGTTATATTTCAGTTTACCTCCAGCATCAAACACTGTATTTCCCACCATTTCTGATTAAATATAGGAACTTAAATGTAATTTATTCCTCTTTAGGACTCACCGAGCCAGTATTCTCCAGCGACGTTCCCAAATCCTGTCTTATAATTCTTCCAGGGTCTGAAGAAATTTTCACTTCCATCCATCCTCCTCTGAAACACCTGAGAGGGAGAATGAAAGTTGAAATATGAAATATACATTCCACATTAAAATATTTTATTACTCTTACTATTATTTAATTTACTCATCCAACAACCCAACAAGTCCAGTTTTTAAGTTAAGTTAAGGGTTCTATATGTATGACATGTATTATTAAATCATAAAATGACCATGATATGTCATTGGAGATTGAGGAAACATCCATCCATCCATCTTCTACTGCTTTATCCTCCACATGAGGCTCACAGGGGAAGCTGTGCCAATCACAGCTGACATAGGGCGATTACCTGACCTAAAAAGCCTTGGGATCTCTCTCAAAAATGTCTTGACCAGAGCAGATGAAAAAATAGGGTCTGCAGTGGAGATGCTTTAAAATATACACGTAAATCGATATTTCTCGACTCAGGGGAAACAGAGGGAGGGAAACACAAGTCCCTGACCCAGATGAAAACAGAACGGAACATGTTTGTGGTCCGTTATTGTGATAATTCTCTACGGCTGCTCCTCAGCACTTGAAACTTTCACTTTCAAGCTCCACCTGTTGCTGACATGAGAAAATGAGCCACACTCATGTAATGTTTTGACTCTTTTAAATGATAAAGGTGTACATATTTTACATATATGACCATTCATAATACATATTTGGGTGTCAGGATATTGTGTTGTCAATGACAGTAAAGCACAAAGACACATTATGCTGCCGAGAAAGGAAAGGAAAACAAAGCAAAAATAACCAGCTATAGAAAATATTATGAGATGAATGCCAGGTTTTTGTTATGAGTTTTTTAGATGAAATATAAAATGTATATTAAATATACTACATGCAAAGTAGATTTTTGTATTGTGGAATTATTACAGCTGGGGATATGTCAATGATTAGCAGCAACACTGATTATTTTTTTTTTTTGTGCAGTGTCAAATATTCACACTCGTGCCGCTAAGCACAAAAATGTCAGATTAAAAAACACAAAGATATATAAAAAACATTATACATTTGCCTCTTTTAATACATCAATTTCAAAAATACCACATTATTACAGCCTGGGATATGTCAATGAGAGGAGGGGGAAATTGTGACAATCCCATCTAGTGGAAATAGCACATTTTTTCTCCAAATGCCAACTATGGCCAAAAACAACGCCGTCTGGTGGAGAGTTGTAAAAGTTATCAATTCCAAAGCCTAGAATGACACCCAGAAATTATCAAATGCATGTATTATAATTTAATGGAAGCAAGCGTCAACATTTCAGTTTGAATGTGTTTCAATGGCACATTTTTTGCACTTAACAGTTTGAGTGTAACACTAGTTTGTAGTTGGAAATAACAAGATCAAATAAAAATAAAAATTTTTGCCAAAATTCATGCCATGTGCATGAACACAGACAAAATCATCAAAAGATGAATGAAAAAAAAAAAAATCTAAAATAGTCAAAATAAACACACAGCTTGTGTCTATTAATAGGAAATCTGAGGAGCACTCACCGTCCATCTGCCCCCATCAGTGTCCATGTCACAGAAGACATGCAGTGGTGTGGTGGGACCTCCTGGATAGATGGCGTACACTCCACTGGAGCTGGTGTTGTCACGGCGATAGATATCATCACAGTCGTTGGGCAGGTAAGAGTGGGTGTCAGAGTGGGTGTCAGAGTGGACCGAGGCCACAAAAACCAGCAGAGCTCCAAAATATGTTGCCTGTACAGAAACATGAAGATATGATTATATAAGTGCACAGATCATATGTATACAGTAGTTTCACAGGTTAATTTTCACTCATTTTTTTTGCTTTTCCATTAGTGATAGTGCCTGGTGCTTTTTAGTTCCTGCTCTGGCGAGGTTCCAAGAGAGCTGAGCCGATACTAAATGTTTTGTTTCTTTGATTACTCTTTTTTATTCCTGTTTTTATATGTATTTTAAACTCATATGTTATTCTTTCTTTCCTGCCCATATAGGAAGATATGAGTAATATTATCATTATCATTATTATAATAATAATCATAATAATTATTATGATTATTATGATTATTATTATTAATAATCGCAATAATAATAATAATAATAATAATAATAATAATAATAATAATAATATTAGTATCAAAACAAAATCACAAAGAACATGATGTGAGTGTAGAGTGTGACTGTGCTCTTACCTTCATCGCCCTCATAAAGCTGAGTAGAATGCTGTCAGGTCAGAGTCTGCTCAAATAAACCTTTGTGAGAAACAGGTTATATCAGGAAATAAACACTTCTCCAAATGAGAGACAAAGACTTCCTGGTTCCTGGTTGCTGCCTCTCAAAAGAGGGTACTGTTAAACTAAAACATACACAAGAAATTCACATTGAAATCACACACAATAAGATACAAAGGCATCTACAGCATTTACAGTATGAGAGAATGTCTTATTGTACCAATATGGAGAAATTCAACATTAAAATCCATTCAACATTAAAAACATCAACCCCAACATGTGTGAAAGGTTGTTCCAATGGCAGTCTGTCTGCTGGCAAGTCTGACATTTTCTGTTCTTCCCATTTCCCTCTTATTTTCTTGCAAATTATGCACTTGTGTATAATTAAACAAGTTTCCTTACCCCTCGTTAGCCACAGTCCAGCTGATCTCTGTGAAATGATGTTTCACTTTGTACACTTTGGATCAGGACCTGGTCCAAAGTGGTCTATATGCAGAAAAAACATTGAAATGTGACTTTAATGCATTTTCACAAATAGAATAAAGGTTTCACAAATCAGAGACTGAGTTTTTATGAATCTTCAGGGTCTGTAGATTAATCTAGTCCATATTTCAGAAGTCTGGTTTTTGATCCAGACCTGTTCTAATGAGGTCTGGGTATAAAACAAAAACGGTGAAATCTCCCCTTTAGCATTTTCACACATAAAATAAAAGTTTCACAAATACAACAGTGGATGTCATGCAAGGTTAATGTCTTACCTAACATGTCTAAAATGTTTTCACATCAAGAAGTGTCACAAAAAACAGAAAACCAGTGTACAAACAGTCGCACTGTGCATCAAGTTAATTTTCCCCTTAAGCGGCTGCATCAGAGCCAAAATAACCCGGTTTTAAATTGATCTCTTATTGACTGTCAGATTTTTGAAAAAGGCCGATGCCGATTTTGCAAAAAAATGCCGAATATCGTCGTTGATAATATTTTGAAAAAATATTTTGAACTCATACATTTTTTCGTTGGCAACATGATGGTGATGAACACTGGTTGGAAGGGCCCCCTGGGAATTTTTGCTTATAGAGCCCCTACAGACTCTAGAATCGCCTCTGCCTATGAGTCGGCAAAGTGTGAAAAAGATGACTCACTCATGTTTTTGTGGTCCTCCTCAGTCTAGGTACAGGTAGATAAAGAGATAAAACACACAATGTTGACTTCCGCACTCACTGGCGCTAAATACCTGGAATTGTTGTCTTGCCGAGCTCCGCTTTGTCCGTAAAACATGTGAGAGTGCTGGTGAGGGCAACGGTATCTGACAACCGGAAGTCCGTGAAAAAAGTTCTATTCTTGGCTCCACAGTGCAGCACAGAGTTCTACACAAACTTCCAGCATCAGAGGATTTATTTGTACAGTGGATACATGTCATGACGGCAATGTGCCTGCTCGAGCCTGCAAATGATCACTTTTCCAAATGCTAACTGCTGTTAGCTCCCAGTAGCCTCTGTGGCTGATGTCATTTCCTGTCCCTTAAGTTTCGTTTTACTTTTTTTTTTAATAAAGAGAGACTACTAAACAGAGCTTTCTGAACAGGGCTGTATTGCCAGGGTGATTGAACTGCTGTGGTGCTTCATCCTTATGGTATTTTGACCAAAGCATATCACAGACATGTTCATTAGGACACCAGGGAACTAGTTTAACTTGGATAAATAGGGTATAATATGACTCCTTTAAGTACAGTAACAAAGTATTTTTACTTTATTACATTACAACACAAACACTGGGTTTGTTTAATGTATAAAAGTGCCAACCATCACGTCAAAATTGTAATTGCTCTTATACTCTGGCGGCTCATGACAATACAGCTGTGATACTATTCATATTCCATCAGCCACAGCTGAACTTTGTGTTTAATGTTGTCAGATCTCATGAGAAAACAACAGAAAATACAAATACATTTCAATCCACATCTCTTCTCTTGTTGCCTGCAAACAGCAACAAGAGCGGCAGTGACAACACTTGAGTTTAAACAATTACTTTAATTATACTTATTAAAAGCAGTGGTCACAAAGTGCAACCTAAAAAATACAAAGCTGAGAATAAGAAAAAAAAAATAAGATTGTGTTTTCTAAATCCATGTTATCTGTTCACCTTATTCTCCCACAGCCCAACTCTCTGCCTGATGGAGGTTTAAGTGTGAACATAATCTATCGTAATCTGCAGATAATCAGGCTAATGTGTGCATGAACACTTGGCGGATGATCTGATCATCATGGTAGCCTTTTTGAGGGGAACAGCCCCTTTCCATGAATTCCACCTGATACATGTGTTCTCGTACGCGACGGCATCTGCAGGCATGTACAGGCCATTGAGGTTGGCGTTGTGGCATTGGTTGTACCAGAATCCACCGATATAGTGTTGAGCGCAGTTATTGGCCCACAGATCCTGGTCTTTGTCGTAGGTGGTGAACTTCATTTCGTTGTGGTGTGATAAACTGTCGCCTAGAAATAAAGAAGAACAAGCTGATGCAAAGCAAAGACTTTTCAAAAGAGTATTTGAACTATTCCTTTAAGTGTTTGTCTGTGTGCATTGTCTTTACAGCTTTAAATCATGGACTGCCCACAAAGATAGATGACATGATATGATGGATAGGGGAAGCCAATCCATCTCTATTGCCTCCTGGTGGCGGGTCGTGGTATAAACCCGGTTTTAAACAGATTCGACAAAATAATAATAAAGAAAATCTGATAAAATCTTTCCAGAGATGGTTTCTTTCATTGCAGTTCTTACCACAATGATATGGTAACATGTTCATGTTTGTGGTGAATTTGGTGTTTATTTATTATTTAATAAGCAGAGTGAGACCTCACTGACTCAATGGGGAGGAAATGGAGACACGTTTGTCCATCTTTGTTTACAGTCTGTGGTAGAAATAAAATGTTCTTGTCCGAATACACTATTAGGCCAAGTTTTAAAATGTGTCTTTCCAAATTCAGATCCATACAGTGACCCTCACCTGCACCTCCACCTGTGTAGCTGCCCAGATGAAGCTGATATCCACCCTTCTCTGACTCGATGGAGAAAGAGGAGTACAGTGCTGAGGTCTTTTCTCCATCCCATTCTTCCAGGTCCACTCTCAGCTCATTCTCCTTCCTTATAGTAAGATAGAAGATGTTGTCCAAGCCTATATAGACACACATAAAGTTATATTTCAGTTTACCTCCAGCATCAAACACTGTATTTCCCACCATTTCTGATTAAATATAGGAACTTAAATGTAATTTATTCCTCTTTAGGACTCACCGAGCCAGTATTCTCCAGCGACGTTCCCAAATCCTGTCTTATAATTCTTCCAGGGTCTGAAGAAATTTTCACTTCCATCCATCCTCCTCTGAAACACCTGAGAGGGAGAATGAAAGTTGAAATATGAAACATACATTCCACATAAAAATATTTTATTACTCTTACTATTATTTAATTTACTCATCCAACAACCCAACAAGTCCAGTTTTTAAGTTAAGTTAAGGGTTCTATATGTATGACATGTATTATTAAATCATAAAATGACCATGATATGTCATTGGAGATTGAGGAAACATCCATCCATCCATCTTCTACTGCTTTATCCTCCACATGAGGCTCACAGGGGAAGCTGTGCCAATCACAGCTGACATAGGGCGATTACCTGACCTAAAAAGCATTGGGATCTCTCTCAAAAATGTCTTGACCAGAGCAGATGAAAAAATAGGGTCTGCAGTGGAGATGCTTTAAAATATACACGTAAATCGATATTTCTCGACTCAGGGGAAACACAAGTCCCTGACCCAGATGAAAACAGAACGGAACATGTTTGTGGTCCGTTATTGTGATAATTCTCTACGGCTGCTCCTCAGCACTTGAAACTTTCACTTTCAAGCTCCACCTGTTGCTGACATGAGAAAATGAGCCACACTCATGTAATGTTTTGACTATATTAAATGATAAAGGTATACATATTTTACATATATGACCATTCATACATCAATTTCAAAAATACCGCATTATTACAGCCTGGGATATGTCAATGAGAGGAGGGGGAAATTGTGACAATGCCATCTAGTGGAAATAGCATATTTTTTCTCCAAATGCCAACTATGGCCAAAAAGTGGAGAGTTGTAAAAGTTATCAATTCCAAAGCCCAGAATGACACCCAGAAATAATCAAATGCATGTATTATAATAATGGAAGCAAGTTTCAAAATTTCAGTTTGAATGTGTTTCAATGGCACATTTTTTGCGCTTAACAGTTTGAGTGTAACACTAGTTTGTAGCTGGAAATAACAAGATCAAATAAAAATACAAATTTTTGCCAAAAATTCATGCCATGTGCATGAACACAGACAAATTCATCAAAAGATGAATGAAAAAAAAAAAAATCTAAAATAGTCAAAATAAACACACAGCTTGTGTCTATTAATAGGAAATCTGAGGAGCACTCACCGTCCATCTGCCCCCATCAGTGTCCATGTCACAGAAGACATGCAGTGGTGTGGTGGGACCTCCTGGATAGATGGCGTACACTCCACTGGAGCTGGTGTTGTCACGGCGATAGATATCATCACAGTCGTTGGGCAGGTAAGAGTGGGTGTCAGAGTGGGTGTCAGAGTGGACCGAGGCCACAAAAACCAGCAGAGCTCCAAAATATGTTGCCTGTACAGAAACATGAAGATATGATTATATAAGTGCACAGATCATATGTATACAGTAGTTTCACAGTTTCACTGTCACTCATGTACTTGTTTTTTTGCTTTTCCATTAGTGATAGTGCCTGGTGCTTTTTAGTTCCTGCTCTGGCGAGGTTCCAAGAGAGCTGAGCCGATACTAAATGTGACCACTGACTGGTCAGAGAGTGTCATCACAAAGAGTCATGAGCGCGACGTCAAAACACAAGAATCAAACAATGCCATACTGAAGATCAGTTTAAAAGACTTAAAAACCCTAAAAAACATGCGTTAATCTCCAACATTTACCAGGGAAGTGTCTAAAATCTCAGCATTTAACAGCGGAGTCTGATGTATTTAGTGACAGCACTGCTGAAAGCCGACAATCGTGAGCCGATTCACAACTCCGTCCTCTGTGTTTTCATTCAGTGACTGTGTCAGACAATGTCTGTGCTCCGGTTATAAAGGAAGTACTCAACTAATCTTTTTAATTAAAGGTGCCATATGTAAGAATGTGGCCAAAAACGGTTATTACATTCAAATTCAAAATACCGAGGTCTCTGACGGTGGTGAATTTTTTTTTTTTTTTTTTCTTAAATAGCCACAGAACATTATCATCTGCATCCTAAATAAATCTGATTAAAATAATCTCCTGCTTTTTATCTACTGCTGGTTCACAGCGGTTCTAGAAGTGCCAGTTAATATTTAACTAAGAATACAGTTTCAGGAGGTGGAAGCCAAATTAACCCCAGCAACAGTCAACGTTTCCATCTGGTTATTATAGAGGGGAAAACGCTCTCTCTCTCTCTCTACATATAGATTCTGTTTATACTTCCATTTATCTATATATCGATATATAGATGTAAATATAGACGTATATATAGTATAGCCAGATATTACTGTGCAGGATGGAAAGATCATCACATATTTTAAACACCTGAGAATTCTCAGATCTCACAGATGTATTTTAAGAAATGTGAGCATGTGTTGGACAATGTGAGATGAAAGTTGAGAGGATGATTCAGGTTTTTTGGTGTCAACAAACACAAAGTCAGTGCTGCTGAGCTGTGTTCGCCCCCTGCTGGCTGTAACCTCGACAATCAGAAGAGCCATTTTTGACCTCTCTCGACCAAAACCTATTTGACATCATGTAATCAGTTTTATATATAGATATATCTATCTATATATAGAAATTAAAGTTTGTTTCATTTAAGAAATTTCAGAATTACAAAAAGTTTTTACCGTGAAATAATCCCTTCTGTTCTTTGTGGTAAATTGATAAAATACTACTTTAAAATACATAAAATAGTGTGTAGATTTGATGTGGTTCATGGTTGAGAAAAGCTGTATATGCACGGTGGCCTGGAAGTGCAAAACATTATTACAAAACATGAAACACTTTTACAATTTAACAAATGAACATAAAGTTGAAACAATTTTACTTTTTTGAAAACAAATGTACAAAATGTGAATCACTTCCCCAAATAAATTTGTAATAGTTTTTCATATAATAATGGTTTGCACTTCCAGGCCACCGTAGTATGTGTGCCGTATGTGGATGACAAGATGAACAGGACTACAGTGTGCACGTCCGTCATGTATATATGACTTCAATTAGCCCTTAGTGCTCACAGGGCACAGATCTGTGCCACAGGTGCACCCATAGTAATTTGCCATAGGAATAATACACAACTCCTTATATGGACATCCGAGGGGTGTGTCTAAAGGTTACATTCAGGCTTTTGCGTTTTTTCCTTCCTCTTATGTGTTGTTGAGTCAAAGTTATGATTCATTTTATATTGTATTTTTAGTAGTAAAGCAGCAATAATTGTGCAGAAGTCACAAACTCAAAATAGGGAGTTTTTCTTTTCTTTTTGTTCATAGAAATGAGTCAAGTGAACTTTGAACTGTGACGTATTTACAAATTTCACAAATTCAATGAACAAATTTAAACATGTTGAGAACTTTTTGCTCAGGTGTGTTTATATAGTTGATGAAAATAAAATGTATTATTTCATCAGTTTGCCTAGGCTGTGCTGAAAAAAAGGATATTAGACACTCTATAGGGTACATTCTTATAAACTCTGTATATTCTGTATGTTTAAAAAATGGAAAAAAGCAGCCGAAAAGCTTTGTGTTCTAAAGGCTAATTGTTGAGAATGTCTTCCCATATTTCAAAAACAACATTTATCATGTCTGGGGAAGTTAGTTTGTAGTTTGTAAATACAGTATTTGACGTCAAAATAGGATGTGAGGCATTTTGTTAAAGTAACAAAATATTGAAACACTTATTTCTCTCTTTTTTCTTTGTCAAATCTACAGGGAGCCACTGCAGAGGGGCTGGAGAACCCCAAGGGAAAACAGATATTAACGATTAAGAATGTGTTTGCTGCTTTATCTTGACGTTAAACAGCCTTTTCTGACAAAACATCTAAAGTCCAGTCATCTTATTTACACAGCACTTTCCAAAATGCAAGCTCAAATAGTGCTTTGAGAAAAAAGAAAAACAGGATAATCAGAGACGGACAAAGCCATTCAATCCTTTAAATACAAATCACCAACATACAGTTCAAATAAAAGCAAATAATGTTTTAAAAATAATAATTAAAAAAAAGAAGTGAATTGAAGAGCAGTCAGGAATGGGGTGATAAAACCAGATGAATGTATTACAGTATGGAGCCATCACTGTTGATAAAGTGATAGATCAGTACTGTGCTCTTACCTTCATCGCCCTCATAGAGCTGAGTTGAACTCTGTCAGTTCAGAGTCTGCTCAAATAAACCTTTGTGGGAAACAGGTCACTTTTAAACAGACACATCTGAATATACGTACGCCCACAGTGTCAGTGTTTACACAGGTGGGCGGGTTTTTTACAAAATTACACAATCATGTAAAAACCTCATTTACATAAAAGCTGGGGCATACACTTGAAAAAAAAAAAAAAAAATCTTAAATTTTGTTTATTCACTTGAACTGACAAAAAATTTGCAGAATGTAAATGAAAAAGTTGACTGCAAGACATGAGTCACGTCACATTTCCTTTTAATTACCAGTGCGGTGCTCGTAGGAAGTATGTATTCCTATAGTGGGAGCTGAAGAAGCTTTTTCAGTTATGGTAATGCATGATTAGGAACGGAATTTTTTTAATTTTCGATGTAGTTACGCTAATGCTAATCGAAAATTAAAACATTTGTGCCTAATGTAGTTGCACAGTGTTTGTATTATGTTAACCCTACACTAATGCTAATCATAGCCTTTGGAACCTTTGGAAACAGGTTCGCCAAGTTAGCCGCAAAGTAGTAGCATGCCAATGCTAAATAAATATGTGGTCCCGTATTGGTGAATGGACACCTCATCGTTTCAGTATAACACCATGTTCTGTGGTGAACCGTGTGAAAATGTCTCACCCACAGTGAGGACAGCCTCTTCACTCCCACCTCCCTGCTCCAGACAGCGCAGCTGCTGCTGATGAGCCACTGCCTGCCTGGTGTAGTGGGATAAATCGGCAAAAATTAAAATTCCTCCAAAAAATGTGAAAAACAAGGATGCACACCATCGGGCCATGCTCAACCCATATCCAAAGTTATGGTAAAGGTGCATTATGTAATAAATCTAAAGCAACTGGCCATAAAATCCTTCTAATATGTCACAGAGACTCAGGAATAATGTTCATATAACAAACTGGACTCACCAACAACAAAAGTACAGCCAAAATATTTGCATTAAAAAAAATATTTTGCAGTCTGCAAATCATGTTTATGTTTTGAAATCATGTTTTGGCATGTGGCGCCACCTACCGCCCTCTACCAATCATTGCAGTCAGTAGAGTCTCAGCTGCCGAGCAACTATGGGTTGCCAGTTACGTCAGAAAACAAAACCTAAAAGACCTCTGTATTTTGAATTTGGATGTAGTAACTGTTTTTGGCCACATTCTTACATATGGCACCTTTAACACACACACAGACACACAGACACAACTTGCTTTATAGATAGTATAAAAATTGTTTTAGATAAGTAGTTAGTAATAACACACTGTACTTTCAATCAGACTGAATATTAATAAGCGCATATTGTTGCAAAGCAAAGTCTACTTGGAAGTAACCTAGAAGTTTATTGAAAAGCCACCAGGGGGCCACTCTGCAGGTTGCAAAAGGAACTCAATTTAAATATAAGTCTGGGGTAAAACGAGCTTTTACTTCTCACTTGACCTATTACACCAGTTAAACGTTTTCCTGAGGAGTTAAAGGTCTCAATCAGCTCTTCTCCAATAAAACATGATGTCAGTTTATTAAATGACCATTTAGAGGCAAACACAAGCTGTCTTGTGGTAAAGAGCAGGATTTGTTTTTACTAATGTGATGTTCTTCGGCGGTTAAAGGAAATAAAATCCACTGATAATTGGTATTATTTACTCTGAGGTTCCTGAGCGGCTTTATTTACAGGGACAGAGTTACCTCGCCTCTCCTCCTCTTATGCTGGTTCTCGAAATATGTTCTTCAATGTAATTTAATAATATTAAAAAGAAAGAAGGAAAGAAATAAAATAAAATAAATGTCTCCTCACACTCATTTCCTCAGCCCAGAGTCGAGTCAGAACCTGCTTGACATTTACAGCACAGTTATTGATGGCTCCTCTCGAACACGGAGAGGAAATCAAACCCAGAGGCCTCTGAATGATGGCACCAAGGAAAGGTCAATGAAAAAGTAGATTCTTTCCTCAATGATTATGTATCTCTCTCTATTTCTTCCCGCCTATCTCAGCTTTCTGGTGGTGAATTGAATAGAGAATGAGAGAGATGGGTGGGGGAGGTGGAGGAGAGGGGAACTGTATAAGTGATGGTTTTCTGCCAGGTTTTGCTGCTGTCGACATTTAATCCATGTTAATAAATGACTCCTGAGGTCATCACTATGTAGCTGCGAAGAAAGTGGGAGAAAAATGAAGGCAGGAGGGAAATGGGTTTCTCTGTGCACGTGTGTGTGTGTGTGTGTGTGTGTGTGTGTGTGTGTGTGTGTGTGTGTGTGTGTGCTTGCGTGCTTGCGTGCATGTGTGTGTACCTGGTATTCCTCATGTTGTGGGGACCTAAATCTGTTTATACAGTCGCATTATGGGGGACTTGTCTGCCTTATGGGGACAAAAATCAAGTCCCCATAATGTACATTACTACATTTTAAGGTGAAGATTAGGTTGAGGTCAAGAGGTCAGGGTTAGGTTAAGGTTGGCGTTAGGGTCAGGGTTAGGATTAGCAGTATGATTAGGATTGGGGTTAAAGTTAGGGTTAGGATTAGGCCAGTAGTAAATCTCCAGCGAATGAATGTAAGCCAATTGTTCTTGTACTTGCGGCATACTGAGGACCAGTGAGGGTTTTCAACCAACAAAACGAGGTCATTTTACGAAGTGTGGACATTTTGGCCAGTCCTCACTTTGTTTTCATTGAAATCACTTCCTTAGGTTGTAAACATGCTATACTCTTACTGCTATACTGTTTTTTAACAGAGGTCCTCAATTTGGTACAAAAACCAATTTTCCAGTCCTGGTGTTTCACACACTTTTTGCTCTGGGGCTCCACTTGCAGACATATTATGGTACTGCACCCAGTAGTTCTTTATAGATGTCATCCATGAAGCAGATATTTGTAATTGTGTTGATTTATAAAGTGGAAATGCTGGTCCTGATTTTGTACCCGGTCCTCAGCAAGTACAAGAATGTGTGTGTGTATGTGTGTGTGTGTGTGTGTGTGTGTGTGTGTGTGTGTGTGTGTGTGTGTGAGTGCAGTATCCACCTAATGTTGAGACTAAAACCCAGGCTTGGTGATGAGGGACACAAAGGCTCTCGCTCGACTCTTTGTCTGCCTTTACATTAATAAGATTGTGTCCCGCCTCCCTTTAACAAAAGGCACCTGACCTGAATTGCTGTGTAAATACTGATACACCTCAGAGATTATTGAGATCTTCATGGATAGTTCACCTTCCGTAGCGACATGTCGTTTTCTATTACTTCGGTACCTTCTCAATGTCGACCGAGTCGTCATAGCATGGCTGCATGAAACTGCCATGACGTTTGTTTAATACACAACACAAACACACAAATAAGACAAGCGCAAAGCACTTGTTTTCAGTGTAACTGAATCATTTGAATCAGTTCATTAAAAATAGTAGTTCAGTACTTGCTGCATGACCAGAAAAAAAATAAAATACAGCTGAACGGGTTGTGATTAGGCTCACTATCGCCAAATACAGACTCATTTTGGAAATGTCCTTGCTAAATGTTTAAAGGTGCCATATGTAAGAATGTTCATTTTGTCTGTACTGTTGTTGTTGGTGAGTTCAGTTTGTTATATGAACATTATTCCTGAGTCTCTGTGACATATTAGGAGGATTTTATGGCGAGTTGCATTAGATTTATTACATAATGCACCTTTAAAGGGAAACTGTAGTATTTATGGGTTTAGATGACCCAAAATCCACTTCTTTATACATAATATGTATAAAGAAATGAGACATAAAGACAATGCAGGAGCACATAATAATATTATGTGCTCCTGCATTGTCTAGTCGCTGTATAATATTTTTTGTTTCATTTTCGTAGTGTTTCAAAAAGTCATGTAAAATAACATGGTCGCGGGCCGCTGTTTTGCATTGCCACGACGCCATGTTTCTACGGGAGCCTGTATAGACAAACCCGAGAGAACAAAACGAGCGCCGAGACGAGGCTGAGAGTGGATCTTTTTACGCGTTTAGAATGGAGGACCACACATATTTTAAAAAGACGACGAGGACGACATTTGACCGGCTGAGGATACTGTAGTGCTCAGGGAAGGGAGGGGGTGAGCAGAGGAGCAGTTTGTTGTTGTAAATTTCAGCCTCTCCTCCGGATGTCACTATAAACTACTTACTTCACCTTTAAAGCGTGTTTTCAGGATTTTTAAGTCTTTTTTGTGTCGGATGTCTTGCTCATGAATTTCCAGCGATGACACACTCTGACCAATCAGTGGCCAGCAGTTTGTTGAGGTCACATTTTATTATTGGCTCAGCTCGCTAGGAACCTCACCAGAGCAGGTACTAAAAAAAGCACCATGTACTATCACTAATGGAAAAGCAAAAAAAAAAAAACAGTTGAGTCAAGTCGAGCCAAGTAGCGATAAAACTGTATAATAGAAAAGTGCCATAAATTGGCTGTAGGCGTGAGAATGTTGTGAATGGTGAATGGTTGTTCGTCTTTATACGTTGGCCCTGTGATGGACTGGCGTCGCGTGTCAGCTGGGATTGGCACCAGCAGCCCCACGACCCTCTTGTGGAGGATAAGACGAGACAATGAACAGGTGATGTTCCTACATTCAATTTTACAATTGCTCTCTCTCATTAAAGGTCACATAGAGTGGTCCTGTTGCACATAAATGTTAGTTATGGAGGTCTAGTTACATACATTAACTTGTTTTTATGGTCAAAAACCTCCTAGTTGCTGTAAACGAGCCGATAGAAAACTTTTTGAAGCACTTGTCAGCCGAGCTATTTCAGACATAAATGTTGCCTGAGAAGACAGACTGTGTTGTGATTGGCTAGTACCCCGGAAGTGACATTCGGCTCACCCGCTCTCAGAAGTGCAGCTCCCCCCTCTGGAATGGTGGATGCACTGCGACTCATTATCAAAACATTGTTGTAACAGTGTTTAAAAATAGCTTCTTCACGACTCCCCGCCACAGTCCCTTTTATGACTTTGACCCAGAGTCAGACCCAGAGTCAGAAGACACTGACGCTCCTGAAACACCTCCACAACGGACTTTATTTTTCTTCAGCGGTTCAATGTACGCAACCGGATGTGCCCGGATTAGTGCCCGGAGCAGGACGATCGGCTGTTCCGGAGAACCGGTGTTTACGTAGCTATAACGGGATTTTCAGAGGTCTCGCTGAGCCCGAGATTACAATAAAGCCCAGCGTTCTCAGCAGTGGCTGAACTGTTTGTTTTAAACTTCAGGGCTTCATAAACAAGGTAATGACGCAGATACACACTAAAAAACAGCGTTAATTGGAACTTCCGGTCTAGGTCCACTTTAACATCGATTTACCATGGAAACAGATGATTCCGCTTCGGTGACAGCAGGTGTAGGAACTCACATCGTAATAAATGCAAGGCATCATGGGCCATAGGAATGAGGTGGACATATAGACACCTGAATACTTTTAGATTTTTCTTCCTGGCTGTGGAAATTCACTTTTTGTAACTCTTTCTCTCTCTTATTCGTTGCTCTACCAAAGCATTTTGTACAGAGAGATGCTTCTTTGTGCTGGTTTTTAGGTCAGTGTCACTGTGAGACGCTGTCAAAGACGACAACCTTTTCCTTTCACTTTCTTTCACCGTGTATCTCCCAAACATTATGATTATGCAACACTAATTTGTTCTGCCTATTTGAGATTAAAAGAGCTGCTGCCTGGATGTTCAGCATACAAAGTGCAGGACAGTGACTGTGAACACTGCATTAGGTCATGGTTGGGAACGGAGGAAGGCAGTGATCGATATTTAATAAAAAAGAAACATTAAATATATTGGCTGGTAAATCAAAACACTGAGATGAAAGACACTAAAACTACAAGTTAGGTATTTGTCATCTATAGGTTTATTACAGTACAAAGGGATACATGGCTGACTCATGAAATCCTAGAGCTAAATATTGATATTTGAATTTACTCATTAAAATACTTGGAAATTAAAAATGTAATTAATGTATTAATGGAGGATATAATTAGATGTTTTTCCTTTTCTCTCCAAAGCCATTTAAGGCACCATTATATGGTTCATTGACACAAATAACGAGAAAGGGACATTTTAAAAACACTGTTTCTCAATCCTTGTGCTGAATGTTTTAGATGAGAAGTTGATGATTGATTTCTATCAACTTATCTTTATTATTCTTTGAGAGACCAAGTCTTCCTTTTTCTGTACTGAAGTCTTGAGCGTCGCAGGCCTTCGCTGATTGGTCACATTTCACGATGTCATATTCTGTGAAGTAACTGGATGTCTGCTGATTGGCTAGCTGAAATCCACGTGTTTCCAAGATCTTGAGGTTTGCGATTTGGATGTTACCAAATCTAGTTCTTGGCGAAGGGTTGAACAGCTTTCATTGCATAGGAATCTGAAAGTGTCATAATGGAAGACATCACATTAGTGAAAACAAATCCTGCTCTTTACCATTGATGTATGGTTGTGTGATTGTCTTGCAATATACCAATTATCGCAGAATTCGCTTGTTGCATTATTATTTATCTCTTATACATTGTGATTTACTCTCCTAATCACTGCTGTTTGGTCTTTTAGATACAACAAGGCTAAGATTATTTTTTTTTTAATTGCTTAAAAGTAGCTTAAAAGTAGCTCTAGGTTTCTTGGGCCAAGGTCAGAATTGAAAACTTGGCCTTACACTCGCAGTCACCTGTTCAGCTGCTCATATCTAATCAGCCAATCACATGGCAGCAGCTCAAGGTCAAACTGAGCATCACAACGGGGAAGGAAGATGATTGACAGGGGCTAAATGTTAATTTACAAAAACTGTTACTCCGATCAACACGTGCAGAGGCGCAGCTTGTGCACAGGCAAGGCAGGCAACTGCTTGGGGCCCCAAGCCGATAGGGGGCCCCCGACACTCGGAGCCTGAGGGCTGTTTTTACTAAAATGTGCAGTGACCAGCCGCCTCCCCGTCCCTCTAAAAAAAAATGGCCGATTTGCAATGACATCTCAGCAGGAAACCTCCCTAAAGGGGCCCCACCTCACTTTAACCTCTGTGAAGTTATCGTTCTGCAAGTTGGAAAATGAAGAGGATTATTTGCAGTGTAATGCATATGTTTTTTAATCAGTTTATATATGTTTTTTTGTTTGTTATTTAAAGTATTTTATTGTTCTATATATTTATATTGTTTTATATTGTGGGTTCTTTACAGTGTAATGTATTTTTTTACTAAGGTTATATAGTTTTTTTTTTAAAGATATTTACAGTATTTTATTGTTCTTTTATATTCATATTTTCACATACAAGGTTTTTCCATGTTAGTTCATAATTTTGAACTCGTTGGTGTCAGATTATTTGTAACATAATGGTGATGAAACATTGGTTAGAAAGGCCCCCTGGGGATTTTTTCTTAGGGCCCCTGCAGACTCTAGAATCGCCTCTGAACACGTGTGGCTGTAACTGAACTGCAGTTGACAGCATCGAGGGAAAACCCTGAGCTCTGGTCAAACAGTCACAGAGGAGTATTTCACACACACTGAAGAGCTAACTAAAGCAACACTCTTGTCTTTGCTTGTCGTCCCTTTCCTGGTTTGCCCGATTGACTGTGCTTTATAAAGATTTATTTTGCTTTTTATGCTTTTGCGGGGTTTCTGTTGGAGTCTGTATTGTGCTGGGAGCTGGTCATTCGTTAATACTAGCAGACTACAGCTCACTGGCTACTCACTGCTTTGGTAATGGTGGGTGGAAGTCAGACACTGATGTTTACCCTAAGGCATCGGAGTCACATAACATTTCGATTTTCACAGGAAATCTGACCTGATTCCAATGCATATGAATCAGTCTTCAGGACGTTGTAGGCGTAGATGGAGGAGGATGAAAAGGATGTTAATGTTC
Organism: Microchirus variegatus; assembly: GCF_963457635.1. NCBI lineage: Eukaryota > Metazoa > Chordata > Actinopteri > Pleuronectiformes > Soleidae > Microchirus > Microchirus variegatus. The sequence continues at coordinate 6,256,448 of NC_139824.1, forward strand.
ATTTATTGACATTAAAAGAATAATTAATGAATGAATACTGCTCCATAAAGCCTGTTTAAGTCACTTTGAAAGTGCTATGGCTGCTGGTCTGAGTATTTCAGTAGCTGCAGTCTGGAAAAGAGAAAATAATTCAGTGAGCAGCAGTTCAGTTGACACCAGAGGTCAGAGGAAAATGGCCGGACTGGTTTGAGATGATAGACTATATAGACTATGTCTGACTGTACAACATGTCAAACCTCGAAGCAGATGTACTTCAGCAGCAGAAGGACACACCGGGTGCCACTTCTGACACTTTTCTGGGTTTTCTGTGAACCTACTGGGACAGGGAGTGTAAAACGTAGTGCAGTGGTTCTCAAACTTTTTATACCAAGAACCACCTGAGAAAATAATGAGCTCCTGAAGTAACAACGTTATCACCAATGTTAAAATACAGTGGTGTAACTAGGTCAAGTGAAGTCAGTTAAAGACTTTTCAGGAGGCAGATTTATTCCTAATAAGGAAATAAACAGTAATTTGCTCTCGCGTCATCCTCCTCTTCCTCACATATACTGCACACACAGGTATAATGACATTAGATCACGATAGAGCGAGAGATAAGGTGACTAATTATTATTATTTCATTTATTATTAGATTATTTGTTTCATTTTCTACGCATACACATACCCTGGTATATACACTACAACACTATTTCTGATTTTCCTCCGAGTCCCACCAGAGGAAGCTCACGTACCACTGGTGGTACCCGCACCACACTTTGAGAGCCATGGACTTAGTGTAGTGTAATATCACCTTGTTTATTTTTTTGTTTGTTCATAAATAATTATTATCACACTAGAGCTGAAACGATTAATCGATGAATCGATTATTAATCGATTATTAAATTAATCGCCAACTATTTTGATAATCGATAATCGGTTTGAAGCTTTTTTCATGATTGAAACAAGATTTCTGATTGTTTTAGCTTCTTAAATGTGAATATTTTCTTTGTTTCTTTGCTCCACATAAACAAAGAAATCATTAAAACTGAATACTTTTGGTTTGTGGACAAAAAAAGACTTTCGAGAACATCATAATTTCCAGGTTTGACAAACACTGATTGACGTTTTTTTAACATTTTATGACATTTTATGAACTAAACGATTCATCGATTAATCGAGAAAATAATTGACAGATTAATCGATTACGAAAATAATCGTTAGTTGCAGCTCTATATCACACAGTATTTGTGTATATAAATAGCATCCCACAGACCATGTGACCTCTGGTACTGACAGAGGACGAGATCAGCCTGTGCTTTTGGTGTAAAAATGAGACACACACACATGAACCAACACACGTGTAAAAGCGCATGAACAGATGTTCATCAATGAAACAGTGAGCTGCAGCATTTCTCTGCACCACTGGATGGCAATGCTCCTCCTGCTCCTCCTCCTCCTCCTCTCTCTGCATCTCGTTTTCCCACCTCCCCCACCCTTCCGCCCCACTCTCCATGCACTCCTCCACTCTGTTGCCCTTTCCCTGTGCCTCCTCGTCTTGTGTAGGAGGAAGATTAGAATCGCCAGAGAACACAATAAGGATTACCAGATCGATATCGGAGGCGATATCTTTCTCCCATCTGTTTTACATGGTCTATCCCTCCATTTCCCTCTCCGCTCTGCCTCTGTCACTCACTTGTTCTTTGTGGTTAATTTGTATTTTTATCATCTGCCCTTCAAGTCTCTCATTGCCTCTGAGTATATAAGAGGAAATGAGAGCGGGGGGGAAAGAAGGGAAAGAAGGGGTGGGGCAGATAAGGAGATAGAAATGCACAAATAATGAAGGGAAGCACACGCATACAGCTGTGACATGATGGCTGTGATGAGACATTTTCTTTCCTTTCACCTCACAGCTGCTATTGATTCATTGAGAACCGCTTACACACACACACACACACACACACACACACACACACACACACACACACACACACACACACACACACACACACAGGCACAATGCTATTAATTCATTATACAACGCCAAACCGGCTGAGCAGAGGCTCACAGAGAGATCGCTGTAAGTAGCTCATTTCATACACAGGCAGGGATTCATCGTTGAGTGCCGATGACAAGAAACACCTAGAGGTATTTTTCTGTCCTCTCAGATGGACTGAGGCCTGAGGAGAGGAGAGGAGAGGAGAGGAGAGGAGAGGAGAGGAGAGCAGGAAAAGACAGAAATAAACACAGGTGCACAGATTTATAGGCTCAGAATAACAGCAGGAACAAGGGAGTCTTGTTTGTCCAGTTCCTGGGAACACAGAGAGATGGTAAGTGAAATCCTACCAAAAGAAAATTAGTCGATAACCTCAGGTATGATGGTGTGTGTGTGTGTGGGGGGGGGGGGGGGGGGGGGGGGTGAGAGAGAGAGAGCGAGGCTCATCTTTTATGTATGAGTGTTTGTTTAGCACTTGCAGCTGTGCTTGGGTTACTTCCCCTCTCGGTCACACACAACTGACCAATAAACCCTCTCTCCATCTCTGAACACATCTCTGGACAAACTCCCTCATTGTTACTGTGTTTACTTCGTATATATCATGTCCAAAAATAAACCCTCGGAATCACTGAGAAAACTCTTCAGGTGTAATTTCTAAAAATGTCAATGATGCGTGCTGGGCTTGGTGTGGCTCAGGTTCATTCACACACATACAACACACACACACACACACACACACACACACACACACACACACACACACACACACACACACACACACACACACACACTCCCTCACACTCCCTGTGTGTGTGTGTTTGCCAAGCACACACCCATTTCCTGTGTCCAACTGGGATACAAGCTGGTGACACACACCTACACACACACACACACACACACACACACACACAGGTTTGCACAGCTATTTTTTAAGACACTGTATTGACATACATTTATTTTTTACAGCCTTAACAAAGCCACTGTCCCTACTTTTAACCATAACCAGTTAATGCCTATAAAGCCTAACTTCACTTACCAGAAGTGAGGTTCTGCCTCATTAGGGTCAGGTTTTGGTCTCCATGAGGACTACTGGTCCTGACACGGCCAGTGTGTTCACGCTAGAAAAGGTATTTTAAGAGGTAACAAATACAAACACGAACACACACACAACCAATGTATGGTCTGTTAAAACGCAAGGTTGTACCACTAAATCCAAAAATCCAAACATCAAAAAGTAGGACGTATGCCACACACACACACACAATTAAGTACAACTTTACAAATGTGTGCGTGAACCTCATTGATATGCGTGAGTGAAGGCGTGTTATTGGTTCCTACGGGCTCGTTTGGGGCTAATTAGAGAGAGTAATGAGATAAGAGGAGTGGGAGAGGGAGGCAGTGCTGTGATGGATGAGGGGAAAGAGACAGCATCTCAATGAAGAGAGACTCCGAGGGAAGACGAGAGATCAAATTAGAGAATGAGAGGGAACAAGAGTTAAGGTAGTGAGTAATGCTGAGACTCACGGATTATGTGCTGTAAAGGCACCTCCGTGTAAACACTCAGACATGATTCTGCTCATTTAAACTTCACAAATCTGTTTAATGGCATGTTTTATCTGTTCCCAGACCCTGACACTGGGAAGATACTCTGTGGTGGAAAGAAAATCATTCTTAAGACTTGTCGTTTAACAATATATCATTTAACATTATATACAATATATATTTAACAATATATCTGTGGCATTTCTACCGATACGTCTTGCACTTGTTATCCAAACATTGTTAAAGAGAGGACCGCACTCACTTATGCCCTTAGTGAGTCGTTTACCAAGTTTGAAGCCTGTCAATCAAACTGTTGTAATGTGATTAACATTATTATACAAGTCAAGGGGTGAATTCCAATTCCTTGCTTAACCCTCAATCTTAACCCTCAATCTCAAAAATGCGCGCTCCCTCTAGTGCAAGTGCTGTTTCCCGATTCTCAGAAAAATTAAGTTGAGGGGTAAGTTTAAGGGCTGTATCGCCCTCAATATTGAGATTTTCAGAGACCACCCTTGGTAGCAAGGGCTACCCAGAATGCATTGCGTGTTTTCACATAACAAAGCTGGCGTCAGAAAGCAGCGAAGCGAGTGCGATACAAATTAAGTATTTTCTTTGTTAATAGAGATATAAAAATGATGAAAACCATTGTATTATCTTAGTTTAGGCCCATATTATGGATTACTGACGTCATTGTTGCGTAACATTTATTTTTATTTTACGATCTTTTGTCAATAGCCGGCCGGTGCGGGCAAGCGATCGTTTGCTATGGTTTACTTTTCAATAAGCCGTGGTGTGTGGTAACTGTCAGCTGAATATGTCCGTGGTTGTGGTATTTGTATGAGTATCATCTTATAACTAACTGACAACCTAATAACTTGACTGACAAACGGATCGTAATAAATAATCCTGACGTAATTGTGTTCTTCTTCTTCTTCTTTTTTGGAGTTGACAGACTGGAAGCAGCTTTCACGTTATTCTGCCCCCCGCAGTCTGAAGATGTATCTGCATTTAAGGGGTGTCCCATTTCTAAGTGACAAAATAACTGGCCCTCAAAACCAAGTGTTGAGGGTTATTCGGTAATCTTAATTAAGATTAAGGGTTGAGTTTGAGGGTTAAGATAGGAATTGAAGGTCTTTCTTGTTCAGACGTATGAAGATATCATGTAGAAATAGGTGTAGTGCAACATCAGTGTTACAGTTAGTGTTAGTGTCCTTTAAACCCATGTTCCATGAACTGATGTTTAAACTAATTTAGTACGGTCACCATGTTTGGAATGAAATGCAATTGCTGCCGAAATCTAAATGATTTAATTCCATTTTCTGTTGTTAGCACATAAACTCATCCTACACTACCGTTCAAAAGTTTGGGGTCATCTGTACATTTTCAATTTCCATTCAAACTCACACTTTAAGTCATCAAAAGAGCTGCAAAATGAATAAAAAAAATAAAGTCAAGACATTGACAAGATTGGAAATAATGATTTTTATTCAAAATAATAATTCTGCTTTCGTTAAAGAACCAGCAAAACTGTTTTCAGCTGTGCTAACATCATTGCACAAGGGTTTTCAAGGGTTTTCTAATCATCTAATAGCCTTCTAACGTGATTAGCAAACACAATGTACCATTAAAACACTGGAAATGGGCCTCTATACACCTACATATTCCATTAAAAAGCAGATGTTTGCAGCTAGAATAGTCGTTGTATAATGTATAGAGTGTATTTCTGATTCATTTAATGTTAGATTCATTCAAAAAGTGCTATTCCTTCAAAAATAAGGACATTTCTACGCGACCCCAAACTTTTGAACGGTAGTGTATGACCATCGCAGAACACAGGATCTGAAAACAATGAAGCACCTGTGGGAGAGTTTGCAGTGATGTGTTAGACAGCGCTCTCCACCACCGTTATTAAAACATCAAATGAGGAAAACTCTTTCGGAGGAAAGCTGTTCATGTACCTCAGACGAGTTCAAAGACTTGGATCAACTATATTAAAAAAAACAAAAAAAAAACACCAAAATCAGTTCACCCAAGGTCTGGGATATCATTTTCTTGCCTTGTGATCAAAGTATCATTCGGTTTACTACTTGTACTGTATGTCGTGGAGGGAGCCTGAGAGACATTTTATCATCTTTGTTTTGAAAATGCTTGAGGTTTTTGTGCTAACACGACATTTTCCTGTATCTTATATCTGGGTTTCATTACCCAGTATCATATATAGCTGGAAAGAATATAATACACTGTTTATACATTAGCTAGGGTTAGGGTTCCTTCCTTCCATGACCATCCATGCAAAGTTCTGCTTTGAAGGACCAGTTTCTATGATTCAGTGACATCTAGGGGTGAAGGTTCATACTGCAACACAATCTCACAATCCCCATTTAAGTGTACATGAGAAACTATGGTGGCCTTTAGGTGACATAAACACATGGAGTTTGATTCTGGGCTACTGTACAAACATGGTGGTACAATATCACAGACTCCAGGGAGGGCCCACTCCCCCTGTAAAATAATGGGCTAATCCTTCAGTAACTTTATATTGCTCTCTGGATTATAGTCATTTATTTGAAATGTAAACATATATATATATATATATATATATATATATATACAAAGGTATAGGTTTTAAAAAGACATCAGTTTGAAGAACGCTGTAGAAACACTATCCTAAAAAAATTTGGATGATGCATGTGAAGCACAGTCAGGTTTATTTTGATTTTCAACCTTCCCCACATCCATGTCACATACTTCAACCATCCTATCTCCCTCCCTGACCTCCACGAGCCCGACATCTTGTTACTGTCACATTTTTAAAAGAGAAGAAAAAACCTTTTCTCTCTCCCTGCTGCAGGAGGATGTCATTCCTGTGTAAAACACCCATTCACATCCTCACTGAGCCTTTTCTCTCACCACCAGCTTCTCGACTCCAGGAGGAACACATCTCTACGTGGCTTCTGTTAGTTATGTATCAAGATCTACACAGAGCTTTTATTCAATTTACAGTTCTTCATAATTTGCCTCTCACTCCCACAGACACGCACATAAAACATGTGAATCTAGGACAGATCAGTTATGAGCCGTGTAAAACTGATTTCTTTCTCATTCCTACTTATAATTGTGCTTTGAATCTTCTAATGTGGCAGCTGACATTGGCAAACTTGAAATTCATTGTTTTTACTTTTTGGTAATATTATAAAGAGTCTTATTTTCAGAACGTTCATCTTAATAATGGTGAAACCTCTGAGTCCTCATCGTCCCTGTGGAGTTTATGAGGCTTAAACCAGTTTGTTTTGTCGACAGATGCAAGGATCAATCCACTGATTCTGTGATAACACAATAAATTCAATTAACCGATCCTGTTTAAACCATATTTATGAGTCGTAAAAGTCCAAACCCAGGTGGAGAAACAAGAGGGGTTTTGTGTTTGTTTTTTGCTGAAACCTGATATTTATTTAATTTTTTTTAAACTCAAAAAAATATATAAACACACGAAGAAAAACTTGTAGTTATTGTTATGTGACAAAACAGAGGAACTATCCAAAAATAACAGTACAACTTTATCAATAAAGTGGCTTTATTTGTGAGGATCAATTTCAAAACAAAAGTCCTGGAGTAATGGCAGGAAGAACACAATGGGGTTCGATGATCCAAGTTCACAAACTTCAATAACACGTGTGTCCACCATTAGCCTCACGCAGAGCGCTACACCGGCGACGCATGGACATCACCATGTTGTCGATGGTGGCCTGGGGGATGTTGTCCCATTCCTCCTGCAGAGCCACTTGAAGTTGGCGGCCTTTCTGCGGAAATGGAACTGGAACCCAAACCCAAAGGTGTTCGATAGGTGACATGTCTGATGAATACGGCGTCATTCAGTTGTGTTGCCACAGCTGTAACGCTCAACCCAGCACTCAGCATGCCAATGGCACGCTCCCTCATGATTTGTGACATCTGTGGCATATTGACAAGTGACAAAAGTCCACATTTTGGTGTGCCCTTTTATTGACCAGACCATAAGGAGTGTCTGTGTACTGGTCACACATATTGACCACCACTCTGCCATGCTCCATGACTCTAGTGAGTTGAAATACTCAATCTGAGATTGTAGTCAATAGGAGTGGTCAAGTGACACTGGACTACTGGGTTTGAGCAAAACAAATCATTCCATAAACAAATGCATCAAGAATCTGAGCAAATGTCATAACTCTATTTTTGGTCACCATTTCAAGTTTGTGCGTTTATATTTTTGTTGAGTATTTTTAAAAAATCAGGTTAGACCCATTGATGTCACAGATCTCTTTTACAGGGTAGACATTGCCAGGATAGCAGCACTACAGTTACGGTATTATTCAAATAGAATAATAATTTAAAAGAAATTGAAAAAATAAAATAAAATCTGACAACTGTAAGGAAACAGGTCTGGACCCAGATGCAGAACAGTGGGAAGTTACAGTCTTTATTTAACACGAAAAAACAACAAGGCAGGCAAACAGGAACGAAGATCCTCAAATGTGTGTTTATACGCAGGCGCGGGACAAATAATTGCTTCTCACTCGACAATTCAAACAGAAAACAGAGTTCAGAAAGTGCACAGGAGCACACACACACGTGCATGCACAAAAATCCTCTGCTAGGTGACAAAAACCCTAAGACGAAGAGCTCAAAAAGTTTGTGCGGAGAGGTCGACAAACGAAGACAAACTCGAAAAGGTGTGGTTTAAATACACTGAGGAATCAAGGAGACGACGAACAAGGCACAGGTGAAACAGGTTGGGCTGATCACAGAGAGGAAAAGTAAAGTGCACACAGACAGAGACAAGAAAACGTCAAAATAAAAGGGGCATTTTACACAATAAAATGACACGGATAAAAACGGAGCATGACAACAACAAATAATTAGCCAAATGAAAATGTACTTGCATACACAAGACAACATAGACTCCAGATCTTTAAAACAAGTCATGAGAACTAGATTTTGAACATGAAGTTGAAGATTGTTCCAACCTACAGGTGCTGTTCTGTTCTTACTTTTGGAACAGAAAATTGTAAAATGTCCAATGAGCGGAGATTGTGACTTCCTTGTTTCCAAATTAAAAGGGAAGGATAAGTAAAAAAAATAAAATAAAAAAAAGAAGAGAGCTTAGCACACACACCACAGCCTAAAAATGTAGAGTTGATGATTAAACAAATGGGACACTCTAAACTGCCCGTGCATGTGGGAGTGGATGGTTTGTTTGTCTCTACGTGTCCCTGTGATGGACTGGGCGACCTGTCCACGGTGTCCCCCCCTCTTTTTGCCCTATTTCAGCTGGGATTGGCACCAGCACCCTCCAGAAAATGGATGGATGAACGGATGAAGGAAGGATAATTTTATAGATGAACATGCACCAGAGTTACTGAGGCGATGCCCACTTTACACAACGATGTTAAAGGTAGAACTGCACACTGTAATGAAGATTTTCTGTTCATCTAGCCTTCATCTTGCTTTCACTACATTATCATTTTAGCCACTGGGATGTGGTAAATTTTTAATTCATGACACCCATTGTGCAACTAAAACCAACAAAAACCCCAAAGAGAATAGCGTTCTCTTGTATCTAATGACACTGATCCAAACGGCAGATGGTTGAACGGCATAATTGACTGAAACAACTCAACCTCGAGAGAGAAAAGGAACCCCATTAATGAATTAATGAAGAAATAAAAGAGTGGGAAAGACAGCGAGTGATAGACACAGACTTATAACAAGAGCATGTTCTGTATTCACTCAGTGGAGAAGAGGCTACATACATTTTCCATTTTCCTTACTCCTTACTAGGTCGGCAACACAACCATCTGATCCTTAACAATACTCTAACAACTGCAGCAGGATTATTCTGACTTCCTGCCAATCTGAGGGGAGAGTCATTGAAAACATAGGTCATACACGAGAGACTCAACAGAGAGAAAGTGCCGGATCTCCATGAGGAGAATGAACAGACTGATGAGGGAGGACTAAATCCTGCAGGTGTGAACACAGGTGAACGTAACAAGGACGTGGAGCCATCTGTAACGAGAGAACAACGATTGGTTTCAAATTAAAACAGGAAAAAGGCACAGAACGACCACAGCTCGTCTTCTGCTCTGGACAGTAACAGACTGCGTCTACTTCAGGAGTCAGAAAACCCCAGAGGAGAAGCTGTGAAATGTTTGAAGAGCACTGCGACTTTTCACTCGTGTTTGTTTTCGGCGGTGTTGACAACCTCCTTGGGGAAAAAGAAGCACTAGTGTCGTGCTATTGCAGCATCTTTTTGACAGGCACCAAACAATAAGAGTGTTCCTCCTGCAACTGCTCTGGACAAAACAATTTGCGTGATGCCTCTTTAAATAAGATTTAAACCACAGCTGTCACTGAGCAACACTGCTGATCTACATCAGCCACACACACTAGTTTCCATGATGATTTTCAGACTTACATTTATTTCTACTGGCCTAAACCTAACCTTAACCTAATCCTGACCTTTAGCTTAAAATGTAGTATGGGAACTTGATTTTTGACCCCATGATGTTACTGTATAAACCAAACTTGCGGCCCCCAAATCAATTGCATGAAGCCCGCCACTTAATATCAACTTATAATGAGTTATTTCTAGTGCTAAGCATGATGTGTTTCCATGACGACTGACCGGAAATAGACGCGCGCGACGTCATGTTTACGTGCCTCCCGATTGTTAAAATGAGCCTCTAAAGTAACGCTAAACTTTAAAAACAGAGGCACACATACGCAGTACACAGGTACGCTGGTTATTTGCAGCGCTGCTCTTTTAGTTTAATAAACAGTTTGACTGTAGGCGTGCTAATGGCGCTAAAGGAGCTAACTGGTAAACGGTGACTGGACTCTGGTGCCGCGGCACGTAAACATGACGTCACACGCATCTTTTTCCGGTCAGTCGTCATGGAAACACGTTATCCAGTAGGAGCCTTTTTTTTTTTTTTTAAAAAAGGTCCTATGTTTCCCGTTTTTCCCAAAAAAGGTCCTATGTTCCCCACTTTGTATGTGACAGGGGAACATAGGACCTTTTTTTTACCCAGTCCTTTTTGGGGAAAGCGGGGAACATAGGACCCTTTTGACCCATTTATTTCTATTTTTCCTTCCATATCAAAACAATCACTTTTAATGTGAAATTAAGGGAAATATCATCATAAATATTAATATTTGATTTTGAGAACCCTGGTGTAAACAGATGTAGATCCCCACAACATAAGGAATACCAGGTACACAGTATTCCCGAGAGCATCAGGCCGATATGAGCAACATTCCTGTACACATCATGGCCAGACAAACATCAGCGAGGGTCATCCTGAGCAGCCTGGGTTTTACAGCGACGCTTCACATGGAGCGGAGGTCCCAAAAGAGACAAAACCGGGAGACACTAAGTGACAGGGACAATAAGTCTGACAGCTTTGTAAACGTGTGTGTGTGTGTGTGTGTGTGTGTGTGTGTGTGAGAGAGAGAGAGACAGAGGGAGGGTTTGCCACTGCTAGTGAGGCTTAAACCTAATTGGTTCCTCTCTCATCCCCAGTGTGCTGACTTCTATTAATAGAACTGCAGATGAGCCCCAGTGGAACCTGCGCCTCTGTTTTCTCTCTGTGTGACCCCGACAGCCCCTGTGCTGCTCGTTCACATCCCTGTTTTCTTCTGAGGGAAACGACCTGCCACCTCCTCTGACCTCCTCCTCCTCTTCTCCCTCCTGCCACCTCCCTGTGTTTCCCTCCCAGGCACGTCCTGCAGCCTGTGCCCTCGTTCAATGACCCGATCGATCCATCATTATTTAAACACGATCACAGGCCGTTCGTCTCAGACTCTACACATCGACGTGCGTTCAGCCTGAGCATTAGCTCCTGTCTTACCTCATATTGCCATAACAGGATTTTTATCTCTCTTATTGAACTCATCCATCTCTCCTCACTTTGCCTCCTCCTGTTCTGTTGTCTCTACTCCGTCCTCTGCCCCCCCTCAGGTGGTCTCTTTTAACTGCAGTAAATTATTAATCGGGCTGATATCTGCCCAGGAGACACAAGCTAGTGGAAAGAAGGAAAGATGGAGATGAATAAATAAAAAGGTAAAAATGATATATCCAGTGTGCATGCCACACTGAGCAGCATTTTGTCCAAGGCTGTTTCGGAGTGTGTGTGCGCGCGCGTGTGTGTGTGTGTGTGCATGACTGTGTTATCCCTGTGTGGGTCTTCCAGTGAAGCACTTCCACAATGCAGAAAATCTGAGCCAATGATTGGTGATAGATGGAGAGAGAAGGGAACCTTGCGGCAGGAACCGTGCCAAAATGACGGGGGCCTTGCCAAAGACAGCAGGGAGGTGGGTAAATAAAGAAGACACAGAGAGAGACGGGGGGGGAAAGGAAGGGAAGGGAAGCACAAAGGGATGGAAGGAATGCGAGGTAAATACTCAGGGAGTCCACACAGTCTGTCACTGCAACGCGAGTCCAACAATGGTGCTCACTTGAGGAAGCAGAGTGAGGCTTTGTGCCAGCGTGTTATGTAACATGTCTGTAAGGCACAGCAAACTTCAATACCAGCCATGGACATGTGGTGAGCTGTGTGTCCATTAGAAGTTAAGTTGGTGGACGTCCATCCATCCATCCATCCATCTTCTACCACTTTATCCTCCACATGAGGGTCACAGGGGGGCGCTGTGCCAATCTCAGCTGACATAGGGAAATAGACGGGGTTCACCCTGGACAGATCGACCAGTCCATCACAGGGAAACATAGAGACAAACAACCATTCACTCTCACATTCACACCTACAGTGAATTTAGAGTGTCCAATGTACCTAATCCCCAAATCTACATGTCTTTGGACTGTGGGAGGAAGCTGGAGAAAACCCACACGCACCAGGTGGACATGTTAAAATAAACATTTTAACAGGTCAGACGCAAAGAAACAAACTTTTTTCTCCCGGAAAGTTTCGCCATCATCAAATTTATGTTCAAATAGAGTTTTTTTTTAGTTGTTGTCGTTGACCCTTTTGAAATTTGTATTGATATTACAAATAAACATAGATATACATGATATAGATGATGTATCCATAACACCGTTGCTCCAGAATTGAACAGATTTAGCAAAACTAAAATAACAATCATGCTTACAGGCATTTTCAAAAATATGTAGAATATTTATTAAAATCATCATCAGTCACTACATCATCACGCATCCATTTCTCCCACTTAGTTATTTTTTATTTTTGTGACCATTTTTGTGTGTTTTGACTAAATACCTATCATTGTCCTGAATGTTGTCATTCAAAATTCCAAGGTACATAACTCTACATTGCTTAGGTATTACATATCCCAAAACGAGGACATTTCCAGAAGATGTGTGTATGGTTAATGGTACGTATTATATTATATATGTATATATATATATATATAGTATGTTTATGGTATGTACAATTTTGAGACCCCTCTTCTTTCTGGTAACATTCAAAATGTATTCATTGAAAAAGAAGATGGGTGTAACCTTAGAGGAAAATATAATGTGTAAAATTTGAAGAGCATGTGCATTGCATTTTGTGGAGGAGTTTGGATAATGAAATCAAAGGAAGCAGAACTATTATACAGTCTATTATACAGCTTAAAAATACTTTATTTTCAAGATATATGGTAATATGGTACAATATGAATAGTTCTGTTCTGTAAGAAAATCCTGATTTAAGACTTTTACATTGAAAAAGAAAAGAGGTAGGACCTACTTTTTGAACAATACTTTTGAGATGTTGCATTGATTTTTTTGTCATGATGTTTGAAACAAAAAAAAGGGGATGTGTACATGCAGCCAATAGGATCGCCCGCTCTTTCTGCACTGCCCTCTGATTGGTCACGTAATCACTCTAGGTTCACGCTCAGATCATGTCGTTTACATGACTCTGAAAAGGTTGTTGAGTGGTGGAGGTAAAGGAGTTTAATTGGAGTTTATCAGGACCACGGTGGAAGCCTGTCGTTTATTATTAACCTCTAACTAGTGCGATTATCAGCGTGTTGCCTTTGTTTTGCGTTGGAACTCAAATGAACGGGTGCATCAGGATCACATCTGTTTTCTCTGGAGGCTGCTGTTTGAAATCCTGGAAATCACAGACTGAAGAAACAAATGGTGCAGACTGCTACGAAATATTTGATGATCTTCACAGTTTATTGATACATGAGATTGGATTTTCCACTCTTGGTTTTAGAATTACCGGCACGTCTGTATAAAGATATTTTCATCACTTGTCAGGTTTGGTCGAAGAAAGATGAACTTATTCCAACACTGTGTTCATTTAAATGTCTCAACTATTTAAAAAAAAAAAAGAAGGTTTGGGGAAGATAATTGGAGTCAGGACAGGTTTTCAAAGCAGTGAACCATACTCAAAGCAGCTGGACACATCACGACTGTCACCATAGCAACCAAATGACCATTTATGACGTTTCCACGATTAGATCCACAAATATAGAGCATGATTTTTGTCCCTCTATGCTTTTTATCGATCTGACGATCATCTGTGACACTGCTGTCCCATTCTCCTCCGTCCTTTTGTCCCTGATCATGTGTGTCTCTCTCTGTGTGTGTGTGTGTGTTAGTCTCAGCAAACATTACTGACTATTCCCTGTGGACGCTGTCCTCCCTTTTCAGCTCATAGCCAATTAAATAATAACAAGCAGGTTCACCTTTGCGGCTGCGCTTGACCCAAACTCAAAACCACACTCCACCATGAGGTCACATAATCCATCACACTGATGGGATCAATTAGAAACACGGAAAAACACAGGATAACACAAAATTTATGCTGTAAATGGCTTCCAAGAGAACGTCACCCGAAAAACAAATATTTTGTGTACTGCTTTGCGAGATAAAACCCAGTCCAGTAAAGTCCAGTCCAGTCCCAGTAAAGGCAACTTTGGACTACAATAATCCATAATTATCTCTCAATATCACGGGATCTGTGATACAGTGAAAAGAAGCACGTACACCTGTCTGAACTCATGTCATTATGGATTAAGGAAATGTTAAATTGAGCCGCCTTGGCGGAGGTCTGTGCTCTCTGAGTGCTTTTCTAGTTTATGTTGTGAAAAACACAAGGAATAAGTGTAGCGCTTGGGGACAAAACAGTACATATTTCTTTTGAGATTCCATTAGAAATAGTACCAAACTGGCACCAACCGTTCCATTTTTCAGTCCCCTGTCCTTGGGGTACCAGAGTAAAATGGTACAGTCCGGTCCAGGAGGAGCTAAATCCAGCCGATTGGGCGACAGGAAAGTGTCACTCTTGCGACCGGTGTTTCGTCAGCAGTCTATTCTCAAGCTGGATTTGACGGCCACAAAGCTGAGCAGAAAAAAAAACGGACTGCGACATTGTTGTCTGTTGTGTTGCGTTCGATGTCATTGTTTGTTGTCGCCGCACCGATACGGCGTCACGCTACATATCTCAAGGAAAGCTACTGTTCACAGTCGATACGCAAGCCTGACCAAGCCGTACTGTACTGTACCGTGATGGAAACACAATTTTGAGGAGACATTGCAGTACTTGATTTAAAAAGTACTCTAGTTGCATATCTCACTTTTAGCCCTTCGAATGACCTTATAATCAACTTAAAACAGCCATAAAGTGGTCAAACAATCCCTTTTATGACTTTGACCCAGAGTCGGACCCAGAGTCAGAAGACACTGTCACAAGTGAAACACCTCCACAACGGACGTTCTTCTTCTTCTGCTGTTCAATGTACGCAACCGGATGTACCCGGACTAGTGCACGGAGCAGGAGGTTCCGCTGTTCAGGAGAAATGCAGTTTACGTAACCGGACCGTGTTTTTTCATAAATCTTGCTGAGCCCGAGATAACAATACAACACAGCGTTCTCAGCAGTAGCTGAACTGTTGGTTTCGAACCTTCAGGGCTTCAAAAACGAGGCAATGGCGCAGAAACAATAATTTGTACTTCCGGTCTAGCTCCGCTTTAACAATCAGCTATTTTCCTTGCGATCCTGCCTACTGCAGCTTTAACACCCTTCTAGGTACAGATCGACATTTAATTTGACAAAGCTTCCTGGTCATACATCCATGTAAAAGTGGTGGTTTAGCTGGGGAACTACACAAACTTCTAAAGCAACGTGTCTGTTTATTCCTTCCTCTATTTGTCTCCATTTGTTGAGAAAAACCTTCAGATAAAAATGTGTTTGTCTGCAATGTCTGTATCGATTGTCTGTGGATGTTTTGACTTGCTTTATACAGTATTTACCCAGAGAGGGAAACACATTTTTTTCCCCACCACACACCTCCATGATGTTTGCTCACCCTTTGTTTTTTGTTTTACCTTCCTCTTAGACATCTTACTCTCTCCTCTCCAGACAGTAAATATCACCTGAGGTGATTCAGGCTGCACATTTCAGAACTACAGCAGAGAGGCAGTGTGGTGAGAGACCTTCTTCCTGCCAGATGGAAGAACATTTGTAATGGTGTCGTTACTTCACTCTTGTTTTTAAGTGGATTCAGTTTTGTGTCAGTAAGGTATGCTTTACATCCACCATTCTATTCCTATCCCCCATAAAACCTTGCATGGATTATGGGCGAAACGTCTGGTGATTCCTGTTGCTGAAGCAGAACCAGCGTTTTCCATGGTACCTTTTCTTTCTTTTTTTGTGAAATTGTGAAATGTAATATATGGGAACACTTGTTCGACCTCAAACAGGATGATGTGACCGTGGCTCTGCCTTCTTCTACACCAGGGTTTCTCAATCCTGGTCGTGGGGACCCACTACCCTTCCTTTTTTTTCAATGTTTCCCTGATCCAACACACCTGCACAACTTCTAGAACATGCAGGGCAGTGGGTCCCTGGGATCAGGATTGAGAAACCGTGTTCTCCACAGTACATGTTGCAGCATTTAAGTAAGAATGCTGATTTAGACGGCGTAGAAATGGGATTTCGTTTTGTTTTAACGTAGCACTAAAAGTTGAATATAAAGAATTAAATTGACTCTTGCTCTGACTGCTTTACTGTGTACAGGAATAACATTAAAACAATGAAACTCAATAGTGACTGTATTTCCTAAATATAGCTCAGGCACATCAGTATTCACACAGCAATAAGCTCAGTTGTGTTTTGTTAAAAGAGGTGGGAAACAAGACAAAGAGTCAAAGCCTGAGTGTCCCACATCACCGGGCCGGGGTTTTAGTCTCAACATCAGGTGAAATACAAACGGCAGGATGTTCATGCGCTGTAAGACCAGCTCGATCCCGTTGCCACGTAACCGCCACCGCGGAGAGCCACTGGAACGAAGGAGCTTACAGCTACGTCCTCTTCTGCCCTAGAAGTTCCACCCATAATCAGCTCTACAGTGGTACCTCCTGGAATAAGGTGGATTTTTTGTGGATCTCCCATAGACTGACTTATTTAAAAAAAATCGACTGTTTCGAAACAAAACAAAAAAAAACATTTGCAAAGCCTTGAGATTTGAGATTTCACGAGCACCGTGACAGTTTTTGAAATCCACCGACGTCACTTGTTCAATCACACTGGTATTGATCATTTAAATGAGAACTAATTAAACCATGTGCTTGTGGAGTCCATTAATTCAAAATGTTGACTATATATTTTGTATAACACAAAATTGGCTCATTTTCAGGTTCTAATAGTAATGTTAGTTCCTGGTTAGGCTCACCCCTTGGTCTTTGAGCGCTCCCTCATCCAAAACAGAGACAACAACAGTGTTGTATGACAGTAAGGTTTATTGAATGAACAACCATGCTGACTGAACACGTCCACAATCACATCACAAACCCAGAACATCTCCATCGGGGACCGTCGTCCTAGCTCGAGGTTTAAACCTTGTTTAAATGTAGTTCACAAGCAAAGGTTTTTTTTTTTTCCTTCGACAATTTGACCTCAACTTGCAAAATCAAATCTTGAGACACAAGTGGAATGAAATGCAACAGAATATGGATGAGCTCCAACTGTCTGACTTCCTTCTTTCTATCAGTGGCTCTGTAGCAGAAGCAGTTAATTTTCTTGGCTTCACCTTGATAAATACTCTTGTCTGTGACCTTTAGACCGGTGTTCAACAACCATGTATTGTGTCTAGTTATACGCTTTCTCTGCCAAGAAATCATACAGTTCCAAACACAGATGGTAGACTATTTCCAATTGACACTCATAGTCATTCGTGTGTGTGTGTGTGTGTGTGTGTGTGTGTGCGTGTGCGTGTGTGTGCGTGTGTGTGTGTGTGATGCTGCACCTGTCAACAATCAATTCTCTCCATCTCTACCGTGTTTCGTTACCATTTCTTACGTGTGATCTATCCGTCGCTCCGGATGACGTGAAACAGTGTGACATTGTAGAGGACCTGGTGTCCGTTGTTCCATGTGTACAGCGCTCTCTCTCTGGGGTTGTAGTCCATCATGCTGATGTGGGAGTACTGGTTGTGGAAGGGGATGTCGGTGTACTCGTATGTGGAGGAGTTGGTGTGGTAGGCAAAGTGGACTTTGGCCCCGGCCAGGTGGGAGTTGGTGACGTACAGTGTGCCGCAGATCATGAAGGCTTCCCCTGCACTGCGCTTAGGAAACCCTGTGTCCCAGCTGTGGGCTACTTCTAGTGTACGAGGGTCCAGACGACTCACCTGGAGACAGAGACAGTGACAGACAGTTTATCAGGTCACACAATTTCTGACAGCAGTGGTAAGCTGCTCTCAGTTAAAAGTTACTGTGGTGATACTTCCTGCTTTTAAAAAGCCAATTTTGTTGAGTTAATCACACACTGTGCAGTTCATAAAGCAATCAACCTAGCTGACAGCTACAGAAGAGATACCATGTGCTTCAGTCTTTGTATACTCAACAAAAATATAAATGCACAAACTTGAAATGGTGAAAAAAAACAGCATGACATTTGCTCAGATTCTTGATGCATTTGTTTATGGAATGATTTGTTTTGCTCAAACCCAGTAGTCCAGTGTCACTTGGCCACTCCTATTGACTACAATCTCAGATTGAGTATTTCAACTCACCAGAGTCATGGAGCATGGCAGAGTGGTGGTCAATATGCGTGACCAGTGCACAGACACTCCTTATGGTCTGGTCAGTAAAAGAGCACACCAAAATGTGGACTTTTGTCACTTGTCAATATGCCACAGATGCCACAAATCATGAGGGAGCGTGCCATTGGCATGCTGAGTGCTGGGTTGAGCGTTACAGCTGTGGCAACACAACTGAATGTGCATCATTCCACGATCATTCTAGACCACGATCGACAACCTGGTGATGTCCATTCGTTGCCGGTGTACCGCTCTGCGTGAGGCTAATGGTGGACACACACGTTATTGAAGTTTGTGAACTTGGATCATCGTTGTGTTCTTCCTGCCATTACGCCAGGACTTTTGTTTTGAAATTGATCCTAATGCTCGCAAATTAAAGCCACGTCATTGATAAAGTTGTACTGTTACTTTTGGATAGTTACTCTGTTTTGTCACATAACAATAACTACAAGTTTTTCTTTGTGCGTTAATATTTTTGTGGAGTGTATATATCACATATACACATATACATACTGTACATCACAAGGCTGCAGTTTAACAAGATTTCTTATTTTTTTGCTTCTTAAACATGAATATTTTCTGTTGTAAAGAAATCATTACATGTCTGTGGACAAAACAAGAGCTGCTGGTAATGATTCAAACTTTTAAGTTTTTTGTCCTTGCATTACAACGTTGAATAGTTCAGTGTTCTGATGGCGTTGCGCGGTAATGCTCCATCACATTTGAAATAAATTATTCAGTGGCATATTTAACCGAACCTTGACTTCAAAAAATATAATAATGCAAATCAAATGGCAACAGTAATGTCTTTGTCAGCTTTGTTGGGGGAGAAAAACCTGTTGACAACAGTAACTTTAATTTAAAACCACAGAGAGAAAACATTGTTGCTTTTTATTTCCAGACTGTACCATTATGTTTCCAGCATTGGGGATGGTGGTGTAGACGGCCCAGAGTCCAGTCTCATCCGCCATGAGGTCGATGTCAGAGGATCCTCCCCAGCTGTAAGGGAAGGTGTTGTTGTATCCGGCACCACTGAGGCTGCGCTGGAGCAACACGCTGCGAGAGCGGAAGTGGTACTGAATCTGGAAAGACACACAGATCCTTTAGTGATCTTATTATCAAACTGATAACTGTGTTCTTCTCATACAGAAGTCAGTTTCTTACCAGGATGTTGCTCTGGTGCTTGTTGTAATAGAGTGAGCCGTTGTAGACCACGTGGCCGGTTCCTGCCCATGGGTGGGGCAACAGATGCTGAACAAAGTTTTGACCCTTGGTGAAATCCCCCATGGTCCTGTACTCCAGCACACGTCTGCCCTTATAGTAACCATCCATGGACCACACCTGAACAAAGAAGGAAACAGAGGGTTTAACTCTCTGGTCATAACAACCTTCACAAGCTGCAAAATCAAACACAGAGTAGGTGATATTCTTATTCCGTGTTAAACTTTTAACGCAATTTAAATCAAGGTGATCTTCATCAAGAGAGAACTAGACTTCTGCATCTCCTCTGGTCTCTGTGTACAAGCCATGATGTATTCTGGACTGAGACGGGAGAGTATTAACATCTGAGTGATTCGATCATAGCCAGACCACGTTTAGCACAGGTCTAAACAGCCCCTGAGTGCTTCCTCACATCTGACCACAGAAACCATTTACAGAGGTGGTTTGAGGACACGTGTCCACATTTCTGAGCTGCATGAACACAATCTGTCCTCAGGCCAGATTAGAGACTGCCTCCTCAGCTGACGTCGTCTGATCACTTACGCTTACTCTAATCAGTGCTCAAACGTTCATTTATTTGCCGCCACAGAATTAACTCTGAAAGTCGGATCATTTCTTTTGTCTACAAGGTCTTATTCTGCTGACAGCAGACACATTTGTTCAAAAACCTGTTACAAACATAATTTTGTTCTGACTATGATCGGATCACTGAGGACAGATGTTAATACCAGATGTGAATTGGGCATTTGACCAATCACAGTGCAACCTGAATGCAACATTTAAAGCTATTTGTTATGTTTCAGGCAGTAGTAACTCTAGTAATAATGTTTAAGTCCTGCAGGGTTTGGTTCCTCTTCTCTCAGTCAGGACCAAGACTGTAAATAATTTATTATTTCTAGTGACGGTGAGTAAAATGAGAAATCTCATTTAATGAACTTTAAGACATTTTTTTCACTCAGAGTCTCAAATGCTAAATAACTGTGCTTTACTTGTTTTTTGGTTTAATGGCATCTTTCTTTCCGATTTGAGAAAATGTTTTAATAGAAATAGCAATAACCTGAAAGAGTTTTTGTGCTGTGCGTTTCTGTAATTTTTAAGTGTGACCTCTTTGCATTTTTATCTGGATAACACAGTGCAGAGGAGATGAGAAACAATGTGCTGCTCTGAACGTATGCATGCAAACAATTCAGCTTTCAGGTCGCCCCATATTCCTGCAGTTTATAAATTCCTGTAGATAATTAGAGGTGATGAATTATACATCCTGCATATGGAAGATGTATTCCCTACATCCCCCACTTACTCAGTTAAATGAAAATGAAAAGTAAAACCAGGTAATCTGAGAGTAATGAGAAGAGGTGTAAATATAGGGCAGCAGAAATGGGGGAGGGAGATGGTGAACGAGTAGCCATCAGGGATCACACAAATGGAAGAAGACTGAGAAAATGGGATGAGGAGGCAGAATTAACAGGATGGAAATAAAATTGAGTGTTGACAGCATGGTGGGGTTGATTAGGGACGTGAGGTGAAGGATGAAAAAGCAGAAAGAACTGAGAAGAGAAGATTTTTTGAAAGAGACATTCACCAATCCCTCAGCAGAGAAAAAAGTAGAGAGGAGAGAAAAGAGTGAGCAGATGAAAGGAATCTTCTTTTCTTCCATGGGTCAAAGAAAAATAAATTTCTCCAGCAGTGGCGGCACCATTTTAAATGACAGTTAATTTGTAGACACAATATTTAAAATCCACACTGAATTAGACTTTCAGACAAAGGTAACTGATTGCAGTGATTCTGAGGGCTTTCAATAACAGTGTTCTCAGCTTGTGGTTTGCAAAGAAAATGAATCAGACTGATTGCTCTCTCTTTACACCATCAACACTCTCTTCTCATTATTTGCTCTCATCTAAATACTTCCCTTATTTTTACTCCCTGCACCAGCAGCCCATCTAATGGAAACTTTTTTTAAAAATTCAAAAAGCAGTTTTTCAAAAGGAAGTCCCTTTGTGCTCTGGCAGATGCAGTCTTCATGCATTTGAACGCACCATTTGCTTCATATAAATAAGCTCCAGATGCTTATTATACAATCAGCAGTTTGTGCAAAAAAGGTGAGCAGGGAATGTTATTTCTTTTTTTTTCAAACTTACACCTTAGTTTAGGAGGCTGTTGTACCATTTTAATTCCTCATCACCCCCTTAAGATCACTGTTGTGAAGACGCAACAGGAGCAAAACGAAAATAAAATAAAGAGCAGCGTCTGTATCATAATAAATATCCCTGTGTGCTCATGAATGCAGTTCTCTGCAGTGTTTTGAATATGGAATAATTCACTTCCTTTGTCTCGTAAATCTGCCATTTTTATGCAACAAACAAGTCCCGACAAACTAAATAAATGACATAGTGAAACTAAAGCTTACAGGGAACATAAACTGTGTAAGTTGGGCTGTGTGGTGCAAATAACAATAATACAAATCTTCACAATTATTGTTATTTGAGGTTTTGGCAGGAAAAACACAGGTTTTACTGATCACACGGAGGTCAGCCATCATATTTGATTAGGAAGGGGCGTAATGGTTTTAAAAGAGATGAGTTGTATAACAGAGGCAAGATATCTAAGATAATATCATGATTGTTGTTTTGAAGGTGGGCATTACGAGATGAGATGCATATTGTGTTTTACTTTGAGTCTGTGTCGGACTTGCTGTCTGGTGCGATCTGCTCTGTTGAGCTTGGCGCTATTCAGCAGCGGCAACGGCATAAATAGAACTGCTACCTATCGATAGCGCTGCGGCGCGCCGACCTGTAACGCGCCCAGTGGAAATCCGCCTTTACTGCAGCAGTAAGCAGGGTTCTGTGTCACATGACCACTTATAGACCTACCTGACCACATGACCTCTCGCTAGCATCCTCCTTGCCACACAGGTTAGTCGAGAGACATCAGCCCCCGCAACTAATGGCTTTACCATTATACAGTTCTAGCACAACTCGGCTTGACAACTCTACTTGTTTTTTTTGCTTTTCAATTAGTTATAGTTTTTAGTACCTGCTCTGGTGAGGTTCCAAGCGAGTTGAGCCGATACTAAAACGTCATGTTGACGGACTGCCGACCTCTGATTGGTCAGAGTGTGTCGTCACTGGAAGAGTCATGAGCGTGATGTCCAACACAAGAATAAAAACAAACGATGCCGAACTGTAGATCAGTTAAATAGATTTCAAACATTTCCAACATTTACCATGGCAGTTTCTAAAATCTCTATATTTAACAGTTGCAGCACTGCTGAAAGCCGACGATCGTGAGCTGAATCACAACCTGTTCAGCCATGTTTTAGTGCAGTGACTGTATCAGACGAAGTCTGTGCTCCGGTCATGCAGGAAGTACTGAACTAATCTTTTTCATTAACTGATTCTTGATTAACTGCTTTACAAGTCACTCGTTTGTGTGGCGTATAAAACAACGTTACAGCAGTTTCATGCAGCCGTGAGTAGTTTTGTAGTACTATAGTAGCTCTTTTTTTGCCCACAACGCCCACCAATGGTCTCAAATTTTGTGACATGTTTGCAACATTGAGAAAAAAAGCTGGAATATTAAGCAAAAAAACTGAATTTTTCATATACCGCAAGAAAGGTATATGAAAAACGAAGCATGTGGCTCATGCTTCAGGTTTAGCTGAAGAAGTCGACCACTTGTGTAACCGTTGCAAAACTGTTGAAATTTCGAAATAGACTGGGATATAAATTTATGGTCATACTGCCCAGCACTAGCTAGATGATGACATCCTTCTCTGCTGATACTCACCCTGCTGACTGTTATTGGCCATAAAGAAGATTCACTGATACAGACATTAATGTTTATCTTGGCTGTGTGCACTAAAAATAATTCTTCTAATTGAATAAACAGTTGCGTAAGATGCTAAAAGTAGTGTGATCGTGTGAAGGGCTGTCTTTGAAAGAGTAGGGTTGGGTGACAACACTGTAAACCAGAGAATGTAAAAATAGAAATGGAATCAGTTTCATAACCATCATGAGAAAGAAAAAAATCTGCTGTATAATGCTCATACATTTACTTCCATATTTTAAGTGTAACTAAAACCACTAACCACATTTTTCAGATGAAAACAAACAGGGGAAGCTCATTTCAGGCCCAGTTATTCATACATAAATTCTGCAAACAAACAACTAGAACATGGAAACACTATAATTACGTAAAACTGAAATGGTATAATAGTGTATCTACTCACAGTGTATATATATACAATGAATATGATCCATATCGCCGAGCAAATAACACACAACTAGCAGCTACTTGTCTACACACTTATCTCACAAAATCCACACAGGACTGAGGCAGAAAAGGCTCCGCTGTCATGTTTGTACGTTGTCAATCAAAAATTGGTTATGCCTTTCAGACAGTTCCTCCAATCATTACGCAGAAGTCCAGCGTCATCTGCCCACTGCTCCACTGACTCCCAGAGAAGGTGGGAAGACAACCCGTCATCCGCGATAAACAGCTGATTCTGAACGAACTAGTGCCACATTCTAATTGTGTTCTAGCACACGTTTAGTGCTGAAATGTAAATAAATCGCCACTGATGTATATCTAGTAATGTTATTTGCTGACCTTCACAGATTACAGTATTGAGGTACTGAATTTCTACATGTTGCCACTAGCTTTCTTAATCCACTCTTGCTTCACTGGTTCATGCTTTCATCAGTCTCTTGTCTAATCAGTCCGAGGCTTGTTGTCCCAGACTCCTCTCCCTTCCATAAACACCTGAGCTGTTACTCTGTCGTCTTTCTCTCTCGCTCTCTCTCTAGCGCTTAGAGCTTGGTGTGAGCGATTGAGAGGTTCGACTCACTGAGCACCTCACTCAGCTGCAACTGTTGACCAATTCACTACCAGACCACTCTCCATCATACAACTCTCAGCCCAATTCTTGGTATTTTCCAAAATCAAGCTCTTGAATAAAGTTAGCCTTTGAAGAGGGGGTTTAGTAATAATAATAATATGACATTTTATTTATAAGCGCCTTTCAAAACACCCAAGGACACTTAACAGAAAATAACAAAGATAAAAGAAATCAATAAAACAGCATGCCAATGTTTTAGAGAAAATAATGTTAGTTACTATTTAATACCTGAATAGAGAGCTTTTGTCCGACACATCTGTCTGTGTGAGTGAGTTTTCAGTTTAGTATCATGTTTTTCTTGACAGTTGATCGGAAGAGGGCATTAATCCCCTCCACTCACAGACTTCAGGTGGAGACCATTGCGTTGTTACTGCCTTTGATATTAATTATAAATGTTTCATTTAATTTTATTAATTTTAGCACTCTCTCTGAGCCCACATTTTTCAATTAATCATGGTAGCGCCCATAACACCCATCAAAATTTGGATGCTGTCCAAACCGTATTTAACAGTGAACAGTTTTCTTTGAGTGAACAAAGAAAACAACAGAATCATTATCAATTATCAGTCAATGGCCTATGATTTCACAGTTAGTACACAAATACTATATCTGATAATGAAATTGCATCTTGAAGCTATATATCACACTACAATCTACTAAAGCAAAAAATAAATAAAATTAAAAATGAATACCAAGCCAGGAATCATTTTTGGCAACACTATTCCTTTTTTTAATAATTGACCTGAGATTACCTGTTTCATGTATTTATTATTTAGTTTATGCTAGTGCTGTAAAGTCAAAGTCAACTGGTCGACTAATTGGTCGACACGCTCTGGCTCGACCAAAATTGTGATTGGTCGACTAATTTTTTTTTATTATTATTTTTTCTTTTTTTTATGGTGAATTTCATTAGGAGGAAAGTACCAAGTCTAATAGGGGTGTTTTAGAGCAGCCGTGTTTCACAGGTAACAGTCTGTCTTCAGAGAATACCCCCCTTTTTGTTTTCCACTATTTTGGTTTAGTCCAGCCCAGTGGGTTGTTGTCGCTCCCTGGCTCATGAGCGACAGACAGATTAGCGTTGCCATTAATTAGACGTGAAATACAGTAAGTCCTCCTGTCGCATCCATGTCAAAGACATCATCAGTGTGGCAGCAATTTTTCAAAGGTAGATGACGGTAAAAAAGTGGAATGCAAAATTTGCAAGCAACAGCTTGTTTTTCACAGCTCTACTACAAACATGGCATATCATTTAAAGCGGTAAGCTAAGGTTGCTCCGTCCGTTTTGAGTATGAACATATCAGAATTATTAGCATATTTCAATGTTTTAGTCTAATAATCGCTGATTGGTTTTATAACTGCAGGTGCACTTGCCCGCAACAGCGGCAGCTTCCCACTTTCTAATTGTGTCCTATGTTCAGTGTCGCTCTGTATTACTCAACAGTTATTGTGCCAAGAGGTCACATGAAGATAATTTTAATGATGATAACATTATTCATTATTTTGAAATGCTCCTGGTCTCTGACTTCTTCTCTTTCCTCTCTTTGTAAATGTGCCATTTTGTTTGTAATCTGCTGAACTTTCTGTATGTGACACCAAGGAAAAAAAAAAGAAGAAAAATTGTCTATTTTGTGACCTCTGCACAATTATTGCTACTTTTATATCACTACTAAAAATGTGATATAAAATGAATCATAACTTTGACTGAACAACGCATAAGAAGACAATTTTTTTTCTCTAAATCCTGAATATGTGACCTATAAACACACCCCCCATACCAATTACCATGGGTGCCACGTGAGCACTAAGGGTTAAACAGTTATTTTTTATGAGATGGTGGGGATCGGTCATAGGAAAAACCATAATCTGTCGACCTCTAAAAAGGGGTGTGTATTTTGTCACATAACACATTAAAAAGTGATCACTTCACTGCATGTGAGGATTAGACGTGTGAGCAGTGACCAATAATGCATAAAAAATTCAGCATATCTAGAATGTCTACATCTATGTTTTTAATTTTTCACCCCCCCTCCTTAATTATGCCAACTGTTGTTCTTTTGATCAACCGTCTTACTCTTTGCTTTCCATCCACCTCCTCTTTTCCTGTCTCTCCTGTCGTCTTCACCAAACATCCCCGCTCTCTGTCTCTCTCTCTCTGTCTCTCATACACACACTCTCACACACGATCCGCGCAGACATCTTGACAGATTAGGAGATATTCACACCTCAGCAGCTGCTCTCAAATACAGCGACAGGTGTGTGTGTGTGTTAGATGTAGCATGTGCACACATATGCACACGGACACTCACTGATGAGCTAATAAAGAATTCATAAATGTCAAACTGGGACCCGATGCAGACAGTGTAGTCATGGATACCGAAGGACGTACGAGAATGACTTTACTCATCTCGACTCGCTCAAGAGTGTGTTTAAATTTTTAAATGTTCTCAGTTGGTGGGTGATGATTCAGTAACTAACATATAAAGGTGACATTAACACCTACATTGTATTATAAGTCTAATAAATAAATAAGTGGCAATGTTTAAATAATTGTTATTAATGGCTTCTACCTCATGATACGATACGATACATGGTCCACGATACCAATAATATCATGATACAAAGATTATAATCACTATATTGCAAGACAATCATATAGTGATACATCGCAATATCTGTCTAACTGAACAAAATGTCAGTGAAAAGTTAAAAGTGCAGGATTTCTCTATTTATTCAAAACATAGAGAACAAAGTGTATAAAGTCTATGTATTGAACGTGGATGGAGCATCTCTTAACGTAGCTCTCTCCACCATTATCCTGCTGTAAACTCCCTTCTTCAGCCAGGTAACTTCCAATTTCCAGCATTCATTTGTGCAGCGCCGCCTTGAAGAGATATCAAGCAGCGCCGCCCGGTAGGTGAAACTGGCAGGGTTTACTTTGTTTATTAAAATCAATATTTGCCCTGGCATTATCAATTATCGTATTGTACGAGTAAGGACAACGATATATCACCAAACAGATATTTTGACCCAATCCTACTCTAGACAGTAGTGGCAGTAATGGAAAATGTAATTAAATTTCACTTAATGAGTAACAAATTTGAGTGTCTGGTTGACCTCCACGTGTCCACAATTGTTTTTTCAGTTTCACAGAGGGAATTTCCATACATAGTCACCATTGTTGTTTACGTCCCACTGAGAGTGGAGCCTACGCCGGCGTGTGACATCATCCACAATGCTGTTGCTAGGATACAGACAAAGCACCCGGAAGCTCTCATCGCAATCTCAGGGGACTTCAATCACATCTCTTTATCCTCTTGCCTGACTGGCTTTGTACAGTATGTGAACTGCCCAATACGTGACAGGACATGAGATCTGTTCTACACCTACATGAAGGAGGCTTACAGGGCTGTACCTCTTTTACCACTGGACAGATCTGATCACAACATGGTTTATATTCAGCTCACATACATACCATGTGTACAGAAGCTTCCTGTAACCACCAGGTATTCCAGGAAGTGGTGACCAGAGGCAAAGGATTCCCTAAGAGACTGTTTGAAGTGCACTGATTGGGATGTGCCGCTGGATGAGCAGGACATGGGCATGGACAGGAGAGGAGAGTCAACACCATCACTGACTACATCAATTTTTGGAGGGACAAGGTGATTCCAGTTAGGACTGTACAGTATCCTAACAACAAACCATGGATCACCAGTGATCATCTCCTGAACCAGAAGAAGAGGGTGTTCCATGAAGGAGACAAGGAGAAACAGAGGAGTGTACAATGGGAGCTGAAAAAGACACTGAGACTTGCTAGAGTGGAGTACAGGAACAAGGTGAAAAGATGGCTGGAATATAATGACACCAGGGAGGTGTGGAGGGGAATGAGGACAATCACTGGCTACAATATGAAGAGCTATCAACCTGTGGAAGGTGATGTGGACAGAGCCAACACTTTTGAACCGGTACTACAACAGGTTTGACAACTAGTAGTCCCTCTTCAGAGGCTCTTCAATATGAGCCTTCAGATGAAAAAAGTCCCGGGAACTGTGGAAGACTTCTTGTCCCATACCAATTCCACAAAGTGGGGTTGGTGGAGCTGAATGACTTCAGACCGGTGGCCCTGACATACAGTATTATGAAGACATTGGAGCAGCTCCTAGTCCGTCGCATGAGGCTGCAGTTGTTGAGGATCTTGACCCCCTCCAGTTTGCCTACCAGGAACACATACAGTAGGAGTGGAAGGCGTGGTTATGTACATGCTGCACCGGACATATGAGCCCGGGCGTATGAGCCTGGTTCATATGTGAGTATCATGTTTTTCGACTTCTCTGTATGAGGGTTGCTCCCTCCCTGACATCCTGGATCACAGACTATCAGACTATCAAGACCATGGAACTGGTGGTGGACATCACAAGATCAAAAACACCATGCCAGTCAGTCTACAATGGGGGAGTGGAGGTTGAGAATTTGTGCATTCCTTCAAGTACCTGGGGGTGTTACTGGATGATAAGCTGGAGTGGTCTGCTAACACAGATGCAGTGTACAAGGAAGGGGCAGAGCCACCTCTTTTTCCTGAGGCGGCTCAGGTCCTTCAATGTCTGCAGTGACATGCTGTAAATGTTCTGCCAATCTGTTTTATGCTGTTGTTAGCTGGGGGGAGCAGCATTAGAGACAAAAATTGTAGACACCCAGACAAACTGGTGAAAAATGCCAGTTCTGTGCTAGGCATGGGGCTGGTCCCTCTCAGGAATGTGGTGGAGCAGCAGACAAGGAGGAAGCTGCATGCCATCATGGTCAACAATACGTAACCCCTCCACAACATCCTGATGGGCCAGAGAAGCAGCCGCAGTGAGAGGCTCATTTCACTGCGCTGTGGGACGGAAAGGTTCAGGAAATCTTTCGTCCCCAGTGACTGTTGACTGTCCCCCCACACCCTTATTGGCATGCTGCAATTAACAGTACAATTTCTATTTATTTAGTTTCCGACTTTTACTATTTATCTGTTTTTTTGTTTCATATGTGTCTGTTTTCTTATGCTTACATGTCAAGAGGGGATCAATAGAGTATTTATCTATCTATCTCTTTCATCTATCTATCTCTTTATCTCTACATGCACACACGCACAGCAGCAGCAAGCTTCCATGCAAGTAAATGGCGGGCTTTTGTCCACAAACCAGAATTAGTCAGTTTTACTGATTTCTTTGTTATATGAAGCAAAGAAACTAGAAAATATTCACATTTAAAAAGCTGAAAAATAAGAAAACTTGTTTTAATTATCAAAAAAACAATTGATCAATGAACAATCCATTACCAAATTAGTTGACGATTAGTTTAGTAATCGATTAATTGACTAATCGTTGGAGCCTGCCTAAAAGAATATAAGAGATTTGTGTGTACCTTTAATTGCACTTGGCAGGTTAATTATTGATTTGAATTCTTGGGGAGGCAGATCTTCATATTAGCAAAACAAAGATTATCATCTTGTGTTTTACACTAACCTGCCACTATCACACACGTATCACACAGAGACAGTGAAAAGTAGCAGTGGCCAAGTTGCCTCAAAATGTATTAAAAGTATGTATTTAGGTGAAGGCTTGAAGGCTATTTTTTTTGGGTTATTTGGTCAAACAGTTTGGCCATTTCAATTTTGCCCAACATTTTATAACAATAATAATAATAATACTACATTTTATTTGCCTTTCAAAACTCTCAAGGTCACATTACATCACACATAATATAAACAAAGTCAAATTAAACAAAGCTGATCAGATAAAATTAAATATATATACAATTATATATATACGTATATATATATATATATATATATATATATATATATATATATATATATATATATATATATATACAATCAATTAAAGAAAATGAATACAAAAATGTAGGAATCCAAATAAATTGGTGACGGTAGTTTATTCTATCTTCTTACTGCACTAGCTCAGTTTTACATGTTGTAGACCTTTCCAGCAGGTATGGAGCATGTGCAGTGCGCAATCAAAGCACAGTTGTCATTATAGCTTTGCCACCAAAGCACTTTATTTTCCTGTTTTCATCTGTAACTGATTATCAGAACCCCTACGCTTTGTCGGTTTACAACCTATTAAGTAGTGTATTAAGTGTGTGTAGAATAAACCTCTTAATGACACTCGTGTTGTCGTACTTGTTGTGGTCACCCTTCCCAGAGGGTAGTTTATTAAGCTGTAGGAAGCAGACGGTAAAAATCTGTCAGACTGACTTGCTTGACGTGCACTGATTTAGCAAATAATGCGTTGTGGATTGTCTCAAGAAATCAAGCAATTTTGGTTTAAGTAGGAAAAAAATAATCCGAATGGTCTATACAACTAACTGCAATACTTTTAGAATTGCAATAAATCAGAAGTGCAATACAAATCGAATAACCGCCTAACCCTAAGATTCGTGATACAACTAAATCCTGACAAAAGCATTATTATTCCTGCCCGACTTTGCTGGCAGTGCAGTGTGCATCACCCCTCGTTATAAGTCCATGTCATACACCAGGGGACACGCCCCCCAGTTTGGGAGTCACTGTCTTACAGTTTGTTTAATGGACATTCTGTTTTTAATTTTATTTCATTTCATTTAAATGAGCTCTGTAAATGTTTTCTGAGCATGGAACTGCTTCTAACTTTATTTATTGAGCCTCGAGAACAAACAGTGTATTTTGCTAAGAAACACCACATGTAAACATACACACTAAGAAATCAAAGTACGAGACTGTACCTTTTGCTGTCGCTCCAGTTGTACCCTATCAGTGTAAAAGCACAGTACCTTTCTCAGTGTGTACAGGTATATTTTTGTCACTAGGGGTGCAGACATTTTTCTTTAGAGGTACAAACAAGCAGGTACAAATTTTAAAGGTACAGTGCTTGTACCCTGATCGGGTACAACTGGAGCGACAAAGCATTTGTACCTTTTTAGGTACAGTCTCGTACTTTGATTTCTAAGTGTGTAGACAGAGAACACAGTGTTCTCATTAGCTCAAAAAAAGCATCATAAAATTTCACCAGGTTGTTATCGCAGCATATACTGTATGTTACACACTGATTCAAGGACATCAAATACACTAGCTTTTATGACAGAAGAGGAAAAAAATGGGTTCCTATTTTGCTGACTCATGATTATTTCCATAACGGTTAATCAAATTGTTGTTTAAAATGACTAAGAGGAACACAAAACACTTGAATTGATGAATTGATTATAAAAATAGTAAATATTCAGTAAGTTATTATTACAGGCCTATTACATTCAGACATGAGGGCCAGGATTGAGGACCAACTCATAATAATCTAACAGGTTTTGGGGAACACAGTGATAACTGGGGTAGCGCTGCTGTGTATATCTCCATCTCATCACAAGGGAACCAGGGAGAAGCTCTAATAGGGAACAGGCATGGGTCACCATGGCAATATATATCACACCTGGCAACTGGGAGACAGTCGCCTTGACAACTAGCTTTGTGTGCTCTCCCTGAACGGAGTATGTACATTTGTAGGAAATGGGTGAAGCTTGTAGTGAGCTGAGACAGAGTGCACAAAAGAGCCATTAAAATTAAGACCGGGAGAGAGACTGAGACAGAAAAAATACATGAAGACAAATATAACGCATTGGTGTCCTTGTGACCATGTTCTCAGCACATGCTTCACTTCCCATGCACATGCACACACACACACGCGCGCACACAGTAAGGTATACACCTACCCTGCTGTCGGAGCTGGGAATCATGGCATCAGTCATCCAGGAGCCAAAGCGGGAACCTGAGGCTCTCACGGTGATTGGACCGCTAACTGCAGTCAGACGACCACAACCTGTTGACAAATGATGAATGAATCTTATTAACTCTGCCATGAAGACAAAAAAACAGTGTTTTGTGTGTATAATATACACAAACTGGGAAAATGAAGAGAGTAGCGTATTCATATTTTCTTGTTTGGAGTAAATGATGTTGTCTGTCAAGGTCACCTGGTCACCTCAACTCCATTTACGAGCAGTTCATGAAATCTATTAATATAAAAATATGTTTGTGCCGCAAGCACAGGCAGAAAAAAAGAATGATTATATTCTCTGCCATAAAACAATAACACACAAGAGACATGACCGGGGAGACAAGGACGTTCAAATCAGTTTCAACTATGACTGAAGTCTTTTCATTGTAATTGTTGTTCTTTAATCAAAAGCCTGACAAAGTGTGACAGCTGCCAAACCTTGACCCAAAGTAAAAAATGTTTCAATGAAACTCAGTTCTTAAAGTGATATGCCACTATACATCTTTCTTTCCGAGTATAAAACAGTAAGCCTGAGAATTTCAACAGAGACTGGATTCACAGCATTTAAAACGCTTTAAACAGTTGCCATTCTTCACAGCAGAAACAATATCATAACGGACACAAACATATATCAAACCACTTTTCGCTGCATAATTCACTTTAATGCTGTCTATTCATGAGCTCAGTAAGTCTCAACAATTCATTTTTCACCACCATATGCCAAAAAATACCACTTCTTTAGTTGATCCTTATGTATGGTCTTGTCAGACTCATGTTTTAGGAAATACACTTATCCGCGCTCATGTCTGTCGGATAAAGGCTAACTGATTTTCACATCTTTCTCTGCACGAAAGTGAAAATGTAATCTGAAATTTTGGGAATCACTCCTTTAATCTTAAATGTAACTGAAAGCATATATACACACGTCAATACATATACGTATATTATGTGTGTGTGCTAATACGAGATGCAGACACATTGTAAGCACTCCCTGACATTACTATTACGTGCAACCTGCTCACCTCCTGCATTGTGAGAACCACCTTTTCCAACTGGAAAATTGAGTCCACAGAGAAAATGTGTGATTTTACATGACACACACCATGTGTCGATTCACTGCTGCCTCCACCAATAAGTTCAAATGACTTATTTCATCACTTCTGTGTGTGAAATCTTCGATTCACAAAACTTGAACAAATCGTGGCAGCAGTAGACCAGCAACTACCATGCCCATGTGCTGAAAAGACAATAAGGCACCAGCTAGTCTCTACTTGGTCTGTGCTCCTTTTCCATAAAGTGGGTGTCCTAACAGAAAAGGTCCTCAGCCTAGATTTTGGAACATCAAGCTAGGTCTTTGGATGAGGTTTTGATTAGACATGTACAGATGCAGAGACACTCTGACTTTTAATCCATAGTATTAAATCATATAAACTCAAACACTGTTTCCTGTAGAATTCCTTTCAGCAGTTGTATCTCCCCCACTCAATAATACAATAATGATTTATCAAATTTGAGTGGTGTACAGTATGTGTATGTATATAACCTTGGTAGTCAGACTGAACATCATCAATTCATTTGTGTTAATTTCTGTTTCTGGAGTTTGCTGCAGTCTATCAAAACTATCGGGGCGATGAGGGAGCAGCAAGTGAGTTGGAAAATGTGCTCAGCTACAGAGAAGTCTGGGGTTATGTAGCATAAACCCTGCTAGATCACACAGTTCTCACGGTGCAATACCCTGGCATCTTTGGTTAGACTCTCTCTACCTTTATACCCCAAGAGGAAAGGAATTGGGCTACTGCACCTGGCTTGTGTGTGTCCACTACTGGTGAGTTGTCAGGAAGAAAAAAATACTAATTCTAATCCTGAAGATTGTGTGTAAAGAAGGTTTTCTGTTATGAATTTCAAGGCATGTGTCCAAAACAAGATAACCTTGGTGATAAAATCAGAGCTGTTTTTTGCAATGTTAAAAATCTCCTCCTGAGTATTGTGGGTTGAGGAAAGGTTTCAAATTAAGTGGTGAGTGAACTCACCTTAATGTGTTTAATAATTGAGGCGACAGCGAGATAGTGTTGCATCCCCTTTTGTATACATTTAGTACATACCCAATTTGTTCATGCAGCTGTGGAGCCTGGTTTCCAGTAGTAGAACCCTCTGCTGAAGCTCCTCGTAGTCGTATGCACCAACCTCCTCCTGAATGGCTGTCAGGATGACTGACAGGTTGAGGAGCTCCAGTCGCAGGGTGGCCAACGTCTGCAGGTCCAGTCGGTATTGCTCCACTACTGACAGAAGGGGCCGTAACTGAGACATCTGGCCCTTTAACTCCTGTGGGTGGATAAGAGGCAGGAAGAAAAATTAAGTTAAGGGTACACACTCTCTCTTAATGGTGTGGTAGCTATGAATCGAGCAACTGCTGCTCCTTCACAGCCAAATGAGGTAGTTTATGCATTTGGTCAGATTGTCCTTAGTGCAGGGGTCTCAAACTCAAATGACATGGGAGCCATTGCGCATCTATCGTGGTCAAGAGGGGGCCTGCCTAGATCACAAAAAGTGGGGGGAAAAAACTGTTCACGATATTGCATCATGATATCACACATATACAATATGTAATACTATTTATGATGTAAAATTAATGTATTAATATCAAGAGCAGACATTTATTTTAAATTACATTAATAATAGTGTGGACAACTGTATTTAAAATTCATACCAGGAGCCATTTAGGCCACTGCCATTCGTGGCTCGGGCCCTAACAAGTGTATTTATATATGTGATATGATATGTGATGTTGTATATGACACATTAAATAATGGGATAATAATGACCAGATATAAACAAACATATATTCTATCACCTCGCTGGCAGCTGTGCCTCAGCTACACACTGTGTTTAAAAGACGATGAGGTCGTGGTCCATGTTTTCATTATAACATGATATTAAGTGGGGGGCCGCATGTTATCGATTGGGGGGCCGCAAGTTTGAGACCCCTGCCTTAGTGTTACAATTTGATCCCTGTTGAAGTCAGGTCTTGTTAAACTGAGAGGAGACTCCACGGTCGTACAACTCATTGTGGTTTTCTCTCAAATAATAATGGTTCATCCCATCATCACTCCTTCACCCTGCAGACAGTGACCTAGAAACTGAATGAACAAGACAAAAGAAGGTGTCCTCTGGAGCTTCGCGTGAGTTTATTCTTTCGCTGAAAGCAAACACCCTGCAATCTGAAGGCTTATTCCACATGAATATTAGTTAACTTGCATGACTGCAATAATGCACAAGTAGATTGGCAACAAACTACCATGGAAACAGGCACCACAGTTCCATAACAAGACCTAAGCTACTCTTTATTCATAAAAAAGAAAAGGATTGGATGTGTATAATGTGATGAATTTTATGATGAATAAGTCATAAAAATGAATGTATTATTCCTGATTGTTTCTCCACCTCTTTTCTTTATTTTCCACTCAATGAAAATCTTGGTTTATTCAGAAACTACACATATGCACTAATTACTGTTATTACTGTGCTATCAAGAGCTTGAGCCTGGCATGTGTTAGAAGCAGTTTGAAAACATAGACTCTGGATAAAATCTAAAGACTCAGGTGCAGACGTTCTTTGGAATTTGCTGTTGACATACATTATATGGACAGAAGTATTTGGATTCCTGACCATTACACAACCAGGGACTGTAATGACATATTCAAATATAAATACTTATACAGTGGTATGCAAACGTATGGGCATATTGGAGACAAATGCAGTGATATTTGAGAAGTGAAATAAAGTTTATATGATTTACAGAAATTGTGCAAGAATTATTTAAACAAAATTAGCGCATTAGTTTAGGCATCACAAAAGAAACATGTTGTGCATCCTCCTTTTACAGAAATGACCCTCTAAACACTTCCTATAGCTTCCAATTAGAGTCTGGATTCTGGTGGAAGATATTTTGGACCATTCTTCTTTACAAAACATCTCCAGTTCAGTCAGGTTTGATGGTTTCTGAGCATGGACAGTCCGCTTTAAATCACACCACAAACTTTCAATAATATTCAGGTCTGGGGACTGAGATGGCCATTCCAGAACGTATTTGTACCTCTGCATGAATGCCTTATTAGATTTTGAGCAGCAGTGTTTAGGGTCGTTGTCTTATTGAAAGATCCAGCCCCAGCACAACTTCTACTTTGTCACTGATTCGTGGACATTGTGCTCCAGAATCAGCTGATATTGAGTGGAATCCATGCGACCCTCAACTTTAACAAGATTCCCAGTCCCTGCACTGGCCACACAGCCCCACAGCATGATGGAACCACCACCAAATTTTACTGTAGGTAGCAAGTGTTTTTCTTAGAATGTGTTCTTTTTCCACCATGCATAATGCCCCTTGTTTTGCCCAAATAACTCTATTTTAGTTTCATCAGTCCACAGCACCTTATTCCAAAATGAAGCTGGCTTGTCCAAATGTGCTTTAGCATACCTCTAACGACTCTGTTTGTGGCGGGTGCATTACTCTTCCATACAGCATCTCCTTGTGTAAAGTGCGCTGAATAGTTAAACGATGTACATTGACACCATCTGCAGCAAGATGAAGTGTAGGTCTTTGGAGCTGGTCTGTGAGTTGACTGTGACTGTTCTCACCATCCTTCGCCTCTGCTTATCTGAGATTTTTCTTGGTCTGCCACTTTGGGCCTTAACTAGAACTGTGCCTGTGGTCTTCCAGTTACTCACAATGTTCCTTACAGTTGAAACTGAGAGCTTAAATCTCTGAGATAGCTTTCTGTATCCCTCCCCTAAACCATGATGTTTAACAATCATTGTTTTCAGGTAATTTGAGAGTTGTTTTGAGGCTCCCATGTTGCCACTCTTCAGAGAAGATGCAAAGAGGAGAAACACTTCTTAAATACCCTTTCTCATGATTGGATTCACCTGTGTATGGAGGTCAGGGGTCACGGAGGTTACCAAACCAATTTTGAGTTCCAATAATTAGTACTAAAGGTATTGAAATCAAGATTTCCTCAAGATTTTTCTATTGGAATGTGTGTCCATTATTTCTGGTGGTGCATTTATGAGGTCAGACACTGATGTTGAAGAAGGTCTGGCTCGCGATCTCTGTTCCAGTTCCAACCCAAAGGTGCCTGATAGGGTTGAGGTCAGGGCTCTGTGCGGGTCAGTCAAGTCCTTCCACACCAAACTCATCATGAGTCTTTATAGTCCTTGCTTTGTCATTAGAAGGGAAAACTGTTGGCACAATATTGGAAGCATAGCCTTGTCCAGAATGTCCTGGTATGCTGAAGTGCTAAGATAAGGAGCTTAGCTAAAAGCCTGATTGGAACACTTGAATTTTATACTTAACAGGTGTGGCCAAATATTTTTGTCCATATAGCGTATGATGAATGCAGCAGGAGATGGTCTATGCGGGACACCTTCACAAGAGCCGGGTAACCTTCAGAGGTTTCATGAGTAGGGGATCTGGAGTTTTTCCTGCTGTGTTTTCACAAGCTCAGTTGGACATTACCAGCGAGAATAGACTCGCTGGTAGTAGAATCTCCAGAGCATGCTTGTCGTGACAACATTTTTGTTCACACATACAGCCCCTCAAATCAATCTCCACAGAGTCTCTGGAGACTTCAATTCAAAGTAACTACTACATGTATCACTATTCACAGAAAAAATGTACAGTTGATAATGTAGTGATGTTTTTTCAATATCATTCAATCATGGATTCAGAATACATGAGATAATCAGCAGATGTTTTAGATAAGATAAATAAACACTACAGAGGAAATACCATGAAGACATTTTGAGTGATTTCTTCAGTCAGTCAGCTCTGTGGACAAATCTGTGGAAGTGTCCTCATGGTGCATCTGTTGGTAGTTACTTTGTTACATCCAGCTTTTCTACTCATGTGACTAGTCACATTCCCTGTTTTATTCTGACACTTCTTCATACATCTTCTTACCATCTTTGAACATCACTATTCACCTGTAGCCGCCCAGTTCTTGTTCCCCAGGGAACCATTTATTTTGTGTGCCCTGTCGACTTGCCAGATTGTCGCAGAGTGTTTCCCAAAGAATTAATTACCTCTGTCAAGGAGGTTGTGATTTTGGCAGCATAACTCAAAAAGTAAAGGACAGATTTTAATTAAATTTCCAGAGGATGTAGATTATGGCCGAAGGAGGAAATGATTAGATTTTGGTTTTGATCAGGGCTCCCAATCCGGAGTCAGGTTTTAACCTGTAAAATAGATGGGTGTACTGACAGAGTGGGAAAGTAAGTGGTCTTGGTAGAGGTCAGCCTCTCTGACTAGTTTCTCTAGTTCAATCAGTGGGTGTGGTTGGGGTGCACATGCATATGAATGTAGTTCCCTCTCAGAGAGACAGTGTATAACATGTCACTTGCTGATATGTACAGCTGGACCTATATGGTCTGACTGTAAGGACAGTAAAAAAAATAAAATATTTATCCACGATTGTGTGTGAGGTATATAGCGCCGAGAATCGCTTTGCAAGTGCAGTTCTCAAGCCTCAATGAAGCAAAACAATGAAGCTGGGTCAGCCTTAAATTTCATCATCCACACATTTCTGCGGTGGTCTGTGTGGAACCTGTGAGCACACTTCCAGTTTGAATCTGTGCGCATGCTCTCTGTCGCACACTGTCTTGTCCAGTTGTTGGCTATGCTCTTGTTTTGGTCAAAAGAGACAACTAAGAAGACGGTATCCATGGAAACTAGCTTGAGGTCATATGAGGATGACCACTGGTACCCACACAGAGAAGTCAGCTCTCAAAGTCTACAAGGACAAACAAATTAGGGTGAAATCGTGGTGAGAAATTGCAGATACAAAAGTGGAATGAGAGATCGAGTATGCATGCACCGAATGCAAGAGTGACGCCGATACTTTATGAACCGATACAGATCCCAGTAAGTATGACCCAAACCCAAACAAGTTATTGGTGGTTTG
Organism: Microchirus variegatus; assembly: GCF_963457635.1. Lineage (NCBI taxonomy): Eukaryota > Metazoa > Chordata > Actinopteri > Pleuronectiformes > Soleidae > Microchirus > Microchirus variegatus. The sequence continues at coordinate 6,295,886 of NC_139824.1, forward strand.
TCATGGTCTAGAACAGTAAACAATGCTTTATCCCTCACACTGTTTCTCTTGACTCTTTACTCATGTTTTTACTGTATGTTTTTATTTTTATCTCTTTTTGACTGCTCTTCTGTTTCTGACCACTTAGTAAATGTGACATTCTTTTACAAGCTGTTGGCCCCTTTGCCTCCAGCTTTAACACCATTACACAGTTGATGGGGACTTGGTGGTGAAAAGTAAAAAGGACTCAGCCATGGAAGGGGAAAGACCATTGTGCAGTGAAGACAACAGAGAGCATCTGTGACTTTCCCCCCTGTGCTTTAGTTTCACTTTGAATCCTGAATAAAAGGAACAGATTACTTTGGACCAGTTTTTGAACTCGCAGTAACATTTTTTTTAGATGTGGTTAAATCTGGTTGAGTTTGATGTGGTTTTTTTCCCCCAAATTAATTATTTTTACACATTGTGTGTGCACCATCTCCCTCCCAGCATATCTTCCAAACATCCCTGTGAGGAGCTAAGGCAATAAAGAGTGACGAAAGAAACAAGCCAAATGGACAACTTCACCCCAGAACATGCTGGAGGGGCTGAATATCCCATCTGCCCTGGGAATGCCTCACAGTCCCACAGGAGCAGACGTGGAGAAGATGTGGCCGGAGGAAAGTATAATTAGGCTGTGCTGCTCGTGTTACTGGTACTGCAATAAGATAAGCAAAATAATGACTGTATGAATCATTACAACTGTTGTTATGACTTTTACAAAAACAACAAGACTTTTGGTAAAATTTGCTTAAAGGAGGATCAATATTTAGTGTATGTATTTAATACAGGTTTTTTATAGCAGCAGGAGGATAAAGGCTTAAAGGTTTCCTGTATATCCTATCTGTTTATGCCCTGACACTAACACGTCTTCTCACCCTTGAATCCCCCATCAAAAAATTACTTGCTGTGCAGAGAGGAGTCAGATTTGATATGGGTAAAGAAAGATTTGAAGAAGTGTCAAAAGCAAAGACAAAAACCTCATCTTCACAGAACATCTCACACGCCTACGCCCCAACAAGACGACACGTACAGCAAAGATGCTTGGCAGCCATCAAATACTTTGCATGTCTAATCCCTTTCCTGTTATCTTAGGAATGATTTAGGACCTAAATACTTTTTACATTTTATCAAAACACACAATGAAAGCATAGTGTGAATATTCTGTGACAGCTTTGATCAAATAATTGGAAACTCATTAAACATGTAAAGTATTAAAATCGATTATAAGGCATGACCTGTTGCAGAGGTAACACTTCACCTGGCTAATCCCTCCCCTGCCACGTCTTCTGTTTCATCTTCAGATCTCTAATCTCTCCCTTCCAGTTTCACTCTCTTACCCCAGCACTCCCTGCCTGACCTTTACCTTCCCACTTATTTCACTTTGCTCATTTCCATCATCCCTCCTGCCCTCAGAGTAAAATGGCAATAAGCAATACCCTTCTCCCTGATTCCTTCATCTCTCTCAAGCTCCCTATTAGCCCATCTATCAGACTGTCTTAATCTCCCTGGTTGACATCCTCTCCTCCTGCTGCCTTCCTTCCATGGGATAAAAATACTGTTTAGTTATTGATAAACCCACTGTAGCTGCACATAAATATTCACTAGTTGTGCCTCTCAGAGCAAAGGCAAAAGCTTATGACTCCCTAGGGAGCCAAACACACACGCATGCACGCACATATGCAAAGACTAACTGTATAAAAACTTAAAAACAGACCCAGGAGCCATATGATGTTGTTAAGAAGATGTTTGCACAAGATGAAAGGCAGCAGGGAATTAAGGGAAGGCGGTAATACTCTATTTGGAGAAGTAAGGGATTGTTTGTGTGTGTGAGCATACTTGTGTTTGTCCTCATGGAGACAGAAACCTGGTCCTAATGAGGCAGAACCTTATTTTTGAACTGGTTAAGTTTAGGGCTAAGATTTTAATTGCAGTTAAGGTTAGGGTTAGGCATGAACTGGTTATGCTTCAGGTTAGAGATAAAGCCAGGCTGTCCAGATGAACGGCAGTCAATGCAGTGTCCTAAAAAGAATATCTGCACAAATCTGTATGTGTGTGTACTTTCACAGACCTGCTCATGATTCTAAATGTTGAGTTTATGACCTCATTATATTTAATCTGTCTTGTGTTTGTTTTCAGATTTGAAAGTATTAATTTGACATTTAAGGAAACTTGTCTGTATGCTAAATGTGTAACTAAGGTCAGCAGCTAATTAGCTTAGCAGCTGCAAAGGCTTTTAGCGAAGATTGAAAGGAGTTACTGCTCCAAGAATTAGTCTGGCACACACTAGGACTGGGCCATAAATCAATTACAATATACTGTATGTATCACAGTCTGACTGAGGACCAGAACCTAACGTGGGTCATCTTCTAAGTGGAAGGTTAGGGATTCAATCCCCAGCTCCTCTATTTACACGCTGATGTGTTCATGGGCAAGACACTTAACCCCAAATTGCTCCTGGCAGCTGTGCTGGCAGCGTGTCAATGTGTGTGAATATTGTGGAATAGAAAAATCTCTACATATAGATGCACCATATGTGTATGTTAATTGGTGTGAGAGTAAAAGACAAGAGTGGTGTGAAGCACGTTGAGTGATTTTTAAGACTTCATAAGAGTTATATAAACACAGACCATTTATCAAGACAATTTCTTCAAAAATTATGGAACAAAGGTTCAATATATTGACGTTTATGCCCCTTGCAAACACAATGTTTTATCTTGGAATTGTGAAATGCTTCTCTGTTTAATGTGTTTGTAATTTCCTTAAAGAAGATTAAAGCGTTTAAAGTGGTTTCTTCAATTTTTGCGACAAAGCACAAACAAATCATATCAATTATTATCAAGAGACTAACGTGATTTGTTTTTTCATATCATGACAGCATTTTTAGACATAATAGTCCAACCCTACCACATCCAAAAATCAATTAAATGTATCCATCCTCCAGATTTGCTATCATTTCAAACAAAATCGAGGTGTTTATATGAGGATTTTTCTACAGAGCCTGAATCATTTTCTTGTATTTGTGTTTATGCCATGCAATGTAAACCAGCTGTGGGCTATACTTAATCTTCATATTGACTGCACAGACTTGGTGGTATCAGTTAAAAAGACAATGGACAATGTCCATGTGGACCCTACACAGATGAACTCAAGCAACACCCCAGTACATGCTCCCTTTGGAATAACACTTTCAAGTCCAATTGGTGGCGCACTCTTGTTTTGGTCAAAAGAGACAACAAAGAGGAGACAAAGAGGAGCAAGTATGTGCATGCGGAAATGCGAAGTGGATACTGAACACAAGTATGACCCAGCCCTGCAGACTCACTAAAATGTCTTTACAATCACTTCGACAAATACTCTTTTTTTTTGTTTATTACTTAGGTATTTAATTATTCAAGTATTTCTATTTTATAAATAAAAATAAGTTCTCTGATTTCAGGTAGACAAAACAACACCAGAGGACATGGTCATTTTGAGGTTTGGGAAATACAGATTTTCGAACATTTTAGAGATAAAAAAAAAATGTTTAAAAAAATGTTGATTAATTGAGAAAGTATTGACAGGTTGATCAATGATGAAAAATGTGGTTAGTTACAGTCCTGCTGTAATTGCCTTGAAAAAGGCAAGACATGAAAATCCAAACCTTCTTAACCGAAGTTTATATATAAGTTTGACTTTTGGGAGCGTTGTGATTCAGCAGGTAAAACTTTAATTTCATCAATGCACGGTGAATGAGGCAACATCAATACACATCCACAAGTAAATCTGCTTTCATTGTTTTTCACTGAAAGATCTGAATTAGGGCTGTAACAATTATTCAACTAATTGATTTTTAATTGATTACAACCATTATTTGCAATCTATTCTTTTTGTTTGTTTTTTAATAATTAAAACAATAATATTTTCTGGTGTCTTTGCTCCATATAAAAAAGAAATAATTAAAACTGATTAATTTTGGTCAGAACAACACATTTGAGAACACTGTGGTTTGGGAAACACCTATTTCATGGACCAAAAAAGTAAAAACAAGATTATAAAAACAACCATTAGTTGCAGGCCCAATCTGAATTGAGTCTTTCTTCACCATAAAATGGCATTCCTTAAAAGTAAGCTATGTTAACCAGTCTGTAATAAATACCAGTAAGGCTGCCCATTTAGCCCTTGTTTATTAATCAAAATAATACATCAAATGACAAAATACAGTGTTAAAACTAGACTAAACAAAGTTTAAGATTATCATTCTTATATTGTGTAGCATGTAGACATGGGAAAATGTTCTTTATCAGTTGTTTCAACATTATCACTATCTTTGCTTTAAAATGCAAACCCTCAAAATTAGCACACAGGTATAAACAGAGCACAGGCTTTTTACAATCCTCTTTTTTAAACAACCTTTTAGTTCCGCATCATTAGTGCAGAGCTGCAAGATACAGCCATTAAACAAGTGGTTTCACAGCTTATTTAACAGTTTAGATCATTCACCCCTCACTTCTCAGATCTATAGCCTCACATTCTCTGTAACTCTTCAAATGATTGTCCACTTCCCTGCAGCTGTGTCACTGGCACAGACACATACCAGCAGCACCATGACAGAAAACACAGAGACTGATATGATTATTATTCCTAATTTAAAGAATGAAATTCAGTAAGAAGTCACAGCTTATCCAGCAGGGTAATCTCACCTTGTCTCCTGCAAATTTAAAGCACTGAAAAATCTGTGTCGTGGATGAACTCCCTTTGCATCATGTTAGACACATTAACATCGCTGCTTATGGAAACACATCCATACAAATCTATCCTTCATATTTTCACACAGCTCAGAGACTTGATGTGTGATGCTGTTCATCTGCTGCCATCCTTTTTTATAAGACATTTACACAGCAGACATGAACAAACAGCTTCAACACAGATTTTGCCCCCGTCATGAAAGATGCCTTCATGTCTGAGAGCAGCCAGGAAACTTCAGTTTGGCATGCGTGAAATCAATGTTTTCACACCAAAGGTTATGTGTTCCCTACAGCAACCATCTTACACTGTGTGTGTGTGTGTGTGTGTGTGTGTGTGTGTGTGTGTGTGTGTGTGTGTGTGTGTGTGTGTGTGTGTGTGTGTGTGTGTGTGTGTGTGTGTGTGCGCGCGTGTGTGTGTGCAAGCATACCTGCAGGCCCTTTGTGGTCAGAGTGCGGGGGCTGGCCACATAAGTGTGTAAACGTCCATCCACTCCCCTCAGGAGAGGCTCAGAGTCTCGCACGTACTGAAGGTCTCTGGATGTTCGCAGGTCTACAACCTCCATGGACTGACTCACATTTTGAACCTGACACACACACACACACACACACATACACAATTGATATTATGAGTGATTATCATTAGCTGCCCATGTTGCCAGAAATGATTATGAATCTGTTTAGGCTCTTTCCTGTCTAAAGGCCAACTTTTGCTTCCTGGAATAGTTGAATTCACACACATACACACACACACACACACACAGATTGAGATATCTGTCACGATCGTTTTAGTTTAGTTTTCAGAGGAGAAATTTAATTGAGACAAAAATACAATTTCATTTGTATTAATACAGAATTTAAAAATAACTTTTTGAACATTGAAATGAGGACTGATTCAATGCTGGTGCTCATTGCTGACATTCAGGGAGGAAATTTTGAAAATTCATGCTACGGCGACAGCAGCAGTTATCTAAAGGAGAGCACTGTTCAGCCATGTTTCAGGTCAGTAAATGGAATACACCGTTCAGGGTCTAGTAAAGCGAGATATAGACTATATTTTCTGCACGTGAAAACCAATTTAATGTTCAAGAGAGCTCAAAGGACTTCATTACCACTTGAGGCTGCTGTTGCCGAGTAAACATTAAATGGTTTATTCCAGAAAACTTACAGGCACAATTCTTTATCGTCTTCCCATTTTTTTTCTTCGGTTTTAGATAATTCTTATACCATTGTGCATTAGGGAAGTGCTGCATGAGTATTACTGCTGTCTTACTGTGAATATATTAACTTCATTATCTGGAAAAAATGCTGCATCAGGTATCTTAGAAATCAACACGACGAGCAGCTTCAGCCGTCCAAACAGCTCTGTGAGGCTCTATTTAATGTTTGGCACCACTAACACCAGTATGCTAACACGATGAAAATTATAGTGATAGCTTTAGTCAGGCTGCTGCTAAAACGAGAGAAAACACTCTGACAGCACAAACCTCACAAGGTTAACAACTGTTTTTTTTTTTGTTTTTGGTTTTTTTAAAGACTGAATCCCTGATCACTTCTTCTTACATCCCACAAAGAATTTCAGGAAAAAACATAATAAACACAGTACCACAACCACTACATCTAACACTTATACTACTGCTAATAATAATAATAACAATAATAATTAACATGTTTACAATAATAACATTAATATTATCAAAGATCAGACTTTTAAAATTGCAAAAATGAATTGAATTTTAAACAATAACATTCCTAAACAAAGAATGACACTGGAAGCTGGGCTTGTCACTCAGGGATTGCCAGTTTGAATCCACAGACACTCGTCGCTCCCGCAGATTCACTATGAGCTAATACAATTCTATTTCTATCTAGCTGCTGTGAGAAATAAGTTGAGGTATTTGACTTAAAACTAAAAAGGTCAACCATATGTTGAAAAAGGAAAAGCCACAGCAAATATTGGCTCCAGTGTAAACCGTTTCAAGTAGGGATTGTAGCGTATCCCAAAGTAAAAGGGGCACTAATTGGGGAATGCAAATTACAATAGATTTATTTAAGAGGTTCTTTTTAAAGTAGAGGTTGCATAGATCTCAGGAACAGATGCCAAATAAAACCACCAGTGGGAGAACTTGTCTTTATGACTGATATAGACTACATCTAAAATTAACTGACCTTTGAGTAAAATTCCCTGGCTCAACACCGTGATGCACACACGCACACGCACACGCACACACACACACACACACACACACACACACACACACACACACACACACACACACACACACACACACACACACACAATGGTTTCCTTTGAGGCAGAATCTCATTAGATACATTCAAACAAGATGCTCCCCTACAGTGCGTTGTGTTCAAAAGAAACAAACACTCCCACGCCTCTTCTCATTAACCACCCTAAAATGCTACCACATACTTCAATCCTCGCTTCACACTGAATGGCAAAACAGTGTGAAAAACAAAAATCTACAATTAAAAAAAATGACCCACATATCCAGAAGTGACATGAAAACAAATAAACAAACAAAATCCTGCCCACATACAGTACTGTGCACGGCATCACCAGCTGTGTTGTGCTTATGTCCATTTGGATTGGAATGATGTGAGTGAAAGTTGGTCTTATATACTGTATTAGCAAGCTGTCACTGAGTTTAACTGACAACAGGTATGTAATACTCATCATATGTTGAATAAACCTGGCATGACAACCAAGGGTTGTGTTAATGTTCATGTGTAAAGGTGGCAATGGCAGTTGCTGGTCTTTGAAACAGGGGAAGCTCAGGTCAGGTCATTATTTATACATAAATTCTTACATAAATTCTGCAAAAAACAACTAGAGCACGGAAATGTGATAATTATGTAAAACTAAAATGCTATCATAGTGTTTTTATATGTACAAACGAAAATGGTCACTGAGCAAATAACATACAATGACCAGCTATCTGTCTACAGACTTCCCTCACACAATCCACACAGGACTGAGGCAGAAAAGGCTCTGCTGTCGTGTATGTTTCTGAAACACTGTCAATCAAACACTGGCTCCGCCTTTCAGACAGTTCCTCCAATCATCATGCAGAAGCCCAGCATCTGCACCCACCCACTGCTCCATTGGCTCTGATAGAAGCTGAGCTTCCATGGAAGTGACGTTTTGCCGCATTTGTCCAATCGCCGCTCTAGATCACCAAAGTAAAAAAAAAAACTATTCTATGTCCTCCCATAGAGAACAGTTGAGGGGTTTTAATGCGGAGGCTGCCACGGGAATACGAAAATCACGTAAGACGGTCCACCATCTGTGATAAACAGCTGATTCTGAACAAACACGTGGTAGGTTCTGATCGCACTCTAGCGCACGTTTAGTATTGAAATGCAAATACAACTCAGTCCATATTTGACAACATTTCAAAGGAAGCTGAGCTTCCCTTGCTTGAGAGCAATCGCCACTGAAGGGAAGGTCACACTTAATACTTGGATGTGTTCCAATAAAGTGATTGAGAAATAATTATATTGTATGGTCATTATAGCATTACTAACACAACAAACCAAATGGTATGGCCTCCGATTTTTGCACAGCACTGTATCTCTCACTCTAACACATGGCTGGAAGAAGCATGTGTTCACACTTCACAGCAGGCTCTGGGTGTCACTTCCAGAGAAACACTAAGCTAATTAAGATTCATAACTACAGACTCCCACAGCAGGAGCAAGGGCAAGAGAGATGGAGGATGTTATTTTTGATAGTTTTCATGTACCTTTCTGTTTTGTCACTTGTTTTTAGCAAGTACAGGATGAAACAGGGGACGCTTAAAAAAACAACAAAAACATATTGTTGTCTTTAGTGTGCTGTGGCTTTTTTTTACTTTAACGAGGCCAGGGGAATACAGCGACTGCTGATGTGCGAGGCTCACAGTAGTGTGTGCATTGAGAAATGTTTGCTGGATTTGACGGTGTTCAATAATTCATCAACTTCTGTCACAAATCACTTTTATTCGTCTCGTCGCCAGAAATGTGCTTATGCACCCACATTCATATCCCCCACACAAACGCGTGTATAAAGCATCCGGACACACTGAGCTGCATCCTGCAATATAGAACAATGTGTCTTTTCTATTTCCTCTGAGTTGAAAGCATTATGGCATGTTGCATGACTACCAGCCTGTGGAGGATGCAGCTACTGATGTGTCAGGGAAACAGCTGTCAATGAAACCTGAGTGTGTGTCTGCTCAGGTGTGTTTCTGAAAGTGTCAAAACAAAGAGACAGTCCGGTGAATATTTCATTCCAGTATGCTGCTTTTTCCTTGCACTGCATCACAATGCTGACCACTGACACATACACACACACACACACCTGTTCAGTCAACAGGCGCAGTTGTCGGCTCCGAGGATCCCGTTTGCAGAGGTTTCGTGCCGGAGCGACCACCGTGCACACACACCTGCCGTCAGGATCTGAGGCCGTGCTGTAAACCTGCCAGCCTTCCTCTGAGCCTGGGTACAGCCCCTGCAAACAAACAGGCTGTGTTAATGAACTTGGTGCCGAAATAACATACAGCTGTACATTCGACAGCAGAAAAGGTCAAACTAAATACAAAATATGGATTTATCATTTTTGTTTTTAATAGAAATCACATTCATAGAGAAAAATCAATGTGATTTTTATTATTTTTGAAAGAATAATCTTACATATTCTAAAGACATTGGTGTCCTTTATGGAATAACATCTAGAACACTGAGCCCGTTGATTACTTTAAGTTTTCAATAAGAAAACAAATTGATAGATATTTATTAATAAAAAATGAAAAAACAACTTCTAAAATGTGACTCTGGGCCTTTTGATAATTTTATTATTGCCCTGCATTTTTTATTATTTGACACTTTATGGACTATTCATTTGGTAAGTTGAGAAAAAAAAAACACGAAAACCTATTGAAATAGTGCCAGTACTTTGAGCTGTGCTAAATAAATAAAAACATGCTCATTTAAAACCCATCTTACTTAATATCAGGGGGAAAAATGGCGCTTGACTAAATCTATCAAATCTAAAATGTGTCTCTTTCCATTTAGTCACTGTAACCCAGATATGACAGCGCACTCAAATATCATACATTCATTATATGTATTTCTGTCATGTGCAAACACCACAAGCTGCATGAACACTGTCATTGCTGTTATCAGGAGCCACTTTGCGTCAGGCTGCATACAAATGTGTTTGTGTTAAAGCAAGACATGCAGAATATTATGAGGATAACGTATATAACAGACCTGTGTAGTGATGAATGTAAAATAAAAATGTCTACATCTTGATACGGTGTCACAATAAAAGCCACCATAACCATTAAATGTTATGATGGCAGTAAAGCTTCACAAGTGTCACTAATAAAACTTTTTATTAAGGATTTTATAACCATGTTGTAAATGTTTACATGTTTTTGTTTTTTTTAAATAATTATTTTGTTTTTGTTGACTCGTATTCACTTTAAATGGGGCTGTCTCACGTTTGGCAAAACTGCATTTTGGATTTGTTAATTTCCTTTGCTTTGGCACAAGCCAATCATATCATTTCATACAAATATTCCAACACAATCAACAAATCATGACATCAGAAAGCGTGGGATCATGGGAATTTTTAACTATAATTTGCTCTCCCTGTGAGTTTGCACTTGAGTTTGTTCAGTCGTGATCTATGAGTGACAAATACAGGCAATAAAATGAAAAAAACAGTGATACTGAATATATTTCCTTCCTCACTCTTTTTCTGGGTTTGCCCCACAGGGTTTGCCTTCCTGACTTTTCTGGGTTTGCCCAACAGGTTATTGCAGACAAGTAAAGCGGACGACATTATTAAGAGGCAACCAAAATGAATTTCTTGTGTCAAGCTTTTTGCATTTCCATGATTTTGGAACAGTGATCACAGCGATGCTGTTGCTGTGATCATTTTCAACAGAAGATGAAGGCAGCGGGCGACCAATGTCCGCACAGGCCGCGCCACCCTGTCCTAACACAACTACTGACATCATCCACTCATGCTATGAAGTCGGCTATGACAAACAGACATACTGCTACCAGCTTCCAAAAGCACTCAGCAGCATCAAACATGACCCAGAGTTGTCGTCTGCATATAATACATATGTGTGTTCATTTTTAGTGAAAATTGTATAATGTGTTAGCATCATTGTAATTAACAAACAAAGATTAACAAAGATTTGTTTTCTTCTCGATACTCGGCCATCTTTACTATACCAGGACCAGGACAACATAGTGATACACACGCAGTGCACTAATAACCAACCTCACTACTACTGTGTTGTCATTATCAAACCTCAAGAAGCGTCTTTGTGTTCACTAATTCATATGTTGATAGTGTAAATCCTGCAAGTTGGACTGGCTTTATAATGAACAGTACTGGAGGATACTGGTGTGGCAAACTGAGACACATATGCTGTGTTTCCATCATGGTACAGATCGGTTTTGTAAAAGTTAAAGTTAGTCCTAGGTCAGGCTTGCGTTTCAACTGAAAACTGTACTGCTACTTGATAGACGGGGTGTGGGCCGTGCCCAACGGCCGCATCAGCAGTAATAGCATGACGCCAATCTAGCTCCACCCGGACCATATTGCAGCATTTTACTCTGGTACCACAAGGGAAGAGTGCCAAAAATGTACTGTACAGAACCGTTCCACTCAATGGAAACACAACTATACAGTCCTTAATCCTCGTGTGCTGGTTGCATGATCACTTTCATTACATCTTTTGTTCATATTAACAGTTAAATTCCAAACATTTTCTTCGTGAAACCCCCTTTTTGCAAAATCAGTCAATTAAAAAAGGCAACATTCTTTACTTGAACATCATTATTCTTTGGTCAAGCAAACACACGTTTGTCCAAACTGTCCACGTCAACAGCAGAGTGATTCACATTCGCATTAAAACAAAAATAATGCCATGGTCACTACAGCGATTTTGTGTTTATCTGTTTCTGTGTAAAAGCATGTTTCAAATGGATCAGTGAGTCATACCACCAAGGGTTTTTTTTCCCAGGCAAATCTTTTCTTTTCAGAATGTTTCAATCTAATTCTATCTGGCTGGTAAATCTCAGCAGGGTTTCAGGAGCTTAAGACGAAACAGCTCTCGTGATTTAAATGTCCATTTATGTTTGGAAGTGTGCATTTGCTCTTTATTGTGTTGACTGCACCAGGTACCTGTGTATAAATTGAATATTTCTCATTTGCAGCTAAAATCAGCTGTGACATCTTCCACATGTGTGTGTCCAGGAAAGCTAGCAGCAAAATTGGAGCGCTTCCACCCTCCGCTCCCACAGCCAGAGCTGCTGCTCTGTTCTCCCTGACAAAAAGTCACAAACTCCCCAGAGCTCCCAGAACAATGCACACACACAAAATCATTTCAAACCTAGTCACAGTGCTATTACTATTTAATTTCAATATTAAGCACATATTTCATCAATAAATGCCTCATTTTCACAACACATATTTTTAACCCATAACATAAAATACAATTAATTATTAATGGGAATGTATTTGATTAAACAACGTTATCATTCCTTCAGTTCAATGTACTTTTTCTTTGTTGTTGGGGTTAAACCCCCAAAACAAAATACCCTGGAAGGATAAACGAAATACTTTATCATTGTGTTTTATATAATGTTAAAATTAAAATACAGAATTTGCGACGTTTAATTCTTTTGTACCCTAAACCAGGTACAAAAGACCCCAACAGCCAGTAAGTGACCAAAACACTGGAGCTAATACTTTTCTCAGGAGTTGTGAAAGGCTTTTTGCCTCAAGTTGACAGTTAAAAGACACATTTACTACTTCTTATTTTCATTTATCCATTATATCACTTATTCTTTCAGGTTTGTGAGGGGTAGGGCTTTCACGATAATCACAAAAATGAAATACAGCAGCATGAAAGAGAGGAAGACAAGACACCTCGTATTAAGACTGGTTCAGATAGAAACGATGGCTAGGGGTGTGTGCTGTGATAACAGAATTAGGCTTGCTTATGACACTGAAAATTCCCTTATCACAACAGCCTGAGTGAGGGGAGCTGAAGCCAATCCCAGCTGACAGTGGTGAAAGCAAGTTAAACACTGGACAGGTCAGCAGCCTATCACAGAAACAGTATACAGAGACAAACATTCACACCATTTAAAGTCTCCTGTTAAGCCCAATCTGCATGCATCTGGATTGTGAATATCAGGATAAAACCACAATCAATGGGAGTTGAACTGAGAACTTTGTTTTATTGTGAGACACCAGTACGTCAACCTCAAACTACAGTATTTTCGATGCTATATTTTGATGCTATCAATGGTTATTTAAAGTTGAACAATAAGTATTCTGCTGTGGGTTAAGAAGCATTTAATTAATGTCACAACAGTGGTAGAAGATGAGCTTCCAAACAACAAATTGCTCTTTAATAATAATGAGCAGTGCAATGCATCTGCTATGGTGATTTTTAAGGGCTGTAATACACAGCAAAACAAATAAAACACATTTTTTAATTTGGGGATTATTGTGACCTTGTTAGGCAGTGCTGAGATGACAGTGATTATTCCCTGGTCTCCACACATACAATTAGTAAACAAGTGAGATCATGAACTCGCTTTGCAGAGATCTAACCCGGCCTCCAGTCTGACCCACTTAGGAATAACATTTTAGAACAATGTAAAAACAAAGCCGTGCTCATTCTGACACACACCAGCCTGTCACAGTTATTGGGCTAAGGAGCTGCCCTACAAACCCTGAAAAAGAATAACGACAGCGCAGAGGAGGAGGCTGGAAGAAGGGAAGTGTGGGAGGGTGAAAGGGAAGGGGGGTGGAGGGAAACATCCCATAAATCAATCAGCAGGGTTTGGTGTGGTGACCTTGAAGTCCAGTTTACAATAAAGCTTATAGTGAGGAGGACGTGGATGAGATGACAATGTAAGCATCGGTTGTGCCCATTGCTCAATGTAATTAAGCAGAGGACATGCTGCACCTGAGGGTTCGCTTCACACAAGAGAAAAATGATAAAAATCTACTCAGGCAGTTCAACTGATTGTGATCAGTGCATATGGAGAGAAAGTATAAAATGACATGGCTAAATATGCAGGAATTCAACTGAGGCGGTGAAAGTAGGGAGGCAGGAAAAGTGCAATCCTCTAAAAAGCATATATTACAGCGACAGTCATTTTACAGCCGTCGGTATTTCTGCAGTTCCACACATGTGGATCAGTAGATCAGTTCATGTAAAAAAACAGTTTGAAAGATTTAACTATAATGAGACAGCTGTAACACACTACATGTTAGGACTGAGAGTAAGACACAAAAGTCAGCTAAAATGCAGAAGTATAAAAAAATATGGATTCATGATTCGAACTTATTTAATAAGTTATTAAAGCACTGGATATACACATGAAAGAGTTGTGAACAGGGAAGGACAAGTAATCCATAAAAGAGTGGAAATATTGGCTAATTGTGTGAAAAAAAAGTACGTACTTAACATAAATCTCCAAGTACAGATACTGTATTTGTCAAAAAATAATAAATCCAAATCAAAGTCAAACTAAAAGATCATTATTGACCATGAGTATTAATCTTACGCAGGTGAAAACAATGTGATGTTCAGTCCAGGTCATTGCTGTTTTGTGTGGTTTTATTGTCCAAAAAGCAAGCAAATAATAAAAGAACAATGGAATCCACATCTGCCCCTCTCCCTATCTCAAAAAAAACCCCTGTGCATTCTGGTCCCTCACCTGTCATCTGACATAAATAACATGCCTGATGCCCACACTATACTCAGACCAATCTTGGCTCAATCCCTGGCTCCACTGGGTACATGCTGATATATATACCCCAACCTGCTTGTGATGACAGTGTGTGTATGGGTATAAAAGATGTAGCATGAAGAAGCACTGCGTATTGATGTGCTGTATGAATGTGTGTGTAACTGTAATGCATGCAATTGGATGAGATAGGGGCGGGAATCACAGGGTACCTTACGATACGATGCGATACCCGACACATGGCCCACGATACCAATAATATCATGATACAACGATTCTGCGATAATCAATATGTTGCAAGACAATCATATAGAGATACATCACCATATCTGACTAAGTGAAGAAAATACGATTTATTCACAACATAGAGAACAAAGTGCATTAAGTATATGTACTGAACATGGATGGAGCATCTATTAACATAGCTTTCTCTGTCATTACCCCGCTGTTCGGCCAGGTAACTTCCACTCAAGTTTCCCTCATTCATTGATAGGGACTGTGTACTTTAGAGAGCCTTCATTTATTAACTAATTATATTTGCCCTGGTGTATTGACTATCGTATTGCACAGAGAAGAACGACGATCCCCATATCGATATTTTGACCCACCCCAAGGATGAGTGGTTATCAAGAAAACTACACAAGTGTTATATAAATGAAGAATATTTACCATCTTAATGTATATCACCAATATCTTTACATTGCATCCAGCTTAAAAGGATCCAGCTATTTGGAATTGCAGGGTTACTTCAGCAGAAACAAACTGTAACCACTGATTTAGTTCATGATTACATTAATCATCAATGTTAATTATTATTATCAATTATGGGAAAACAACATTTTCTCTCCACTGTCCTGAAGTTGCATGCAGTAAGTAGCAGCAGAACTGCCCTTCTGACATCTCCATCTGTTCTCACCAATTTCTGGCCGTGTGTGTGCGCTAGTGTGTATGCGAGTGTGTGTGTGTGTGTGTGTGTGTGTGTGTGTGTGTGTGTGTGTGTGTGTGTGTGTGTGTGTGTGTGTGTGTGTGTGTGTGTGCGTGTGGGCATCTAATTGAGTCTGTGTGCACTTTGCTGAACTTGCAATGTCCCTCCACATAGCAGCTGTGAGGTGCTTCTTCCAGCCAGACAACTAAATCATCCAACACCCAGGCAGACACACATAAATATACAAACATAAACCATATATATCCAGTGTTATATACAGTACATATATATATATATATATATATATATATATATATATATATATATATTCATATGTACTGTGGAATAGTCTAGCATCTACATGTCTAGGGTTGCCAGGGTGTTGCTAAGGCAAGAAATTGCTGCCTGTCCCATGGGTGAGTCAGCCTTCCCCAGGAGAAATATCACCCCAGTAAGTCAGAGAGAGAGAGAGAGAGCAATCCTATTACTCCTGTGTGTGTGTGTGTGTGTGTGTGTGTGTGTGTGTGTGTGTGCGTGTGTGTGTGCGCGCGCAAACTGTATGTGTTGTTTACGAGTCATATTAAAAGAAAGGATTAATTATTAATTTCTTCATCTATTTTTAGTGCTATTCATTTCTCATGTTTACGACTGAGCGGGCTCCATTTCCTTTCAAGTTTCATTCTAAATTTGTGCTTCTGAGAAGCTTTTCATTTCTATTGCTGCTCCTTGTTTGCTCTATTTTCTGCAACATTGAGCAGATTCAATATCTGCGTTTCTGAATGGTCCCGATTGTACGTATTGATCCTTCAGTTGTACTTTTTTTTCCCATTAAATGTTTGAACAGTCTTGGTGTGTTTTTGCAGTTACAAAGTGGCAGGCTACCTTACCAAATACAAAGCATCATGTCACATTAGTGGGATTATCATGACACTTTTAAGATGGTGATTAAAAACAGTCAACTGAAGCACGTGAGGGAAAAATGAGCAGGCGCAAGATAACTTTACTCACAAAAAACATCACATCTGTCTAAATTTTAAGATTTTAAAGATTTTAAATAGAGCAAAACATTCTCATTTAGAGTGAAAATAAACATTTTTGTAATAAAATAATATACTTGTGTAAACATGCAGTATACATACACTGACAATGCGTTCATGTGTGCCATCGGGAGAAATGATGGTTCCATTGAGTCCGACAAGCGATGGCAGAGTCTGGGACATCCAGTTAGTGACCATAGCCATGGTGCTGAGCACCGCACCAATTTTTAGCATGGGAACGCTCATCCTGGCACACACACATTCACACACACAGACACACACAACAAGCAGAAAGTCTGACTGGCTCTCACAAACTGTTGACAGCAGTCATGCTAAAAAAAACAAAAAAACAGCAGGTACGCAAAATGATGCGTACACATGCTCAACAGTTCTCAGCTTAAGAATCCAAATACAGTGTGTTTTCTCTGGAATTGTCCCACTGCTGCAAGTCTGCGCTCCTTCACTGCCACAGGTTAGAGGAAAAATCCTGGAACACAAGCTTCGCCCGATGCCTCCATGGGAAACGACAGACAACCAAACATCCAAACATCCAGCTCAGGCTGCAGGAGATGCTCCAGGAAACAGCCACGTTGTCTCACTGAGCAATGTGTGTGCTTTCCTGGACTCCCTCCTTCCTCTGGCAGTAAGACACTGTGACTGAGCCAGCGCTGCTCTCTCATTTACCCACCAACTCTGCCTCTCCCTCCCTCCCTCCACCCCACCCTCTCTCAGTCACACTCCATCTCTCAGTCTAATCTGTATTTTCTCCCAACTTCTTCCTGAACACATTCTAATATGTTGAAAATAATAAGCTTGTGCAGCATCTGCTTTAACGAACAGACTGATTTACATAAAATTTAAGTTAAATAAAAAAAACGCTTTTCTTGCTTTTGTCTCTTCCTACCTTCATTCATATTTTTCTTTAAATTGCAGTCAAATTACCCCAACTCTTTTCCTCTGCTCATTGCCCCCCCTCCTGTTTTCTTTATATCGATCAACTCTTAATGACTACATGACAGCACAATGCTCTTAATTGACCTCTCCCTTCGAGTTTATTTGGTCTTTGGAAACTAACACGACAGTGCCATCATGTGGGAGTGATGCCTCCTAGCATGACTGCAAGCCGCTTCACACAAAAGGAAGTACAAAATGTTCAGATGATGCTTCATTTCAGCTGTGTCCATGACGTTTCCATGGAAACAATAAAGTAGCAACATTAAAAAGAAGCCACTTTGTCTTTTCAGTGCTGTGGAGAGTTTGTATTTATCTGCACAGGAACTACACATCTAACTCTATCTTTGGTTAGAATACTCCAGTTCTACACAGTATTTTATTAGTTACTGTCCTTTCGTTGTTGGTTTGGACAAACTCAACATACTAATATGAAATTATACAATTAAATTTTTTGTCAGTGTCATGAAGGAAGGTTAGGGCAGCATCTGTCTGGGCAGATGGCTAGTGAGGCAACATATAAAAGTGTGTTAACTATGTGACGACAGGATGACCAGAGGCAATCCCTGAAATGCTCAGCCATGATACTGATGTCGTGTTGTCCAACTCTCTTTTAGAATTCTTTGAAAGGTTTGTTTGAAGCATAAGACAGATGTTGCTGTTGCTAAAGTACCAATCTTCATTAATCATAAAAAAAAATCTCCTGTATAGGCCATATTCTTCCAAAGCTGTAAACAGAGCCTAGAGAAGGTGCAGAAATCTAGTTCTCTCTCAAATCACTTGATTTACATTATACTGTAAGACTGTTATGGAATTAATCATCAACAATGCCATAAATATTCTGCCGACTCAAAGTGCAAACCTTCGTTTTCCCTCAAACAGAGCATGACCAACTGATTTACAAAATCTAAGGGTTGATTAGTTTGGTCCGTAAGATGCGAACATTTTGATTGGTGTTCCCCAAAATGCAAAGTGATAATGTTTTCAAATACCTTTCAAATGATTACAATTGAATTCTATGTTATGTCCTTATTTTAAGTATGAAAGACACTCAAACCAATGAATCAATTATTAAAATACCCTACCTGGCCAAAAAAAAGTTGACACCTGCACCAATCATGCCTAGTGCCTACTGTAAACGCCTGTGGGGGCACTGCTATGATCTGTGGTTGCTGCAGTTGGTCAGGTACTGAATATGCTGAATGACCAGATTATTCCATCAATGGATTTTTTCTTCCCTGATGGTACGGGCATATTCCAAGATGACAATGCCAGGATTCATCGGGCTCAAATTGTGAAAGAGTGGTTCAGGGTGCATGAGACATCATTTTCACACATAGATTGGCCACCACAGAGTCCAGACCTTAACCTCATTGAGAATCTTTGGGATGTGCTGGAGAAGGCTTTGTGCAGTGGTCTGACTCTCTCATCAGCAATACAAGATCTTGGTGAAAAATGAATGCAACACTGGATGGAAATACACCTTGTGACATTGCAGAAGCTTAGTGAAACAATGCCACAGTGAATGAGTGCCGTAATCAAAGCTAAAGGCGGTCCAACAAAATAAGTGTGTGACCCTTTTTTGTAGGTGGCAACTTTTTTTGGAGCCAGGCATAGTTGGCGATTCATTTAGTAATCAACTAATAATTAAACGATTAACTGTTGCAGCCCTGAAAAGGTATGAAAGAGGCGAATAATATCGATTTGGTGATACATCGTTGTCACACCAGGACAAATAAATTAAGGTGCTCTAAAGTAAACAGTCCCTACCATTTTCACTTGTTGGGAGTCTTTCAATATTGATTATCACAGAAATGTTGTATCGTGGTATTCTTGGTTTCATTTACCGTGGATCACATATCGCATTGTATTGTGAGGTGCTCTGTGATTCCCACCCGTAGCATTATGTTCTGAGTACTACTGACACAATCACAACACAATATGTAGAACATAATTGATTGCATTTACTGTTGGTTTACAACCAGGGACCCATCCATCCATGTGATTGCCAGTCTAATACATGTAAACGTGTGGGTTTCTGACCACAAGGCAAAATAATTAAGTATTAAACTGATGAAACAACAATGTTTTTTGAGCTGTTAAAGACGGTGTGGTGTATCAAAGACAGCCTCAATGTTAATAGCTATACTTTATCAAGATGAACAACTCTTTACTGCAACAGACCTATGAAGACAATAGCTGTTGTGTTGTTCACTCCTGGGGCAATTTTGTGTTGACCATTTAACCAACCAATGCGAAAATGTTATGTCTCTGTTCTCATCAGCAGTTACATGATCACTTTCCTATCTCTGTAGAATGCCCCCAGGATGTGCATGGATTATACATGGAAAACCCCTCAGCGATTACGCTTAACTAACATTAATATTTCACTCAGCAGCACTTAGAGGGTTCACAGTTTGTTAGGAGATTCAAAAGCATCATAGAGCTGACATGACAAAACCCCTTCAGGATATTTATGATCACTGGCTCAGGTATCTCATTCTGTGCATTTGTAGGAAACATAATAATAAAATGTTTTCTGTTTGTAAGAGAGTAAAGGAAATGTCACACAACTTGAGATTCCTCTCAATTCAAAACTCTTCTGCCAGAAAAAATTGTATATTCTAATCTGAATTTTATTTCACTGGACAGAATGCAGAAAAGACTACATCTTCAACAAGTCCAGAATTTGGCGAAGTATAATAATATTTCCAACTAGAAGAGTCAAAAAGAACATGCTACACAACACTTGAATGAAAATTACAAACCAAGCTACGGTTTTCTGATTTTAAATAAGAACTGCACTAATTTCAGCTTGTCTGGCACACTCCATGTTCCAAAGAATCAGAAGAAGAGACACACAGTGTCTTCTTACCCAACACGAGGAGACTATAGACAGCAGCAGCAGCTCATAAAGGACTTCAGGGTGACCCATTCTCTCCTTCAGGTGTCCCAGGGTAGGCTCACTGCAGACACACTGTTGAAAAAAATGAAAATCAAAACACACGCTGGGACCCTGCAGAGAGTTTAAGAGGACATCTTCCTCAGAAAACAACATGAAAAGTACAGTTTAGCCTCAGGGTTCTGGTTCTGCCTGCTGTAGTACTGTAGTGGCTAAGCTGGGGTGACCAATCCCCTCTGGCTGTGGAAGATGAACATAGTCCTGTTGTTGGCTTCATGCTGAGGAAACTCAAAGAGGCACCAACAGCACCAGACATCTGTGGTGAGGAAGGTGACAGATGGAGTGTATAGAAAGGAGGAGCCACGGAGAAAGATGTATATCTGTAACATTCACAAAGAAAGTGGATGCACTGGGCTTTTAAAAATAACCTCAATGCTAGTGAAGAATAGTACACTTATACTTTGAGTATAAGTGTGCCTGGATATTATCTTTTTTTTTTTTCCTTTAAATTAATGACACAATAATCATTTCAAAGCAAACATTTTCAAAAATGAAATTGTGAATATTCAAAAACATTTTCTATGTTAATGTACACATGTGAAACAAGTACACTGAAATCATTTTCAGTTGTGTAGTTAAATAAAACTACGTCACAATACCTCTACTTGGCTAACGTTAGCATTACCTTTCCACTTAGCAGACTGTCGAATAATAAGCTACATTTAGCCTGTATGCTAGCGTGCGCATTTGAACGAGTGTTGACTAACCTGTAGTTCAATTGCAACACATTGTATTTTAAGCTCGTTGTTACTGAGGTACTTCACAAAAACAGCCAACGCAGATCCCCAACTAATATTGCAATGTTCTATGTTAGTGGACACGACGCTACTGAAAACTACTTTAGTTGTGTACGTGAATAAAACGACGTCACATTAGCTCCGTATACGTAGCATCAGAGGCTAACGTTAGCATTACCTTTCCACTTAGCTGACTGTCGAATAATAAGCTAAATTCAGTCTATATATACATCTTCTGTATGTTAGTGCATTTGAACGAGTGTTGACTAACCTGTAGTTCAATGGCAATACTTTGAGATATTTCACCAAAACAACCAAAGCAGCTCCCCAACTAAGAGTGCAATTAAGAACGTGTCCTGACAAAGATATGAAACTTTTATTTTGTAGCCTACCTGTTTTTTTCTTGGCTTTGCTCATTTCCTCACGAGTTATAATAGAGGGAACATTTGGTAAGCGTTAACACTCACCAATTTTGATGATCATTTGACTAGTAATTTCATTGTGACAAGTATGAATTGTAGTCTGTGATGTCATTCTTACTAGACAAATTTACAATTCTTGTATGATTTGTCATGATTCAAGTTTGAGATAATATCTCTAATTTTCTCTCTCAATATTATTTTTTACTTATCCTCAACGGACACTATCGACATTGTCCTTTTTAGGTATTGTTTCAAACATACGTGATATCTGTAGTTTTGAGTACACATAAGACTGATCTCACAGATATCTACAACTACAATTCATACTAGTCAACAATGAACTTACGACTAGTCCAAATGACGTCACGAAAAGTGCTTGCCATAGAGTACATTTGTTGATGCCACAGTCTACAGATGCTAGCCTAACACCACATCTGCAATTTTGAACCAGGAAAATACTGAAGTCACAGCTTTCATGGATTTTAAACACAATTTAAGACTTCTTAGCCCATTTTATGAGTCATCTTTTTATTCTGTCAATTGTTATTTAAATAGAGCGTAAAGGAGTTTGTCTCTATTTACTTGTAAATTAGATATAATGGATATTATGTAACATTCTCATTGCAAAACATTCAGCCTGATTTCATGCCGTCCAATATGGCGACAGTGTTGACAGAGGAACAGCAGTCTGCACATTGTAGGGCTGCAACTATTATTAAATTATCAATCAATTACTAAATTATCCATCGACTATTTTTGATAATCAATTAAACAGTTGAAGTGTTTTTTTCAATAATTATAACTGTCTGATTTTCCAGCTTCTTAAATGTGAATTTCCTCTGGTTTCTTTGCTTCGTATACAAATCATTTCAACATTTTCTGACAAACAAGCACTCGATTAATCGAGAAAATGATGGACAGGTTTATCGATTATGAAAATAATCGTTAGTTGCAGTCCTAGCACATTGTTTTATCTTAAGTAAACAAACTAACAATCAGTGTTTAACCTATAACCTCAGGCTGTGTTTCACCTTGAGGATTATAAATACGCAGATCTCTAGGCATATATATAATGTGACTCTTTCCATGCAATGTCATGTCATATATACATATTTAATCAGTGAAAATTAACAGTTAAACAATCATGTATAGGCTGTGTTCGTCTCTCATTAAAGTTTAAAAAACTGTACTGCAGATGTCAGTGTACAGCACTGGCAGGCAGAGACGAGGGTCAGCGTAAAGAAGGAAGACTAGGACAGGGAGAAAGAAATATGAATGATACATGCTCAATCTGCAGCACATGAACACCAAAGACAACCAGACTTAACACAAAAAGCCATTTATATGATATTTGAAAAACCTGGTGTTATGTCTTATCAAAGCGAGGCCCTTCGCTGCTCTTTCACAGTGTTTGTGAAGGCAGAGGATCACAAAATACATCAGCATTCATTTGTATCGACTGTGTACTGTATATACAATAAACTGGTAGTTCTAAATATTTGAGCAAAAGTCAATATCACTGGAGACAATGAAAAGGTTGTGCCAAATTTTCATTTTGCTGTTGCGATACAGGAGTCTGAACCAAGTGGGTCAAAATAAAATGAAATATTATGCACTGCATGTCAATCTGGTTAAAAAATAAAACTACATCTCATCATGTTAACTTAAATGTACATTATGTACTTTTATTAAAATATGTTAGTCACTCCTCCACACAATGATATGATGAATCAATAAAAGATCCTGAGGCAATCACATACCAGTTTGTTTATGTTGAAAAAATATAAAACATGGCTTCACAATATATATATATATGTATAAAAAAAACAATGCACTGACCCAGTTCCCTTTAACAAAGACAAGTGCTCTGCAGGGAGCGTCATAATAGCACCGCGATGAATTACACTCTGACATACATCACATAACAGGTAATTATAACAACAAAATCACAACAACAACACAAAACAAATTGAGGTTTGATGATGACAGAACAGGGTGGGTGAATGTGGCTGAAGAGTGGTATGTTAATATTTGTGAGAATGATTCACTGATTATAGTGTTTGGAGACTTGTGTATGAATGGGAATTGAGTGCATAGATAATTGTGTGAACAGATGTGGATGAGTCTGAGAGCACCACTCACTCCTACCAATAGGAACGAGAGAAACAAAAATCTGTGTCACAGAGGTTACTGAGAGGTTAACATTCAAAAATTTAACACTTTTCTCTATTATTAAAAAAAACACAGTATGTGAGTCAGCTATGACAAGGCCGGTGAGGAATGTGTGAATTCATGTGTATCTGAATCAAACTTGTTTAGGAGAAGGAATACTGTTGTAGGTACATCAACTTATAAATATATGACATCATGTATGTCTTGTAAGTAGTTTTCTCCCTGCATGTAAAAAGTGTCCACAGCTATTTTTTTTTTTTTACTATTAAATTATTCTTGCTGCAAACTCCCCCGGCTCAGTTAACCGTTGTAGCAGATCGGGCCAACTTGGAAACCGAATTTCTGATTCCCATTTCCAAAGTCGGACACTGCCACATCGATGATGGGGAGCGTAGTGGATAGTGGCGCGTCAAATTCCAACACAGTCCTCTCCTGCCCTGAGCGTGTCTGCAGGGAGAGAAAGACAGACACATGGTCAGAAAATACGTGAAGGTGTATGTGTTCATACTCTTTTTGTGATATCTGTCTGCGTCACTCACTTGACACCCGTCGTACAGTGCGCTGATGTAATGTGTGTTCTCATGTGTCAACTCCTCCCCGTTGCTGCCTCTGAAGCGCAGTGCGTGTTCGTGGCCGTAGGTGGCGGTGTGCAGCCATGCGGCAGAGTTGAGGCAGTGGTAGGTGAATGTCTGCTTTGCTGTGGCACTCAGCAGCTTCAGGAACGTCAACTGGACGATGTGGATTGGAACGGCATCTGAGCTAGAGTAGGAAAACTGCAAGAAAACACAGGAACACAACCTACGCATCAGTGTTATTCTGGGACAAATATGGTAGACAAAATAAAGCACACTAAATGTGGAGACAATCTTTGCACCGATTGTTATTGACAAAATTTCACGTCAGACAATAACTGTCCACAATGACCTCACACTAAGATATTTGACAAAAGGCTAAGAGGGAATCATCAAGTTAGCTGGATTCATCCTCAGGAAACCATTAGTTTCAGGACATTTATGGGAGCCTATCTGATAAATTTGATCCATAAATCTGGATCAAAATTATTAAAATACTGAATCAGCGTACTCATTAGAAGGTTGTGGATAGAAGAGCATGCTGGCTGGCTAACAATGTCTGCAAAACAAAAAGTCCCTTAAGGAAAGGACCTTTCTATGTACCTTGCCTTGTAAAACAAGCACTGATAGCACAATAAATGGAGAGTATGCAGAATCATCACACTATACCTCTTTTCCTTTCCTGAATTTACTGTACCATGTGTCATGTTTTTCCCCTTTCCAGGCAGCCAACTTCACCTGATGGAAAACAAACAAAGATATCTTTTTCAACAAATAGATTATAACCGAACAATGGAATCATGGTTATCGCTCTGTTGTAACCAGTTCTGCACTGAAAAAAACCTCGGGAATGAGAGCTAAAGGTTCTTCAGACTTAACTTTAACTACTCCCCGAAATGATTAACACTGGACCTTTAGGGTCATTCCTCTTAAAGCAAAATCCTTTTGACCTCAAACTGTTAAAATATGTGTGTTTCTGCATGTAAACTTACTGACTGAAACTTCTTGTCGGGGTGCAGACATGTCTCTCCCTGTGCAGTGAAGTTACAAAACACTTTGAAGGAGTCTCGATGGCAGCCCTGGTTGGGATCTATCCAGTACTCACCTGGAGAGAGAGAGAAAGAAGGAGAAGAGGAGGAGAGAGGGCAAAGAGGACAAAAACTCAAGAGTGATATCCCTGTGAATAAGAAGCCAGCTTTAGAAGGATCAACTCAGGTTTCAAAAGAACAGAGAAAATGCAAAAATGAAATGGGGAGAGTTGTTTGAACATACAGAGATGTATAGATGTATAGATGTATAGATGTATAGATAGATAGATAGATAGATAGATAGATAGATAGATAGATAGATAGATAGATAGATAGATAGATAGATAGATAGATAGATAGATAGATAGATAGATAGATAGATAGATAGATAGATAGATAAAAGTGATTACCATTGGGGAGCTCTGGATGGAGGAGCCAGAGCTCCTTGCAAGTGCGTGCTGGGCTGTGGTAAGTTCCCTGTGGGTTACGTAGACCCTCCACATCCACTTTCATAGATGACAGAGATGCAAACACCTCCTGCATGTCTTGGCCATCATTCTTCACCCAACCGTCCTGCTCCGCCTGGTCCCCCTGCATCCATTCCTCCTCTCCTCCATCTATTCCATCCTCCTCTTCCTCCTCCTGTTCAAGTGCAGCACCATCAACAAGGATGTGAGTTCTCCTTCTTCTTGCGCGCTCTGGCAGAGGATCCATTCCAACTGCTGGCAGTCCCTGAAGAGAGGAGAGAGTGAGAAAAAAGGATACAAGTGTGGTCAAATATAGATGAATTTGAATTAATGAGGTGTGTGAAGTTGCTGAATACACCCCCGACGATCAGCCAATGACAAACAGCGACAACAGTTGACATGTGTCAGGGACAAAAAGTTGCACTCACACACGGCATCACTCTAAAAATTGAAGTAGTCTGGCATCACATTTTAAAGGCTTTACCCTTAACCAGGCATCTATTATTACGTCTAAATGAGAAGATGATTTAGAAAACTGACATCATGTGCTATCGAGCTCCGAGCAAAGAAGATGAAGCGATGGGGAAACCACAGGCAATGGATTCCACTTGTTGAGTGATCACTTCATATCAGGTACAGTGTCCAACGCTAATTGATTTGAATATCTTCTTTATTTTACACATTTGTGATGTGTAAGCCTTCAAAAAGGGAACACTTATCAGAAAGTTGGAGATGTTGGGTTACTGCAGGTCTAGAATAATATCAGCTCCTCGTGTGTCCATACTTGTGAAAAACACCCAACAGCATTATAAGTGTCCGATATATGTTCAGTTCGATATATTACTCAATCTCAGTGGGGCTAAAGTGCTCAGTGAGATCTGATGGCTCCAAAAATGACCACTGGCACCATTCATTTTTGCAGCTTTTCCTGGCAACATGGCAGTACAATCAAACAGAGTCGTGATGTCTGGAGCTCAACTGAAAAAGAAACTGACCGTTAAATGCTCAGAAAGTTTTCTGACAATAGAAATCAAGTTAGAAGCAGATTTTTCTTGTAGAAACGCCCCCTGGTGGCATCCTGCTATTTCTATCCTACTACGTCCAATTTTATACACGGCCTATGATGCGTCATTAAAAAATGGAAACTTGATGAATTGTTTGGCAGCAGGTGGCACATATTCAGCATTTTTTTTAAAATCTTGTTTGGTCATCACACAGATGGCATAGCCACTTAATGTCTTTGTATTCAAACGTCCAAATTAAACTGGAGAACTTATTGAAGAGGGTTGATATATATGAGCTCTTGGCGTAGAGCCATTTGCTTGCTTTTCCATTTCCATGTCCCCTTCTGATTGGCTGAGACTGAACAGCCAATCACAGTGATCTCACTCATCTACGGATGCTGAATCAGCCATCTTTGCCTGCAAGAGTCAACAGCTGTCAAACACACTGGCTGACCATCATAAACAGTTTCAAACAGAACTCACTGGTGGACCTGGAGGCCCTGCAGGTCCAATGTCTCCTATGGGACCAATAGGACCCTAAACACACAGACAGACACACACATAGTTAGGATTTGGAGAGAGGTTTACCTTTAAAGCATTCAATGATTAAATCCATTCAAAATGAGCATCACAATTACCTGGTTTCCTTTAGAGCCTTTTAGACCAATGGCACCCTGTGAGACAGATACAGGAGACAGGAGACAATAGAGATAGTAAGAAAACTATCTCTACACTCACTAACAGGTAGTGCTGTATATTTGTAGATTATGTAGTGTCAACATAATCCTGTGTACTTACAGAGAGACCTGTGGGACCAGGCGGACCGAAGGGACCTGCTGGACCAATTGGACCCTGACATTAAATACACACACACACAAAATCTGTCAGATAAAGGCAAGAAGCAAAACTGCTTTCAAGTAACATGTTTGCCTGTGGATGTTTGTCACACCTCGTCTCCTTTTGGACCCGGCAGTCCTTGGGTTCCTGGCAGTCCTCTGTCACCTTTCTCTCCAATGTCCCCTGGAGGCCCTATCAGACCGATGAGACCTCCATGACCCTGCAACAATGATACACATAGTTAATCGTGGCTTCTGCGCACGGCAGAGATTTGTCATCATGTTGGGTGCAAGGGCTCCAAAAGTTGTCACAGTGCAAAAATGCTGGTCTTTAATGGGTAAACATTTAAGTGTGAACAGAATTGTTTCTACCTTGTCTCCCTTTCTGCCCGGGTCTCCCTTCAATCCTGGTAACCCTGGCGGACCCTGAGAGGACACATTTTATGATGAGGTTAAACACAAATTGTGCACATAAAACCACATAGAGACATACACCTGATGATGTCTCGCCTTGAAAGGTCCACGACAAACCTCCCGCAGATGTCTTTCTTTGTTACATGTTTTTAACGCACTACAAATATAGTTACATTTCTCTATTATGTGCAATAATACAATAAAAGAATAAATAGAGGGTAATTTTATTTTATTCTTAGGCCAAAAAAAATGTTTTTGTTATACCATAAATACACTCCCTCTTTGGTTCTTCTCTCAAAAAGTATATATTTATATTTATTTGCTTACTTGCTGAGAAAAAAAAGCAAGTACACAGTATTTCTAATGTCACTATAAACCTGATCTTTTTTTTCGACATGTTGTATAGAAAACCTCTCTCCTGTCCACTCCAAAGAGAAAAGTTAATTCACTGTGATTTTCTAAATTGTGTCTAAATTGGAAAAAAGCCGGGTTGTGTTTTCTGTGCTTTGTGGTTTAAACTTTGCACTTCAGTATTTATGAACTCACTTTATCCCCTTTTTTGTTGTTGCTGATTGTACATGAAATAATTATTGTTCCTTTATGTGACAAAAAGCAATATTAGTTGGAAGATATTGCCATTTCCTCTCAATGATGTCCTTGAAATCACTTTTTCAAAGAATGATATTTGATGTGTCATCTTACCATGGGACCTGGTGGTCCTGTCTGACCAGGTGGTCCGTTTAAACCCTGCTCGCCCTGAGAGAAAGACAAAATAACAGATTAACCTCATTTGTGCTTCTATGGTTTGTAATGTGAATTCATTACAATAACTTACTCCAGGACCGGGAATCCCTCTTAGACCCTGGGGACCAGGTTTCCCAAGATGCCCCTGTGCACCTACAGGCCCTGTTTTCCCAATAGGTCCCTCCACGCCAGGGGCACCCTGATTTGAAGAGAGAACAGGGTGACTGTCAGAAACTATTAGGATTCAAAAGTTACAATTTAAAAAGTTTTTACTTACTGACCTTTACTCCTCTTATGCCTGCTTTTCCTTCCTTTCCTGGTTTCCCCAAATGTCCCTGAAGAACATTTTAAAACATTTAAACCTTAATCTCTCAAAAATACACACACACACACACACACATATATATATATGCATGTAACAACACAGTATGAATACATCCAAATATAATCATGCTTTACTTGATCAAATGTTTTCTTTTGTTTTTTAAATCACACACCCTTCGCCCAGGAGCTCCAGATGGTCCGGGTTCCCCTGTTGCTCCTGGTGGTCCCTAAGAAGATACAACACGGTCAATCATAACATAATACTGTTTGATTACAGCATGTTTCATTCTTGTGAGTTTAGGGGAATATCATGGCTGCCCTACTGTGTGGTATATAACATAGAAGACAGGGTCTCACATTTTTTCCAGGATCTCCGGTGTCTCCTTTAGATCCAGGCAGACCATCCACACCCTGGTGAGAGATAAAAAAGTGGTCAGTAGAAAGCTATGCAGATTTTGAACTGAAGATTTGACGAGACATCTTAGAACCATTGTTTATGGATTTATTCTACAGATGAGGGCCGTGGGACTGCTGGTGCCAAAATCAGCTGACATAGAGTGGAAGAGATAGAGATAAACAACCATTCACCCTCACACTTATGGTCAATTTAGAGTGTCCAATTAACCTCTGCATGTTTTTGGATTGTGGGAGGAGGCTGGAGAACTCGGAGAAAATTTACTCACACACAAGGAGAAGATGACCACACACTAAACTAAAAAAGAAACAAAGGAAGGGAGCAGGAGATTAAGTGACTGATCTACTTTAAGCATCTCCATTACATGTTGGTCAGTGTTTAAGGGCTTACAAGACACTAGATAGTGAGAACAACTAAGACTTTCATGCAGAAAAGCAATCTTCAACATGGCACTGTGTGTGTGTTAGTCACCGGGATTCTTGCACACAGTAAATATTTTCATGTCCAAAATATACAAGGTTTGCTCAAAATGGTGTAAAATACACTGTATGATATCTCTTTGTATTAATATTTATGTGATTTAAAAATATGAGTTACTCCAAATATCCTACCATTGTTTTCAATAAATGACACAACCTAACTATGGTCACCCTTTGCTCTGACAATTGGGAGAGACCGTTCTATAAATCTTAAAGGAATTTAAATAAGAATGAGAATGAAACTGAGAAGATAAGATGAGAAAGATAAAAAAAAGAATAAGACAATGAAGATGGCGTCAAACAAGAGGGGGACAGAACCAATGATTGCTGCAGCCTCTCCTGACAAAGATAAAATTATGCTAGTTACCCTTGCATAATTTGCACTTCAAACACTTAAAGACAATGTACTTTTATAGATATGCACTTGGGAACATTGGACTACTTTTAAATTATGACTTTCGTTTGATTGCTATCTGATTTTAATTGGCCATGTGCTTTCATGTCTTTTAAGGAGGACATACTTTTGTTTCCTTGTGTATTGAAGCACACAATGGGAAAATGACAATAAAGGAATCCTGAACATTTGAAGGGGAACAAGAAATGGAGGACACATACAGTAGAGGGAGCAGTTACTCACATTGGGTCCAGCTTCTCCTTGCTGTCCAAGGTCTCCAGTGAGGCCAATAGGACCCTGAGAGTAGAGGGAGAGTTCAAGCTATTGATGCTGTTTCAGCCATAGATGTGCTGTGAATCATGTGCTGCCCCAAAAATACAAATGTTGATTATTTGTTGAATACAATGAGTGTTTCCAGTGTTGTGGTTGTTCATCCTCTTTGTGTTGCTGTATTGTATTGTACAGTATAGTATAACAGTAGTGTACTGAAGACTGTGATGAGTTTTTGTGGGCATGTTTCTCACAGCATTGCCCTTGGCTCCATCCTGCCCTGTAGGACCTCTGGCTCCTGGAGGACCAGCTGCTCCTGAAGCACCTGTATCTCCCTTCTCCCCCTGGTCTCCTTTTAATCCCTGAGGTAAAACATTGACACAGAGGAGAGCAGTTAAAAAAACAAAAAAACATTAAGGATTGAAGCAAGATTGAGAAAGCGAAGTTGAAGATCATAGATCAAAGAAAGGACTCACTATTCTGCCTGGGGTACCGACTGGTCCTGGATCACCTGCCTCACCATCCTCCCCCTAACAAAGATATTATATAGAGCTTAGTGTTGGGCAATATGGCCAAAACATCACAATGTTTTCAGATTAGTTGACATCAAGGATTATCACAATAAATGTTTTACTCTTATCTGACATTTGAAGATTTACAGAGAAAACAGAGAAATATTTCACAAATCTGAGGTTAAACATTCAAATTCATTATCTCAAACTGTGTGTGTGCAGTGCATAAACATTAAACTGATATTTATTGCACTGTTGTCTACAGCCATTGTACAAAATTGTTGTTTTTGTGACTTATTGCTCAGAGAGAGTTATTTTTTACCTTCTCTCCAACAACTCCTGGCTGTCCCACCATTCCGACGCGACCATTTGGACCCTGCCCAGCACAAAAATCATTATGTATTCCAAAATCAAAACAAGCAATTGACTAAAATTTTGTCAATAAGGAAGGTTAGATGTATCTGTGAGACCTACCTGTCCTCCAACAGGTCCTTGTGGGCCACTGGGGCCTTGTTGCCCAGGTGGACCCTAAATCCAACAATCATTCATTAATTTGTGGTAATTTAAAGAAAAATATGACCTGGATTTTTAAACAGCAAGTGAGCTCACCATTAGTCCCACATGTCCGCTCTCACCCTTTTCTCCTGGCAGGCCTGGCATACCCTTGAAAGACACACAGGATTAGAGAATTAACATCCAGCTCC
Organism: Microchirus variegatus; assembly: GCF_963457635.1. Taxonomy (NCBI): domain Eukaryota; kingdom Metazoa; phylum Chordata; class Actinopteri; order Pleuronectiformes; family Soleidae; genus Microchirus; species Microchirus variegatus. Next base: position 6,327,789 of record NC_139824.1, read on the forward strand.
AAGGTCACTTTAATTCATTGGTTTAAAGCCTGACTTGGGAACAAAATCTCACCTGCAATCCTAATGGTCCCGTAGAACCCTTGAATCCACGGAGTCCCTCATCTCCTTTCGGACCATACATGCCCTGCTGACCCCGAGGACCTGGCAGTCCATCCAAACCCTATGAGACAGAGGAGAATGACATGGACCAAGAGGTAAAAAGTCTTCTGTAACACTGAAAGCAGCACACTGCCAACACAGGCTTGCTCTCGGTGAGATGTGAGAACATATCAGCCAGCAGGGACACAAGGGAAAACAGATTTTAGCAATATAACAAAAACCTCACCTAATAAAATCTATGATAGCTAAAGTCTTTGATATCTTGAGAATAGATTGGCCACTTTTTCTTTCTGTTAGGCAGACTGGAACTTGTGCCGCTCACTTCCCCCGCACCGAAGTGCAAAGAGAAAACCATCAATTTTACATCAAGGCACACAGGAGTTGTTGATCCACTGCTGCCACCATGAGGCACATGAGACATGTTCGAGCGATATCGTAGATCGTAACATCGTATTTGGTGAGCCTTTTGTTTTGTGGCTAAAATCTGCATTGTTTATCTAGTAACAGTAACAGTTTCTGCAGAACTGAGTGGCCACGACGCTTTCACTTACTGAGTGACAGAAAAAATGATTACGGGCACACTGCAGGTCTAAAGTTGAGAAGTAAATAAAAAAAAAAAGATAATGTAACTCAGTGTAATTCTGTGTTTAATGAGTAATATCTTTTGAACTACACTACAGAAAGCAGACTCTGCAAGCTGTGGCCACACTGACACAGCTGTCGCCTATAAGTAGACCAGATGTGAGGCAAAAGCCCATCTGTGTCTCTATAAAATGGCTCTATTTTCACAGCTCTGACTTTTAAGATACTCCATAGGTGATGTTTGAGGGTTTGGGGGGTTGGGGGACTCATTTCCCTTCTTCTTCTATACAGAATGCCAAAAGAAGAGCAAACTCACTGGGAGACCTGACTGACCGATGGGCCCTTGAGTACCAGTGGGGCCTGAGGGACCCTGTGGAGAGTGGGAGAGAAAGAGAAAAAGAAAGAGCGCGAGTTTAAGATCTGATGAAATCCATTGATTATGGAGTGCAATCCACATAGATGTACTTCTCCAGTGGTATACTCACTGCTTCTCCTTTGTCTCCTTTGCTGCCTTTCTGTCCTGGGCCTCCCTGCTCTCCCTATAGACACACAAACATACACAGAGGACACACGCTTAATCACCGCATCAAACACAAATATCTGTCTTTGCATCTCACACTCACAGACAGACTTAGTTTACCTTATCCCCATCATCTCCTGGAGGTCCTGCAGGACCCGTAGCTCCAAGCATCCCACCAGGTCCCTGATCTCCATCCTCACCTGATGGTCCAATAGGACCCTTCTCTCCCTGAGACACAAATGTAAAAAATGCAACATTAATTTTTTTCTTTCTTTCAAGCCATACAATCATCCTAAAAGCCAACAACGTGAGAGCAGTACGATGGATAAAATATCAGTCATATCAACCATTGGGATGGGAACATGTGGCCTCACTAGCTTTGTAAACTAATGATTCACTGATTGTGAAATTCTGTGCCAAGACCAATGCTTGTTCTTCTGTGGCAGGAACACAAAGAAATCTTCATTAAACAACAGCTGTAACTCTGCTAAAAAAAACAATTAAATTTAGTGAGAAGACGCAATTAAAAAGCATTTTAAAAATATCAGATGTATTTACAGGTTCCCCCTTCTCTCCCATTGGTCCAGCTGGTCCAATTGCACCAGCTCGGCCAGGCTGACCAATGGCACCAGCTGCTCCTGGAGGACCCCTCTCGCCTGTTGAACCCTGTGGACACAAAGTAAATGTCTTTTTTTGTACTTTGTTGCAAATACAAGCACTGAGACATTTAAGGCAGAGTTTGGGTTTCAAAAAAAGCCTTTGGCGCTGGTTTTCAAAATCATGTTGCAAAAGACCTGAGTTACTGAAAATACTGATATTTCACATTGCAAATTAAAAACAGGTCAATGCATACTCAAAATAGAATACTGAAACACAGTAACATACTATGGTTCCTGGGGTTCCTGTAGGTCCCGATCCTCCTTTCAGACCAGGAGGCCCCTGCAAAGATTATTTATATTATTTAAAATATGCAGAAAAATAATAATCTTGATTTCATCCTTGTGCAGTCTGTAGTTTTGTGAGTTACCATAACTCCAGGTGCTCCTCGGCTCCCCCTGAACCCTTTCAGTCCTGGAGGTCCACTCTTCCCTGATATCCCGGGTAAACCTGGGTCACCCTGTGGAAAAGAAAAAGATACATTTAAAACTACAGCATGCTGATTATATAATGGCACCAACCAGTCAAATAACAGGGAATATTTTCAGAACCTACCTTTCCACCTTCTTTCCCAGCAGCCCCAGGCAAACCATGCTCTCCAGGCACTCCTGGTGCCCCCGGGTGACCTCGGTCCCCTGTTGGGCCTGATTCTCCTGATTTTCCCTGAAAGGCAAATTACACAAATACAGACATTAACATAAGACAAGAGATATACTATATTGCTGATTGCTTCTAATTGATGACCTCACCTGTGGCCCCACAACACCTGATGGTCCAGGAGGTCCCGTCTTCCCTTGGAATCCCTGCATTCACAGAAAACATGTGTATAAAGCATTTAAACTATTATTCGTGCATTAGTGTGTATGTGTTTGGATTTGTTAACTCTTTAGGATCTTGCCTGGCATAAACTCTGACCTTGTCAGGACCAGCAGTTCTCATGAAGACCAAAACCTGGTCCTAATGACACAGAACCTCATCTCTGACGAACTGGTTATAAATTTAGGGCTAAGGTTCAAATTGTGGTTAGGTTAAATTGAGGTTAGGCATTAACTGGTGAAGTTTAAGGTTAAGGATAACACTTCATTTAGGCTGTCCAAATGAATTACATTGAATGCAGTGTCATCGGACGAAAAGCTGCCAGAACCTGCGTGTGTGTTTATTTGCACCATGTAACCTATGACCTCTTATGATTTCACTCACCGGTTCTCCTCTTTGACCTGGGTGACCTGGTAGTCCATCCTTCCCACCTGGACCCTACAAACACAAAAACACACATGCAAACATTAAGATACAGTATCTACCAATAAAAAAAGGATGAAGAATACAAATTAACGGTCTACCCAGTGTGAAAGAATTACTGACATCTACTGATGAAACTGCAGATTGAAACATAGGACACATCGCTCTCTATCCAGGTGCGTCAGGGAACTACTTTGCATTCCAGAAAAGACATTGTTCTTTTCAATTTGTGTGGTAAGCCAAAATACTGGCTGTGGCTGGTTTGTCCATTTGTGTTGCAGTAGAAACATGACTCTGTAAAGCCTTATGTACACCTAAGATGCTTATTCTATTCTGGTATTTGACAGCAATTTAAAGTAATACAAGCATAATTGGGGGTAGTATGTTCAATTTCTACTAATAAACCCCACTTAAACTTACACAGTAGAACTGTGGGGTTAAAACAACTTCTGAACAATTAGAGGTTCACCCTTATTTTGATTTACTGAGCTGTCGTGACATTCAAATATAAAAGCAAGAAATGTCACTGACGATGATTTATAGCAATGTTTCTGAAAGACTGGATGGGGATTGACAAACGATTTTTGGAGGATTGTGTGAAGACATGAATATTAATATTTTTAAATAAAACCTAATTTAAAATAAATTTTAATAAAAAATGTGTTTCATAAAATTAAAGCTCAATGATACTTCCAATAATCAGAATAAAAAATAGCAATACATGTTTTTTTTTCTTTTATAAAATGACAGATCAGTGAAGTCAGTAAATATGTGATGTGTCATTTTGTGCAGGTGAATGTTTCGTCACTCACGACTGATCCTTTAGGTCCTGACTCTCCATTCCTTCCTTGCGGCCCTTGGGGTCCCTGGAATAAATAAAAATGCATTCATGTAACATCAATCAGACTAATCAGTTAATCAATCCATAATATAATAAATCAACAGCGCTTCACTCACCCTCTCTCCAGGAGATCCTGGGGGTCCATCTTGTCCAGAGGAGCCCTACGATAACGTAGGCAAGACAGAAAAGACGCAGAGAGTAAAAGTGTTAAGTGTAATCATCCATCGATAATGTCTGACTGAGTGTTACTATTGGCTGCCAGGAGCATCAGCTGACCTTTTCTCCTGATTTCCCTGTTGGTCCTCTTGCCCCTCTGGCGCCTCGTGCACCCTGACAAAGATGAAACATAACTTTTGAGACCAAATCCAAGACGTCCAGGAACTTTTACTAACCCCAGAGGGAAAGTGTAGTTCAAACCCAGTTCAATAAATAGTAAGCCTCTAATAACAGAGTTCCTACACATTTTCCATTTCAAAATTCCATACTTTTCCAGACTCAAATTCCCAGACTTCTCGGACGATTTTTTCAGTCAATATGAATTATTGCTTATTATGCTTATTATGTAAATAAATGGTTTTAAAATCTTTCGCTCATTTTTCATGAAGCCAGCCCTCGAAAAACTTGCATCGACCCATGACACTGTCGCGGCCGACAATAGGTGGCTGGCTCGACGACATGTATGGAAAATAATAAATAAAATAAGAATTGCAGTCAGTAACAGTAACCATGGTAACCCGACACCATTGTACAGCCAGCTTGATTAGTCTCATATCATCTACTGGTAGGCTATGTTGTGTTAGTAACTTGTTTTATTTGTATATATTAATATATTTAATTTTAGAAAGTGAGATAATAGTCTGGAAACAACACAAACATTTTTCCATACTTTTTTCCCTTTTTCATACTTTAATAACTCAAATTAAATTCCATACTTTTCCATGTTGCGTAAGAGTCTTGTAATAAGTGTACCAGCATTTAGGTTATTGGTTAAATGAACAAAATGACAATAAGTTAAATGAACGGGAATACTATTATAAGTATCTGCCAAAAAATGTCAATATGAACATTTTTTTGTCATGTATCCAATAGTTCAGAAGTCATTTTACATAAAAAACAAAAATCATGCTTGCATGCACTGTATAAAGCAGTCATTACACTCACATCAAAGTGTGTACGGATTAAAAAAGTGAACCAAAAGAACAGCCAGTGTGCCTACAGTGTGAGCAGGCATGGTCTCAGTTAGGCCTGGGCAATATGGCCAAAATGTTATTGCGGAAAAAAGATTCAGTTAAACTCATATCAATAGTTATTACAATAAAATTATAGATAATTGAAGATAAGATTTTCATTTAAACTGTGGTTTCTTTATGGACACACTTGGAAACTGAAATAACAGTTTTGTGTTGCACTGCAGTAGTGTCTAGACACATCTCCAACCATTAGCTTTCAAAAGACTGAATGCTAATAACAAAGGAGCTCAAACCTTACTAAGAATGAGAATCTGAGTGTCTTGTTGTCACTGCAGAGAGCAGATTACTGCTAATTTGAGTAGATACTGCAAAAAACATCAAAATAAATTTCCAGTTGTTCTCTCTGACCTGCACAGAAATGACGAGTATAATAAATGCCATCCAACTGTCCATTTTTATGCATGGGCGTACTGCCAAGTATGATGAGGGAGGAGTTGTTGACTTTGAGTCTTGCATGCTGTGGCAAGTACAACTACAAAGGGCTAAGACTGTGCATTTTCATACTTTGCAAGAACAAAAGCTATGACATCTAAATATGCTAGTGAGATTGTGAAAACCCCTTCGGGCATTTGAGGAGAGGTTTCAGGACTGAACATATTTGTGAAAACGTGGAAATATGGAAGCAGCTAATGTATCCGACAACCTACAGCATGAAGTCATTGAGGTAGATGGCAACGTGCTCAAAGCTCAGTGCAACAAACTCCTGTATGAGTTTTCTTTTCTGAGGAGACATGCACTGAAGTGTGCATCTGTTTGGGACAGCTTACTAATTCCTCTTCTGCTCTATTATTTACATGTGATGTTCAGAATTTTGTGACTGTGCCTTAATGTTTCCTGTGTTTGCTTTGTCTGTTAAAGCACTTTGCAATCTGGTGTTAAATATTCTATATGTAGAGGTTAGAATAATGTGTCTTCAGTATGACCTCCAAATAAATAAGAGAACACACATCTCCAGTACAGCAGAAGATTCCCAAATTTCAAAGATCTCCTCAAACTATGGGACGTACAAACAGAAAACATAATGCCTCCAGCCACTGCTGTCATCAGCACTGAAGCATAAAAAAACATTCCTACCCTGCAGACAAAGACGTCTTGTTAGAAGACTTCTGATTCACAAAATGCACAAGATGGAAGGGTTGCTTGGAGAGTAGCCAAGACTTTTCAGTTGTCAATTCAGTGTCACTACTCTGCCATTAAATGTGCAAATGGTGTCAGGAAATGAACCCGACTTGAATCAATGCCTAGTGAACTGGGGAATGTTTTGAGACACAGCACTCACATTTGGACCTCTCTGGCCAACACCGCCTGGTTGTCCTGCAGGACCCTGGATAGTAGCACAACAGACAAGACACAAATTGAAAAAAAAGTCCCACTTCCTGAAATAATATCATCATGATTTCCAGTCCTCTACTCACCTTTTTTCCTTTCTCTCCTGCACCTCCCAGTACACCAGGGAAACCATCTGAACCCTGGAGGAAGAGAAATCCACAAACATGAAAGATACTACATCTATCACTCACCAAATGATCAATTCAATTAAGTACTGATGATCAGATTTATTTTACCTTTGGCCCCAGTCGTCCTGGATATCCTGGTAGCCCAGGAACTCCCAGTTTCCCCTTAAGAAAGAGACAATCTGACTTATCTTGTGTAAAATGAGGGAGTTACATTTTTTTGCAATATAATATTTCTTCATACCTTCTCTCCAGAAGTACCAGAAGGGCCAGCTTCTCCTAGAGGACCCAACTGTCCTTTGGGCCCCTCAGGTCCATCTTCTCCTCGACCACCTATGGCTCCGTTGTCTCCGGTGTCTCCCTTTGCTCCCATCTCCCCCTTGGCTCCTGGGAAACCATCCTCACCCTGCAGAGATAGCAGGAAAGACAGTTAATTTAACAACTGGCATAAAATCACAGATGTTTTTGTTGTTGTTGTTGTTTTTTTTTGTTGTTTTTTAAACCTGACATATATAACATAACATAGTGAAAAAAAACTCTCTCACCTTTTCGCCTTTGCTGCCCTTTAATCCTCTGACTCCATCAGCGCCCTGTCAAACAAGAGGAGACAAAGAAAGTGGAATCAACAACAAAACGCATCATACAGCATTAGTGGTTAATTATAAAGAGCATGAGGTTACTAACTAACTTACTTACTGGCTCACTAACCTACTCTCCATCGCCATCTAATTGAGGTCAAACACTCGGGTCAGACCTTTCACAGGCTCAGTTGATACATTTGAGCAAATGAATGTTACAGCTAATAAAACAATGATTTAAACGTGGGTACATTTGTTTGATAGATACCAAACAAATGTCTTCTAGCTTTATAGTTTAAAGCTAGAAGAGTTAAAATATGTTTGGTGTTACTGAGCAATAGTTCCCAGATAACCTTTAAGTGTAATGCCAATCCAGTAATGGAGATCAAGTTTTCTGCTCCTCTTTGGCTCTGTTTCAAGCCTTAGGGGAAATTTGGGCCCATGACAGGAGATTTTGACCAATCGCACTCCAGTCACTTCAGAGAGAGTGCGCTCTCAGTTTCCCTTAAGATGAAAGGTCAGTGAGACACATTGATGAAAAACTATTTATCTTTCATCTCATGTCCTGTGACATAGTCTGCAATATTATGCAAGTAATGGGTTAAAAGCTTTAATCCCCAAATCCCTGATCACCAGTGTGCCATGTCTAAACAAATACGCAGATTAACATTTTTTACCTTAACTCCTCGTTGTCCAGGATATCCAACAGGCCCCTGGACTCCTGAAGGACCCTACAAATGAAAACAAGTAGACATTATGACGACTACTCAGTTACTTAAAGAGCAGCAAAATGTTTTGCACTGCAAACAAACACAGACACTGATACAATCCATACAAGACAACAGGCTTACCGGCAGTCCTTTTTCACCTGGGGTGCCCTCCCTTCCAGGATGACCCTGTTGACAAAAAGGCATGAAAGCAGTGAGGAATAAAGTTGTGATTTTAAGGGTAGGGATTAGGAGGCTACAGAATGCACTATGTCAACAGGAGTCGCTGCAAAAATGAGGAAATGCAAAAAAAAGTGCTTACTGAGGGCCCATCGTTTCCAGGTAAGCCCTGCGTGCCTTTCTTCCCTTGAGGCCCCTGGCAGACAAAAACAAAACAAAACAAAAAAAAAAACAGTCAATTATCACCTCTGCACCTCTTCCTCCTTGAGGAATTATAAACAAAATGTGTCTTACCTTGTCTCCTGGCAGCCCCACTAAACCCTGGGGACCAGGAAAGCCCTGAGGGAGAAGTGCAACATTAGTTTGACTCTGTATTCACTTATATAATGTAATATAATGTACACTTGGTTTATTTGAGTGAATATCTGTGCTCTGCTCGAACCAAAATTCCAGGGTTTCCTTGCTGCCCAGGTGCTCCGATGTCTCCTGCTGGTCCCTGTTAGAAAAATGGAATTTATATTGTGTTGTTGTTTGATTTGTCATCAGGCTTAACTGCCTCCTTCCTTTATTATACTCACTATGTTTCCCTTTGAGCCTTGGACCCCATCAATTCCTCGAATCCCCTGTGTGGAGACAGAGGAAGGCAGTTAATGAAAGGGATTCATTTTCTTTCTTCTGCGTCCTTGAGTGCACTTATGTGGCCTCCATTTATGTGGCTTCTCAATGTGACCATTAACAGGACACTGGTAGAACACAAAAGCATGTATTCTTTTCCCAATGTGGATTTTGTTTTCTGGCTGTTTTCCTTGTCTGACTAAAGAGAAAATACATTAGAAGGAGATTTGCTGCCTTCTATCTTTAACAGATATTTCCCCAAGGCTTGTTGCAAGAGCCAGCTGGAACTATAAATGAACGAAAACAAAAATGATCAGCCTCCGCACTCATTTGGCTGTACCACATCCTTACTTTAGCTGTTTAATGAGTAATTAACCAGCAGCAGGCAATATGTGTAATTTAAACAAATAAAAAAAATAAAAAACCTTTTTCCTCAATGTGTTATTGAATGTTAACAAGTGCAAACTTGTGTTGCTGCAAGTGCAAACGTAAACGATACGAACAAGAAGGAATCCGCTTCAGGTGTTTGAAGAAGTGTGATGTATTTGGCATTTTGTCAGTGGAGATAAGAATTACATCGCATCATGTTTGACAAAGGGTGAACTACAATAAAATTTGTGATTAAGCATTATCAGGTGGAGTTATCAAATCCTGACACCATGTTGAGGTTGAGAAGAGCTTTGTTTTTGCTGTAAGGATAAACACAAAGACAAGACAGCAGCATAATTATCCAATGTCTTTCATCGTTGCTACTTGTTGAGATTTATGTTTGAGTGTGTGTGAAAGTGTATGCAGTGGTGGTATTTATACAGAAGTGTAAAGTTCACACTCACGGGCTGGCCTGGTGGACCGGGACGACCTCTGGTACCAGTCAGACCTCTGGATCCCTGAAATACACATCATAGTTACCCTATAAAATACAATAAAATAAATAATATAGTGTATAATATGTGTGTGTGTGTATGCCCTCATACTCGTCTTTGTGAAGGCCAATTTGAGTTACAGATCCTAGTAGTGTAACATTGTTGGAAAATCAAAATGACTTCATCAGGAAGATCAAGATTTGGTTTTGGGATTATGTTTAAAAATTGGGTTAGTGGCCAGAGAGTCTACTATGTCAATAGCTATGATTCTATCGATTGGTACATGTTTTTCCACATTTCCATTGGGAATGGTACCAAAAAATACAGGCCCTACCGTTCCATTTTTTGACACCTTTCCCTTGCAAAAATGGTAAAATGGTACAGTAAGGTCAGCTGATTGGGCAACAGAAAAACTATTTTAAATAGCACAAACTGAGCAGAAGAAAAAAAAAGCTGTTGATGTCCTTCATTGTTGTCTGTTGTGTCGCACTGTTCTCAGCTGAAACACAAGTCTGACCCAGGGCTTTACCATTCCAAACCGTTCCAAATTGGAACCCATCATGATGGAAACACAGCAAATGGTAGTTAGAGAGCCCTTATAAGTATAGAAGCACACTGCATGTGTTTGTATCTGTCTGTGACAGCAAGCAAGCCATAATTAAACTGACATTTATGAGTGTTTGGTATATTGAAGGAAAAGGGAGCTATAAAATATGAACTGTTTTTTACAACAACACACTTGGCACCTGGAGTTAATTAATCACGAAATTAAAGTGGTCGTTAATTTAATACTGCACTTCCACATAGTTGAGGAAAAGACAGTAGAGTGAAGTGTTTTCCTGATGTGATGGATCACACCTACAACACATTTGACCTGACATTTCTCGTTATGCAACTTACATGCCAACATCTCTCAAAATCCATGACCCAATTCCATAATGCAGACTGTTGTAATACAAGGCTACCCTGACAGCACCATCAAGGTTGTTTCCTCAGGCTTTAAAAAAGCTCTTATATAACCAGAACAGATACTAAACTCGTATTTTTATCGGTTCAACAGACAAACTATTATTGAAACATACTTTTTCACATATTTTCCTACATGTTTCTGTGGGTGCAAACACTCACAGCATCACCTGGCTGTCCTCTTGGTCCAGATGGCCCATCAGAGCCCTGTAATTAAAACAATTAAAAGACAGATACAGGATAGATACATCTGGGTAAATTAGGATACTTGCAACCTCTGTGACTGTTGCTCACCTTTTCTCCTGGTTCTCCTGAAGGACCTGAAAGGCCTGGTTTTCCCCTGTCCCCCTAGAAAAAAAACACAGAAAAAAACTAAATTGAGTAACCTGGTTTTATCATCTTAACACCACTCACTAATTTAAAAGGCTTACTTTCATTACTTACTTTATGTCCTTTGTCTCCAGGGAGACCAGGCAAGCCGTCAAAACCTCGATCACCCTGGTTATTTGAATATATAGAAAGATGTGTTAATTTACCACACTTCACATTACAGTGCATGAACAAAATGGCAATAGTATGGTAATACATTAATGCAATACTAATAACAATGCTAATTGTGCAGTAATGAAGAGATAATATTACAGCAATAACATGTTATTCATATGTCATATCCAGCCAATAACTTAACATAATGAGCCATCAGCGTAATACCTTCACATGAAAAATCAATAATACCATACCATATTATAAAATTTAAATTAATCCTCCCTTATGTCCCACACATATTTTACATTCTTATTACTAAGTTATTACTTGATTACTATAAAATGAGTCATTATTACCATAGTAATACTTATATAACATAGTGTTACTGTACTGTGAGTCAGTAGGCAAACCGTGACAGTGTTTATCTTAACTGACTGATGGTTTTTGCACAAGTTACTAATAAAATATTCCATGCATATTTCTGTTTATCATTTACAGAGCAAAGTTCGACATCACATCCACTGCTGTGAAAAGTCCAATGGGAAGACCCAAAGTGACCTTCATCAAAACAAATAAATAAAAAAATATTTATCCCTGCTGCCAATGGCCTTTTAAATGACTCACTATGGCCATATTTATAGATCTACTCACCAATATTGTATGGTTTGAATGAAAGTGGTTATTTCTGGTTGTACAACATGGGGTAATAGAGATACCATGGACATTGACACTCCATGGTATCAATTGACTAAAAGTCAATTGTGTAACATTCAGGAGTGTTTATTGGTAGAAATGTAATCAACTACCAATTGGTTTGTTTGTATATGTGTAAAATCAGTTTAAAGTTTCTTGTGCCTCCATGTTTCTACAGCAGCCCCAAAAAGACAAACCGGCCTGTTTTGCTTTTTATAACAGAAGATTACTGTGCAAACATAAAGGAAAAACATCCCTTCAGATATGTGAAGGCCACAGTCGTTTCCTGATTGTCATGTGTGAGCAAAAGAGTCCTTTTTTTAATTTAAATCTACAGTCTTGGTATTATGACCTTTAATACCTACACATCTACATAATCTGACTAAGATCTGAATATTTCTCCTGTCCTAATCTGATTACTGCTTATGTAGAGTATGAATCTAATCAGGTTTGATTTTCTTTACTTTCACTGTATTATTCTACTTATTTAATCAGGAATATTATTGTCAGTGTAAACGTAGTCAGTGTTCTTCTTCACCTTTGATCCAGTTTCTCCTATTGCACCACGGCCCCCATCTGCGCCTGCCCGACCCTAATAAACACATACACGCAAACACATGGTTACACACGTGAGATTTCACACTCGCATACTATCCATTTTGATGAGGAAACACTATTCCATGGTCATTCTGTTTAATGAGAACAGATGGAAGATTAGAAAATGATTTTTATCTGGGACAATTAAAAAAAGCTCACCCGTTTCCCAGGTCGCCCGTTCTGACCTAGGATACCTGACAGTCCTGAAGGACCCTGTCGGAAGAAAAGTGACAGAGAAGAAGCAGAGGACAGTCCAGCTGGTTTAGTGAGTTCCATCAGGAAAGTGAAGTGCTCCGTGTGTTAACACTACAAGCAGCAAACTCACCGGTGGCCCCATTTCTCCACTGCTCCCCTTCAGCCCAGTAGGACCTGGGTCACCCTGAGAAAAATATTCACAACATTTACTTTTCTAAACATGTCAGATCAACTGTCCATACACGTGTGCATGAACAGTATTGTCTTTTCCACGACAGAAATTTAACGTCCCTGTAAATGAAGTCACTGCACTCCACCTGTTTTGAGGGTCATTTTTGAACTAAAAATGTGAAAGTGCTCAGTATGTGTTGAACTACCCACTGCAAACAGGTGTGTTAGCGCAGATGACTCTTAACTCTACATTGTTTTCATCGTGTTGGAGAGTTTAATTATATTTTCAAAAATCATCACACTTTACTGAACAAACCCTTAGAAATGATTGATGACCCGGAACCGATCGTGGATTTTCTTTTATCGATTTCCACGCGTTTTTTTTTAATCATCCAGATGGCTCTCAAAAACATTCAGCCACAGGATTCACTAGACATGAAAACATCTCTCCACAGTTGAAATTAGCCAGCTGACCAATGCTGGCAAATTTACTAAAACATTGAGCACCATGTGTTGTCCTTATAAATAAATCAAGAAAATAAAATTAAATGATACATTTTAGGAGGAAATCAGGCTGCTGGCGTGTACTGTACACACCAAAAGGACAACATCATATGATTACACCCACCAGTGGTCCAGGTCTTCCTCTGAGGCCGAGAGGTCCTGGAGGTCCCTTCATGGCCAGCTAGAAAAGGACGAAGAGTCAGACAGTGACACACAAAAAAGTGTTTTTTTGTTTTTGTTTTTCTTGAATGTGTTTGAAATGAGAGTTTAGGCGGAGGGTGGGCTGTTGCTGAGGACTGAAGGCAAAGCAGCTGAAGTTAAAACATTACAGTTCTTCACACTGAAGTTACAGCTGCTATGAGCTATTACCATCATGAAAAGCCTGTTTCCCAGTTAGACTGCTGAAAATGAGTAAAAATCCTTTTTGCGATGATGACGTGTAATGACTTAGTGTAATGTAGCAATAGGGACTTAGCTTATCTTACTTAGTTACATTATTATATTACTAATTATACTCATTCCGATGAGATGGTGTTTTCACATGTTATATGTAATAATAGCTGACAATATTGTGGAGTTTTACTTCTAATTTGAATGTGTTACCAAAGGTCCAATAGGGGACAGTTTGAAGGACAGTTGACACATCAACATCAACAATTTTGACAGAGATTTTCATTTTTGCTGTAAATGCATATCAGTTCCAAATTTTGGTTTTAGTGTTATTAACTAATTATAATCGTATGTTATCGGCCCCAAAAAAACAATATTGGTTGACACCCTTGTTCACATGTATAAGTTATATTCTTGTGGAGCACTTTGTGAGATGTATCTGTGGGAAAGGTCCTATACTAAATCATTTATCATTATTATCTATTATTGTTATTATTATCACATAATAATCATATTCTGCAGAAGGTGAATACCTTGGTCTGCTGCAGGATGGCCTGGGCCTGTGCCTCCTGAGCAGAAACCACAGTGCCCATCTTATCACTCCCTGACTGGAACTGTGAACACACACAGGCACACGCACACACACACACACTGGTTAGAAGTCAAACTCAATACTCCACCCAGTGGCCAAAAAGTAGCACTGCTAATGAAGTCATGCATAAGACATTGAGGATGACTGAAGGAGAATCATGTAAATCATAAGCTCTTGTCTTTGCATCACATCAACACCGAAAAAAAGCAATATCAGCAAACAAAAGATTTTTCGAACTTGGTTTTAAATTGACACTGGGTTTGATTGACAACCATGACTCCTGGGGGGTTTAGGAAAGAGCAGGAGATACTTATGTAACAATCCTGAGCCACAGCATTTCTCTGCTGCATCACTCAGACACTGGCATTTACCCTGAGGCTACGGTAAAGGTTAACGGGACCAAATAACCACCACAGCAATATAACTACAGCCTGTACAGCCTCAGGCAATCACAGAAGTATCGTCATGTTACCGGTAGGAACATGATGTTGCCCGGGGGACCTGGTATCCCATCAGCTCCGTTAAGGCCGGGCCGCCCTGGAGGGCCCTGACAGGAGACAGAGGAGAAGAGTTACATAAAGACGCCAACATGTGGTGGTCTCAGTCACTCACACATTCAACACAGAACAGTCCTTACCGGCTCCCCGAGATCTCCTCGGGGTCCCACTGGTCCCGTGATTCCAGGAGGCCCTGTTTCTCCCTGCAAACACACAAACAAAAAGCAAATACAGTCAGCTGTGATCAATAAGAAATACTTTACATTTTATTGTATTTCAATATCAAAAGTCATTAAAGCTCGATTTATTTCCAGCACAATTCAAAACAGCAGTGTAGTAGTTCAAGTAGTTTTCAACCGACAAACTCACTAACCTCAGGTCCTGGAGGTCCATGTGGTCCTGTGATCTGCGTCCCCTGCAGAAATTTTACAAAAATCTTTCAAAAAAATGTTGATCTCTGTGGTTTGATGTTGGGTATTGTTAAGATACTGTGATACCAGTGTCAAATTAATATCAGATAAGGCCTATTTTACTTTAATATGTTAAATGGAGGATAAAACGGTAGATAATGGATGGATGGATGGATATTAAATAAAGGACTTTACATGGACAAAACAATGATCTTACCTTAAATGTGTTAAGAATTTGAAGCAATATGTGCAGATAAGAATAAGTAACCGATGATCAATAAAAATTAAACTACATACATAATACTATACTATCAGTATATATACAGTATATTGAGTAAGTATTTTAGCTCACTGGTCATCAGCACCAGTACTACACAGTATATTGCATACATGTATACCTCATATATTTTTAACAGTACTCACAGAATATCTTACAGTTTCTATGTTTATCTCACACAATCTGTGTTTCTAATGCAGTTTCTTGTTTTGATTCAGCTGATATTCAAGACAACATATAGGCTGATAATAACTACATGTTAATTTATCAGTATTTATGCTCTGATAGTAATTTTTGTTAAGGATTACAAATCATTTAACCAGCGTTTGTCCTGTACTGAGCAGAAAATACGGTGGATTTGTTTTTTTTTTTGTCTTTTTTTTTCAACTGTGCAGTTGTGTGTTTTTAAACATGAGTGCAGTTTTCCTCACCTCTCCCAAATAGCCTGGTTCTCCTTTCTGTCCTTTCTCTGGCATGTCCTAATGAGAGAACACAGGCAGACAGATACAGTTTGACAGCATGTCTCCAGTAGATTAATAGGAGACACAAGCGAGTTGTTTTTCGGTCGTCCACACAGTCGTCCTCTCATTTAAGAGGGAATAACGTTTTTGCATGTGATGGTTTGGGTTATACCTGTGTGTTAAGAGAATATTCCCGTTCTTTCTGAGCCGGTCCATAACGCTCATCGTACTCTTCCACATATTCGTACTCGTTCACTTGCTCGTAATCGGTGGTGTTGTCATAGTCTTCGTACTCTACAATCTGAACGACAAGCGGATGAAGAAAAAGACAAAAAACACACACAAAAGCATTTTATTCCAGAATGTGTGTTTCTCTATTATATTGTATATAGTTGTAATCCTGTTCTATTCTATTCTATTCCTGCTGAGTCTCACCTCATACTCTGTGACATTAGGGCCGACGGCCACTGTGGAGGTTGAGACGTCGTCATAGAGATCGCTGTAGTCAAACTCCTCAAACTCTTCCACCACACGTTTCTTAGGTTCCCTCTCCTCCTGAAAACCACAAAAGTCAGCACGTGTAATTACTTGTTCAAACATGACAAAACAGTGCAATGGAAATCACATAGCCTTTAGTGCATCATGGGTGGCAAAGGAGATATTGTTTTTGTTGAAGTTGAATTCCTCTATTGTTATACTGCTGTTTAACTCTGCCTTGTAAAGTGACACCTATCAATGAAATGTTTTATTGTTGTTATTTGATTTGGGTTTTTGTTTTATAAGAAACACTTCCTCTTCCTCAGACTGTCTAGCTGAGAGACAGGAATGGAGAAACATCCATGATAAGTGTGGTATAGTCCATCATGGCATTGCTACATCTATATCAACGTCCGGGCTGAAATATTGGAACAAAATACTCCTCCTGTGATGGATTGTTTTGAGCTGTAAGCCAGGCAATAAATCCAACAACAGCAGCAGGAGAAGATTCGAAACCTTTGCCAGGATTGTTGAACACTGGCACACTGAAGCTGGCACAGGATACCGGACTATTAAACTAATAATACATGCGCTGCCTTTTAATACAAAATGTGGAAGTATTAAAATCAAGTGTTAATAAGCACCTGCAGGCTTCTGGGTGATGCCCTTCATACTGCAATTAGTGAAGATAATTATGTGTGTGCTTGTATCTATTTGAAGAAATCAATGATATTGATGTGGGAGACAATATTGATACTGTATGATAATATATCCGTTCACTGACTTGTTGATATGATTATTGAAACGCTGGCACCAAATATTGACATATTCATTTTAAACAAATGGTACTAAACTTGTCAGTTTGACTCACCAGCATCACTATTCATGAATCCTCTTCCTAGCACGGATCACAGGGATGAGGGTAACATGAAAAATGTAACTGGCTGAAGAAAAATGTAAATGTAATTGCACTTAACCTGTTAAGGGGCATATAGTATTATTGAGCTACAGAGATACAGCTATATCACTGGGGCATAGGAGGATTTATTGTGTGTAATTTGTATTAGGGGTGCATTATATTAACAGCACCATATCGACATCAACCAAAACTAGCTTTAAAATGCATTAGTACATATCAGTAAGATCCCCTGACATGACTAATGACTAATATATTGTACTATTATTCATTTTATGTTTATTTATTATTCACAATGAAGGAAATGTATATCTATAACTGCTGTGGGGGTTAATTTCACAACAGAAAAGACTAAATGACCTCGGCTGTTGGGTGCAAGGAAAAATGTATATACATATATCTGTATAGAATCGATTGTCCAATATGGTGCATCCCTAGTTTGTATGTTGTGTATGTAAATCTAACACACAAATAGTTACCATGATGTATTTTATCATGGACCATGTATAGTGCATCCAGTTACCCTGCAAGTCCCTAATACTAAAATATGCACATGAGGATACTGTATTTAACTGTTTCCTGGAAACCAAATAGCACTGAGTTAAAAAAAAAAAAAATGGCTAACTCTGAAGTGCGTGTCTGAGCCCTTAATTTATGTTTCGTGGTGTAATAATTAAAAATAATTTAACCATTCCCTTCTATTTTTTCATCTTGTCTCTCTTCTGAAGTGTTCATACATACCTGTAATAGTTCTCCCCTCACATCTTAAACCTTGGGGCTCCTTTACTTTCTGAATGACAGCCTAGATTTACAACTCCCAAGCCCAAAATGCCTCCCAGTGTGTGTTATGTAAAGAGCAGTCCAGGCAGGCTGAATGACAGCATCACATGTGACTGATATGATTTCTGAATATATGCTGTTCACGTTTTTTCAACTGACATGTGTTTCCCATCTGTCTCTGACTGTGCTGTCTCTTCTTCCCTGTAAGAGTGGAGCTTACCTCTTCAGCCTCTATTAATACGCTGTCATAAGGCAAAGGTGCTTCGCAGTCTGGTATGTAGTCCTGACAGTACGTCTCTGCTGCTCTGTGGTCATCAACAATCAGCAGCTGCTGGATGTCTCCCTGTGACAAAATAGAGTTTTGAGAGATTAGTTAAACCATATGAATATAAATAATGCCCATAAAAAGTGGCATTATGGATGTCATTACGGGTCCTTGCTGAACAATATGTCATTAATTCTATAAATGGCATGTCAGATCCATATGTCCCCCATGTCATGTATGTGTTCATATGGTCAGATCAAAGGGATATAAAAGTTAAAAAAATATGATTTATTGTTGCCGTACAGTTAATTGTCTCCAGACTGAAGTTCCATCGCCACATGAGGTCCACACACACACACATACACACACATATGCTGGTTTTGGATTCTTTGTGTGGACATAATACATTCCCTAGCCCCTTACTCTCACCTTAACCTAACCCTAAAACCAGGTCTTAATCCTCAAAAAGCCTGTTAATGTTGTGTGGACCAGCCAAAATGTCCTCACAAGGACAAAATGTCACCGCAAAGATAGGTGTGTTTGACAATTGGTCCACACAGCCTATTTAAGACATGCACACACACACACACACACACACACACACACACACACACACACACACACACACACACACACACACATTAAGGAGGGAATCCAAGCTAAACACGGGCTGGGAGTTGTTCAGTTCAGCAGATGGACCACCTGACACTACAGTGAAAACAAAGGTCAGGGTTCACACTTGCAACCTGCCAAAATGACCTCACACTGCTGAGGACACAGCAGAAGTAGACCTTGTAAAAAAAAAACTACAAAGATTTTACACAGCTATAGATTTTTTTTCCAGAGCTTGTTTGGAGGATTTCTTAAAATCAAAGCAATTCTATGTTTTTGTTTTCCAAATAAATATACATATATCATTCTTATTATATCAACAACAGCTATATAATAACAACTTTTCTGCAACAAAAAGTTTACTGGAGTGGTACAACTGCAGTACATGTACACAACCACTGGAGGGCAGACTAGGGAGATCAACTTTATGTCACAGATTGGTGGATAAATTAAAACAAGCAGCAACGAGAAGAGACACTTCCTTAACACACAAGGAACTTATTGTGGGCTATTATCCTTTGTGTTGCCAAGTTTTTTTTGTTTTTTTTCAAAGGCAAATTAGTTCACACTTAAAGCAAATGATAAGGAGGAGATGAGCTCAGCTTACAACCGTGCGAACCTTTAAACTCCACTGAGTTAAGTCTCTGCCTCCTGTCATATTACCCAACATACAGAAACACACAAAGAGACAAATGCACACATCGATATTCCTACTTCGAACACAAATTCGTCCAGCAGGCGAGTTCCAAACACAGTAACTCCTTCTGTGCTGATGTGGGGCTCATGTGCTCTAAGAAGGTCCAGGGTTTCCAGCTTCTGACAGTCCAGATAAAGAGTCACAGACTGGCCCTCCACACTGTAGGCTACTCTGTGCCACCTGGCAGGAGAAAAGAGTAGCAGAAGAAACACATTTAATTATTATCATTATGTATTTAACAGTTGTACAGCTGTTCCCCTAGCATGTAGCAGTGTTGTATGATTGAAATAACACCTGGTAATACATTATCATGGAGTTTTTTAAAGATTTAAGTACAGACTTACTTTAAGTACATGTCACACTCAGCTTTCCGCCCACCAAAGTCCATAGAGAAAATCAGCAATTTTACATCGACATTCACTGAAGTTGTCGATCCACTGCTGCTTCCATCAGTACATTTAAATGTGTTATTTTGTGACCTTTGTTACCAAAGTGACAAGCGCAAACCAGCAGCTACGATAATCCCACAGAGTTAAAATGCTGATTTTCTTAATGGATTTAGGTGCAGGAGAAGGAGGAGGAGATATTTAACTTCAGTTTCTAGTTGGAAAAGGCTGTATTATGGCAAGATAAAGTAATAAAAATATCCTCCAGATACCCTTCGTAGACTTGAGGAAATGTTGTTTTTATTAGGTGAGCCTTATTGATGTGACTACAAGTTACAAGGTTTTTTTCTTGTGTCCTCACAGGCTGCCATGTTTTCAGTGAGAGTTACCACCCGCTGGTTCTTGGCGATGGCATAGTGCTTTGTTATGTCAGTGTATCAATGTGTCAGCACCTCATACAGACTCAGTATGTGTTTTTATGTTTGAGTGTGTAGTTACCTACTTGCCATCAGCCAGGTTGACCTTTTTAAAGGTGGGGTAAAGTTCGGGAGTTGGCTGACCCTCATGGTCCTCGTACAGGAAGACCGGAGACCGGCCGATCTCTATACCCAGCTGCTGTGTGCCCTAAGAGACACAGAGCAAAGAAGAAAGATGATGGCATAACACAATAGAGTAAAAAGTCTATCATTTGGTTTCTTCTGCTCAGTTTAGTAGGTTGGAATGGTGGATACTATTGTATATTTGAAATTCAACAAGGAGGTTCCCTTTTCAGAATAAGATGGATGGAGTCTAAAGAGAGATGCAGCTGTGAAATGAGCATTCAGCCTGATGTAGTATGTATGCATGCATGCGTACCTGTGGGTCATACACGGAAAGGAGAAAGACCTGGGAGCCTTTCACAGCTCGAACTGTTGTCATCACAGAAAAATTCACAGGGAACGGCGAATCTGGTGGGAATATGCACAAATACATATTAAGACAAAGGCCCCCATTGAACTTTGTCAATTTTAGTGTTGAATAAACCTAGACAACATTAAAACTTGCCTGGGAAGAGCTGCTTGGTGGGTGCACTCAGTTGAATTTTCTTGTCAATTTTAAAGGAGAGATCTGTCTCTTCCCTGCCTTTCCTGCTGGTGCACAGACCTGCCTCCAGCGAAACACCCTCCATGGCCTCGGACAACTCCAGGACCTTCAGCACATCAATGGAGTTGGCTTAAAAAAACAAGACAAACAAGACTTCAGAGATGGCAGACTTGACCCCATTCACGCAACAAGCCTCTGGCGGCCTCTTTCAGTCATACTGGCAAGTGGCAAGTGTGGAAGCACAAACAAACAAACAAACAAACAGACAGACAGAGACACACAGAGACATGAAAAACAATACTTCACTCCCACTCTGTGAGTCAATTTGAAGCTAAAGTTGTGTTGTAAACGAAGCCCGCATCTAAAAATAGGACGTACATAAGTGTTGATCCCCAACATAATTGGTGCCCCGTGTGAGGGTTTTAAGAAAATTAATAACATAATTAATTATTTAAAATAATTAATCATTCATATTCATATTTTCTCACCGATTACAACGTTGAATCACAACATAATTGGCCCCCCGTGTGAGGCTGGATCACAACATATATAACAAGTATATGTAAAAGCCACTTAGGGCAAAAAGAATAGATATCTATGGGAAAATTAGTGTACTGCTCATTTGATTGATAAAGTAAACATTTTGTTGAGGTCTCTATAGTTGTAGGTCTCACTCAATAGAGCATGATGTCAATTTTGTAAATGATGTTTCCATTTACAGGAAAAACCAGTGTGATTGACAGCTGGTATCGTCCAACAGGCGCCTGGAAGTTCCAGCCAAATCTGAATTCTGGAGGCAAGGTGGATGATGTCACGACCATTTGCGACTTGTGGAAACTTAACTTAACTTAACTGAACAGTTTACAAGACAACAAACTTTGAGGCTCCGAAGCACCCAGCACCCAGCCAAATCACCTGTAGTCATTTGGCTGGGTGTTGGCAGGCAGGTCAGGAAGAGAGGAAGACCTGGGTTTGTTCATGTTACTGGGGTAACCGAGCTGCTACTTGGCAGTATGAGGAGTCAGTGCTGAACATGAACACTTTTCACACCTTTTTGATGACGTAAACTGAGGATTAAAACTAAGCGAAGAAAGTATACACTGTAAAAAGAATCATATAAACAATTGTCTTGGCACCAAAGTTTTGCCAAAGTATGATTTAAAGTGTCATCATCATTTAGATAAGACATGGTTGGAGTCTTTGTGAAGAAAAGTGAATCTGAGGTGCACTTCTGCCCTGATGCTTTATTATAACAGCACTGACCATTTAGTTCAATTCATCTGAAAACATTTGAACATGACTTGCACCAGCCAAGACATGAAAGCATGAAGGCATGATTAATATTGATTGAAATATTGTTGAAATGTTGATTAAGACGTTCTGCTCAGAGTCTATAATTACCACCACAGCTCAACTCTATTGTGACTGAGCACTAAAACTAACAAGGTAAGGTGTCCGTTAACAATGAATCAAACACCTTAACAGATATTTGTTTGGCTGAAACCTTCCTCATCGCAACAGACCGCTATTAGTCCACTGGACATTTCTTAACCAGATAAACAAAGCTATTGAACATGATCGAAATATACAAAATTAAACCCTTCTGTAAATGTACACAACTGTTGTGTTGTTTTATCGCATTGCATCTGAGACATGCGGGTGATGCTGCAGGGCCCTGTAATCAAACAACTTTTTAAACAAACAATGAAATATACTATGTGATCCGTCTCTCTCTCATTCTCTTGCTGTGATTCTCATTGCAGAAGCTTGGTTTAATGAATCACATGATCGTCCTCATCTGGGCACTGACACAGGCAACAGGCTGCATGACACAGTAAAAATTAATACCAGAGAGCAATAAAGGATGCATGTGTTCTGACAATGACTCGGGCCAGGACAACACAAAGGAAACAAGAAAAGCAAAACAGACATTGGAATTCAACATATGCAACTACAGTTTGTATTTTAGGCAGGAACATGTGCACCGCACACATGTGATCCTCTGAGGACCGACACAATGGCCACAGCTCAGACAAGGCAGAAAAAAATGATGGGATGTAATGCATTAAACTGTGGGAAGGGACAGGAGACAAATGCACAACATATTGAATTGAACGTGAAAGGTGAGAGACAGGGCTAAAGAGGGAAAACAGCAGGGATAACGGATTGTAGAGGCGGAGAGGAGCAAGCCTCGACTGGTGTGGCTCATTTTCACACGTATTTCTGAGGCTTACGTCAACCCCTTAATCTGCCTCTCACCTTTCAACACACACATGCACACACTTACACACACCCGTGTACACAGACATGCGTGTGTATGCACCGAGAGGCTGGCATTATGCCGGAGCCTGAACAGCAGATGTATTCATTGCCCACTTTTTTTTGTTTTTTATGCATGCGTCTGTGTGTTTGCCTGCCTGCCGCTACTGTCAACATGTAATTCTGTCTTTCACGAGCTTGCCATTATATGATTCACTGATACAGCTATTACCATGTTATTAAAGCCTCCAGTGATATTCTGACCTGCTCAGGCTGAAAAAAAAAAATCTGATGCTGCTTTTTTGTTGTTACTTTTTGGGCTGAGTTGCTCAAAATGATTTGACATAACTGATCTGACACAGAACTTTTGAGGCAAATAGAGATACCTGAACAAACAGTAATATAGCCATAAAGTAAACAGTAAAAGTATAATATGAACTCACCAAATCTTATACAGATACAGCGGTAATACACAATCCATATAACAGTCATACCAGCATAAAGGAATATCATGTGAAATGTTATATTTGCTAAGAAAATATGTAAGACGACTGATACCTATCCTGCATCTGTCTCTTAAAATATGGAGCTTAGACAAACACAAACACATAAAAAAGTGTAAACAGTCAACAGTCATTTTGTCCAAACAACAAACAAATGAAAAATCTGATTACCAGCCTCTCACAACGCTCAACAACTAAGATGTTTTATAGCTCATGTTTCATTTTTAGAGTTTGTACTTGTTGCCAAGGAAAAGTCTGGCATTCGACCCTTGTGAAGACACAAATAGACCCCCCCCCACACCCACACACACACACACACACACACACACACACGCATATGTTAATGTAACGACCTTCTTGTTGTAAATCCATGTTTCACATATGGATATTAAAATGGTGACAATCTACTTGCTCAGCCCATTTTTCATGAATGGAGTAATGTTTTTTTATATCTGCATCCAGTTGCAAATGCAAAGATTATCCACCGTTTTCAGCTCAGTGACCCTCAGGTCCGAGCTATATATGGTGGTTACAGTTTTTCTTTATTGCGAGTTTGCATGAGAAGCTGTGAACATGCTTTTGCCACAAGACAGCTCACACAGTAGATACAAGACGTGTGCATATGGAGACGTGATTGGCAGCACTTACATCTGA
Source organism: Microchirus variegatus (assembly GCF_963457635.1). Classification (NCBI taxonomy): domain Eukaryota; kingdom Metazoa; phylum Chordata; class Actinopteri; order Pleuronectiformes; family Soleidae; genus Microchirus; species Microchirus variegatus. The sequence goes on from NC_139824.1 coordinate 6,352,245, forward strand.
ATGCAGCAGAGGACAAGACGAGACATGGAAACTGTATTTGCCTTTGAACACATAAGGCAACCTTTTGCTAAGCTGCTGCTGTGTGAGTGTGTGTGGGTATGTACAACACAACCGCAATACAAGCTCCACATCATGTTGACATGAGCATGCACCCACCAAATGTACATACGATACACTAAGTCACACACACACAAGAGGGTGTGCTGCTCTCAATCAATTCCTGCTGCTCTAAACTTGGATGTGAGCGGGAAGAAACGATCAACATGCACACACATGCAGAGTATGTCAGCCCTCAACACAGCGCAGAGTGTCGGCAGTTTGAACCGTAAGATCAACAAGAGTGAACTTCTCAACTGTACTGCACAGCACACAAATACAGAATATTGATTTCTTCATAATTCATCTTTGAGGGGAACTCACTGACTGATTAGTCAGACAGGTTTTGGAGATGAAGGGAAGGTGAAAGGTAAACGTATGAGCCAACATGTCAATTAGAAACATCCTTCACAGATTGCTTCGAGGCTTCCTGGTTCATCATTCAATTTGATGGATAACATATTTTTTGTTTACAGTAACATCCTGCCTTTTTATCATAAAACAACTGGCTATTGTTGACACGCTTTAGTCTTTCTAACTGTTTGACTGCTTCTGTTTCTCTTTTGTTGGTGCCGTGTTTTGTCATCTCATTTCTAATCCAGGGTTATTATAACTGAAAAAAATAAAAACTGTAAAAATGAATGGGATAGAGGACATTAAAAACAGAGTCCACAACAAACAGCTGCTCAGTGATCCTAATCACATCCAACAAGGCAAACAGAATTATAAACAAAAAACTGATTTTTCTGAGTGTGCTGCATATTGTTTAAGTTTTTCAACTGACCTCTCTTCAACTTATCATGTCTTTCACCTTCAACAGGACCAGACTGACAACAAATGCCTTCAAGCAACAAGAGAACAGCTGCAGTGCAGACCCAAAACAACACTATGAGGGAACATTCACTTAAGTTAAGAGATACAGTTTAGTTCAGTACTTTTTATTCATAATTTGTATTTTGATGGTCAGAAGTTGTGAATCGTGCCAAAATATGCAATCATTCTGTTGGGTTACCTACTAAAGGGTGGAGCCAGACACACTGCAAAGTTGATTTGACGACTGAATTGAATGGGGAAAAAATAAAATACACTATTTTTAGTATATTGATCATTATGACAAAGAAAGGTTTTAAGGCCATTTGTGTTAATGTTTTCATGACTGTCAGTGTTCAGCTGTGTCACTGTGCCAATTTAAATTCAGATGAGTTTAATTTATTGATGGGCTACAATAACCTATTTACAAAGCGGACAGAGCTGATCTTCAAACCCCACGATGAAAACACAAGCTTACCTATGCAAACTGTACTATGGAAAACAGAACTGCTTTGTGAAAATGCAACTATGCAGTGGCCCCGTTCAGACCTGTTATTAACATCCGCCTTCAGTGATCTGATCACATGCGGACAGTTTTAAGCACTACTGTTCACACCTGCCAATAACATGCGTCCTCATGCATCTCCTGTGACCACATATGAACAGATCTTCCTGCCCTTTATTCAAAAACACAGACATCAGATTGTTTGCAAGAACAAAACAGTCTGACCGTAAAAAAAATATGTGTTTGCTGTGTGTGTGAATATCAAAGCTCTACTCATGCTGCTTTAACATAAAATAGCTTTTAAACATAAAAAAAGAGAAAAGATAAGGGTTAATATTGTGGCAGTGGCCACAAATAAATAAATGTAAGAGTGCCGATTAGTGTGAAAAAACTGAAAACTGAGGAGGAGGTTTCTATTTATGTACTAAGGATGGACTGCATTCATGCATGCTCAGGAATGTGGCCACACGCAGCCAAAACCACCTCTGAATGTGATTTTTGTGACTACATCTAAGGACGCGTTGACATTAGAACTCGCAAGTGGAGAACCTATGCAACTAAAGTACCCTAACATTTCCTAAATGTTTGTATTCACAATGTCATTTTATTAAAATTATCAAACACAAAAGAGTCCTGGGTATTTCCATGTAAAATGACAATAGTGGTCATATTGACCCTGTGCATTATGGAGTGTTTATCATGTCTATTTATTTCCTGACCCCACCCCTTGAGGAAGCATGGCACTGTTACTATCATTTCTAGTTCTAAAACCTAGCTTTAGGTTCAAGCTAAAAAAATAATCATAAGGAACAAATTGCACAGAAATGGCATCAAAAGGGGGAATGAATGAGTCTTTGGCTTTGCTTCAGAGTCTAATGTGGGAGCAGGTTCAGACAGAAACCACTGCTGGTGTGTTGAAGGATTGTCTGAGAGTGATTCAGAGAGAGCGTCAGCAATCCCTGCACCCCGACAGGACACTCATGGTTCTGTATCTACTGCCATTCAGTCGGCTAATATAGTAGGTAAGAGTTCCCCCGGCTTCCTCCCACAGTCCAAAAACATGCGATATGGGGATTAGGTGAATTGGTCACTAAATTGACCATAGGCGTGAGAGTGAGAGTGAATGGTTGTTTGTCTCTATATGTGGCCCTGCGATGGACTGGCAAACTGTCCAGTGTGTACCCTCCGCCTATCGCCCTATGTCAGCTGAGATAGGCACAGCAGCCCCCACGACCCTCCAGTGGAGGATAAAGTGGTAGATAATGGATGAATGGATAATATGTTTGGTTTAGCTTATACATAGATTAGACCTATTATATATTTAATGGAGAGAGAAAAAACTAATGGGTGTTTTGTTTGCTAGTTTATTTATCCATTTTAAAATTTGTTAAAATTAACATTTTGTGCCCTGTTTGTTTTAACCTACAGTATATTAACATTGCTGCAGTGGCGGTTGTTGGTCTTTGAAACAGGGAAAGCTCATTTCAGGCCCAGTTATTTATACATAAATTCTGCAAAAGAACAACTAGAATTAAAAGAAAACACTAAACCTGTAAGAATGAAAATAATCTATACCGTCAAGCAAATAACACACAACGACCAGCTATTTGTCTACAGACTTTGCAAAATCCAGACAGGACTGAGGCAGAAAAGGCTCCGCTGTCATGATTGTTTCTGAAACGCTGTCAATCAAAAACTGGTTCTGCCTTTCAGACAGTTCCTCTTGCAGTACCATCCCACTTCCCCATCCACTGCTGTGGACGCCCAGCTTCCCTGGAAGTGACAATTTTGCTGCATTAGTCCAATCACCGCCCAGCTCACCACAGTGAAAAAAAAACTATTCTAAAGAACAGTTGAAGCTGAGCTTTGAGTGGTTTTAATGCAGAGGCTTCTACGGGAAATATGAAAACCACATAAGACGATCCGTTAACAGTGAGAAAAAGATGATTCTGAACGAACGAGTAGTGGCACGTTCTAGCGCACGTTTAGTATTGAAATGTAGAATGTCTTAGGTCTGCAGGTCTATTTCTTTTTACATAAAAGATTGAAACTGTATACATATAATGTGAAAACTTTCAGAATAATCGTTGTGGTCTCTTATTACAGCGGTAAAACACAATTAAATTGTCGGAATCCTTGCACATGATGAGATCAACCAGAACAGATGATAATACCACGTGTGAAGGGGGTCAATGTGTGCACAAAGTCTACTGATCGCCAAACACTTCTATAATGACTATCTATAATTGTATTTATATGGTTCTGTCACCTACAGAGTACAGAGTACCTGTCCTGATCTGCAAAAGAACACCTGTAACTCTAAGTCTGAATGGGTGTCTGAACAATTCATGTCCGGAACTGAACACATCCATTAACAAAATGCCAGCTGGCAAAAATACGAAGCAGTGAAGTGGAAGTCACTGTCTTTAATCAGAGATCCATCTCTCATTAAGGTTTCACACATGACACACTGAGCACTGAATCTGATTCCGATGCAAACAGCACATGGACACACTTATAGACAAGTTAATGAATGCCATATTGTAAAGACTATAGATAAATGCACTCTGGAAACCAGATGTGTGTCTGTGTTTATGTGTGTGGGTTTTTTTTGTTATGTGTATGTCTAAAAACTGGTTAAGGGCATTTGCTGTGTGTTTGTGTGTCTTTGTGATTAGTCTGTCATTATCTCAGTAATGGCAAAGAATGCAATAACATGCCTTCTGCAGAAACAAGAACAAATGTTTAGGCGAGCCTCCCACAAAACTGCACCAAAATACACACAAAAAACAGACACCACACAGGGGTACAAATCCCCCACGGAGGAGTCTGCCATTCCACTCATTTAGCTCTTTTACCCAGCTCACTCTCTTTCTGCTGCGTCCCTCTCTCTAACACATCTAAAATGGATCTCCTCAAAGGGTGAACCAGATGATTGATATAACGAGATGATGAAAACCACAGAGATGAAGAGACGGGAAGGACAGAGAAGGAGGCAAGAATAGGATGGAGGGACCACATGTTTTCTTTCCTCTTACTTAGTTCAGCTGGCTCTCATCAAAGAGTCACACTGGATAATCTACCCTGCTGTCTGTCTGTGCGTACAGTGCACATTGTGCTTACACATGCATTTACTTAGAAGAATCCAGCTAAAGAAAAAAGGGAATAAGAATCCTGCAGACAGACAGTCAGACATGTGCTTCTTCTCCTTCATGGAACCTGTGTGACTTGTGGCACTTCTCACCTTGAGATCCAAATGGACAACGAAGGGTTTCGCACACATTCGCCCCAACAATCCTTTCCTCTTCAACACAGATCAAAGACTACATCAATATTTGTCAGTCACAGGAATCCAGCCCTTCTCAGACTCAGCTACACTTTGCTTTATGTGGCTCTGTGCTCTATTATTTTTGGATGTTGCATCATACGGAGACTTTGATTTTGGAGAACAAAGAGAGTGGCTAATTTGTGCATAAGAAAATTTATGGCAACAGACACTCTATGCCAAAGTGCAAAATAGGATTAAATGTGATAAAAAAATAAAAAAAAAACTATCATCTAAGTTTTATTTATGTACTTTCTTTGAATATTTTGTGGTCTGCATGACATTTTAAAAACATAATTTGCAAACCGAAACATGAATTTGAAAACATCCGTGGACTATCAGTTAACTGATCATCTTTGATTTATACATGCTTTTAAACATATTCAAGTCTGTTATTTAAACCTGACTCTACTCATTCTAGTCTTAGTGGTGGGTCTTGGTTTAATTTCAAACAAATTAAGGTGGCTTTTGACTGGTACTGAAAAGGGATGAACAACACAGCAGAGTCAGCAGTATTTGCTGCAAACCAGGACAAATCTGACTTCAATTTTTAGGAAAGCATAATACAGAAAAAATGCTTTGAAAATTGTGCTAACTGCTGTTTTGAATGTATCCAGTCTTCACATCCATGATGGCAGCTCTGTGAGCATGAATGTCAACGCAGCAGTATTGCACTGGGATAATATGTTAAGAAGATATATTGTTAAACATAATAACTTTGTACAGACTGTCAACATTTTGCTAATTCACACCAATTACAAGCAGCCGAGGCTAACTGAAATGTCATTAGTTTTGGTTGTGTCTGGTTATTAAAGGGCATCTAAACCCTGATTTTGAAAAATGCCAAGAAGTTGGCTGAGTGAGGGAGAGGAGGGAAGGAGAGTGGGGACAAAACAACAGTTCCGGCATTTATAAAATTGGGGAAAGTCTGAGACATTGAATCTTGTGCTGGTTAGACAAGAGGGTGATGAAATGGTCTGTATTTATATAACACTTTTCTAGTCTCGATGACCACACAAAGCTGCTTTACACTACCGTTTTGCCATTCACTCATTTTTAAGTTTATTGCCCCAGGAATCGAACCCAAACTTTCAAGTTGATTGACGACTCACTCTACCACTTGAGCCACAGTCGCTTCCATACAAGCTTATATCAGTCAGTACGTTTACATGCACAGTTGAATTGAGCTAAGGCTCTGTTTCTCTCTCTACGCTAGTGTATATTGAATTAGTTTCCTGCTGAATTTGAAGTCACAGAAAAACAAACACCGAATGGCGAGATGGACGGTGAGATGGATCATGCTGTGGTTCTTTCTATGGATGTTAACCGTGATACAAATTAGACTGAGCATGGCTCTTGCGGTTGCTTTGTTGTCCAGACTGCAGGTTTATACTTATATACTTATAAGTATACTTATACATATTTAGTAGGTCGTCTCCTACTTCTGGGTCAAAGACCGATGAGGAAATGTTGGTGCATTTGAAGAACATCAACCCTCCAACTTCAGTCCGACTAAGCGTATACATGCAGAGTAATCGGACTATGAATTGCGTTATCCAGGTATGTTATTCCAACTAAGAATAGCTCCATTTTAGTTGGACTAACATGCTTAAGACCATTAAGAGTTATGTGTGTTTCCCCCCCTGGGGGATCATTATTGTCTTAGTCTGACTAAAATCGGGCTTTTAACATGAATGTAAATGCACTGAGTGAAACAAGTGTAGACTAGAAAGCCCATGGTCAAATTAAAATGAAGTAGTTGGTGTTTGACCAGAAAGGCAGTAGGTGCAATCGGATTTTTATCACAATATGTATAATTTCAATAGGTTACACGACACATCTGGATTAACAAAGAACATTGCTGAATACTCCTGGTTTTCACCTGAAAAGAAAGCGGTTTAAGGGTTTAGTTACACATAAAGCAGTATTAAACTATTTTTCAATTGAAGAAACCTTTCAACAATTAAGTTGTAGCAACGTAGAATTCAAAACTACAAATTATGTTTGTCGTACAATTAGAGACAACATCAGATGTTTCTTAAAGCACTGGAGCTGGAGCTACATTCTCATGGGAAGCAATGTCTGTACATAATCCCACGGTAAGGAATCAACTGCTCTTGAGATCTTTCACTAAAAAAACACATAATGAAGATACAGGTGAGGTGAGGCAATCACTTAAGTCCTGTTAGAACAATAAATGCCATTGCCAAATTTTACCTAAAACCAAAAACGTGAACCTCATGGTGCAACAAGGAGAAATTCAGGGGATTACAGTGCAGTTCAATCAATCAAATCAACTAAATGTACTTTATTGTCCCCACAGGGAACTCTGTCTCGGGCAAAAGTGCTCCAACAGCTGCAGAAAATTACACAGCGAGACAGAGACAACAAACAGCCAACAAAACATAAATTCACAGAATATAAATATCAATAAAAAGATGAACATTGCACCTGCCCAAAAAACAAGTATAGCATATGCCCTGAAAACACATAAAAAACACCACAAACAATGAAAAACCTAAAACCCAAAACACTGTGAAAACAGACCACAAACATCTTACAATTTAATTCCATGAAAACCTGAAAGAGCACCGAGGGAAACACAGCTATGAACAGTAGATTATGTAAATCTACCCACTGCTTCTATAAATGCAGTTAAGTTAAGGGAAGCATTGTGAAAAACTGTCAAACTTCTGTGGTTGCAGCCTCTCAGATGTGAATATTTCCTGTTTTCTTTAATTGCAAATTGAGTGTCTTTGGGTTTCAGGGTGCAAAGATGTTTTGACTGTCCCACTTAAGGAAAACAGATCCATACACAAAGACAATGTCAACTGGTTGGACAAAACAAGACGTGTTAACATGTCAACTCAGTGAATTTGTGTATTTTGTGGCTCAACTGACTTCATCCATCCATCCATTTTCTACCACTTTATCCTGCACATGAGAGTCATGGGGGGTGCTGTGCCAATTCCAGCTGACATAGGGCGATAGACAGGGTCAACCAAATCCGCCAAGTTCACAAATCCATCGCAGGGACACATAGAGACAAACAACCATTCACTCTCACAATTTAGAGTGTCCAATTTATCTAATCCCCATATTGCATGTTTTTGGATTGTGGGAGGAAGCCGGAGAACCCGGAGAAAACACACACACACATAGGGAGAACATGCAAACTCCATGCAGAAAGGCCCTTGTTCCCACCGGGTCTCGAACCCGGGTCTTCTTGCTGCAAAGCCAAGAGTGCTAACCACTACACCTAACGTGTGGCCCCAAAATGACTGTTTAAATTAAAAAAAAACTCATGGCAGGTCATTTGACAATGTTTATTAGTGTTTGTTGCACTTGCAGCACTCTTATCTTATCATTCCGCAATCATGTCACCACAATGACACAAATGTCAAACTGCTCCGATGTAAACATACTGCTGGAGCTCAAATGTCTTAATTTCAGTCGTGGTTTTGTCACTTGTGTTGCCTTCAGACATTCTGCTCTAATCAGCATAAAAACCTCAATGAAAAAATGTAATTACCTATCATTTGACTCTACACACTGTTTAGGTAAGGCGATGGAACCATTATCCAACTCTGCTAAAGTGCCACCTACAAAAACTTCAATTTAAACAGATGACTTTGTGTGGTCTTTCCAAAACACACAAAAACTGACTCGACTGGCTATCACAGTGCTTCTAGACTGGCAGGAATGCATTTATGAACAGATACGAACCGATCACTGTGAGAAAAAATTATTCATTCATTCATTCAACAGTCAGCATTGGACTTGGACTCTCTCTTAACAGAATCACTGCTTCACATTCTTGCCTCATTGTGTCCTTGTAGCTGTTAACAGAATCCATTATCCAACATATCCTGGGGGGGATTTATCAGGAACTTGAGACAGCTGTGGCTTGGCTTCGTCTCTGGTAAATATGGCTTGTTGGAAAACAGTAAAAGAACTAACTCCTCCAAAACAAATGCACAATCAACACTCTCTCCTTACAGATATGCTTTTTCTATAACATTTATCATCTTGCAATAAGCAGATGTACTAGACTTGTATACTCTTGTTGAACCTTTTCGAGGTCTGTTCAACATTAAATCCAAGCATAGGTAGACATTATTAACACAGATTAAGTTTGTGATTGTGAGGATATTGAGGGGGGCAAGCAAAAAAGACTAACTTAAAAAAGATTTCTATTCATAACAGACAAATTAATTAAATTAATTTGAAGTTACTTGTGTAAACAATGTGATGAATGTTACTCAAAACTAAAGATGTGCTAACTTATATATGAAAACCAGGCTGAAATATCAGTGCAGTTTAAACAGCCTTCCATTCATCATGAACCTGGCAACAGAGCAGAGGCTGCAGCTCTGAAACATTGCAGTTTTGGGACTTCCTGTTGTGTATTAGTGTGAACGTCACTTTGACCTATCTGGGCTGTCACAGGAAATCCTCCTACAGACTCTAGAGCACAACAACAACACTGAAAATAAAGTAAAACGTGAGTGAAAATAACTAAGCATTTGATTTCCACACTGGTCCACATGGTACACAGCTACACCTGGGTTGAAACATTCTGTTGCACCTCTGGCTATATCCCAAAATGTGATGTCACAGCAGGTTTTTTCCATCATGCCTCAAATCAAGAACACCTGCTGAAACATCAATGACTGGGGCGGAGCCAGAAGAGTGTGATTTTTCATCTGATGCAGACCTCTGCAGTCGTTTCTTTGTTTTTTAAATCTTTCATGTTGTGCTACGGTTTAAATCAGGGGTGTCAAACATATGGCCCACAAGCCAGATCCACCAGGATGAATGTATCCTGGTGGATCGTTGTATGATTACAATGTAATCATAATGTCAAATACTATATTTTTCAGTTCCAAATACCTGTGGCTAAATGTGTAAATGGCAAACTTAGGTATAATATTGTTGAAATTGCACTTGTTTTCCTCAAGAAATGTCAGGTTGTTCATAATGTTTTGTGGAAAGATACTTCATTAAAGGTAAAACAACAGGAAACATTTGCAGTCCTGCAGGTTTATAGGTTATTATGTCATTTTACACCCCTGTCATTTCACTTTAAATGATATAAGCAGTACACACTGGAAAGTATAGTAGTAGAAAGTAGTAACATGTGGCTAATCAAAACAGTGACATTACTGTTTATTTGAATTAATTTATTGAACTAGCATACTACACAGGACACACATTGTATGTTTTTAAATTTGGAAAGCAGGAATTTGTTTTCATTTTTATGATTGTAGAGATGAAAACATCTTACTCAGGTGATCCTGGGGAATTCAAAATCTAATTTGGAGCTCAAGTACTTGCACTATGAAATGCTTAGGTCAGCTGAGTGCACAAGTTACATAAAAAACACTGACTGAAACACCTCAGGCCAGACAATGACTGGCTTGACCGTAACTTGACCACATTGCTCGGATGACTCTGATCATAACTCACGATGAGCTACTGACAGCTTGTTGACAGCCAGGTGTGTGACTACACTTGACAGGGAGCTAAAAACAGTTAGGCGTGACTCTTAACTGACAGACAATTTAATGGCAGGTGGAGTGAAAGTGTGTGTCCAGGTGCTCAAGAGTAACAGGATGCATGAGGAATTATGCATACGTGTAGTGTTGCTGTTTGGACTGGACATGGTGGGCTCAAACCCGGTTTCAATAAAACCACTAAAGCATTCATACCGTCCCTCAAGTATAAGCTGTTTTTAATGACTCGTCAAAAAACAGAGCGCAAGAATCACTCAGGTTGTGTGCGGTATGGAGTATCATGACTCCTCCCTCTCATGGTTGGTGTGATTAGTCAGTCAGCTTTGTGGTTTGCTGGTATGATTGCCAAAGGTGGTGACACTTCAGAGCTATAATCGCAATAATGTGAAACCATGATTACTTGCTCAAGGCTATCATACAGTCAGAATCTCAAATTACAGTCATCACAATTGTAAGATATGTATCGCACAGACTAATTGAGAAGCAATAAACATAGATTGTGCAAGAACATACCGTTAAGGTAGATCATTTTTTTTGCAAGATGTGCTATATTCCAGGCTAGCAGATTGTTTTGTTCTTAAACCCCCCTCGTCATACTGCAACATCCTTCACAGCACAACTACTTGGTGAGCAGAGATAGGAGGAAGTAATTGGTTAGGCTATTGAAATGCTACTTATTAAGATTTGTATTTATTTATTAGGTAGTAAGGTTTTTTTTATTTTTTTTTTTATTAATATTTTAAGGGGGCATCAAGGTGGCAGGACATTAAATAAAACATATTATTGTGTACTGTGTGGGTCTATGTTAGTAGTAAACCAAACCATGTACTTCTTACATGCATAATATGAATTTGTTGGCATATACCTATTGCAATATTCAAAGTCATGGCATATTGTATTTAAGTTTTTCTAATATCCTGCAGCCCTAGTTTTGTATGTCTTTCTCTTTACCTGGAGGGTTATTTAGAAATAAATCTTATTTACAAGAATGTGTTCTCTGGCCACCAGGTGTGGGGATGCTACAGGGTTCACACACACTGACCTGGGTTGACCCGAGATGACATTACAGGTCTGGAAGTCACATTAGTCACTTTAGTAAAGAACTCCACAGACAGTGATGTTTGACCCAGATGTTTGTGTTATTACTTTTCATATAGGCAGATAGTTAATACTGGGACACATATCATTCAGCATCTTCTCTACAGGTGGAAGCAACATGGTGGAGTCACTGCCAAGTCACCTGCTTGCTGACTCAGTGAATTACTGGTGTAGTCCTGCCTAAAGCAAGTGGACGTAGACTTGTAAAAACAACAGAGAGCAAAAGAGGAAAACAACAGATGGACTGACGTTAAGGTGAAGGATGTGTTGTTCGGCAATGTGATACTTTAAAGACATTTTTTATTTGTTAGATTGGATTGTTGTCATATGTGACAAATAAAATAAACTAAGCTCTGGATTGATTTAGCAATTGTTCTGGAACTTTTACTATTCTGGATATGTTTGTGGTCTTAATGCTAAGTTAATATAACTGGCACTTATTTTGGCTAATGAGAAGATAAAATGCACATTTACATAACTATGAGAACTGGTAAACTTCAGCTCTTAATTAAAATCTTGTTATAAGACCATAGACACTTTATAAAAAAATATAGCCACAAGGGGGCAGCATGACGTGTTTATTAATATCCCCCAATAGGAGCCTGGTTGCAAGTGACACCTCTGAACTTCCATTTTCAACAACGTCAATATGGCACTGGTCAAATTGTGATTCAGGGTGTTTCAAAACTTGAGTTCAAACTCTTATAGGTGACATATTCGACTGAAAGCTCTAAAACAGCTGTGAGAGCTGTGGTGTGTAACTTTTAAATATAAATGAATATCTGTTGCATTTGATCCATTGCCAACCAATTATTTCACACAATGCTGATGGATCCAATCGGCTGCAAGTGACTTTCACTGTATTTATCAGGATAATGGGGATTTGTTTCATTTCATGGCTGAAAGGGGCAAGGTGGAAGCACAACAGTTTCAGGTAAAGTGAGAGGATGTGAAAAAGCTAAGAAGTACCCATGGAAAGTTTTAGAAATGTATATTTCTGCTTCTGATAATTTTTTTAAACTCGGTAGCTGTGTGGTGGGAGTTGTGCGGGACCATCAAAATATACATTGGAAATACGTCGGAAATTCCAGTAGTGTTTTGGTAATTACTCAGAATTCCTTCAGGGGGCAATAGAAGTTACGTTCTTGAGCTTTAAATGGTCCCTGAGTGGGATACTGTTTAATCAACATCAATTGTGATATTTTAAGGTCAACAGTGTGCTGGGTATGGGCCGAAAAGGATTGTTTTTTGGGGTTTTATTAGACTGACACTTTTAGTAATACTGCCTTAGTCATTCTTTAAAATCACAGACCATAAGGAAAGAATACTGATGCACACAAGCTCTTATCTTGATATACATCTGTGACACCAGGCTCTAAAAGCCCATAAAGTGCAGATTCGTGGGATACTGTACCTACAGTATGTGAATCCAGTAGAGCTGAGCACAGCTCATTTTCATTTACCGCAGCCTGCTCTCCATTAGCCAACTGTTAGTGTTAAATATCCTGTACTCTGCTGTAACAGAGCAGAGATGCAGTAGGTATGGCAGAACAAGTCTAGACATATAGGCCTATGTCTTTTCACTATCTAGCAAATGTGCAGTGGGTTCATGGAGCCCAGAAGGAACGAGGCAGCTCAGTTCAACAAGCATGACCTGGCAGGACAAATTCAGATGTCAAAAAAAGAGATTTAAGCCTGTTTATTTTGTGGATGAGGAGAAAATGAACAGAGATTTGTGTGTTTGAAGGATGTGGGGGGGGGGGGTCTTGGTGAATTGACCTGTGAAATCATAACAGCAACACAAAAAGATGCACAAATGATTTACAGTGAGCGTGTTTGCTATCATGGATTGAAGTGATGTCATAGATGCAGAGCCAGCCCAAGGCATAAACGTCAACTAAGCCCCCCCCCCCCCCCCCCCATCTATCTTGGAGTTAAAGATTGCTCATTTAGTGCACTTAAATTCTAGTGCTTCACTTTTTGTGATTTTACAAAAGTGACACAGGTTTGACATTTGTATCAATAATAGTCAAGCATCGGTGACTCTGGGGTTGGTGGGAGGGGGGGCCCAAATCAAATTCAGCTTAGGGCAACATAAAAGCTTGGGCCGGCACTGTATAGATGGGAAGACATGGGAGACATTCAAACTTGGAAAGCCTGGAAGTCAGGTGGTGATAAGTGGTAGGAACCATGTTACAATAACCTCTAACTTAACTAGTTTTACAGCGAATATAATAATAATATATATAAAAAAGTTATTCATGATTGAATCCAGGGTCATCTAGTTGCAAACCAACTAACAAAGAAATCAGCCTACCTGCCCATGAAGTGTGAATCATTGCCACAAGCGCCAACAGCAGCCACGTCTCGCGCACTGGGCTCCATTGACCCATCATGTGGCATCCACAGTTGTCGATGCCGCGGTCAGTACTGCGCACACCTGCGGTCACAGGAGCGTCGGCTGTGCACGAGTCAACGTTAACGACGTAGCAACAGTCTCGCGCCCGGGCGTCTTTGACGTGCACTCCACCAGCTGCCAATTAGGAGCGCGCTTATGCACATTTAATTGAATGATGGGTGGCGATGATGTGCAGCAGCCCTGGACTCCTCTCTGCGCTGCTTTTCTTCACGCTGGACGGATGAAGAAGGGAAAAGAAAAAAAACACCTTAATCTTGGATGGTCTTCCCTCCTTCACCAGCAGAGAACTTTCCTCACTTTCTCTTCCTCCTCCCTCCCTCACTCCCTGCCTCCCCTCTCCTCCTCCCCTGGGTGACCCCTCCCTTCACAGAGGGAGCTGCACAGAAACATCATTACTGCGTGGGTAATTATTTACAACAATATTGTCTGTCTATTGAGTGATATAAAGGAACTACTCTCTCGCTCTCTCATGTATGTGCAAGGGCACGCATTTGCACGCACACATACCTGTGCACGTGTGCATGGTGTTTGATATAATATTGAGATCAAAATCACCAGATGGGGAATTTTAAAAAAGAAAGAAAAAAAAGAGGGAAGCCAGTAGAACCATGTATGACCTGAAATATCATTTAAATAAATAGCTGGAACTAAGACTGTTTTCATAAGATGTCATAATTCAGTGAATTGATTACTTCCATCCATCTTCTAATGCACATGTGTCAAACTTAAGGCCCGGGGGCCAGATGTGGACCGCCACGTAATTTTATGTGGCCCGCGAGTGATTAATTTGTCTTAAAAATCTATGTTAAAATAAGTCTATGCTGCTTTAAGGCGTGCGTTGACCATAAACTACATTTCCCACAATACATGGCGATTGTGTTACCCGCAAAGTGATGGCATCCCACCACTAGATCTCAGTGTATCATTGTATACGCATCATGCGACGAGTGTAATCGAGATTGAGACTGTGATCGCAGCAGAATGTGTTCACAAAAGCCACAATCAAAAATGATGTGGCAGTGAAAGCTTGTTTTATTGTGGCTGAAAAAAATCACCCGTGCTTCAATGTCTTTTTCTGAGGGTGTGTTTTTGAAGCAGTGCATGCTGAAGGTGAGTGAAGAAACACCATCGCGGACCGGGTTACATCTATAATGCATCATATTTGTAACTTGAATAAGTAATGAATGCAGAAAGTTATTTAGCAATATGTTACGCAGTAGTTACATTTACATTATATTTGGTTCCATTTAGTTACATTTATTCTGTATGACAGTTACATCTGGCCATTTGTGGGTAACCATTATGCTAATGTGGCCCTCAGTGAAAATGAGTTTGACACCCCTGGTCTAACGCTTCATTCTCCACATGAGGGTCGCGGGGCTGATTACATGCTTGGTCCATAAAATAAATAAATTAAATTAAATTAAATTAAAGTTCAGTGTCTCCCAAACCTTGACATGACGATGTTCTGAAATGTCCACAAACCAAAATGATTTAGAAACCACAAAATATTCACATTTAAGAAGCTGAAGAAATCAGAGAGACTTATTTTAATTATTAAAAACCACTCGAACCAATTCATCAATTAAAGAAAAAAAAATTGCAATCTTTGCAGCCCTAAATGCTTTGCCGTCAGGCCTGCACCTGCCTGCCATTAAGGTTTATTGTTTAGCTTCGACAATGGTGGTTGCTAATCTTCCTGGGGTCCACATTAAATAAAAATAAAATAAAATATAAAATGTTTCACCTTCATCAGCAGTCTGTAATTACATCAACAAATAAAGGTTTAATTGCTCATGTGAGAGGGGCCTTTTAATGATTATAAATAAAATCTTAGTAGGTAAAATGTTACATGTTCCAACTAATCATACATTCAATATGAACAATGAACGCTTGTGCCTCATTAATTTACTACGTTCTCTCTCTCTCTCTGTCTCTCTCTCTCACACACATAAACACACAAAGCGTGCTAGGACAGGACAACGGTGCTGCCCAACTAATAAAAATATGCTGCTGCAGATTCCAAATTCCAGCGCCTGTCTGTCTTTGCCCACCACAGTCTCTCTTCAAACACACCACATTTGTCCTATAGGCTCTTGTTAAAAAAAAAAGAAAAGAAAAAAGAAAGAAATAAAAAGAAACAAGAGCCTAATCTCTCTGTCTGCTTTTTCTACGTTCTTCTCTCTGATCATTTGTTATCTCTAATGTGGAAAAGTCAGAAGAGGCCAGCAGCTGGACGTGTCAGAGACGTTTCAAGGGAAGTTTATGGATGAAAAAAGCCTGAGAGCTCAGCACATGCACACACATGTATACATCCACACATGAATACCTAAATTCATGTGGAGCCTCAGGTCTCCCCTGTTCTGCTTCAGCTTCCATTTACGTTACTCTGTACTGACACTTTGATCACTCAGGCTAAATTATGACCCATACTGGGAATAACATGAGCAGGAATGAAATCACTATTCTTAATAGATATATTATATGCAGGAAATCTGAGCGCAACGATACTTGGAGATGTATACTTGGTCTATAAAAATATAACTACTACATTATACCCACAGCATTTACAAACAAATGCTCACTATGAACTGTGTAGGCTACTTTAAGAAAAGGGTTAGTGATGTTTGATTTGAGTACGACAAACTGTCAAACAAAATAATCACAGACGCGTTTGTCTCCAAGTGAATGAGACAAAATGTTGGTTATTAAATAACCAACATTTTAACATTTTAACACTGCTACGTTAATTTATGTACATTTATGTTCAGACAAAAAAACATAAATGTACATAAATTAACGTAGTAGTGTATAGTTATGAGGCTCACGGTCTTTGGAGGAAGCCAAAAGAAAATAGATTCCAAACATGTTTCCACTGCTCCTTCCTCCAGTGTCAGGTAGGTTGCCTTAAACATATGACTGGCAGGTTTACTGGTACTTTCAAGTGTGTGTTTATGTGTGTCTGTGTGTGTGCGTGCATGAGAGAGAGTGTGTGAGTTTGTCAGTCATTATTATTAGTCAGTCTTTCTGACTCTCTCTCTCTCTCTCTGTCTGACAAACGACAGGCAAAAAAAACATCCTCGAGCACCATCATGTGTGATGTGGACAGGTTTGTAATGAACTACCAGGCACAGGCAACTCACTCACACTTTAAGTTGAGCACTTCCAGTATACTCATTTGTAGCAATAACAATGTTGACCACTGGGTGGCGCCAAACCTCTTTGCTGCGGGTGACATAGGTTGGTATGTAACTCAAATTTTTTTACAGTTAAATTTCTTTACAGTTTATATTTCACTGTTTATTAGGAAACAGAACTCACACAGAGTAACTGGATGATTTAAATGTTTTAGTTACAGTTATATGTGTTGGTTATTGGCTAAAATAGGAGTTGACTGTTGTAAGACTCAGTGAATAATCCCGTCTGTGTAGTCAGTGGACGTGTGCCCTGTGCATGTGACCCTCTCCTCCTCTTTCTTATCCTCTTACAGTGGTCTAACCTCAAATCGCCTCTCATCCCTCAGAGCTTGTCTGCTGCTGTCTCAGTTTGCCAGCAGAGCGGTGCTGAGAGGAAGCAGAGCCATGGCGAGTCCCGGACAGAAAGTGGTGCTGATTACAGGCTGCTCCTCCGGTATTGGCCTGAGGATGGCTGTGATGCTGGCAAATGATGAACAGAAGCGTTATCACGGTAAGTGCACTTTGTGTGTGTGCATGAACAGGGTTTGAATGTGTATCTTGTCAATGCATACAGAGCGGAGAAATAATTTAATTACAGACACCTTCAAATTAAAATGGCATTACTTTTTATTTTAATAGCTTTATTTGCTTTATTAAGACTATCACATCTACTCCTTTATCCATAGTATCTATAGCCTACTGTTTACATAAAGACTGGAGAATAGCTTGCATAAAAGTATAACAGAGTATATATCTTCATGCATTAAAGCAATACTATGTAACTTTTACTCGTCCTGCTGTCACTGTAGCAAACAAGCCACTAATGTCTTATCATCTTGACCTGACTACAGTTTTTCATTACTCTCGGATTATTCTGAATGACTCTTCTGGCAGTTTGACTTTATTTCATTATGATTTATACCAGTATCAGGCTACATGAATTCAGGCGGTTTGGTCGTGACCGACACATTTCCAGTGTCGGACCCGATTATGAACGTTGTGAAGGATGAATGGACGTGTACTGTGACCTATTTGAAGTACAGAGATTTGGCATCTGTGACGTTCCACGTACTCAGACGAGTCTAGCATGTTACAATTTTTTCAGTTTTCCTGCTTAGTCTGACATCTCCTACAACATTCTCCTGGACGTTGACCAATTGGATAACAGAGTGCTCTGATGCAGCGTAACATACAGAGATAAACATGGCGAAAAGGAAGAGGGATGCTGATGCTGTTAGGAAGAAAAGTGACCCCGAAAAACATTTCTCTAATGTTTAGTCTGAAATAGTATCAAGACACCTGCCTTTTTAAAAACAAATCAGGTTCTGTAACTGCAGCCATAACATTTTTCACATATAAAACATTTCCTTGGTACACTAATGGAGTTACAAAACTTTCAGTCTACTGCAGTCAATTACCCTAATCAGGTCGTGTCACTGGCTCAAGAATATCTGAGGTCTGGAAAACAGATTGTGTAGAACCAGATGCTTTATGACAGAAATGTGGCAGGAAGACATGAAGCAGCTTTCATCACTCACATCAGAGCTAACATTAGGGGGAAAACAGCTTGCTAAGTGTTACCATAGAGACTGTACTCTACCAAAGCCTTTCTCCCACAATGTATCTGTTATTAATAACACACTTTTAAAGCAAATTACACCGTGTATTTTTAACATAACACACATAGCATAACAGCACGTTTACATGCTGGTGTAAAGATAGAAATAAAGAGGGTGATTTACTGAGAACTCTTAAGTTTTCCTCCTTTCACATTATTTACTCAGTTCCTTCCATTGCTGGTGGTCTGCTGGAGTTTTTCTGTTTGCTAACTGACTCATCTGCAGTGTGGAAACTGATGTGAAACTATTGCTTCCCCTATCAGTCAGAGAATTTCATTAAAACCTCATGTTACATAATGTAATCACGTCTATAGCATGTTGACCTTTTTCAAAACAGTCAGTGGAAATGATTAAGTATATGCACTTAAATCCCCCTATCTTTATTTAAGGGGATTTGGCTTGTAAAGATGCAGCTAGAGGATCCACAGGAGGAGGACATCGTTGTTATGCTCAAACCATGGGTGTTGTAGTATCACAGAGGTTTGAACTGACCTGTTAGGCTCCAACCTCACTATACATTATGTCCCTGATCCAAACTTACCATAAGTCACTCTTAGGACAGCAGACCACAGCTAAAGCCACAAAGTAGCCCTGGTTAGGACTATTATAACCTGGCTTGTAGAGTTTTATTGTGGAGGACAAGCTGGCAAGGGCTATTCTTGGAACTGCAGGTGACATGAGCACGACGTTAATGCTCATGTGTAAACTGCTTTCAGGCTGTTTATAACCCAATAGTCTATGTTTAGGCTACTTCATGTTATCGTTTAGTGCTGCCTCTTACTTAATTTACAACTTCAGGAACTAGAATTACCAAGTACCAGTAGTTGTATGCCTCTGCTGACAAATTAAATTTCAGTCTCATATTTTCCAGATTCATATAACATTCTAGATAGGGGAAAGAAAATATAAAAAATGAATATAATTTTTTTTTACTGAAAATTGTAAAAGGTTTTTTACCACAAACTTCATTAACAGATAAAGGTTAAAGTATCAGTTGCCAATTTTTTACATTTGAAGCATGTTACTTTGTCCTCTTTAAAGAGACACATTTTATTTATTTTCTTATTATTATTTATTTTCGGCTTTTCATTATTGTACATTACACTAAATAGGCAAAGCTAAAAAGACATTATTTCCTACTTGGCCTGACTGAATTTATTTTATTATTAGCAGGAGCAGCTAAATGTAGCGACTAACTTAAAACATTTGTTGTTTTTTGTAAATATGACTTGGCATAGGTTATCGTCTCAAATAGCCCTATAACATTCATTTGTTGACTTAAAAGGAAATTAATGTTCAAGGCGCAAACATTTTTTCTGAGTTCACTGTGACCATGACCTTTGACCATCACAGTTCATCTTTGAGGACAGCTGCAAAATTTGTACCAAATTTGAAGAGATTCCCTCAAGGCATTCTTGATTTATCATGTTTAAAATAATGTGACAAACACACACCTTCTTAGTGTGTGATTGTTTTCACCCACCTTTCTTTGGCTCATTGACTTCACATTTGTCAATCCTCGCTCACACTTCTCCATGACCTTTACACCTTTCACTCGAACATTTGTTCCTACGACAAGAATTGCACAAAGGTGGAAAATTTGACCAAAATCATACATGTGCACATAGACATTACATGTTATGATGCTGCAGCAAGGTTAAAAGGCCAGTTTACAACTGATAACAAATAACTTTTTTTTAATAAATATATAAAATACAAATCTCACATTATGTGACTAAAACAATCTCGCATTAAGAAGCCTCACAACTTGCAATCTGACAACCAATAATTCACAGATGTGACCTGAAACAGTGCTTTATTGTATATTTTTAACATAATTTACAGAATTTACATTGTTCTCTAGTGGGGAAGAGCTGAAACTTGCAATTGTGACCATTAAGTCCTCAGGGACAGCTTTACTGATGATGACAAACTGTGAAAAAATTTAACTAATTTTCCCATAGACTTGCAACCAGCAGAGTCGCCCCCTGGTGGCAAACTGCTATTTCTGTCCCACTTCCGAAGCTTCACCTTTCAGACCAGAAGGCTACTTCTATTTCTCATTTCTATTGTTTGTTTCAATTGTTACAATTTGTAAACTGACTAGTTCAGCTCAGCATTCAGGAAAAAAATAAGAACTTGTTCAATGAACAACATTCATTGAATTTGCCCACTTTTATGCAACACTGCCTGACAGAAACACAATCAAGACAGTTGTTTAAAATTGAAATGATCTCTTTTAAACACCTCAGTTGTTTCTCTTGTCATCCTATTGTGCACAGTCATTGCCACGATGCGTGATCTGAAACGTAAAGATAAGCTGGTAGAGGCTGCAGGGGAAGCCTATGGCAAAACTCTCTCCCTGGCTGTACTCGATGTCTGCAGCGATGAGTCTGTAAAACAGTGTATTAATGGCATCAAAGATCGACACGTGGATGTCCTCAGTAAGTAAACGTGAATGCATCTGAAACATGTTGTTCTTATGATTGCTGCAATGACTGAGAGTGAGCCTGATAACGGTCCATCTTCTTTGTTTCCCCTTTCTTCTTCTAACCAGTCAATAATGCAGGTATTGGCCTGGTGGGTCCTGTGGAGAGCATCCCCATTGAAGAGATGAAGAATGTCTTTGAGACCAATGTCTTTGGAGTGATCCGCATGATAAAGGAGGTGATGCCTGATATGAAGAAAAGAAGAGGTGGACACATCATTGTGGTCAGCAGCGTGATGGGACTGCAAGGTGAGCAGGGAGGGAGGTGTGATGGGAGGAGTGATGGGAGAGGAGGCGGGTGGGGCAGGGACAAAATTACAGGGTCGTCTGCTGCAGTTGATGGACGAATTGGTGGGTGATGGACAGGGAGAAGGTGAAGGGAGGCTAATGGGGTTCCCCTGCAGGTCTTTATTCATGTTGCCTGATGATCATTCTGTCTGTGCAGGCGTGGTGTTTAATGACGTGTATGCAGCCTCCAAGTTTGCCATAGAGGGCTTCTGTGAGAGTTTGGCTGTGCAGCTCCTGAAGTTTAACGTCACGTGAGTTCCACTACGCCGTTTTCACCGTTATCACCACAGCAATACCATTTCATAATACTACGCTGACACTTAAGTCTTAATCCTGTTATCTGATTCAATAGTTGCCGAGCCAAAAAATACCATCTGGAGCTTGTTTTGACTTACTGCTTCAATATGCAACTTGTTAACTCAGAAATAACAGCTTCAGAATCATTTTGGAATGGAGACTGTGTCATTCCTGTCTGCAAGTGAACCTCTGTCCTTGCACTATTAGCAGGTTACAACAAATGTGTAACTTAATGATAATCAGAGACACAAACTGCAAAAATTACGCCTATAGTTCAAGAGCAAAAAAAATATATAAACTGACAACTGAATTAGTTCTTTAAATTTTCAAAAAAAAAATGCTTATACGTGTCTTAGAATCATTAACTTAGACTCTAAAAAACTAAATAAAATGAACTTGAATAAACTGAAGTTTGTGATAATGGATTCAGTCCCACTATTAGCCATTGACTACAGAAATCTTCCTCTCTCTCATCATTCTGTGCTGCTGAGTTGAGCTCCATTGTCTCTTTCCTCAGACTGTCGTTGATTGAGCCGGGTCCAGTTCACACAGAATTTGAGGCAAAGATGATTCAGGAGGTGAAACAGAGGGATTGTCCTGGTGCTGATCCTGACACAGTGCATTACTTCAAGAATGTCTACCTTCCGTCTTCGATTGACATCTTTGAGCTAATGGGACAAACACCTGACGACATCGCCAGAGTAAGTTTCAAGCAGCAGACTCAGCCTCACTGTGTCTTATCTGATAATGTGAATTTGACTGCAATTTTATCCTTTAATTTTTTCTGTCCATCCTCTATAGTGCACCAAGAAAGTGATTGAAGCAAACAGCCCGCGTTTCCGTAACCTGACCAACCGTATGTACACGCCCATCGTAGCACTGAAATATGCTGATGAAACTGGAGGTCTGTCTGTCCATGCCTTCTACCACATGCTCTTCAACATGGGGACTCTCATGCACGTCAGCATGACTGCCATGAAGTACCTCACCTGTGGATGTCTGAGGAGCAGAACGGTTTCACCAAACTAAAAATCCTTATGTTTCACGCTGCCAGACTGGCAGTTTGTCGACCTGAATAAAGACCACATGCTACCTCACCTTAGGTGTTTTTTAAACAGGATCACACAAAGTGGCTAATATGCTGTACTTGCCCAGGCTAATATAGTGAAAAATAATCACAAATGCATCAACCCAACCAACACTTTTTGTGACCTACCATCTTTCATTCCATATGAAATGGTTCCATATATACAATCTGTTTTATAATTCACTTCTCTCTTTTTTCTTATGTATGCACAGCTATGGAAATACAGATATCAAGGGTAAATTAATCTCAGCGTAAACACTATAATGATTTAATATTCATTTTCAGCCCACAGAGTGCCAAATGTGTAATTAGAAAACAAGCTGTATGAAGAACTTATTTTAAGATTTATTTTATCCACCTCAGTCTAAGATAACTTCACATTTAGACTATTTTAAACTCTGTTTCAGAGAGAGTAACACTTTTTTTCCCATGCTGTCAATGTAATGTCTGCCAACCGCTTCGTCATTAGGACGGGGGTCTCCAACATGTGGCTTGTGTGCCATCAGTAACTCCCAGTCTCTGTCCAATTAGCACACCAAAAGATTCAATAATGGAACATGTTTGTGCGTTGTGAGATGGGCAGCAACCATGATCGTGACAAGTGATCATATCTGTAAGAGGCCAAAAAAAATGTTAACACTATTTTTGTTATGTTTATGGAAAAATGTGAGTTGTGTACACCAACATTTTTTTAAACGTTCAGGCAAAACACGCTCTGTTTGGGTTGAAATAAGCTATGAGAATAAATGTTTAAAAAACACAAGTAGCTCTTGGCCATTTTCAATTTGTCAAAGTAGATCTCAAAAGGAAAAAAGCTTTGGAGACCCCTGTGTTAGGAATTATCAATTAAACCATCCAGGAGTAGTTCTTATTGTCATTCTATACATTAAAGCAGTGTGAGAATTAAAGCTGGATAATTAGAAAACAATGTTGAAAGTTCAATAATAAGCCTAATAATAAAAATGGAAATATGAATCAATAGCATACAGTATCATTGAAATGGTGTGTATGATTTTAATATGAAGGGATTCAAACAAGGGAAAATATGCAAATATACACATTTTGCTTATGTTGTATATACAATGCACACAGATTGTATTGATAAAATTACAAAAGTGGGTTCAGATTTGTATTAAACTGTTCAAAGTGAAAACTTGTGACTTTTGCTTTTTATGACATGGTGCACTATCAAGGCATAAGTAGCCATTAGAAGATTGTAAAATGTGGCCACCAGTTGTGACTATCTTCTTCTATGTTTTCTAGCTGACATAATGTTTTGTTTTGAAGAACCTGTGTGTCTGGCTCTTAAGCTCATTATTATCTGTCAGAATAACATCAAGTATATCACATATTCACTTGTTTATTGGAAATGGTCAATATCTTTTTGTCCAAGTTAATAATGTTAATTGAGCTAATGTTAGCTTGATTTCCTGCAACAGGTTTTTAATTAAAAGTTGCAATTAAATCATATATGTTTTATATTTTGTCTATTCAAACCACATAAATGTTTTTGGAATTAATATTAAAGTGATGTAAGATTATGTTATGATAACGAAATTACATTTCAGGAATAAACATCAGTAGTTGTGACGACTTTACCTGCTTCCTCCATGGACGTCCATGGCTTCCTCCTGCTGCCGATCGAAGTCTCTGATATCGATTGCCCAAGTCTGCTGTGTGAGTCGCGGGAACTCGAACTAAATCGATGCCTGTGCCATCGATCATCAAAATAAACTCTCATGGACAAGCGAGCGGAGTGAATGTAAGTCGCACTTTAACGGGAACAAAATAACGAATTATGACCAGCGTTAACATTACAACGACACAATGTGTGAAGACTCTACTAAACTCTTCCTTCCGTTAACGTGTCACTTTCTTTTTGGCTTATTTTACGTAACTTTCGTCAAACCGTAGGTCTTTGGTGACGGCAAGCCACGGTGTTTCAAAGACTTACACAGTCGACCAAATTCAGTAACAATTACGTTTTCGTATACATTAACTAATGTCACGCTTAAACTCTAAATTAGTGCTATAGCCGTTACTGTTGTGCATGAACAGGATGGAGAGCAATGTGGAGGAGCAGCTGAAGACAACACTGCACTATGATGACAAGGAAAAGGTAGGTATTACATGTTTAGTATTAGTGAAGAAAAATGGCAATTAATACAGTTTCAGTCTGCTCGTCTTACGAGTAAATGCACTGAATTAGTACTGTTGTTGATTTGTTGTGAATTAGTTGAATGAAGTAGCAGAAAATAAATAGTGGCTTAAGAAAAGTAGTTATTCACTTACTCTAATTACTGATTTTTAGCTTTATCTACATACAGTAGCTACTTGAAGTGCTTCAGTGGAATAGAATAGAATATCTCTTCTAAGATATTCGCATTTTCAAATTCAGCTCCGTAAGAAGTTGGAACTCTTACAAAGGGAATATCTCAGAACAGCCCAGAGACTCCAGGTGAGACATAATACACTTTCACTCTGCTTTTATTAGTTACATGCTGAAAATCTCTGTCTCACACACATTTTGATATGTTCACAGCGAGCTGAGCGTTTGGATGCTGTGCGTCGGCATGTGAAGAGCAGGATCTCAAAGCAGAACCACCAGGACCAGAGTGATCCAGAGGTGAAGTCCAAACCACATATCAAACCATCGTCACTGACGCTGAACTCCGCAAATGCATCACAAGGTATGCTTTTATGAATGTTCATCCCAAAACAGAAAATATCCTGTCTTATGTTTGAGGTCAGACAATCTTTTCTCTAAGAAGAAGACAGAAGTCCAAATTGAAAGTCACTGATTTCCTCATGTTTTGACAGGTCCAGCAGATCCTGATAACTCGAGAAGTAGCCAGGTGATCAGTTTCCTATTCCCCTCTGATGCTGCTTGCCAGAACACCCCAGATCACAGCCATGATTCAGATGGAGGGCAGAGACCCAGTTCTGCCCTGCGCCTCAGGTCTTGGCGCAGCCGTCTACGCTGGGAAAGGAAGAGTACAGAGGCCTCCAAGCTCACAGACAACGGTCTGGTTGACAGTGAGGATGGTAAAGGGCAGAGTGAAAAGATGGAGTATGCCGAAAAAGAGGGAGAAGACGATAAAGTCAAGTCTGAAAGAGAAGAGGTTGTGAATGAAAGTGAAGAGTTATTTTCTGCGTCAGAGTCACAGTCGTCCTCTCTGCTGCTTTCACACTGGAAAACACATGCACACACTGAAATAGGAGATACGCAGGGAAAAGAGATGCAAGGGAGTAATGAACAAGGGGAAAAGGAGGTATCAGCTGATGAGAAACAAGGATCGCAGTTGGTCAAATTTAGCAATGCTGCTGAAGAAAGTGTTAAAGGTTACACACTGAATGGAAAAATAAAGGAGAGAGAAGGAGACGTGGTCCAAAATGCAGCGGATAAAGTAGGACATGAGAAGACTGACAAGAATATCATTGAAATAAAGGAAGAAAAGATTGGGAATAAAAAGGATGAGATGAGTGTTAGGCTCCTGGACTCCTGTACCCTCGTGGAAGGACTACTTTTCCCAGCAGAGTACTATGTTCGAACTACAAGACGTATGACATCGTCACAGAGTCAGCCTGACATGCAAGCTGTCATTCTCTCCCAGCTGAGGGCAGGCCGACATCGCAGGAGCCGCGGCCGTGGCAGAGGAGTGAACAGACATACACCCAGCAGTGAATGTTCGGATCAACACGTACAGACTGAATTCTCCCCTCTGACAATTGCATCTGTACATACACCATCACAAGTGAGTACTGTTGATGCGTTGGCTGAGCTCACTGATAACAGTCCGAGCTTCAGTGAGATTTCAAATGAGGACACTTCATCCTCTCCTGCAGTCAGTGCTACTCCAAGAAGAGGCAGAAGGAGAACAAGAGGCAGGGGAAGAGGAAGGACTCCGACCCCACGATCCTCTCTCACCCATCGAGCAGCTTATGAAAACACCTCAGAGGATCGCCAACCCACCACCAGCCCTGTCTCCTCTTCACAATCTCTCCATGCACCTGTTGAACCAAATCCAAGTCTCCCTCTTGAAGAGCCTGTTCCTGTGGCAGATGACAGTCAGCCTGTGTCCACCTGTGTCACAGTCACCCACCACACTGCTGCAGTTAATGAAGCGCAGAGCAGCCCGGCCTCTGGAACGCTGCAGAAGCTCTATCCCATCTTTCAGAAGAGCAGCAGCAGGACAAACGCATCCGCACAGATAATTCAGAGTGAGTATTAAATGGTGAAAAGTATAAAATGACCTTTCAACCTTTTAAAAATAAACTATTTTTTAAAAATATCTCATATCTAATTTTTTTCATTCCATCCTGTAGGTACACCAAGCTGTAAATCTCTCCTCTTGCCTTCCTCTCCTTCTGCCCACACTTCTCTTCTTCCTCTGTCATGGCTGACCTCTGGCTTGCTGCTCAGAAACATGATGAATCTTGTCAGCCACCAAGATTTTCATCTCCCTGATGACCAGTTTGCCTCTCTGAAGCTGCACAAGCTCCGCCAAGTTGCCATGGAATTAGGAGTTGAACATTTCACACCCCCCTCTTATAACACTCGGAGTAGCAACCGCTACGCTCACCTCTGCCAGAGCCCCAATGACCCTGTGATGTCACTTCCTTTCCCACTCAGCCTCACGCCCATGATTGCAAATTCACCAAAACACGCTGCTACACGGTCTGGGGCTGAACGAAACTTGTTAGTAGGATACTGCAAACTTGCAAACCCATCTTTAGCTAACGAGCCATCCAACCAAGAAAATACAGAGACGCATAGAGAAGAACAGCCAGAAAACCTGAGTGCAAAGACTCACAGTACCTCAACAGAATCTGTAATCGTGGTTCATGATTGTGCTGCTGACTGTTTACATCAAACTTCAGAGCAAGACACTGAAACTCTGAATGTCTCAGCCAGCAACACACAAACCTCTAGTGACCAGAATGACAAACCTCAGCTTCATGTCAGTTTTGTAGACATGTGTGTAGATAACATGAATGATTATGAAGTCAGAGATTCAGAGAAAGACACGCATTGTGTTGAGGATGTATCGTCTTTGGAGGATCAGAGTACCTCATATCACCAAGGAGAAGACAGAGCTGTCATCAAGACACTTTCCTTTGATTGCCCTCAACAGGAAATGCCTGGGGAGCCTTTTAACAGATGCACTGCTGCACAGACATGTAATGACAGTGAAGCTTCAGGAAAGTCTCTTGTGAAACATCCTGATGTGAAAACTCCTGACAAAGGCTTAAATGAGTCATGTGAAGCTGCCATACATCCTCCTAGAGACAGCGCAGAGGAAAATCAGTGTTTACACCACAGTGTCCACTCTCAGCTCCTGCTGAGCCCCACACTTGCCTCAGCACCTAACTCTTTCATTACCCCACACCTGCCCCCCTCAGCTCTCATCTCCAGCCCCGCGCTTCCTTCTGTAGGACTCACTCCCCACCGTGTTTCCACTGGGCTCCCCCTGACCTCTTCTCCCTCTGCACCAGCTCTCACGCTGCCTCCTCCCCACAGTCCAGCATCGTTAACCCCCTCCCCTCCCACTCTCTCTCCCTGTCTGTCCATCACTTCCCTCCCACCTAGCCAGCCTCTCATTTGCAGTCACAATCAGGCTTCGTTAGAACCGCCAGATACAGGCGATCAATGTCAGGTGGTGGAACCAACGTCCTGTCCAACTGCATCCTGCATCCAGTCACAAGGCACGGGTGGTCAGGTGGGTCAGAAAACAGAGGAGACTGCAGAGCAACACGTGATGAGATGCATGGACACACTGAAGGTAGAAAGTTTTTCTTTATATATATATATACATATATATATACGTGTATATACATAAAATGTGTCTCACCTTGATGCAAAAACACGTAGAATTTCTCTGATGAGGAAATGAAGTAGAGGCTAGTGTTCTGAGGCTATAGACGAGGAGAGACAACTGTAGCTAAATCAGCTCTGTTTGTGTACATGTCATTAAACTACGACCAAATTGGTAAAAATGTGGCCTTTCTACATGTTTTGTTGAACAGGTGGTTTGAAGTCTTCTGCCTGATGCACATGCACACAAACTTGTTTTGGTTTGATACCAGAACATTTACTTTTATATTCAGTCCAAACACTGACAAACAATAATGTTCAGCTGCTTCATCTACACTAAAGCATGTGTGCTTGTGTTCCTGTGTGGGTCTCTTTGTGAGGACCACAACACTTAAAAACCACAGGAAGTGAGGACATTTTGGGTGGTCTTTTTGAGGGTTACAATTGGGTTAAGGTGATGTATCCTCACTGCAGGTGCTACACAAATATTGTTTCAAATATTTGAAACCTAACACTTAAAGACACTACTTTTTTTAATCATTCAATTTAGCAAGTGGTTAATAACACATTTTGTCAGCCGACAGGGGATCTAGTTTATTGCTTTTCGTGTACTTTATAGTAAGAGAAGTGTGTCTGTGTGTGCTCTGTTCAGGCTCCAGCAGGAGGCTGTCTGGTGGACACGTGCTGCCTGCTTGGACCGTCAGGCGGGTTGTGTGTTGCAGCAGCAGGGAAGTGGGCAGTGTGTGTGTGGAGTCGGACCCCAGCATCTAACTGGACCTTAATACACACCTGGACCTTCAATGATGTGAGTATTTTGCTTTGTAATGTTGCAGCAGATATACATTGTCTTCAAAATAAATAATAGTTGAAGAGGGCGCCAGCATAGAAGACGAGGAGGTAGCAGCCTATTTAGCCTTGTGTTGTAGTCATTAATCATATCGGCAGTCAGATCCTGATGTGTTTGCAGATATCAGATAAAGCCAATAGTTGCCGGTACTGATATTCTGCCAATAATATTTTGCATCTCTACTTATAAGTAAACACATGGTAGACTGAGTCCTACCTCGGGATGTGGGCCAATATACAATAGATTGATAGTGGTGAATTTCCATTATCAGAATAATTGTGATTGGAGAAATAAACATTTTCTAAAGTATCTGTATAGTAACATGTTATTGTAACAGTACAAGCCTTTGTAACATCTTTTTGTCAGTAAAACTGAATAATGTTTATGTCATCCCAGGCTTCGTCCTACTGATGCTTTATTACTTTCCTCTGATTAGAGCTGGTAATGGTAATGTTCCTAGAAATATAGCAATTAAGGGGAAGAAGATTATTCGAAAAACATGGCTCTAAAAGCTTTTTGTGAGGATTTTAATGTTTGATATTTTTTATTGGACCTCAACAATGCAGTGTAAAAAGAAAACAACACCAGGTAGCTGTAAACCGCTTTAATGAGTGTCTTAATGTTATGTTTTATTTTTTGTGTTTGTTTACAGCCTGTGATAAATGTGTCTCCCATCCCTGATGCTGCTGGACTGATGATTGTGACTTTGGGTCAACTGGAAATCAGAGAAGTGAGGTGAATACAGCACAGTCGATCAGACACTCTGCTCTCTTTTCACGTTTATTTGCTGCACCACCATTAACCCTCTTATGACCATCATGATATTCAGGCTACCTGGATTTATTTTGATTGAGTGCTTCTGCACCTTTTTCCAACATAGCTTCAACTTTCAATATCTGGCAGTTATTCAACCGTTTAGGAAGTAAGGTACTGAGAAGCTGACACCACAAACGTGCTGGTGAACTTGTTGTTTTTTAAATTTGGACAGACATACAATACATAGCAGTCACACACAACTAAAAACCTAAGTGCCAACTAGTTGTACAAGTAAGGAGGGTTTTTAAAGAAAAAATCAATTTATTAGGGCTGAACAATTAATCACATTTCATCAAAATTGTAATACAGCTTGCTGCAGTATTTGCTAAAGCCAAAATGTGTGGAAAAATTACCATTTCAGATTAAATACTATCCTGGCCTATACACAATATTCTACAGACTGAAGAAGATGTCTTTGTTTCGCACAGATCTGCACAAATATCAGCACTTTAAGTGTGTGGAGATGAAAATGAGATAATTATGTAAAAAGTACCATCTCTTATCACAAATCACAATTTCAGTCAAAATAATCACAATTACATATTAATTCATACCTGTGTGTGTGTGTGTCCATGTGCACAGGTTGCTGTCGTGCTCCAGCCTCATGCAAGTGCTGCTGTGTGAGGGGGTGGTCCAGGCTGCTGTGGGCGTGTCCAAGTCCCGGGTGGTGACCTCCTCCCACTCAACCACCGGGTCAACCCTGCAGGTGTTTAACATATCAGACCACGACAGGTAACGCAAAGCTGTTGTGTTTTACTCTTTACCAGTTACTTTCACATCTGCTGAGCTTATGCAGTCACTAATTCCTCTCTCCCTCCCTCAGCACACCAAGCTCTCAGCCTCTCGTGTCCCCTGGAGTTTGTGTCGGGGCCCTCGCTGCAGTGGAGGGCCTCGCTGATGCTGTGCTTGGCACAGACGAGGGCGGGCGTGTCTTTGTCTGGTAAGCATGATAAAATCGGGATGGGAATTGGATTACAACAAGACACATTAACTGACTAAAGCTTGACATACCACATTTCGTTTGTTACAGGAATTTAGAGACGGGACAGCTGCTGCGTAAAATCGTCCTTGGTGATGGTTTATCACACACAGCCTGTCTGAGAGGATTCTCGTCCTGTGTAAGTCTGATTTTTCATGAGCATGGTACCATTTTTATCTTGGGGTGTCCCAATCCTAACTGCGTTCCAGAGCCCATCCAAACCAGTTGGACGTGGGTCTTATCCTCCCTCCAACTAGAAAAAGTGCACTGGAGTGCCTGTCAAAGTGGGACCTCCTACTTGCGAAGTCGGGGCTGATCGACCTACCCCCACTTCACCAGAATGAAGTCGGAGAATAATGGCGGCTCCCATGGAGTCAAATGAATAGGCTATAAACTTTAGTTTTCTGTGTGTAGAGTTGTTTTAGACACAGAAATGTTATCACAACTTGTTTTTCATGTTATGGCGTGAAATTATGTCGTCGTATTTGTTAGCATGAAGATATGTAGGGCTATGGTAAAAGTATACTCATGACGTTACATATCGATATGTATCGCTTTTACATATAGACGGCTCGCTTGTGTATGTACGTAGACTAAATTGCTGACAGTCAAATTGTTCATTGTTGATATTTGCAATTTATTTAATAATCGGCATTGGCCAATTATTATTCATGAATTGTCCATTCATGCATTGATGCAGAAACTTGATAAAAACTTTTCATCCAAAAATTTCATTCAAAATTGGAGTGACAGACCATTAACTAATCGGCTGCCCTGATTTCTAAAAATGTACACAGAAAAACCGATCTGGGTCACCGTCTTCCTCCTCATATTGTCTTACTCCGATGTTTGTGTTTGTGCTCAGGGAGTGTTATTCGTCCTGCTGCAGCATCAGTCTCAGCTCAGCTCCCTGGATGAACAACAAAAAGAGGCCAAAGGAATAGAAGAGGAAACTGAGAAATCCGCCTTGTTCTCCTTGGTCGCCGTCAACCCGCTGAACAGCAAATCTGTGGTAGCTACTCGACTGTATCCACCCAAAGCCTGGTCTGGCAGGTGAGATTAAAGCAGGTGAGGAGTTTGTGGACCTGTACTTATACACGTGTGTGCCTAACACAGTGCACCTGTGTGTTCTGCAGACTGTGTGAGGCCGACGTCAGCAGCTCCAGCGTGGTCGGTCTGAGTCAGAGCGGCTGTGTGTGCGTGTGGGAGCTCGGGCAACGACGGGTCTCCAAGATGGTGTGGGCTCCTGAGGGCGAAGGGTGGCAGCTGGCTCGCTGGGGAGGACGAGACACGCTGGTGACCGGTCATCTCAACGGAGATGTCACTTTGCACTGCTACAGAAAACTCGAATAGACTCTTAGGTTCTTTTTAGCTAAAGCAAAGCTCTTTCCTGCCACTGTATGAATGTTTCTATAGATTTTAACATGGGACCTTTAAAGTTTTAACCTGAATTAGTTGTAAAAGGGTTCTGTGGCCTCATTTACAGACATTTCAGTTTGGGATAGTCTGTAGGCCGTGTTGCTCAAGAATAGGAATTTAACTACTGTAAACTGAGTACATTTGTGGCCCACTGTTAAAGTTGTATTTTGAAAAGATTGAAAGATGCTACAAACTATTTGTTTTCCTCCTACTGGAGTTGCCTTTAAATACTGGATGCCTCAAAACTGAACTATTTCTACTTGATGGTGGTTTTTTACGGAACGTCGTCCTAAAAAAAACGAGTTTGTGTTTTACTTACTGTTGCTTATTTGATACTGTATGTTATCATATATTTAAAGAAAAATAAGTGTTGCCAAAGGTTTTTTTTAATAACTTACATTAAACATAAATGTGAACTTGTGGGTTGTTTTTTTTTTTAATCTGTATTTACATGACTGAATACTGACCAAAACTGTCTGGGGCTTTTTCCATTTGGTAGATTAACATTTTAAAAATGCTTTTTCTTATTTCTTCAAAATGATGAACATCCATCACCGCTTTATCCCCCACCGGAGGGTGTGGTGCATATCTCAGCTGACATAGGGCGATCGGCAGGGTACAGGGTCACATATAGAGACAAACAAACATTCACTCTCACACCTACGGTCAATTTAGAGTGACCAATTTACCTAATCCCCAAATGTGCATGTTTTCATGACTGTGAGAGAAAGCTGTAGAAAACCCACGTACACACAGGGAGAACATGCGAACAAAAGAACAAAAAAGACTTTCTGAACTAGATTATCACAAGTCCACACTTATTTTGGAAGCAAATTTCGCTTTCACTTGTTTTAAGTGGAGCAAAGCAATATAAAATAACCAAAGGATACATGAGTGTTTTTACACCCATCATTGCAGACTCTTCACATCGAATACCATGTTCACAGAATACACTTAATTTTTCCATAGCAGTACGGGAGAAATTAAAGGTAAAGATGGCTTATGTTACTTCTCTTTATAAAGCACACAGTTAGGTTAAAGGTGCTGCATGAAGACAATAAAAATGACAGACAACGTGAATAAAGGTCTACTTCTATGGTGGCATATGCCATGTTGCATAACTGCCTCCTCGTTCTTTTTCAAAGTCAAAAAGCAAAACTAGAGAAAGCACTCTGAGAGCGCAAACCTCTACCAAGGTAGCTCAGCCATTCACAGTGTCAATACACTCCAAAAATGGTGATTAATATCCAGATTAACCCAAATCTAGTCATTTCATCCTCAGAAAATGTCTTCAAATTAGATTTAACAAAATGTTGTATGTTGACTATAACTTTTGTATTGAAGATGGAAAATACAATGACGATATTGTTGGAAAAAAAACAACCAGAGAAATTAAAAATGACTAAAAGCAACACATTTTATCAGTATTGGTTTCTGTTACATTTTAACTAACACGTTAGTAAATATGGCCACATTTATAGGTGAGTCTAATACATTTGTTAAGCATTGTATAAACAAAAGTATCACAAGTGTATTTATTATATAAATAAACCGACATTTTATACACAAGACACATTTTAAAATATTTACATCTGACAAACTTGTACCACCAATCCTGAATACCATTTATGGTAAGACAAATAACCGGACATGATTATTTCTGTTAAAAACTCGCTGTAATTGCTCTTGGTGTTCACTAGGAGGCGCCAACAGACTGACTCACTCTTCAGACTTACAGTAGGACGCTTGATTAAAGCTTGTTGCAAATGGAAAACAAAATAATATGAGGTAAAAGTATAAATGTGAATCTTAATATCAGCAACTCAGACATGTATGAGAGATAATGCAAATGACAAAAACCTAGACCAGGGTCTCTGCAGGTTTCAACAAGACTTTTTTGGACCATAATGAATACAATTGAAGACCCATTTCAAATCCGTACTGGCAAAAAAGTACAAAAGACATGAAGGGAAATTGGAACCACAAATTGTTGTACTTGCAATTCGGCTTAGCTGTGGGCTTTCATTTTCAAATTTCATTCAAGTTTTCTCCGCTACTATGCTATCACGGAGCGCGTACAGCACACTAGCTAGCGGTGCTCGATAAATTCTCACCGGGCAACACAGGTGGCCTACATTAGTTCCGTGTTGTAGTTATATCGCATCCTCAAAAATGGAAACATTTCAAAGCGAGACTGAAGTTTATGCATGTTTTAAATAAAAGTAACTTTAACAGATTTTTAAGACCTTTCAAAATTGTATTTAAGACCTTTTAGGACAATTAAAGACATTTTAAGGCTTTAAATTGAAATTATTGGATTTAATACTTTTTAAGCAGATACCCTGCTAGACAAAACATCAAATGAAGGTATTGTTCCAATAAGGAAATACAATCAGGAAGACATCATTTTCGTCTTACTCAAAAGAATCTTTATTTAAACTTGGGAGAGAAAATTACCTAACACTTTAAACCATCTTTACAACATGTATGCATATTCAGCAGTATGTACAGGTTTGTACAACTTGTTGAAAGAGACCTCTAAAATAGAATATTTAAAAAAACCAGGTAAAACTACACTGGGAGAATGTACATGATGAAGACATGACAGGGTCCATTTCTCTTCATAAAACACAGATAAAAAGACAGACAGACCAGAGAAGCTTTCTCTATCCACTCGACATAGGTGCATGAATGCATGTGAAAATGCAGAGGGAATCAAACATTCATCTTTCCTCGCAGACCTGTTTGAACAGAGTTAAATCATGAGCTGTGCTGCGAGTCCTAGATTACACCAGCAGGACTGCGTTCGTCAAGAGTAAGCTTCACCAGGAAAGTTAAGATGACAAGAGTGAGTGAGATTCTATCAAGAGCAGATGAGAAGGCCACCCACTGGCTGACACACTGAAAAATCAACATTTATTTACAACACAGGAGATTAAATGTCTTGGGACAGATCAAAGCCTCACACATGAATAAAAATCATTACACAGCAGCCATTAATAAAACACAGGAGTCAGCCCCGTTTGCCGAGAGGCAGGAGGAGTTGGCCACATTTAAGACAGAGACGTGATTGAGAGCTTAGCGTGTTCTAATGTGCGGCAGCAGAGGGTTTGCTGTCCAGCAGTTTCTCCACCATCAGCTTGGCGTAGCGAATGCGACTCGCCAGCTCCTTACTGCAGCCGAACTCCTCCAGCAGAGACAGCTTGTAGGTGCGGAACTCCCTTTTCTCGTCGATGTAGGTCACAGCGCCCATCAGCGGACACAGGATCAGCTTGGTGTGGTCCTGGCAGGGGAGGGTCGGTGAAAACGTGGTGCATTAGATGTCTACATGTGCCAGTTTCTGTGTTTGTGTGGACGCCTGTGACAGACTTTCCTTGCATTTATTATCTGCACACGTCAAAGTCAGCACTGTGCATATCTTGTGTCCTTTGTA
The DNA here is from genome assembly GCF_963457635.1 of Microchirus variegatus. NCBI lineage: Eukaryota > Metazoa > Chordata > Actinopteri > Pleuronectiformes > Soleidae > Microchirus > Microchirus variegatus. The sequence goes on from NC_139824.1 coordinate 6,388,278, forward strand.
AGTCACCTGCCAACTTTGAAGCCCGTCAAGCAACCTTTTAATCAGAGATATGCGATTAAAGCCCGTCTCACTCTAGAGGATAATTGGCCAGATGTCTTCTCATTTCAGGTTGATTTTAACAGATTATGCTGTAGTGCAGGGTTTGTCACTCCTGGTCCTAAGTAGCCACTGTCCTGCATGTTTTATGTGTTTCCCTGTTCAAACACACCTGATTCAAATGGTCAGCTCGTCAGTAAGCTCTGCCGAAGCCCATTGAACCCTTTGTTGGAGCAGGCAAACGCCTAAAACACGCAGGACAGTGGCTCCTCAGGACCAGGAGTGACAAACTCTGCTGTAGTGTGACGCAATTTAACGTCATTGGATGCATCAGTCTTCCCGATTTCAAATCATAACTATTAAACACGTTGGATATTTACGACTGGAAAGCGATAGGGGCGCGAGCAGAACATGGCAATAACCAATGAGAGCGAGTTGAGCGGGAAATGGATGCGTAATTTTGTGTAGAACTGTAATTTGTACCAGCCAAGTTGTCTTCTCAGCTATGAGTCCATCTTTATATTCTGAAGTCACGTTAATTCACAAATGTTTCTGCAAGACCCAAAATCCCTGGAAAATCCTGCGTCTTGACTGGCTCGTCTCATCCACAGTTTCTCAACCCTGATCCTGGGGACCGACTGCCCTGCATGTTTTAGATGTTTCCCTGCTCCAACACACTCGTTTCAAATGGTCAGCTCATCAGCAAACACTGCAGAAGCCAGATAACGACCAATTGATCTGAATCAGGCGTGTTGGAACGAGGAAACTTCTAAAACATGGCGGGCAGTCGGTCCCCGAGTAAACCTGGTCTAGTCTGTGGTCTCCCACGTTTTGAAAATTAAGTGATACTTAAAGCAAAAGATCTTGCATTACAATTTAAGGCGGAAATGTAATTACAAGAATGTGAAGTTAAAAGAATGCATAAACTTGAAACCATTTAAAAAGAAATTGTTTATCAGAGGTATAAGAATTTATAATTTTTTGCCAATATTTTGTAAAAAGGATATATATTTTTAAAGAAAATGGGTATAGTACAGTAAAAAAAAGATTAATTAATGGATTGGTAAGGGGGAAGCGAAAATACATAACTTGTATTGAGTTGTGGAAACAAATAAGTTTGTAATTAGAACACAATGTGGTGCGTGTCTCACCTGGAAAAAGTTGATCTGCACGGTGCCGTTGGTGAGATGCAGGACGATGGCGCTCTTTGTCCTGAACCAGAGTGAGAGGTAGGGCAGCCTTGCCAGCTCATCGCCCTCCCGCCGAGCGATGTTCGCCCCGGCCTTCAACAGGTGCTCGCTCATGTAGTTGCGGAAATATTTCAGCAACGTTATCTACAAGACAGAGGAGAGAGCACATGACAATCAGGGCCTTAGTCATGACATCGTGAGCAGTGAGAGTGTAGCGCTCATTAAATATACCCTGGGGAAATTAAAACTTAGCATGAAAAAAAAAAATTGTTAAAGACAAAAGTCAACCACTTACCTTCTTGTTGAGCGCAGTGGGGAAGGAGCGCACGCTCAGGTAGGACTCGGCCGCTGTCTTGTCGATGTACTGCAGACTGTCTCCGTCGACGTACATGATCAAACGAGTGTAGTCATTGAACAGCACGCCCACGCTGTTGTCACACAGCTGATAGCCTGAAACACACAAGCGACAAGTGATTACGTCCCGCACGGAATTTATTCATTTTTATAGTAGCACATGGTCATGTCTACATGGATGGAGGCTTCCAGTTACCTTGGTGAACTCAATTAGGAAATAAAAATATACTGAATAGCCACTAGTGGGCTATTGCCAGTTGAAAAATTTAATGGAAGTCCATGGGAAACCTATCCTACTTCTCAATTGATTAATAAGTAGACTTTTCCTGAGGAGTTATGGCTTCAATCACCAGTTTCAGCTTTTCTTTGAAAGAACATAACAGCAAATATGAATGGACACCAGTGTGACGGACAGATTCAGGTTCTTATGGAAGGCACGTTATGCTCTATACACAGTAAACACTAAAATCTATGACCGCTGCTGGTGTAAAACTTCACTCAAATATTCCATCAAAAAAAAGCCTGATGTGATCAATTTGCATAAAACAAAACAAAAAAAGAACCTTTAATCCATCTTTAAACATATTTGTTGATAATCACTAAGGTTTTCCCAACTCAACACTAACGAACCAATTCTGTTTTCCAAGTTATTGTTCACAGAATGTCGATGGTGTTGATGTGGACTCTTACCTAATCCATATTTGTCAGAATAGTCGACCCATTTGCTGATCCAGAAGATGGGGATACATGCGGGGTCTTCTGCCTCTTCTGTAAACACCAATAGCACAAAAGCTTTGTATGCAGTGATGACATGGGTGAAAAAGATCAGGCGTCCCACTGAAAAGTGCAACAAGAATGCAATCATTGTAAGTGAGGAGGTGTGCGCCGTGCACTCACCTTGTCGCACTAGTGGCCTTTCAGAAGGTTTAGCAGCAATGATACTGTCGAGCTGCTGCAGCATGTCCTTCAGGTGGCATTCTGACGGCTCAGGCTCCCTGTACACACACACACACACACACAAATACATCATTATCTTCATGAGAAAATCTGGAGAAGTTTTGTAGCATATTGACTTTTTGTCCACATGGAAAAGCATCTCAGGAACCCTGAAATGCTGCTTTTGGGAAAACAGAGTAAAAATAAATCTCTTAACATCATATCTATCAATGCAATACGCTACTTTGGCAAAATGATTATGTCATAGACACCATTTAACAAGCTTTGTGTGCATGCATCACATGTTTTCTCTTCCATTTTGGAGGTGGCTTTACAGCACCACACACAGGCCTGGCATGTACACTACAGCATTTACAGTGATTTTGAGGTTTTTTTAAACCATGCCATATGTAAAGAAAACCTTTTAAAAATAAAGACATTGTTTAGGGAGAGTTCTGTCCAAGTGGAAGAAATGTCTAACCTTTGCACAGGGTCATCCTTAGAGTCCACCTTCTCTGTCCCTGCTGGAAAAAGAACAAATGTCATTAACATCCAGAGAACTAAAACATTAAACTACTGGTGATGAGAGCCAACAACCGTTGCAGCATATTTTAAATGTAAAGTATTCTTTGTGTGTTCCAGTTTACTCCAACATGGATTTCTAAGACGTCTCCTTTTACCGTCATTTGCACAATGTATTACTTTCACAAATTCTGCTGTATACATGTTCAATTATTAACCACGGAAATGTTGCTTCACCATTTGTCTGTGCAAAACTCCATGTAGAGCATTATTGTCAGCTAGTATCGCGAACAATAGCTAGCCTGAGATGCATTTGCATCTATGACATTTCATGACTTATCAAGGAATGTGGTCAAGTTGGACGTGATGTCACGTGGTTTTCCACCATCCTCCACTGTAAATGGAACGCTATCAACAGTTGGGACGTTACCTTTGTTGTTAATGGCGGTCAGGGGGCGTCTCTGGCTGAGCTCCATCGCTGTGGACGGGGCGATGGAAAACCGCGGGGGAACAGTGAGGCAAGTGGTGGGCAGGCGCAAGGGAATGTAGCCCGACGTGAAGAACTCGTCAGCCTGCACTTCAGCTACAGTTGGCCTCTGGGAAGGATCGGCGTGCAGCATCCGCTTGATGAGAGTAGACGCAACTGGGTTGATGTGCTGCAGAGATAGAATGGGAAATTTGCAATGAGTGGTAATTTAAGCGACGGTCATCGTGAACCAGTCTGGTCATTGTCCTCTGACTTGACATTTTCACTCTGTAAAAGACTAGAGACTTATGTGAATTACTTATGTGAGTTGTGTGAAAATTGCAGTAGATCTGCAGTCTCTTTAATACTAAAACCTGCCCGTCTGGCACCAGCAAACATGACACATTCAAAGTCACTTAAAATCATCTTTCTTCCCCATGCTGATGCTCCATTAGAAATTCAGCAGGTTGTTTTGACTGAAGCTAGGTATTGATAGTTGCTATTATAGTGACACCGAAGAATTTTGACTGGAGAAAAGGAAACGAGTAACAAAAAAAAAGGATAAAAAATAAATTACATAACTACAATTAGAGTCATCTTACCTCTCGCTCCATCACTATACCATTATATCACCTCACTATATACTGTGAAGTATATGCGAGGAGGATGATAAGAGCAAATTACCTTATTGGAAATAAATCTGCCTCTTGTGAAAAGTCTGTAGCTGACTTTGCTCGACCTATTTACACCACTGTATTTTAACGTTGGTCGTAATGGCATTACATTGAGGTTGGCTTCACACGACAACGCTCCCGGGTGAAACCGACAAAATATTTTATCAGATGGGCCTTTCGTTTAGACGGCGTTTTTAGGACTTAAAAATGCAAAAAAATTAACCCACCCTCCAGAGTGGAAATCTTAAAAACGCTCCACCGCCGCGTCCCCGTTTAAAGGGTTGAAAATGCAAAAGTGTGCTCTGAGCTGCTCACTCCGGCTATCCTCCCGTACGTGTTGACGTCAGATCCATGTGAGGTACAGCCAAACAACAACAAACATGTCGGATTATATCCATCAGTGGGACATTCAAGTTGCCTTAGCTGCTAATAGAGAAAAGTAGAAGGAAGTTTCAACACTCCTGGTGTTGTTGTATGGCAGTGCTTCACAGTGCCACCTAGCATGCATTCTACATCAAATTTCACACGCTTTTGCATCACCGTGTGTATGCAGAGTTCCACCCAAAGACGCTCGTCTAAACACTCAATAAAAGGTGGGAACGCAACGCCACTTTTGCGGTTTGTGTTCAGATCGTTGTCGTGTAAAGCTAGCCCGAGATCTGAATATTTTCTCATGTGGTACTTTAAAAAGTTTGAGATCCACTGGTCAAGGTTTCTTTTTCAAAGTGGATTTAATATTTAAATATTAGTACCAAACCCTAGTTGTGACAATGTCAGCATGCCTATATGCACCGAGTTGCTACCATGTGATTGACCGATTAGATACATGCGTTAAAATGCAGCTGGTCCTAATGAAGTGACTGGTTAGCTGTATGTACTGTATGTATTGAAAGAATAGAAATGTTGTTGTACTAGTCCAGCTTACCCATGGGATTGTGTAATTGTTTTTCTTGATGCGGTTGTAGGTCTCCTTCAGACAGGACGTCTCAAATGGAGGCTTCCCCACCAGCAGAGTGTACCTGGGAGAGTGCAAACATAAGCGTGAAGTGACTTCACAGACTCGTGTGGAACGAACAGTGCGTCGTCGAAGTGTGCTTGCATTTGCACAACTTACAATATACATCCCAGTGACCAGACATCCACTTCATAGCTGTGGCCTTTCTTACAAAGCACTTCTGGTGCGATGTAGTTGGGCGTTCCACACAGGGTCTTCTTCCTCTCGCCGTCAAACTCGATCTTAGCGGCCAGGCCAAAGTCACCTGGAGAAGACAGACAAATGAGAGGTGAGAAAATAACATGATCATTTTTCACTATTTCCTGGACCAAGAGGGAAAAATGTAATAAAAGTGCATCAATTGATCAATAAAGTAAATGACAGACTGACCAAGAACAAAAATAAGCTTAAACTGAAGCTATTCATGTTACCTCCTATTAAAATCCTTTTCGTTTGTTTCGTTCACATTACGACTTTTCTCACGACTCATCTAGGACACTCGACATGTGTCCTAGTGTGTAGGCTGGGGTGTGTCCTACCTATTATTACAAAACTCGGGAATGCTTGCGAGTGTCGGTGTCATCGTTACTGGTATTTACCATCGCCACGCTAACAATTTCTAGAGAACGGGTACAGATTTACATTGGTGCTAATCATTCAGTAGAAATTACCAATCTTGGCCTCCATTTCATCATTGAGGAAGATGTTGCCCAGTTTCAAGTCTCTGTGGATCACCCTGTTGGTGTGCAGGTACTGGACGCCCTTCAGCATCTGTGTCATGTAGTAGCGAGCCTCGGGCTCCGTCACAGCCTTACGACGCTTGTGCAGCTCCAACAAGGACTGAAACGGTAAAAGGAGATACTTGGATTAGCCGACTTAAGATGAGGAAATGTGCCTTGAACACACCTACCAACACCACATATTTGAAAATATACTTGTGAAAATTTTTAAAGGTGTGCATGTGTACAGTGTCAAATAGACTGGTGCAGTATTAAAGGTATTTAAGGAAACACCATTCTGTAACTTTCACTTGATTCAAGTCTGAGAAGATCATGAGAGGGTCATATTAGTTTGACTTAAAACAAAATGGTGGAGAGGGCTGGACTATGAAAGTGACAGGGTCAGCACACATATTAAAAAGGAGCTCGTGATGATTGTGTGAGGCTATAGTCGACTATAATGCACATACTTTACATAAATATATCACCATGCTCAACATTTGCTTTGAGTTTCCTATAATTTAAGCTTCTTCCACTGGGACAGAGGACGGAAGACAAAGCTGTACTAACGGTTGGCTCCGTGGAATGTGTTCACTGGAACAACAGTACACATTTTCCTCCATCAACACTCACCCTTCTCCTGCAGATTTCCAGGACAACAAAAACGAAGTCCTCGTCTTCGAAGAAGCCGTGGAAGCCGACGACGTTCGAGTGGTTGAGGCTTTTGTGGATGGCAATTTCCGAAGTCATCTTCTCCCTCTGGTGCTGCTTCAGGATCAGCGACTTTGGCACGATTTTTCCGGCGAAAACCTGCTTCGTCTCCATGTCTGTGATTTCATAGCACTTGGCGAAACCACCTTTACCGAGGAATCGTCCCCTCGCGTATTTCCTCATGGTGCGTGGGTCCACCAGAATATCGGGGATTTCTTTGAGAGGAGCGGATTTCGGGTCGACATATGCCGACGGATTCGCCGGCTTCGGTTTTCCAGCACTCATTTTGGACTAACGTTTTCTTCGGCGTTTTTTAAATAACTGATTAAAACTGTTCAGCGACCCAAGTGTCGATTCCTGCTCAAACGATGTTAGGTTTACTCCTGGAAGTTAGCGTTCTCCACGTACACGTATGACTTCAAATCAAAAATTACCTTAACCCCTTTAAAAGCGAACGATACCCAAATATTTGATTCAACAACAATCATATAACACTTTTAAGAATCTAAATACTTAAAAAAAGACCTGAGGTGGAGCTGGATTTAATCGCCAAACTCGTCCCACGATTGCTGTAGCGTCAGCCCCGTCCTGCCTTTTGACAACAGTCTCCGCTACAAGTTTAAAATGCTGCCTCGCTCGTTATGGCGCTCTCTGATTGGTCCAACCGATTTGAATTCCAGGGTGGTGCAGCAAAGCATTGTGGGAAGACCAATGCAAAAATAGCCAATCACAAGGCGAGAAATGCACATTCCGTGGTGTGATTGGTTGAACGTCTGTCGCTTGTTGCTCGGTCGCTTCCTAAAATACGGTTCTGTCGGGAAATGTAGTTCTAGTGGGATTTAATCGGTCGTTGATTTCAAAAAGAAACACAAGTGTTTTGGGTTCTGTGGACATTTAATGTGTCAGAAGGGAAGGTTTTTTAATTATGTGACGAAGTAAGTCACAGATTTTAAAGATACCTTTGACTGAAACAACCACATTTGACCTTTATGTCAAGAGAAAGTCAACATGACCAATAATGTTTGAGTAACTCAATGGGCTTCAAATGTCAAGTTTCTAATTTCTTGTTTTTCGATGATAATAGATTCAATACGAGAGGGACCATCATCAAGGGATTATGTTCATATATGGGATTATGTTCATATATGGGGCACTTGCCATTAGAACAATTAAATCAAGTCTGTCTTACATGTGTACATCTACATTTTTGTAACCCACTTTGAAATTAATAAAGCAATATTTGGATTGTAGGTAGTTTATGCTTGAAAAAATCTGCCTGGAATAAATAGGTATGTTGATCCAAAGATGGACAAGACTCCAGATGTGTACTTCTTCATGTACACATTACTGCAAGTAAGTGGTGAATGGCTTCACCTATATCAAACACAAGTTTGTCAACGCATTTTCATTTATTGTGTTTGACATAGACATTGGATGTGACACACAAAATATTAAAACACACTTGTATTTATAGCCACAATCTCGTGATTTCCAGACCCCATTTTCTTTACTCTCCACATGAGGGGTCACGGGTGTTGCTGTGCCACACACACACACACACACACACACACACACACACACACACACACACACACACACACACACAAAATAAGTTTATAATATTTCACCTGAAGACACAGATGCTCTTTTTCCTGTTGCTGCTGTTTGCAGCAATTACAATTTAGCAGCATGAGGGCTGAACAAAAAAAAAATGAAGATTTAAGATTTGGCGGCAGAGAGGAAGACGTGCTGGGTCTCAGCTCTCCAGCAACCTCTCATAATAATCCCTCTGTGGTACACCGTTCCGACTTCTCTGAACATGCCGTTAGTGTTCTGTGCTTTGAGAATCAGAAACTTGACAGCGTCACAGATCACATTCTTCTGCATTTCCACCAGGTTGGAGGACATGGCAAACATCTTGACCACATTAGCTGTGAGCCTTTGAGAGAGAGGAGAGGGGGTGATTGTGAAGTTACATTAAACACATGAAAAATGCATCCACCCTCACACAGTCAGAGATAGACGAGGATGTGGAAACATGTACTGTATGAATGAGCTAATTTATATTTGAACACCTCACCAGGTGCTACTTTTGACATCTTGCCACATTGCAAAAGATCCATCTTGCTGACGAAAGGCAAGCTCATTCTTGTAGCCTGGATGTAAAGAAAACACATTCAGTCCATGCATCATACATGTATGTTAGTTTGAGGACTCTTTGATTGACGGAGCCCTGAAAATCTGTGGATGTTTTTTTGTTTTCTTTGATGAGAGGACATTTTTCAGATGGCAGTTTTATTTTGTGTGTCTCTGTGTCACATTCAGTTAGTGTCAGTGTCATCATGAATAGTTTGTTTTCTACCACACTGTTTGTTTTGACACAATTTCAGCCACCGTGACGAATAAAATAAACATCTTCATTCTTCTTGATACGCTGGAGGGCTTCATTCCGTCTCTGAGCGCCCACAGTTTCCCACTGCTTAGATTTGTCCAAATACAAGGTTGCTATGACAGGTAGAGCCATGATGGCCAGGTTCGGCTCTCCACAGCCATGTGGCTGCTTTATCAATGAACCCACCAATCGTCCACTAATGGCATTCTCCACCAATAGACCAACATCACTCCCTGCACATGATTAACCAGTGCAAAATCTAAACTAAACTAAATATTATTTTATATAATATTATTAACAAAATAATAACTTTGCTGTTTTCAGCTGTGCTAACATAATCACACAAGGGTTTTCTAATCATCCAATAGCCTTCTAACGCGATGTATGTACATATTCCATTAAAAGCCAGTGTTTTTCTGATTCATTTAATGTTATTCAATGAAAAAAAAAATGCTTTTCCTTCAAAAATAAGGACATTTCTAAGTGACCCCAAACTTTTCAACAGTAGTTAAGTTTACTAACCTAACCCTCTAATGGATGGGAAATGTTTTGTTTGTCTGTGTGTAGGATTGAGGTGACTCTTGTATGAGAGCTCGATTTTTGTTCTGTTGTTTCATCCTTGAAAACTTATTATTGTATTAAAGTATAACAATATAAAAAAAGAAAAATAATCATTCTTTTGTTGGGAGAAAAGCTGGCTGGCAAGTTTTCTGCTTGTCCTCATCTCACTCCCACAATAAAACAGTCAAGGGAGATTGTGGAATTTGACCTTGACCTAACTCTGGCAAAATGTTTTTAATGTATTTTTAATGACAGAAATATCCCGACAAATACTGTATACACATTGTATCTATAAGCACAATATAAAGAGGCCTTTAATGTCAGCACAATTCTGCTAACAGAAAGTAGCTGTACATGTCTGTTAATATATCATTCTGACATTAATTTCACAAACTGATTAATTTTGGTTTGTGGACACTTCAAATAAGATGAACTGTCCCTTTACCACAGCATATTCACTAATTAATACAGTCGCAGATTAGATTAAAGCAAAACAACTAAAGTTTTTGCCAGTAATTTTTTTTATTATTTTTGGTTGAACGACAAGTCACTCAACCACTAATCCACCGTCGCCTTATTAAAAAAACAGTGGATATAGTCATTGAGTTCTCCCAAAGTTACCTTTAATGAAGTAAAAAATATATACTGAGTAGCCATCAGGGGGCGACTCTGTTTTTAAGTAACTAAACAAAAACAAATATGTTCTGATTTTTTAATGATAAAATAATCAACAAAATAATAATTATATAATTTCTTATTAACGCCGGGCTCCATGGCAACAAAACCCTCAAAGCTCCCGGTGTTAATATATAAATAATCTGTGGTTTGTGAATCCTGGTGAAACACCGCCCTCTGCTGGACGTTAAACATATCAAAATAAAAGAGAGAGGGAAATTAGAGAGAAGATTTTCACAGAAATTAGAAGAGATTAAAACATTATACAGAGGTTAAAAGAATGTGCAATAAAAAGTGTCTTATATCCCTTTTTTTTCAGCACAACCTAGGGAATCGATGAAGTCATTTTCACCAACTATATAAACACACCTGGGCAAAAAGTACTCAACATGTTTAAAATCAGATTGAAATTTGGAAACATGTCACTGTCACAGTTCAAAGTTCACATGGCTTGTTTTTATGAACAAAAAAGAAAAGAGAAACGCTCTATTTTGTGACTTCTGCACAGTTAGTTCTAATTTACATCACTACTAAAAATGAGCTAAACAATGAATCATAACTTTGACTCAACAAAACATAAGAAGACAAAAAAAAATGCATTTTTTAAAAGCCTGAATATGTGACCTATAAGCACACACCTGCAAGAGTTGTGTATTATTCTCACGGCAAATGACCATGGGTGCACCTGCGACACAGATCTGTGCCATGTGAGCACTAATTGTTAGTGTTTTTGTTGTTGTTGAGCCATTGAATTGGCCCCTGGGGATTAATAATTAATATTTTTTTTATTAAATATAAATAATGTGAATAAATATGTGTCACCATTTTACTGTGTGTGGCTGTTAACTGGTCAAATGTTTGTCACACAGGACGTTGGCGTCATGCAGGTCTTGTGGCGCTCTCTGTGAACGACCCTGTGATTGGTCAAAGCCTCCTGAGAGGCTGCAGATTTATCGATGAGGTGCAGAAGCAAATCACTTGATTTACATGACGCCCAAAGATTGTGTTCGAAGATTCCTCATCCTCAGGCTCCAGTCCTGCCATTACTTGTTACCATGGCAACACATCAAGCAGGAGCAGGAATGTCTGTTCCTGCCTGTGTTCATAGCATGCCAAGCTTAGCACACATCGGCATAACACAGTGGAGTGTTTTTTTCTTCTTCTAAAGAAGAGACACGTTGAGTTGTTGTTGCAGAAGGACATCCATCGTCCCTCACCACCAAATCTCAGCAGGACACAGTTCATGCGCTCTCTTCCTCCTCCCACACACAAAAGCCTGTACTGAAATAACGTTGCCTTATCAGAACAGAATGGTTGTTCCGTTTGCATAATGGTGATAACTTATGAAACTGAAGCCTCATCCATTATATTTTGACTCCCAGCAGAGGTTTAGAGGACAAAGAGACTTAGAATGAGTGTTTTATTTGCACACACACATTCAGAGATAGTGAATTTGACCTCTGAATTTTAACCTCTGAATTTAAGTCTTCAATGATTATTTGATTAATCAATTATTAATTAATTAAAACAAGGTTTCTGGGTTTTTTTTTTTTTTTATCAGTGTCTTAAATGTGAATATTTTCTGGTTTCTTTGCTCCATATGACAAATACAGTCAGGTCCATAAATATTGGGCCATCGACACAATTCTCTTCTTTTTGGCTCTATACACCACTACAATGGATTTGAAATGCATTGAATTACAACTTTTTAGGGGACCAAAAGTAATGGGACAATTGACCGAAAAGCTGTTTCATGGAAATGTTAATTATTAAAACTGAATATTTTGTTTTGTGGACACGACGAGACATTTGAAAACCAGGTTTTGTAAACACTGATCAAACAAGTACTTGATTGATCGAGACAATAGTGGACAGATTAATCGATTATGAAAATAATCTTTAGTGACAGAGCTAAATTTAATCCATATGTCGTGAACACACACAAACTGGGTGCAGGATCAGAGGGCAGTGCTTATCTGCACCCGGGGAGGAATGGTTGTCAGCCCTTGAACTGTACGGGGGATTTGAACCGGCGATGCTACAGCTACAAGCCCAATTCCCTTCCACTGGGATTTGTCTACAAAAATAATACTCCACAAGTAAATATTATACTTTAAATTAATGACAATGCACTAGTTGAAAAGTTAAAGGATCACCAAAGTTTTTACATGACATTCACTGGATCAACACATTCAATTTGTCCTTTAATGATCCTGGTTGTCTGCAATGTTTGTTTGAAACCATATGAACTTAATTATATTGAATTCGTTTTGGCACAGACACTCTAAATGAACCATAGGTGTGAATGTGAGAGTGAATGGTTGTTTCTGTCCCTGCGATGGACTGGGGATCTGTCCAGGGTGAACCCCGACTATCGCCCTATGTCAGCTGAGATTGGCACAGCTCCCCCCGTGACCCTCATGTGGAGGATAAAGTAGTAGAAGATGGATGGATGGACAGATGGATAGTTTTGGCCCTGAACTGATGACCTGTCCAATGAGTAACCCGCTGCCTTTCACCCTCTGTCACCTGGGATTGGCTCCAGTGACCCGTGACTCTCATGAGGAGGATAAAGTGGCAGACAATGGATGGATTCATTTGTTTTAAGATGATTGATCTCCCTGATATTCATTTGCAAAAAGAGTGGCTCCTGTTTCTTTAATGTAATTCACAGAAATATGTTAACCGGGGTCTTCAGTGTTTTTCACCCCCCGAACTGATGGAGGGATGGAACAGGGACACCCTACTATATACTGTATATTGTATATTAAAAAAGTTATATTGGGAATAATACACAATGCCATATATGGAAATCCTTGGGGTGTGTGTTTATAGGTCACATAATCAGGCTTTTAAAAAATACTTATGATTCATTAGATATCACATTTTTTGCTAATGATATAAAGTGGCAAAAATTGTGCAGAAGTCACAAAATAAATGGTATTTATTTTATTTTTGTTCATCAAAACAAGAGTTGAATTCATGTCAATGTGTGTTTCAAGACATTTAAATTTGTGGGGGGGGGGGGGGGGGCGGATTATAGGGGCATCAGGACCTCTGATTTAAATGGGTTGTGTAAATGCCACGAGTGAAACACCTGTGAGGTAAGACAGAGAAAAAGGAGACGGTCCACTGTCAAGAGGTGAAACTTTATTAAAGGTTTTACTCAGTTCACTTCAACTGTAAGAACATGAAAAAAGGATGGAATGAAAAGCTCAATGGAAGGCACGCAAATCCCCAATGAAGTCCAGAGAGACGACTGACTCTGTCATTGTGTGGACACACCAGCAGCAGCAGCAGCAGCAGCAGCAGCAGCAGCAGCAGCAGCAGCAGCAGCAGCAGCAGCAGCAGCAGCAGCAGCAGCAGCAGCAGCAGCAGCAGCAGCAGCAGCAGCAACACTCAAACTATCCCAAGCTAAGACAAACACTTCATCATCACATAACATGACATGTGCTTTCAACAGACACTATTGTGCAGATTCTTGGCTCAAAATCTTATGGAATTATTGTGTCGGGAACTTGCATTTTATACAGTATATATATGTGTGTGTGTGTGTGCATTTGTGTGTGCAGTTACCGCTCTTTCATTTTTCTTTTCTTTGTTTACCGAAATTTCCATCTGACGAACCAGAAGGAGCTTCGTGAATCTCGTCTCAGCGGAAAGTCTGTGACCGTTTTCTCGATGATTTAAGTGCATGTAGGCGAAACATGTAAGCTACATCTCATTTCTGTATTTACAGCGTCAAGAGACGCTGATGATTCCATGTTTTTGATGCGCTCAGTGACACAGAAAGCCTTATTTACAGCAGAGACATGTTAATCGGTTACATCCATCTATCTGATGTGTGTTGTGCTTCATAGTTTGAAAGAGAACGGGAGATTAAAAGCAGCGAAGCTTAGCCAGTAGGACATTTAACAGTGGGAAAGATAGATATTGTGAATTGTGAGTTGTAGCATTCTGCACCAGCAGTTACAGATAGGCACGGCTCATATACTGGCATTTATCAGGTACACCTTGCGTAACAATTAATGTACAACCACACAAATGATTTATTTACCAAACATGTCAGAACAGCAAGTATTCAATCCAAATCTCCAGTAAAAAACCCAGTAATAAGACATGATTAAGAAGAAAAAAAAACCCCCCTCTGTGCTTTTGTCCCACAAATTCCAGTTTATCAGCTTCAGTTTCAGCCACACACGTCCATTCAGACAAAGTCACAATTACACACACACACACACACACACACACAAACTTTTGCACACACATGCACCAAAAGAAAGCCACCTACAGTTTCTATCAATGGTTGTGAAGCGTTAGTGTCAGATAGTGGAAGTCCAGCTGTGCTTTCTCAGTACTCCCAGAGAGTGGCGCTGTCCAGGGAGTCTGCACTTGCCTTTAGCCCACCAGCGTGGTCTCCTTTCAGGTACTTCCCCCCCAGCACACGGATGGCCATCTTGTTGACGTCACAGAACTCAAACAGGAACTGGACTGGTGTGGAGCTGCCGCACGCCACCGCGGTGTCGTCTCCAACACACCAGTATTTGCCCTGGGAGTCTGGACAAACAGCACACACGTCGCTTAATGAGGCTTCACTCACACCTATAGCATATATACTGTTCGTTTATGTGCGTAGAATCTCTGGGTTTTTAATGTCAAGATTGTGTTTTATTTATTTATTTATTTATTTTATTTAAACTTTATTCAACCAGTCCCATTTACAAGGGCGACCTGGCCAAGACGTCAGCAACCCGCGTCATGATAAATACAAGTTCAAAAAGACAGATTACAAAACAATTAGGCAAACACAAAGTGTAGTCGTTGAGAGCTTTTTAGTTTAGACTATTCCAGGCAGATGGGGCAGGAAAACTGAATGCTCGTTTGCCCAATTCCGTCCCTACTCTGGGAACAATCAAGTGATAAATGCCACAAGAACATAATCCATAAAGGATATTGGTTCTTTGTAACAAGGAGCATGAGTAAGACGGAGCCAAGCCAAGAAGAGCCTTAAAAATCAGTGTCATCCAGTGAGTACACATCTGTATATTCAAAGAAGGCCACTGAGCTTTGGCACACAAGTCCCAGTGATGAGTGAGGCGACGACAACCTGTAGTTAACCTTAAAGCCCTGCAAACGTGAACTCTAACAAACTAGGGCTGAACGATTTTGAATAAATATTGAATTGCTATTATTTTGACAGCAAATGCGATTGCGATATGATTTGCGATATCAGAGGGAATGGGAATTTTTACATCATTATTCTCATTTTCATTAAAGCGGACCTAGACCGGAAGTTCCAATTAACGCTGTTTTTTTAGTGTGTATCTGCGTCATTACCTTGTTTAAGAAGCCCTGAAGGTTCTAAACAAACAGTTCAGCCCCTGCTGAGAAAGCTGTGTTTTATTGTAATCTCAGGCTCAGCGAGATCTCTGAAAAATCCCGTTATGGTTACGTAAACATCGGTTCTCCGGAACAGCCGATCGTCCTGCTCCGGGCACATCCGGTTGCGTACATTGAACCGCAGAAGAAGAATAACTTCTGTTGTGGAGGTGTTTCACGAGCGACAGTGTCTTCTGACTATGGGTCAAAGTCATAAAAGGGACTGTGGCGGGGAGTCGTGACGAAGCTATTTTTAAACACTGTTAAAACAATGTTTTGATAATGAGGAGCAGTGCATCCACCGTTCCAGAGGGGGGAGCTGCGCTTCTGAGAGCGGGTGTGCTGAATATGTACTGGCCAATCACAACACAGTCTGTCTTCTGGGTGCGAGTTTGTCTGAAAGATCGCGGCTGGCGAATAGCGTCACAAAAGAGGATTTCTATCGGGTCGTTTACAGCAACTAGGAGGTTTTTGACCATAAAAACAAGTTAATGTATGTAAGTAGACCTCCATAACTAACATATATGTGCAACAGGACCACTTTATGTGACCTTTAAAAAAACCTATTTAAAAGGATTAATGTGATATTTGTGCAGCTCTCTGAGAAACGAAGATGTTCTCTTCAGTCTGTAGAATAAGATGTGTAATAATAATTCTTTAAAATGATACACACATTTTGGCTTGAACAAATATTGCGTCTCCTGTGATTTGAAAATTGCAGTGCGCTGTATCGCGATTTCGCTAAAAGTTTGATTAATTGTTCAGCCCTAATGGTCATGATAATTTCTGCACGATAACGTGACTGCCCACCTTTAAGGGAGTAAGCTCCGTTGTGGAACTCGAGCTGGAAAACATCGCAGGACGCTCGGTTGGAGTCCAAGGTCGCCAATCCCGCTTTACGAGCCCCGATGAATCCGTGCTCCCCGCGAAGGACGATGAGTGGACGGTTGATCAGCTTCATCAGGAACAGTTCAGTCGCACCTGAAGATTAGAGCTGTGTTAAACTCTGACATAGCATAAATAATACTTCACACTTCTGTTTCCCTGACCTATCATCATCGTCAACACTGACCTGCGCTGTCCACGGCAGCAGCCAGCTGACCGTTCTTCTTGGCGGTCACGTACTTGCCGTTAGCCGCGCGCAAGCACACGCGACCATCACGCCACTCCAGTTCAAAATAGCTGTTGGCTGATCTGTGACACACACACACACACACACACACACATTAACAATCTCAATGAACAGACTGTGTGGAATGTGCGTGATGCGCTGTGCAACATATGTGTGTGTGTGTGTGTGTGTGTTTACTTAGTGGACGCAGTGCACTGCAGTCCTCCGGTTGATGTCAGTGTCCAGTATTTTCCAGCAGCAGTTCTGAAGGCACACTTCCTGTCCTCACGGCTCATCTCCAGCTGGAAAACTTCCTGGTCCCCTTCCTCGTCCTGATTGGCTGACAGGTCCATACCTAGAAAAGTAGCACAATCAGCTGCCAGCCTTCATTTGTCTCTGGAGTCCAAAACATCTCCGTGTTATTCATGAAGTTCCTCTGATAGCCCTGTAAAGCAAGCATCCACCCTTTTACAGGGCGTAAAAGGGTGGATGCTTGTTTGTCTCTGGACTGGCGACCTGTCCAGGATGTACCATGCCTTTCACCCTATGTCAGCTGAGATTGGCACAGCCCCCTCGTGACCCTCATGCGGAGGATAAAGCGATAGAAGACGAGTGAGATTGTTCTCTCATCTCACTGAAATGACGTAATGTTGTTGTGGTTGGCGGACCTCCGTTGTTCTTGTTCTACGCTAATAATAAAAGTGTTAAGGCCACATTATACTTCTCCGACTGCGTAATGCGTTATCCGTCTGCGTCACCACGTAGACCACTCGAGCCTTTATACTTCTGCGTCGTGGTGACGGATAGGCGCTGCAATTTCCCGCCCGATCAGTAGGGGTCGCTGCGCAAGGTTGTTGTGCTTTTGGCTACAGTGAGCAATGGCGTCCGAGGGAGAAAGACTGTTGTTGTTGAAACAGTGGCCGTTTCTCACTTTTCTGTGTCCCGGAACGCAGTTTTAAGATAATTTGAGGCGAGAAATTGGCCATTTAGAGTCTAAACATGTGCTGTGTGTGTTAAGATATGACGTATTTATAGTTCGGCAGCGACGAAGTCGGCGGTGTTCAGCTCCGCCCTCTGTGGACGCTCGCTGCTCACTGTGAGCCGGCACAGAGCAGCTTCGCTCGGCCTGTCCTGAGGACCAATCGCAGCTCTTGCCGTCTCCGTTGTCCCTTGACGGAGTGACGGACACTTAAAAAATATTCCGTGCACCCGGAGACGACGCAGAGGCTCTTCGACAGGTTCTGCGTCGACGCAGAGGACTCTGCGTAGCCTACGCAGAGCACTTTACGCAGGAGTATAAATTGGGCTTCAGTGGGAAGCGGTATTTAACTCGTGTTTCGTCCTGTTTATTGCGTTTATTCATTTTACGATCGGTTACATTGGTGGCAGCGGTGGCAATCGAACCCAGGAATTATGGTTTACCACCAATGTAACCGTACAGGGTTCTGGGGGTCCATCTCTCGGTTACATTGGTGGAACATTTTACGTCATTTCAGAGAGATGACAGAACAATATCGTGGACCATGTATTGCGTATCATATCGTATCATAAGGTAGACGTAGAAGGTCATGTGTCAGTCCTGGTCTGGTCTGGTCAGAGGAGGAAACAACATGGTGATGGTTGAAGGGTTAGCAAGAAGGAAGCCACTATGGAAAAATATGAGCGATGCATTGATTAGTCGAGGAGGTAGAACAGAATGCTGCATTGCTTGCGCTGCATTCTGCTCTAATAAGGATACGGTGAATAAATTCTGCTTCTTCTATCAGTTTTTTATGATGAATTTTTAATGCTGTGCATGTGAAACTCAAAACTCGAGTCTAGTCCTAGTGGGGTGTGGTCATAATGTGGAGCATTCAAAATAAATTCCACACAGCTTTTCATAGTCACAAACTTTAAATTCTTCATTTTTATGTCAAATAACTAGGTCTTGATGTGTGAGTATTATTTTTTTTGGACACTGGAGAGAGTGTGATATATTGTGAACTACTATATATAACTATCACTATTTATAATAGTATTACAACCTTATAAGAACATTAATATAAGGATGATAATGCAAAGGTATGATACAATAGTTGCCTGTTAATAATTCTGGCCACATGATTCATTCAATTTCAAAGGTAAAGTGGATTTATAGTGCGATGTCATGGGCTGCAAAACCAAAAGAAGGAGCTCAAAGACAATAAAATCCTCTGTGGAGTTGAGAGGAACTTCAGAAACAATTATCTGTCACTGTGAGCATTTGTTCATCATATATTAAAATAAAGTTAATTCAGCTTGAACGTAACTTTAAAATGACAACATTTATCTAGGAGAAGAAAAGTTGATGGTGCACTGTGGTGTTTTATAAATGACTGACACCAAAACCTACTTTCACCATCATCCGCTGGCTGAGTCAAATGCACAGAGGGACTTTATGAGAACTAATTAATGTGTAAAGGTTCAGTGCTCTCTACATACCATCAGTCTAACATTAGGATAATGACATGAATAGAATCCCATGTTAGAAATCAGTGCCTTAAACTGTCTTCATTCAAACAAAGATTAGTTTCTTTTGTCGTCTGTTTCTACACATGTTCAACCGTGTTCTTGTCTCTCTTTGGTTGTGAGGACACTCACAGAGACAATGCATTGTCCAGCCTGTTAACTCAATGCCTAACTTAGTTTACCCCTTAACCCTTAAAACCAGGTCTTAATCCTCGGCCATGATGTCCTTACAATGGTACTGCACCGAAATTGGTCCTTGTAGCTATGGAGAAACAAGCTCATACACACATGCTTTCTAGGCCAATGTATGCTGGCTGCATTAAAACGCTACTGTTAATGATAAGAATCAGTCCTACGTGCATGACAGCACAGACTGAGAGGGAGTGGTGACAAGACAAAGAGGATCCACGTTCAGCAGGACTGTCTGAGTCACACCTCCCTCACATGTAGCCTCTTTTCTCTGCTCCTGTCCTCCATTTCCGTCTATTCTAAATCTATTCTGAGATAAAGAGTGATGAATAACTGCAGACCCAAGCTGACCCCGAACCAGTGGCCACAAAGCAGGGATAGAATTACTGCAGAAAAATGTGAAGCGGAGGCAGAGACTGGCCAAAAAAGAGGGAGGGAACAAGCGGAGGGAGAGGGGAGAAAGTGAGAGCATGATAATGAAGAACACATGGTGTGAGGAGTTTGTGCAGCGTTCGTGGAGGACACTCATAGACATAATGCATTCCCGAGCCCCTTACCCCAACATTAACCTAAACCCAATTCTAACCCTTACTCTAAAACCAAGTCTTAACCCCCAAAAAGTACATTTAGGAGGTGACAGAACGCGAGGATCAGCCAAAATGTCCTCTATCCCAATCCCTGTGGTTTATACGGTTTTTGGTCCTCACAAAGATATCCATACAAAAACACACACACACACTCACAGGCATGTGCAGCTATTGTTGTGTCTTACCAAAGCCAAATCGCTAACCTTAACCATAACCAGGTTAACCAAACCAAACCAAACCATAATTCACATCATAAGCCACTTTGTTAAATTCTAAATCAAGTCTGATTTAATACAGATGAGGTTTGATGGTTCACGTGTGTCATCTGACTGTCATATGGACACTATGATGTGTCCTCTTTGAACAGCTCACATGTGCACACACTCACCCTAACCCGTATGTGTACAGACAAAACGCCACATGGATTCTGATGTGACTCCATTCACTCATCTGATCTCAGACCATATACTGAGAGAAGTCACACACGTCTGATTTGAAAAAAGAAAAATTCTTCGATGAAAATCGAAGAATTGACAATCAGGCCTGAGTCACATCAATTGAGTCAATGACCGTGCACTTATATGTAATTAATGTAGGAATCAATGCATTTTTGAAGCCCTTTGTAATTTTGTACTGGAACACAGCTCTGACTGCTGTATGTTAGTGGAAACAAATTGGATATGAGTCACTTCAGTCTGGTAATGTGAACATAATCTATGGGTCTTTCTTTACATGGTCAGTGTTTAGCTATTCAAAGTAGTCAATGCATCACACTGATCATAACCTGCATCTAACCACAACCAGAGCCTTGGAAGTGAGTGTTAATACCAGAAAAATGCACACACTCTCACAAGACACTTTGAGACACTCATAGACATAATGTGTTCCTTAACCCTAACCTTAACCGTCACAACTACACGATTAACCCTAACCCTAAATTTAACCTAATCCTAAACCTAACCCTAAAACCAGTACTTAAAGGTGCCATATGTAACTACACTCAAATTCAAAACACTGAGGTCTTTTAGATTTCGTTTTCTGACGTAACTGGCAGCCTATGGTTGCTCGGCAGCTGAGACTCTACTGACTGCAATGATTGGTAGACGGCGGTAGGTGGCGCCACATGCCAAAACATGATTTGCAGTCTGCAAAATATTTTTTTTAATGCAAATATTTTGTCTGTACTGTTGTTGTTGGTGAGTTCAGTTTGTTATATGAACATTATTCCTGAGTCTCTGTGACATATTAGGAGGATTTTATGGCCAGTTGCTTTATTACATAATTTAGATTTAGATTTATTACATAATGCACCTTTAATCCTCAAAAAGCCAGTTGGTCCATTGTCCTCACAAGGTTAGAATGTCCTCACAAAGATACACACACACGCACACACACACACACACACACACACACACACACACACACACACACACACACACACCCACACACACAGCTGCTGGTGGTGGTGTGTGCCCAGTTATGCAGTGACTTAATCAGTGTGGTGAAATGTGATTTCCCCTCTTTAACCCTCCCTCCACACACACTATTGCCCTCTCTCTCTCCCTCACACACACACACACACACAATTTCTCTCTCTCTCTCTCTCTCTCTCTCTCTCTCTCTCTCTCTCTCTCTCTCTCTCTCTCTCTCTCTCTCTCTCTCTCTCTCCCTCTCTCTCTCTCTCTCTCACACACACACACACACACACACACACACACACACACACACTCTCACCTTGTCTCGTGGAGACGTTCCTCTCGTTGCCCGCAGTCATCACCACCTGCGCGTGGCTGCGCTCCAGGCCAAACAGTTCATCCTTCCCAACACGGCCGCTCCTCCCGCTCTTCATGGTGCCGGTGGGGCCCCCGGGTGCCAGGTATCGCCCGTTGCAGTCGCGGAACGCCACTTTCCCGGAGCGGAACTCCAGCATGTAGCCGGTGTCCTTGTCCGTCTTGGTGGCCAGGCCGCCGTCGTTGCGCAGGAAGCGGTTATCGCAGGTCTCCAGGTGGTAGCGTTGGTCGCGGTAGACCAGGGTCACCAGAGAATCCACACCCCACGGGACATCCCGGTCTATTGACACCTCCTGCCGCTCCCCCTGCGCGCTCAGGTGGGCGAAGCGTTTGCGCGCAAAGCTGTACAGGTTGACCTGCGGGTGTACGGCCAGGTGCACGCTCCATCTCTCCGCCGGCGAGGCCGTTTGCGCAAAGCACGTGATCCGGTCTTCGGTGCCGCTGAGGAAGCGGCCGTGAGGCTCGGACTGCAGCGACCACCGCCCGTCCTCGTGCGCGGTGATAACGAAGCGGCAGTCGCGGCCGCGCGTCTCGCTGTCCGCGGTGACGTTGCCGTCTTTGTCCGTGGCGAGGTAGCGGCCCAGGTGGGAGAGCAAGAACACGACGCTGCCGTCCGCCCCGGTCTGCTCCAGCGTCCAGGTCTGCTTCTTCTTCAGGCTGCTGGCCGAGGCGTTGATTTTGAAGCCGAAGGTCTCCGCCGTCAGATACTTCCCGCCGCTGTTGATGAGCCCCAGAGGAATCCGCAGCAGGTCCCCGTCTGCGCCGTTTGCTGACATGACTGTCGTGCGTCAAGGAGAGGCGAGAAAACAAGATGCTGGGCTTCAGGAGGACAGAGAGAAGAAAAGAGAGAGTGGGTGTGGGGGTGTCCGTGGGAGGGACAGAGAGAGGAGAGGGCTGTGCTGACTGATGATGGCTGTCCACGCACACGCACTGAAGATCCCCACACTCTGTGTGTGTGTGTGGAGCTGCAGGAGTTGCAGGAGTGGGACTTTACCCCCCCCCCACTCTAACGTCAAGACACGCCCCACAGACAGAGGCAGATTATCTGGTTTAGGACAAACCATCCTAACCACTGTCTTCAACCACACATTACACCCACACCACTTATTACAATGTGGCATCAATAAAAATCAATATTCTCCCTCTGGTCCCCTTAATTACACATGGATAGAGCCATTCACCCTCTCACAGACCACTGTTTATCCCCAGGGCCTCTCTCTTTCTCTGTGTGTGTACTCGTGTATTTGTTGTCTCTGTAAAGCATAAACACCGACGTTGTCAGGACCAGTAGTCCTCGTGGAGACTAACATCTGGTCCTAATGAGGCAGAACTTAATTTCTGAGGAACGGGTTAAGGTTTGGGGCATGAATTGTGGTCAGGCATTGACTGGTTTTGGTTAAGGTTTAGGGATACTGCTTTGTTTAGGCCAGGGGTATCAAACCGTAGCCCCACGGGCAAGAACCGGCCCTCTACAGGGTCCAAACAGGCCCCCAGGATGAATCTGTGAAAATTTCATTATATGACTAGAATCTGATGGTAATGTAAAATACTAATAGTATTTTTCCATTCCAGACACCTGTGACTAAACGTTTTGTGCCTTTGTAGATCCACTGTGATCTGTTGTAATGCACATGTGTAAATGGTAAACCTTGGTGTAATATTGTTGAAATTGCACTATTTTTTCTAAAATTGAAATCAGATGACTTCAAGTTAATTAAAGGTGCATTATGTAATAACTCTAAAGCAACAGGCCATAAAATCCTCCTAATATGTCACAGAGACTCAGGAATAATGTTCATATAACAAACTGAACTCACCAACAACAACAGTACAGCCACAATATTTGCATTAAAACAAATCTTTTGCAGACTGCAAATCATGTTTATGTTTTGAAATCATGTTTTGGCATGTGGCGCCACCTACCGCCGTCTACCAATCATTGCAGTCAGTAGAGTCTCAGCTGCCGAGCAACCACGGGTTGCCAGTTACGTCAGAAAACGAAACCTAAAAGATCTCGGTATTTTGAATTAGAATGTAGTAACCGTTTTTGGCCACATTCATACATAAGGCACCTTTAAGGTTTGTAGGCAAGTATGTGATTATAGCAGACACTGAGGATCAGCTCGAGACACGAACGTCCTCTCTCAGTGGAGATTTGATAAGCCACGCAAATGGCTCAACTAATGAGCTGAAATCTGAAGAATGGTTTTACCATCTTATCTCACACTTGGAAGAGTTTAATCTCCTCACTCTCGCGCACCAAAGTCCACAGAGAAAATCAGCGTCTTTAGCTCATGAAGACACTTAATATAGTGGTCTACTGCTGACTTGTGTGGTCACACAATAAAACATTTAAACTTTATGGTGAATGCAGCAGTGGATCAACAGCTCCTGTCTGTCGTGATGTAAAATCATTGATTCTCTCTATGGACTTTCTCTTACGGAGAGACAAAGTGGCACAGTCAGTGCTAACTCCCCGTTAAAAAAACCCCCCACTTAATTATTCTTTTTAATGCTTGCTGCCTCAGACAGAGCCTCTTGTCTGTCCCTCTACCTCTGTCACTGCCTCTGCTGACCTCTTATCATGTGTCTTGGGTGAAAGGTCATGTCTGTTATCATGTTGTCGACCTGACCTCCTCTTTAGCTTCTCTCCGTGTCACACACACACACACACACACACACACACACACACACACACACACACACACACACACACACACACACACACACACACACACACACACACACACACACACACACGTTTCTAGATTCTTCCAACAAGTGTATATACTGTACATGCTGCAAAGAATAGGCCTATAATTGTCGTTTTATAATCACAGATACAGTCGTTCACTTTTTAACTGCTCAATTGATCTTCAAATTATTCACAGGGAATATAATCTTCTTCTTTCGGCTTCTCCCTTAGGGGTCATCACAGCGGATCATCTGCCTCCATCTTGTCCCCTCCCTTGTGTCCTCTTCCAACGTCCAACATGTCCTCCTTCCACAACCATGAACCTTCTCTGAGGTCTTCCTCTTTCCCTCCTGCCCATCAGCTCCATCTTCAACATCCTTTTGTCCAGTATAATCCCTGTCCCTCCTTTTGTACCTCGCCTTATAGCTCCGAACTGTTTAATCTGAGCTGTCCCTTGCATATATGCTCATTCCTAATCCTGTCCATCCTGGTCACTCCCTACGAGAAATCTCAGCATCTTCAGCTCCTACGCTTTTAAGAAATACATCATAAAATAAGTGTGTCAGTACTCTGGCTGAGAGCTGTCGGCAGCAGCGGGGTGCGATGACAAACCTGATGTGTTTTGGAATATCGAAATCAGATGTCCTGAGTGTGGATTTCTGTTTTCAGCTCCACTTGTTTCCTGCATGACCTCGTCCTCTTCCTCATGGTTCCACCCGTTTCCGGTCAGCTCTGTCTGCCTCTTCCGTCCTCCTCCCCTGGGCTCTGTCATGACTCCTGTCTGCACATCCACCTTTATTAACACTGGAGCGACTGTTCACAGGCGTGTGTGCTTATCTTTTCCTCACGCCTACTACAATAACATGAGCATGGCAATGAAAAGCTGATTTACTGGATACACTGAAGTTCAATATCTGTGCAATAACAAATTGGTACCACTCCCTTATTTTAAAATAATGTTTTTGTCTCATATTTATTATGTTGGACTTCTTTTATTTGCCCTACAAATTCCATTGTCTTGTACAATGACAATAAATTATTTCTATTCTATTCTATTCTTATTGTCCTTTATAGTGTCCTTCCTCCACACCCTCCATAAATGGAGGTTTCTCATTGTGGTCAACATGTCTTTGTAAACTTGAAATGAGACAGTGAAACGTGAGCTAAGGAAAAACTCTCTCTCCATTTTCAGTTAGTGGAAAAGTATTAAAGTTCATAGTCTACAGCTGCCTAATTTGCATAAACGTCTCTCTCTCTCGTGTGTGTGTGTGTGTGTTCGTATTTATTATCTCTGTAGGATCTTTTCTGGCATAAACACTGTCCTTGTTGGGACCAGTCCAGAACATGGGCCTAATGAGGCAGAACCTAATCTCTGAGGAACTAGTCCTCAAATTTGAATTGTGGATAGGTTTAACTAGGGTTAAGCATTAAGTGTTTTTTTTTTTTTTGATTGAATTTTATTTGAAAGGGACCATGTGCAATTAAAAACATAAATGTCGCCATTTGATGCATTGCACCAGAGTTAGCCTTAGGCTAATTTACATCTGCAGTCCCGACCTTAAAATAAATACAAATACAGAACAGATAAAACATCAATTATTACTCTGCAAGTAATGTCAAGTAAGGGACAAATAAATACAGAAAAGATAAAACATTGAGCAATATAAGAAGTGCCACACACACACACACACACACACACACACACACACACACACAGATAGACAGTCACTGACAAATTAGTGGGTGCATTGTTGTGAGAGTTTTAGATGTTTTTTTATATTAGCTTGAAACCCACCAAGCAGGTCACAGTTTTGTATAATATCTGGAATAGTGTTCCATTGTGTGACAGCTTTAATGGAAAAGGCTGCCTGTCCAAATGCTGAGTGACGAAAGGGTACAGTGCAGCTGTGTACAGAATTTATTCTTGTGAACCTTAAGGAGCCACGGTAACAGACAAACTTTTGCAAACAGGTGGGAGCCAAGCTGGTTAAGGTTAGGCTGTTAGTCAGTGCAGTGTCCTGAGAAGAATAGCTGTGCCAACCTGTGTGTGTCTAATACTCACTCAATGTATATCAAGTACAATTGTGATCGTTAATAAACAGCATTTTTTTTAAATAAATTAAATACGTGTTCACCAATCCATAACATACAAAATGAGTTAGTATTGCTTCTGCTGTTATGTCCATGTTCTGAATACTTTTGTGCAATAACGGGGAAAAAAGGTCATATACAAGCATATAAAGTGCATCTACATGTATACATACAACACATGTATATATATATATATACATATGCATATTCCTAAAGAAACACGAAAGCAGGGCAAAAACGAAATTTTTAAAATACAACTAAATAAAACAAAACAAATAAATACCCAATAATGAGAATAAAGAGTTCTTAGTGATTTGTAAATCTCTTGTAGTTTTATGATTTATGATTTAAGTCAACTATTTGCACATGGTTCCAAATTATCATCGTCATTTTCTCCTTCCCATGTATGTTGATTAAAGTTGTTTTTGATTACTGCTGCTCTTATCATAAAACCACAGCAATTAATTTCTTAAGTTTATTTTTTCAGTTTGAGTTTTTCCAATAGACCATTTGTTACATTACATGGCCAGAATATGTGAGTATGTTTTACATATTTTGGTTTCAAATTAATTTTATTTGTGGGGGTTTTACCTTCCACACTGCTTAAGATACAATTATACATTTTTACTGGTCAAATTATCAATTGATTACATTCAGTTTCTAAGCAAATGCCTGCCATGTTGTGTTCAGAGTCTCTTGCTTTGCATTTATTATCATAAGTAACATTTATTTATTGCTGCTGATGTGAAATGTTACATTTATGTCAACCAGTGGTTCTGTAAGAAGCAATAAAATAATAAATGAATAATGAGAGCAGTGGATGATTAATAGCTTTGAAACCTCTTCTTCATGCTGGATTCAACTCAGCTCAGACCTCATTGCCCCCATCTGGACATTCTGAGAACAACAGCAGAGGACACACATCCAGATGTTCAACAGACGGAGTCAGCTGAGTTCATTCATTCATTCATTGTCTCCTTCTTTTGGCCACTGGAGCCAATCCCAGCTGACATAGTGCAGAACGAAGGTCTGCCCTGGACAGGTCACCAGTCCCTCACATGGTTTTGGTTATGGTGTGAACTTAACCTCTGCATGTTTTGGACAGTGAGAGGAGACCCAAACTTGGGTCTCTTTGCTGACAGGCAACAGTGTGAGCCACTATGCCACCATGTGGCCTCAACTGAGTTCAACATTCAGTTCCACAGATGTTAGGTGCTTCATCATCTAATCACACCGTCAGCTCCATCTACCTTCTCTACGTGAACAAACAGCCACTTTTCTATTCAGTTTATTCAGTATTATATTCAATTATTACATTGATTGGTTTTCCTTTGTATTCTGGAAACGGCTTCTGTTACATTTAAATCAAAGCAATCAAAACCAATGGATAAAATAAAATAAAGAAAGACACATCAGTGTTTTTTTTTAATCTATATGGATATGATAAAGTCCTAAAGAGTAACACTAATAAGTAGATAGTTAAGGTTCAGTCTCGGGTGCAGTAAGTTTATTTGACCTGAAGTAAAGTGCTGGTCTGCGGCTGGTCTGCAGGGGTCCACCAGCTGTGTTAACAATGTCAATCTGCAGTGGAAAAGGGCCTTTCCATGGTCAGATTGCAGTCTGCAGCAAACTGTTTTTTGTTTAGTACTGCTGCAGTAATTTACAAATCAGATGTTGCATTTCCTGTTTATTTCACATTTTGCACAGATGTAAGACAAGAAATTGAGCATTGTGCGAGTGTGAGGTTTGCTAAAAATACGAAATATCTGTAGAAACACACTTCATTTTATGACAAATAAAAGGATTCCTTTACTAAATTGTAATTTCATAGTAACCCATTCTACACAAAGAAGTAGAAGTATTCTCTGTCTCATCACTTGGGCAGGGCAATAATTCATTTGCAAAATGATTTCCCCCAGTAAAGGTTCAGTATTATGTATGAATATAATGTTTATGCACTATGCAAACTCACATAATTGTCATTATGTGTTTTCCCTCAGACTTGTGCTATAGTTTTCTGTCCACAAAGGCGTTTAAAAAATCAATTCATTTCAGTCCTTTAATCGTACATATATTTATAGATTATTTACTGTTTTTAAACCTTTTATTTTTATTTTTATCTTGATGATTCCTTGGCCATATCACCCAGCCATGCTTATAACAAAGATAATCTTCAGTGAATTCTCATCACATTCTCCTCTGAGTCTTCGCTCATTTGCCTGTGCATGAACTTCATGATGCTCAGAGGTGGAAAAAGTACTGAAATATTGTACTCAAGTAAAAGTACCAATACTTTGATGATTGATCAAGTAGAAGTAAAAGTAGTCATCTGAAAATGTACTCAAGTAGAAGTAAAAAGTAGTTCATTTGAAATGTACTTTAAGTAAAAGTTACTTTGCGTGGGGCCCGCCGCGACTTTACTCAGTAATGGATACGATTTATAAAGTAACTAAGTACAATACCTGAGTCAATACATACTCAAGTAAAATACAAAATCCTGATTTTAAATTGTACTTAAAAAATACAAAATACACAAAAAAAGTATTCAATACAGTAACTTGAGTAAATGTATTTCGTTACTTTCCACCTCTGATGATGCTTATGCAAAGACCAAGTGGTGCCTCACTTAAATATTGATATATTTTTACTACAGGTCTTCCATGTTGATTTGTTGTGGTCATTGAAGTAGGAACACTGGATTAGTCTCAGATGTCTTTCTGTAACTCCTCTTTTCCTCATCTCCTTCTCTCGTGCTATTGGAGGAAAGTAGTTGACCCCACGTCTCCACCAATGGCAAACACGAGGAAACAGAGTGATGGACAGGTGAAAAAAGAGAAAAGGTATGAACATGTAGCCATGGGCTGTGGTTCAGTTACAAACTCTGTCAAGGAAAACAAGGCTACAAAGTACAACCGGCTTAAACTTTCAAAATAAAAGTGTTGTCTAAAAATGTGTTAAAATATTATTTAGATATTGTGTAAAATATATATAAAATAAAATAAACAGATTTATATGGATAAAAACTGTCCTGTGCTTTTGATATATGGTTCACAACAACAAAAAAACACACATATGTATGATGCAAAATGTTGTGCAAACAACAAAAAACAGACATAAATAAAACAGAATCAGAAGACAAATGTAATTAAAACAATAGACAACCTTAATTAAATGGTGAATTTAATAATGTGATTAATATAAAGGCATGTAGATATTTCATGATGATTTAGTGGAAAATAAGTGTAAGTAGTTTTATTTTGAAAGGCTACACATGGTGTTTCTGGTTCCGCTGTGACTTTTTCTAGCTAGCGTAACGTAGCTTGTTGAGAGCAGCTGCCTGGTTGCTAGACGACTCCTATCTCCAACACTGATGTGAAAACAGCAACGCTGCGCGGAAACAGGACAACGTTTGAGCGGATTTCGGGACGTTACGACGTTTGTCACCGACACCAGCCGCGTATAAAGAGGAAGAGTCGCAGTTTAGTGGACGAACATTTCACGCTGTAGCATAGCCAGCGTCTCTTTTGTTGCCCCATGTTTTTACTACTGCTAGCAACAGCAAGTAGGGGGGGGACCTAAAGTGAGCTGCCTGTCCCTGACTCAGATTTTTTTTTTAAAATGAGAGGTTACACACGGAGAAAGTCCAGGACAAGTTTTCCGACTTAATGTGACGTTTGTTTTCCTGCAGTGATGTTGAGTACAGCTGCTAAAATGTCTCTGGAGGCGAGTGACGTTCAAACAGATGAAGACTGCGAGGAGCTGGTGAGTGTGTTGATTGTGGTTATGATTATTATCATTATTATCATTTATATTTGCAACATGTATTGATATTGACATGTTATATTAAGAAGTTGAATGACAGTGAGCAATCTGCAGTGATTTATTTTCTATGTATAACACCAAATCACAACGTACATAATCTGAATGCACTGTACACAGTGAGGCAGAAACCTCTACACTATGATAGGTAGAAGAGAAACTGTTCACACAATGCGCAAACACTAGGCATCAGTGGCGAGAGAGAAAAAACTCCCATTTTACAGGAAGAAATCTCTGACAGAACCAGACTCAAACATGTGCAACATCTGCCTCGACAGGTTGGGGTGAAAGAAAACATTGGGGACAGAGGAGAGGTGGAGGAGAGAAGGTGCATCAGGGATGCCAGTTAGAGATGGAAGAAAGAGACTTGGAGCTGATGTATATCAAGTGTATCAAGAACAGATATTGCCCGTCAAATGATGGACATGTCTATCAACAAACAAATACACTGATTGTGCGTCACCTGTGACATGTATAACGCACACATATAAATACCAACAGGTCAACGAACAAACTGACATAATTATTAAAGGAAATAAGACAAAAAGAAATGAACACACAAACAATTATGCAAAATAAACCAAACAATAACGTTATAATAACTGTAATAATAGTTAATAATTATCGTCATCATAAAATGTCAAAATAATAACTTAAATTAATTTTAAAAAAGGCAAATATTTCCACCAAATTATTTATTACACTAGTCAGTGCTGACCCAGTCCTTTATGGAGCCCTAAGCAAAATCTGATATGCCCCTCCCCCACCACCTCATAGTCAACTGTACTGAAATGTAAAACTATACATTTTTCATTAATTATAATTGTGTTATTTACTCCCAACCAGGGTCACTCTTGCTTTTATTTCTAACATTAGAGGGCCTAGTTTTAATTTGCTATTGTTGAAGTTGAATTGAAAAATAACAAAATACAAGAAGCTGAAATTGCTGGAAACACATGAACCAGTTTAATGGATTAAGTTTTCACAAATTGCAATAGGAGTTATAGGTTTTTACATATTCATAAAGTCTGGTAAATTAAATACAGCATAATTTAAATTCAATCGCAAATATTTATTTCTTCTGTCTGTCCTGTCTAGGGTGAGGACAGCTTTTCTTTCTCGGCTGATGTTTCAGAAAAGGTAACACAAAGCAAACATTCCTGTGTAACAATGTCTCTACATGTTTTGTTAGTGCTTTTATAATCCTTCCAGTGCACAGAGTGTTTTTCTTACCTCTGGTTTGTTTCCAACAGAGAACACGGAGGAAAAGATCCTCGGTGAAGCCTCCACCTTCTCCAAGTAAGACCTGCTCAGCTGCTCTGTGGGAAGGTTTTGCTGACACTGTAACACGTTCTGTGATTGTTAATGTACAGTTGGTGTACATTCAGGGTCTCCATACCTCTCCAGCCTGAACGTGAACCCCAGAAGAGCAGCAGTGGCTGCCTGGAGACTACCAAGAGCATCCCTGGGGGACAATGGAGGTGAAGCTACTGGGGAGATTGGCTCAGCTCGTCTCTCATCCCTCAGCAACGGTCATGGTGGGTAACATATAAACACAGCTTTAGCCCTTTGAGCAGTGGCTGGTGAGCATCATGTGGAAAGAGAAATTTTAAGCTCATACTGTTTGTTCTGCTGATCACTTGTTTGTTGACATTTTAGGTGAAGCAGTCCGGATCGATTACAACCATGTTTTAACTCTATGATCCTCTTGGATTTCAGTATGACAGTCGGTACATTTACATGCATGGTTTAATCAAGCGAAGTCCGCTGTCTGACTAAGATAAGCGATCAGACAATTTGCTGAGTTAAAGTATACATGCGGAGGAGTCTGACTCGCCGGTGCTGTATCGTTCTATATGCTAGTGCGTATTTAATCAGTTTGCTGTTGACCTTTACATCACAGAAAAAAAAGTCAGACTCCAGTCCGATTAAGCATATACATGCAGGAGTAATCAGACTATGAATCACATTATCCAGGTATGTTAGTGCGATTAAGACTAGCTCGATCACGCACACACAACTGACAATGATCCATTAGTGCAATTACAAAAAAACTAAGTCAACACTACTCCGTACTGTTAACTTAGTACCAAATATTTCCTTCCTCAGACGAGTAAAGTGGATGGCGATATTAAAAGGTGACCAAAAACGAAATGCTCTGTTACCTTAACTATCAATATTGAAATCTATGGATTTTTAGT
Source organism: Microchirus variegatus (assembly GCF_963457635.1). Classification (NCBI taxonomy): domain Eukaryota; kingdom Metazoa; phylum Chordata; class Actinopteri; order Pleuronectiformes; family Soleidae; genus Microchirus; species Microchirus variegatus. Next base: position 6,420,857 of record NC_139824.1, read on the forward strand.
AAACTACTAAACAAAATATATGACCATTCTCATCGTTTTTAGATATTTTAATGCAATAAGGTTTCCCATTATATCTGAATAACATTCATTTGGAGGCTTATTTGAGTAGTGAAAATACATTTTAAAGTCTTTTCATTAGGTTGCATTCTGCTCATTACTAAAAGAAATGTCTAATATTTAAGAATTTTAGGACATGTCACATATACAAAAGCAGGTACATGAGAATTACCTGCTTTTGTGTTGAAACATTATTTTATATTATTCATATTAGTCATTTGATCAATTGTTATAAAGAACATAGATATTTAGCTTGGACTATAAAATGTTCTAAAAAGGTGTCGGATGCAGAGTTAATCACAGTGTGTTTATCCCATGAAGGCTGCACGTTTTCAGCAGCTCACCATCATGTCAAACACACACCAACAATAGAGAGGAATAGAAAACAAAGTTGTTATCTTTTATTTTAAAAGCTGTTTGAAAGGCAACACATACAGTAAAGAAATTGTAGAGATGCACAAAAAAGGTTCTTGAAATCCTTCTGTCGCTCTGTTTTTCAGATCTGTCGCAAACGCTGAGATCAGTGTGTGACGTCACTCCAGAGCTTCTCAAACAGACCATGAGTGTGAGGAAACACAGACATCTCAACTCTGCATCCAATGGTGAGAGAAAGTGTTGGTGTGACAGTGATGACAGTGGAGAATGTAAAGGAACAGAGCAGAAACTGACACGGTCTCATCTTTTGCAGTTTGGCTTTGTAATTCAGGTACAGTTATGTGACTGTCTCATGTGTTGCAGGCTTCACCTCGGCCACAGGCGACCACAGAGAGAAAGAGGACATGTATGATGAGATAATTCGCCTCAAGAAGGTAAAGTTGATGTTGCCTAATCAGAAAAATTGGATGTTGACAGAAAAAATCATGCATCAGGATGACTTTTCTACTGTTGGAGAGTTGCGTTCCACCACAGCTCTGGTCTACTGAGATGCCCTTGATGCAGCTTACTTATACCTTTATTTATCTGCAGAATTGATGATTATAATCAATAATCTATAGTTTTAATTTTTTAAGGATTATTTTATTGATTCAAATATTTGCGTGTATAGAAAAAATAATACAACTTAAATCTGGAAAGGCCGATTACAGAATATCTAAATAAGGAACTTTACTGAGCCACCTGATCTGATCTGTTTGGTAAGATTATTCTTGGGAACACATAGCAAACCTAATATTAATGAAGGAGACAGTCCCAGAAGGGATTTAAAATCAATTCAACAGGACACTTGAAGCCAGTGTTAAGAGGCAAAAACAGAAGTGATCATGTTGTCTCTCGGTTCTAGTGATTAGCCTGGCAGCTGTGTTTTACAGTCGGTGTGTGTATTTCAATGTCCATATTCTTTACAATAAATATTGACTGTTTCGTTTCATATTGTGAGATTTATCTCTTGTGTTATTCTCAACAGAGTCTCCAGGCGCAGAAATCTGACAATCAGCAAATGAGGGTGAAACTGCGCCGCCTAGAGGAAGATAATGCTAAAAGAGAGAAACAGATCGAGGAACTGTTGGATCCCACTAAAGTATGGTTACACTAAATTGTTTCTAATTCTTATCGCAGAAACCTTAAAACTTCACAAACTGAGAGTGATATTTCTCTTTAGGGTTCTGAGTACACTCGTAGTTTGGTGGATAAGAAAAAGGAAGGGAGCGTGGTAAGTATGTCCAGTCCGTTTCAAAAATAGTACCAGATTTTTTTGAAGGACACACAAAACATGTAAATGAAACTGATTATGTCTGTCCAGGTTCTCAATGGCCTGAAGCAGAGAATCCTGAAGTTGGAGCAGCAGTGTAGAGAGAAAGAAAACGCCCTGAGGTAACATTTCTGCTCATCTATACATCAGTCCCTTTGGTCCATTTATGAAGTAGCATGACGCTAAACAAATTTCCTCTTCTTCAGCAAATTACAAAGTGAGCTGAGGACCACCAGCCTGGAGGAGCTGAAGATCACAGTAGAGACCTACTTTGAGGAGGTAACATTAACACATATCAAACTGGAGAAAGTGTGCAGAGGGCGAGATCTCTGCCAAGGCCTGGATCACCTTCAAAAATCCAATCATTTGTTCTTTGGGTCAAGACCTAAACCCCCACAAAATGCCATCGAAATCAGTCCTTAACTGTTTGAGTTATGCTGCTCATAGTGAGACAAAAAAAATAGAGAAACTGAAAAACAACCTCCTTTTTTGGAAGTCTGCTTTTCATTATTTTCTCAACATAAATGTTACAGCTTACACAGAGTACCATAAACAACTGCCAAAGAATGACAGAAAGAAACTTGCTTTAAAACAGTATTTATTTGAAGGAAATGTTCCTTCACTGCTGTAGTTTTGTTTTCACAACTGCTGATGTCATCACATTTACCTTGGTCTCGGTGTGTGAGCTCGGCTGTGGGAATATAATAGTCTCACCTAATGTGCCTCCCTTTTTCAGATCCAGAGACTGAAGATGCTTCTAGATGCTGCAGAGAAAAGGTATATGTGATGATTGAAGATACGAAGATCATGTTGAAGTGTCATTTGTGTTTTTGTGAGTTGATGGGTACCGCTCACCTCAGGAAACCTTTATTTGTGTTAGTCTGAAAGGGTAAAGTGGGCCATTTGTCATGGGTAAGATGATGAATTACTATATATTCACTTTGTAGATAATTACTATTAATGGCAAATAGGTGAATTAGGTTTTTCACTTGTATACAAATATACTTTATAAATAAATGCCTGACAAACTTGTATCTCAGTGTCTTTAAATAAATGTGCATTTATCATCTATAATCTAAACTGCTAATCCATGGAAGAAATGTTCAATTTTACAGATGTTTTTGAAAACATTTTTACAACACAAAATCATAAAATGTCCTTCTCCCTCTGTCTCTTTCTGTCTGCAGTAGCCGAGCAGAGAGCAAATGCTCCCAGAGGCAGCAGAGAGCTTTAAACTCCGCGGTTCATCGTCTGTCAGAGAACCTGAAGCAGCTTCAACAGGAGAACACAACGCTCAGAGAGGAACTCAACACAGACAGTCCAGCTGGAGGAATCAAAGGTATGTTCTCACACATAAAGGCTCCACAACCCTCCGGACGGAAGAAGTCACCTATTCCCTTTATCAGTTTCTAGTTTTAATTTTGCGTTACCCCAACAACCTTTTACTCGGTTCTCGTCATCGCTGGTGGTTTGTTTCCTTCCATTTTCTGCTGATGAATATGTCATTGATTGTAAAGCTAAAGTGATTTGGCAAATAATTTATTGGGTGGTTGATACAACACTAATTATAAGTAATTATTATAATTGAAGTTATTCTTTTGCTGGGGAAAGTCTGATGAAAATCTTACATGTGCCTAAAATATCGAAGTCATTTTTGGAGACACAACAAGAAATCTGAGGATTTGTGTGATTGTGTTGCCTAGGTTACAGGGAGTGGAGTAAACAGAGACTATTGCGAAGGTTGTTGGAAGTAGAGAAGGTGAGATGAAGCTGTAGTTATTCATGTAAACACTCAGATTCATTGAGATTGCACACACTTCACTGACGGACTCTTCTCTCCTCCTATCAGAGACGGGAAGATGGCAGAAGACACACCCAATCAACAAAGAGTAGCAGCCTATTGGACCAGGAGGTCCAGGTTACACCCACTGATATTCTGGGGTTTGCCATAGCAACAGAGGCAGTGGTCTCCGTGGGAACAGTCACTGAAGAAGAGGAGGAGGTCTTAGAGTTGAGAGAATGCCTCAGCCATTTGGAGAAGGAGAGGGTGGAGCTGCAAGAAACACTGACGAGTAAAGAGTGAGTAAGCATCAGCCTGGTCTGAGCAAGCAAATAAATGTCAATGAATGGACAATTTCACAACATACCAGTGGTAGAAAAGTGTTTATCAACCATCAGCAGCTGCAGTGGCTAACAAATGAAAGCTACTGACTTGTGTTTCCAGTGATGAACTGAGACGATTGAGGACAGAAAGGGATGAACTGGAAGAAGAAACAGAAAGATGGAGGGAAGAACAAACAAATGAACGGGACAAAGAGAGAGAGCAGCATAAGTATGTTTCACAGTCTAAATTTAACACGCTCCTGTATGTTTTTATGGTCAAGGTCATTCATATATTATGATCTTTCAATGCTTTGCGGCTGATTTTATCAAATCCTTTTGACAATGCCCCAAAATAATATCTGGACACCTACAAATGGTCTGATTGCAAATGATGCTTAATTGTATAACATCAAGGCAATAAAAGTTAATGACTAAAAGAGGTGTAATAATTATATTGTCAATATAAAAGTAATTTAGGTCATAGTTGCTACTTTGCACACCCAACAATAGTTTGCAAGCTGATCGCTAACAAACTGACATCAATGCTTAATGCAACTAATAGCCAGCTTGATCACACTAATTAGTTTGTGTACAAGAAAAAATGTTTGTACATCATTGTTAACAAGTTACATGTGCTTCTTATCATGCTGCAGTTGCCTCAAATCAAATTTCATCACATTTGTAGATGACATCAATGCTTCCCTGTCAAAAAACCCTAACCCTACATCCTGAAATGGATGCATCGCTAAATGTTAGAGGACATCTGCTGTGTATGCTACTTTCTTTATCTCCATCATCATGCACTGTTTATGTGTGTGTGTGTTCGTTTCTTACAGGCAGGAGCTGGAGCAATTGTTGGTAAGGATCCGAACACTGGAGGATGACAAAATCAAACCGGCACAAGCTGAGCTTTCTTCTCTCTCTGCGACAATGACGGCGAACCACGAGGACAGTCAGGGCAGATCAGGTCTGAAGGACGGAGACAAGTCAGACACTGCAGGTAGAGAGGAGGAAGGGGAAAAAAATAAAGAGATTAAAGAAAGAGAAAAAGCGGCAAGGATCATCCAGACCAACTGGAGGGAGCACAGAAATAGGGTACGCGGCACATTGGAGTTAGGAAAAAGAGGTTATTTGTTTGTGTGAGAGATATTACATAAAGTATATCCAGACACTGTGTCCCAGATTTCTTTTTGTCTCCAACTCTTTGCTTTCTATCTGTAGGATACTGTGATGTTGCAGTCAGCAATAAGAGGCCATCTCCTCAGAGAGTTGCAGCTCATGGACCTGCTGAGAGACACTCGGAACAAGGTTTCACACTCTTCCACACTCTCACTGTCACAGCAGAGCAGATTGATTCTGTTGAACGTAGATATGTAGAGCTATTAAGAGACAGATGGACATACTGTATAGATCCCTGTACATCAGTGCACTGATGTATAAGGACATACACACATCCGTACAGAGAATAGCGTATCAAATATTGAATATGTACATAGTGTGAGGTGGCCTTGTACAGAAAATGTGCTAGAATAAGTCAGACTTGCGTAGATCAGTATCTCCTCTGTGGCTGTAAACTCAGATTTTCTCTTCACTTTTTTTAACATTTTGTCTCAGACACTGAACCTCCCTCCTCTCTAATGCCCATGCTCTGTCTTCTGCTCAGGCCGCAGCAGTGACGACAAACCAAGAGAATGTACCTTCACCTGTATGTGAAGAAGTTGATGTGGCTGCCCTGACAACAATACAGTCTGCATTCAGGGGACACCTGGCTCGCTGTAGTCTTGCAATAAAGAGGTGACTTGTTTTTAAAGAACTGCACACATATTTATATTTGTTCACTGTTGCAGGACATAATTCAGTATTGTGTGTGTGTTTTTCCTGCATTAGCTCTGGGTTCCCTGTGCCTTCTCCAACGGGAAACACGTTGCCTGCACTGGTACCAAGAAAAGCTCATTCAATACCCAGCAAAACCAGTAAGGATCACACATACTGTCTATAGGCGCTTTTCCACTACACAGTCCATGGTTTGTGAAAATACAGGAAATAAAAACTGCCCAGGTTAAAAAGATAGTCATAAATACCTAAAAATACATGCATAAATAATAAATAAGTTCTACAAATAAATAAATAAACCCATGGGTGTATTACTCATAACCCTTGGCACTGCATTCAATAACGTGACAGCAGTATCTGGGAAGTTGCACATAAAGTTGTCCTGATGGCAGTTTAGATTCACTGCAAAGTAAGATCACACGTTGCTCCCAGAGAGAATTCAAATTTAATTTTATTTATTTTCCCAATGACTTTTACAATATGATTTAGGCTGTTCTTGTCCTTTGCTGCCAGACTGTTAAACCAGATAAATAGTATTTAACTAAAATAAATGGAGGCCTAAAAAAATACACACACATAATGATATATAAACAAACACAGAACAAAAAGTGTAAACATTGACAAAACCTTGCACCTCACACTACCACTCAAATTATTAATTGACAATCCTGATCCAAGAATTTTGTTTGTTTATTATGTGCAATTTCTTTGTATTGGAACTTGGAAATGTAACAAACCATCAGTACAGGACACTCGGCAGCGGTGGTCAGGAACACCACAGCATTGCCCTGCTCTCCACCTCAGAATTACCCATCATGTCTTCTCTGACATGTTTATGAGTAGTCATGGATGTCACTGGCACACTGATCAACTGTAATACCAGGTTACCTGCGTCAGAACAAGCCACAGATTTGACAGCTTCCTGTTAAAGAGTGATGAGGACGCTCAGCCACTCTGTCGCTACCTCGCATGACCCCTAATAATCTAAAGTTTCCTGCTGAACAGTCCTGTCCTGAGCTTCAGTCTGACTTAATTTACCCATCCAAAATGTATTGCACCCCCTGGACTCACCAGTTGAGCATATAGAGCATTGTCAGCAGTTTTTTTTCCCCTCCTTGTGTTTATAGACTCTCATTTAATGTGCTGTGGGATTCACAGAGAGATATTTTGGACCACAGCATCTTCGCTTGTCCCCTAAATACAGTTTTTGTTCTCTTGCTGTTATAGATTTGTTCCATTTTGGTTAGCCATGTATGTTTACAGGTTGTAAAGAAGCTGTGGTGTTGCCATGATGTGTGTAGGTCCAGATTATATGTATATCATTTGTATTTCGTTGTCAAGATGCTGCACGGTCCGTTTATAACGACGAAACAAAGCAGGGTGACGAAGATGAGCCTTGGCCTGTCTCTGGCACTCACGCCTCCAGAGTGACACCCACAACTGGTAAGACACACTGCAAGTTTTTCTTCTCAAGGTCATTGCACACTGGACACAAAGTGCGGACAATTTGGATGTGAATTACAACGCACCATCCCATTTTGATGCTTGATTTACACACAAACCCCCTTCACACATCTTGTAATCGTTTGACAGTTTTTTTCTTGTTTATTTAAAAAGAACAGGGTTTTGGGAAACAAACGCAATCGAGCAATCCGATGTCGTGTTAAATGTTTGGACTGTACATCAACAACACTTTGTGGATTTGTCAGAATAGTGACCACAATCCCAAAAAAATTTGAAGAACTTTTCAAACGTGTGAATAATTACCATGAAAAGAAACGTGTCCAGTGTGCAAAGGCCTTTACTGTTAAAAGCCCATAAAATCACTGGCTTATCTCATTCAGGATGTTGGTACTGTTGATACTGAAGGGGAAATATGCTAAACACGACTTTAGTATTCATGTAGAAATGTGCATATTGTAAACTGCAAATGTAAACATTCCGTTCACTGTGCCCGCTGTAGTTAAATAGAAAGATGCTCCAGGTTAATTAAGCACGTGTGTGTCCTGCAGAGCAAACAGAGCTCCATCGCCCAGCTGAGTCTGGAGGAGCCGCTGCAGTCGACTCTGATGATTCCGATGACATCATCGTGTCTCCATCACGGCCTCTGAGAAGCAGAGAAGTCTTGATCTTATAGACCTCCTGACTTTTGTGTGTGTGTGTGTGTGAGAGAGAGAGAGTTACTGGTAGAATTAATTCTATTCTCATGGCCATGTTTTTGTCCAGGTTCTTCCTGACCTGAATAATGACAGCTGGGATATTCTATTATTCAGGATAAATGCGGACAAATGTGTCCTCTGTAAGAGCATCTCAAAGTAATAAACTGAAATCTGGGAAGTCAGGCACTTGATACAAATAACGGCACATCAACACCTCACTTTGCTCATGCACATATTTAGGAATCAACACGTTGATGCATCTAGGGCTGCAACTAACAATTATTTTCATAATCGATTCATCTGTCGATTAGTTTGGTCCATACAATGTCAGAACAATTCCCAAACCTGGGAACGATGATGTTCTTGAATGTATAGTTTTGTCCACAATCCAAAATTATTAATTTTTAATGATTTGTTTGTTAATGGAGCAAAGAAACCCAGGAAATATTCACCTTTAAGAAGCTAAACAATCAGAAATCTTGTTTTCATCATTGAAAGAAAAAAAACAAAAAACTCAAAAACACTATCAATCGTGACGATTGATTTAATAATCGATTAATAGTTGCTACTCCAGAGTCACGGCTGCATGATCACTTATAGTTTAGTGTAAACAGTAAATGCATGGACTACAGTCTGAGGGATGAACTAAGCACATACAGTAAAAAGAACTCGTATGAACAGGAAATGGACCATCCACATCTTCAGTGAGGTCTTGTTTGTTGGTTTGTTTTTGTCACATTGATTACACACATTGCGATGGACTGGCGAGCTGTTTAGGGTGTACCCCGCCTATTGCCCTATGTCAGCTGAGATAGGCACAGCACCCCCCCGCAACACTCCGGTGGACGATAAAGCGGTAGATAATGGATGGATGATTACACACACACAATAGAACTACTGCACTAATATGATGCTGATAAAATTGTGGTCAGTCCACATTATAAGGTGAGGCTTTTTGTTGTTGCTTGGGCTGAGGTATTTGCTCTGCTGAATGTCATTCTAGTTGTGATCCATTTATATTGTTTATCATTGGAGCCAAATATTCTCAGTGGCTGTTCAATTCTGCCAAAGTGCCTACTGTATGTACTGTATGTTCAAATCAAGATGGATTTTCTTTCAGCCCGACAGTCACAGTCACTCTCTCTCTTGACATGCTGGATCTGTACCATGTAAATGTCCTTACGATAATGAAGCGTAATAAATTATGGCTGATGTATGATTGAAAGATGATTGTCAACCAATGCACTCTTGAGCCAAACTGTGAATAAATTATAGATCTGCTGCAATACTAATCATAGACACAGTCAGTACAGTGAGACACACAGTGTGTGGAACAGGAGGCGCCACTTGATTTGTATATGTAACTTAATTTTATGAGACGCTTAATAAAAGGCTTTTTTTGTAATAAAACCTCCTGTGATGTGATGTTGTGAGTCATGCAAGTCCTTGATTACATGCAAATACAGTATATACTTTAAAGGTAGGGTTGGGGATCATGGAAAGAGCACAGGAATGTTTGTTCACGAAGGGTGTTTGTTTCACACATATTAAAGAGCACTGTGCAGCATCGGTAACTTTCGGTACTTTATGGTGACACTACCTTTTTTGAATACTTGTTCAAATGACAACATGATGGCGGAAAATAACGAATACTCTCAATGTGTCATTTTTGTTTAGTGTTGTTGCGTTTTCTCAATTTTTATATACTTTGTAAATTTTTTGGGGGGATTTTTGTGTCGTCTCAATTGTGTTTTTGGTTCTACAATGTTGTGTTTGGGTTGCATTTTTTTTTCTGTTGTCGTAAAATGCTGTTTTTGTGTTTTCTCAAACGTTCTATTGGCTGTGCTTTTTGATTTGTGTTATTTTCCCAGTGTTTTTGGGGTTATGTTATTTTTTTTCACTTAAATGTGATTTGAGTTGTGTGTATGTTGAAAATGTTTTTTCGGGTTGCGTTTTGTGTTTTCAAAAATCTTGCATTTTTCTTTTTGAGTTTTTGTAAAATTAAATTGTGTTTCCTAAATGTTTTATAGGTTGTAATTTATCATAATAATAATAATTTTATTCATGAATATGTTTTAGGCTGCTTTTTTGATGATTTAATATTTCCTTAAAAAATATTTTAGTTCTATGTTGTAAATGTTATAAGTGTTATGTTCTTTGCTTACGCTTTATTGTGCTTTCTGCCATATCTGTCTTTTGTGGAAATCTTCCTTGCTGTAACATGTAATACCACCATTTCAACGTGAGGGGGCGCCCTCTGCGCGTGTGCGGTCAGTGGGTTATGGATCTCTCTCTCCGACACGCACACACACGCACACACACACGCACGCAGAGCTGAAGCTGCCGCAAAGCCCCGTCCTCCAGCGCTGTTAAACCACCGTGTTTGCTTCACTCCAACACTATCCTCCTATCGAAGAACCGCAGAGTGAACAGAACAGCGCTGAACCGACGACCACCGTGGGAACAGCGCAGATTAGAGCACCGCCGGCCATGGTGTAGGAAAAAGAAAACAACGGTATTTTCTCTCGTAAAAAGGGGGAAAATAGATTAAATACTGGGTTGCGGGTCAACGACTTTAACCCTTGATCCTCCACAGTGTTGTTGCTGTCCGGGTCAGTGTGAACGCGACGGCGTCTCGGTGTAATGTGAGCGGTGCGGCTTCACGGTGAACGATGTTCCGTTATTTTAAAAGCGGTTCAGAGCGAAAAGGCAGCAGACTCGCTTGTTGCGGTTAGCTCGGCACGGCACGGCACGGCACGGCCGCGTTAATGTGGCAGACAGCGCTCGGCTGTCGCGTTCAAATCCACCACCCGGAGCAGGGAGGACAATAGGTGAGATAAACGCGAGTCCGAGACTGCGCTAAACCAGACTGAACCGGGCTTCACTCGGTAGCTATGTCCCGCTCAGACACGGAGACGGCACTGTTGCCTTGGCGACTCGTTGAGAAGAGGACTGCGGTAGTTCTGAGGGGGACAAAGCGGGCTGAAGAAGCTAGCTAACCCGGGTTTTGGGGACGTTTTATTGACTCGACGTTTGAACGCGTGAATAGAGGAGAAACCCGACGAGCAAGTTGACCTACATGTGTCCGTGCATTCAATTAATTTTAATAGACAGAGAACAGAGACTGTTTGTGTGTATGTGTGTGTGTGTGTGTGTGTGTGTGCGCGCGCGTGTGTGCGCGCGCGGTGATTTAACAACCATTTAACCGCCCACTACACGTTTTTACATCACGATTCCTGTGTTTTTGCAGCATTGGCGTAAATTGGTTGCAGGGTGTTTTTGTCTGTCATGCTATTGTCGTGTAATAATAATAATTCATGCACATCATGTAGTCTTGCTTACAGTGTCCATGGACTGCGATTTTAAAGATGACATCATCCTTCTTCATGGGATATCATTCAATGGGATATTGAAAAAAAAAAGAAAAAAAAAGACAAAAGGCAAAGATTTCATCCATGCTGCATTTAAGTGTTTGCTGTAGAATAGGGGAAATCGGTTTATGATAATATTATATTATTATGATACATTTACAATACATAATGCACCACTGACTGTAACGGGAATCTAAAATAATGATTGTTATTTTTATTATAAATGTAGAAGATTAAGTAATATGTCATATTGCAGTGTTCTAGCCCTGTTAAGTGCAAGCACGCGCGCGTGTGCACACACAGGTTCGCATAGCTATCCTTGTTAGGACACTGCATTGATTTCCATTAATTTGGTCTGCCTAACCAAAGCATTACTTCTGACTAATCACTGCCTACCTCTAACTTTAAGGTAACCACATTTCACACCTTACTTTTAACTTTAACTTAACTTTCAAGATTCTGCCACACCAGGACCAGGTTTTGGTCCCCACGAGGGCTAGTGGTCCTGATAAGGTCAGTGTTTAGGTCCTGAAGAGACTAAAAAAATAGTCGCCAACATAATAGACATGTCATTGATCAGTAAGGACATGCTGGTCATAAAAAGCTTCTGCTATGTGATATTTAGTGGATATGAATTAGTGATGTTATATTAGCATATTTACAAAGAATCAGAATATATACACTTGTTCCTCCCTAGTTAGTGACTGACTACACTCTCGCAACTCATCATGCAGTCCTTATATTACTATATGTCAGTCTTCAGTAATCTCTGCACTTTATGAAAGCAGGTTTTTGAGGTTTTAGTGGTCAGCAGTGTAGGATTGCACATTGTAACCTCATCTTCATTATTTCGTTTGGTAAATCGGTCCTGACAGGAGGTGTGAATTGTGCAGGAAAGACCTTTCTTTGCCCTGTCAAACTTACAGCTTTGGTGAATTTCTTTGCAGTGTCTGCGTGAGGAATTGGGTTATCAGAGCGAAGTGACAGCCGGCGTCAGGTAGCTGCGTCAGGATGGCGGCCGTAGTGAACTACTCCCCACCCTGGTGGGTGAATCTGCTTCACCGGTTGCCTCATTTCAACCTCGAATTCCAGCTGGTGAGCAGTGACTTCAGACCAGAGGATTCTGAGTACCAGAAGGTAAGACAAGTGCAAAGAGAATCATTACCTCCCTTTTAGAATTCATCATCTTCATCATGCAGCGTCACCTTATCCTCCTACCTCCTGCCACCTTCCCACACTGTAATTTCACAGCAGAGTAGCCAAGTAGTGACTGATGCTGCTTTGCCACCAAAGAGTTGTGGGCTCCCTCTGTGGATCAATCAATTCTTTGTGTGCGTGTGAGAGAGAAAGAGACTGAGGAATATCCTTGACTGAGCCACTGACCCCTAGTAGTTTTATCATTGTTATTAATTGATTAGTTAGGACCTTTAATGGTTGCAATATAAATCTAGGCTGTTGTGAGATTAATATCAGCCATTCACGACTCTGTGATTATCACTCAGTACGTTTACAGGCACAGTTTAATCGAGCTAAGACCATAGTCCGACTAAGACAGGCAACCATACAACTTGCCGAGTCCGAGTATACATGCAGAGGAGAAATTTGATTTAGTGGATGGCTCTGTCTATGTGTCACTGATCATTCTGCAATACAATCGCATGGAGATGGACAGTGAGATGGATCGTGCTGTGGTTCTGTGTGGTTCGTACCTGCTGTATCAGTCTCTGCAGCATTCATCCTCACCAACGCCATCGTGTTATTTGTTCTTTTGTTATTACTGCAGCGTATACAATGTTTCCTCCTACTTTTGGCTAGATTTGAATTAGCTACTGTAAGCATGATTACAAATAGTAAATAGACATAACTTGAAACTTCTGGGAAAGTCTGTTAATCATCAGTTAATCGATGCCCCCCCCCCAAAAAAAAAAACTTAACAAAGCTTTCATAAATTTTTATCGACTCTCAACCGTGTATTGGGCAAAACATGCACATTTGGATGCTGTTGGGCTCTGGAAACCTGTGATTGACATTCATCGCATTTTATTGGATAAAAATTGCATACTAATTGCAGTCTTTCTTTGATAAAACACCCGGAGTCTGCCGCGCTGCCTCCAAGAGCAGCTCCATCCTGCAGGGGCTTTGACCCACTTTTGCTGCATTTCGTTAGATTTCTGAAACAAGGTAATTCCCAGGACTCTGCAGCTGAAAACACAGTCTCTGTGACCCTCATGAAGCTGAGGTGTGTTGTGTAGAGTCCCACATTGCATGCACTGCTGTAATCAGCCCACAGTATAGTTTGCAGACATGGGAAGGGAGGGCGTGCAAGTTCAAGAGCCAAGCGTGGGAAGGAACCCACGGCCATGAACAAAGAGGGGAGAGGAGAACTAGTGAGAGAGAGACTGGGAGAGAGAGACAGGGAGAGGAGGAGAAGTGAGGAAGATAAAAAGAGACTGATTCGAGGCAAGAAGGGGGAGAAAGGGTTCGATGAACCATGGGAGGTGCTTCTAAATTGCCAAATAACCACTTCCTGCAGGCTATTCAGTTTAACTAAGGGTCTTTGTGTGTATGTGTGTTAATGTGTGTCACCAGTGGAATTTTAAGGACCCCCTTTTTAGACTGATTACATCCTGACATATTTTAGCAGACAGCTCTGTCTCTATGTCACTGATCATTCTGCACTACGATCACATGTTTTTTTTTGCATGTTATTTTTAGGCACAGTTGTTGTGCATGTTGAGCACTTAGTGTTGTTTGTGGAGGTGAGGTCCCAGATCTCCCTCAGGGGTTGTGTGTTTGTGTTTGTGAATATATGGGTTCTATTCAGGGGGAAATCATTAATTCAGACACGATGGGGGGAGGGAGAGGTAGAGGGTGAGAAGAAGATGAAGAAGAAGGAGGTTGGTCGGTTGGTGGGGGGGTGAGAAGGGAGCGAAAGAGTAGGAAGGGGAGGGCTGTAGTCTCTTGTGAAAGAATGGTCTCTTTCTTTCTTTCACTCTTTCACTGAAGCCCGTCTTTAGATTGGCCCAGTATATCTGTCTCAAAGGCTTTTATGCATCCACTCATCCAGCTGAGAAGTGCGCGCGCACACACACACACACGAAAACAAGGTCCTACTCAGTGCAGTGAGATTGTCACCATACCACAACGTCACACACTCTCTCACAGACACACATACGTGCATGCACAAACACACTCTCACACAATAGAGAGAGATTCTTCTGTGTTTCTGTGCTGTGATTTGACTCAGGTTCATTTGTATTCAGCCCTTGAGCTCTGAAGCTGTTTAAAACTTTCTTCTCACACCATGCCCCTCACTGATCATTCACTCTCTTAGTTTTTCCATCTAATTCAGGAGTTTTTGTCTAAAACTAACAAATCTGTTATGTATTCACTCACCACCGCTTGTGGTCCCTGATGACTTTGACTTTATTTGGGATGCTGCGGCTTTTTAGAGCTAAAAGGCATAGAAATAGCATGTGTGCCGAACCGTTTTTTTGTGTGTTCATCTGTTGGTACTACGGTAGAATCGCAGTGTCAGCTAGCAGCCACAGTTTAACAGCTGCAGAACATTACAGAGGAATCATGTGACCTGTAATGACACACACACAATCCCAGCTGTGGAAAAGTAAGCCAGTATATTGGTGTTTTTGAATTGTATACTACAATTTTCACAGTGGAAGAAATGATCTTGTAACACTTTGAAAAGAATCAGACGGCATCAAAGACAAAAGGTGCCAAAAATAGCCTTTTGAAACTGTAGTGAAAAAAATCAAGACAAATGAAAAGTCAATTTTGTGCAAGAAATAAGTTTTGATATTTCGGTGAATGTCTCTTGCCACCGATGTGGCCTTGTTTGTTGCAACACCACCTACTGTTTCATGCACTGCATTGCTTGATGTAAGTAGACTAGGCCTACGCAGAACAAACAAGTCATAATTACGGTGCTGTGGACACTGTCTATCTCTGTCGTTGACGCGAGTTTCCATGCAGAACAATGAGTGAGTAACGTTAAGCAAGAGAGAGCCAGGGAAATGCAAATTCCAAGATATGGCTTGACCAAGATCCCAAGGACAATCACTTGCAGAGCGTGCTGCAAATCAATAAATGCCGTGGGTGAATAACTTCTTACAGGTTGCTCTCCCATCTTAAGCTGTGTCAGCACATTTGGTCCTTGAGTTTGAGGGAATTGGTCCTGGAAAGTCCTTCATGAAAGTTTCAGAACTTAATTTTACAGCTCAAAAAACCTGGTATTTGAGCAGTTTGATGGGATAAACGCTCGCCTTTGTGCTGCTGTATACACAAACGCTCCCTCAGTCAGCTCTGATAGTATTGCGTGACAGACCCCAGTTTCAGATGAAGGGACATTGCAAATAGTTAACAGAGGCAGAATAATAACATCAACAGCAACAAAAATCACCTGATGTTACCAGCTGCAGCTTTAAATCTGGTTTTATTTTCAGCCTGTTTAAGGTTTTGCAGTTAGTGAGTTGCACCAGTAGCACTGGTGAGGTGAATATAAGCAGAATGAACTTGAGGTCAGTGACAGCCTGGGGAGAGAAGTAGAGAGGCCAGACTACAGAGGAGCACACAGGCACAGAGAGGGCAAGGACAACTCACTGAAGTGGAAGTGATTGAGCCTGTCAGCTCAATCACAGAGAGAAACAAACACAGTTAAATGGACAGACTGAAAGTAGATCACTGTGCCTGGGTGTTTAATGTTTTAAGCCCCTCCTCCAGCCTGCAAGCTGATCTGTAGTAACATCGAATCTTACACAAATACAAGAACACACAGACACACACACATGCATAGCCAAGCTCACCATGCTTATTATTAACTAATTGATCCACACTTAATCTGCTGTGATGGTTTGTCAGCCCGTCAGTTAATCTTGCAGCCACCATGGGGGGAATGATTTAAGAGGGTGGGACATTTCTACAGTTTCTTTTCCACTTAGTAATACTGAGTTTTAAAAAGTATGCATCGTAACATCCTCTATCCACCAGTGTTTACATTTACATATCATTTACATCAAAGGTCTCAAACCTTTGGCCACTTTAAATTGTGATTTGGACATTTATTTTCAAGTAACAATTACTCCGATAATGAAAACAACATTTAAAAAGATTAAAAATATTAATGGCCTGCTACTCATTTGTTTCCAGATACTCTTGCAGAAATGTTGGAAATGAAATGAAATGCAGTTCTTTTTAGATTTAGAGTGAAATATGTATAACAGTGGTCTTTAGCATTTAAAACTGGGTTCCTGCAATCCAAGTTGAAAACATTGTAGGGGTGTGGTTGCCAGATTTTCTGAAAATACAGAAGATGCTGTATTCATGCACACATTTACATACATACTGTAACTATTTGGTTGAATTGGACAAAGTGAAAGCAGAAGATGGAGAGAGAGTGCGTTTGTTAACCTTGGCTGAAATAACAAAATATTACACTTTGTTTCCTGGTGTTTTACTAATTTCTCTATAGCCCCCTTTACAGCTGGTATTTGAATGCGTTTTCTGTGATCACCACATGCATTTACATCTGGTATTAACATGCGTCTTCAGTGGCCACATCGTGATCCGATTTCTCTCCGATCACAGTCACCCCCCCCCCCCCCCTTATGTCACCTCCATCTCTGTGCGCTTACACGTCAACAACAACAACGTTTGCAGCGCGTGAAGTATTGAATGGGCTCCTCTTTACTTTTTTGAAGATTGGGAAGAAGTCGTCTTTGACAAGCGTAAAACTGGAAAACAAAAGCAGAGGAGACTGTGCAGTTTTGCCGCCTCTGTCATGTTAGCTGTGTTTAGAGCCACCAAGTTCCTCCACTCCACTTAGTTGCTGTGGGTGCAGCGGAGATGCATCGTATTTACACTTCTGTTCAATCTAGTCAAAATGTGTCTCCGACCACCTCCCGAAGTGGTTTTGCTGATTGGATAACAATGTCCTTAAACTCTTTTTAATGCCAGGTGTAAAGGGGGCGATATCACAGTAACTGTGTCATTGTCATTCCTCTAGCATGATTTGAAATGATGCCATGAAAACATCCAGCATTATATACTGTCGCGTGAGCTTTTATTCTCAATCTGCTAAGCTTGATGTGCTTAACGGTATATGGTGAAAAGTCACAAGGGCTCAACAATACATTAGAGGAGCACAGTACATCTGCACATTAACATAACATCTCTGTCACTAGCAAAGCCTTATATATAATAAAAGAGGATAATACCAGAGGAGGAATCCGCAGAGCTTATCTTGCTCTCCTCTCCCACCAGCATCCCCTCCTCCCTTCCTTCAATCATCTTCTTCAACCTGTTGGAGGAAAAAACAATCATCTGCTTTCCTCTGGCTCAGCTCAGGCTTACCAAGTGCTCTCCCACAAGGAAGTTATCGTGAGCAGTAATAAATATTCACATAAATTCACTGAATTATCTTAAAACAAGCTGTTACAGTATAGTAGAGCCGTAATTGATGTGATGTACTGTATATCTCCTAGCTTTGGACCCAGAAGTAGATCCAACAGGTGTATTGATGCGTTTAGTAGAGACTCAGACATTGAGTTTTGTTGTCTTTCCTGTCACTTGTCAGATGGACATCAGGTCATATCCCATGATGTGTTGTATCTTATCTGCTGTAATGGTCTTGTTTACTGACCCACTGTCTTCACTGGATCGGATGAAACCCCTCCTCCCTCCCCTACAGATTTGATACATTAGCCTTTGCTGGCCTAGTTATACATCTGACACAGATCACATTAAATGCAGACCTTGTCATTACGCTGCATTGTTACCTCCTCCAAGGAGATTATGTTTTCTCCTGGGTCTGTTGGTTTGTTTGTTTATCAGCAGGAAAACATACTCAACAGACTTGCAACAAACGTGGGGCGTGGAAAGAACTCATTAAATTTCAATTGTGGGTTCAATTAAAGAGAGTCACATGCAGACATTCTTGAAAAAAAAGTTCCTCAAATGTGTGTAATAGGGATTTTGTCCATGTCTGCCCTCAGTTTCTTATAAATTATGCAAATACTGGACATAGCTAAGATGTGGAGAGCTGTGAGTTTGCACAATCTGAGGCAGATGAACATAATATACTAGATCTGAATATTACTAGAAGATATACTAGAACATTTTCTCTGTGGTGAAAAGAGGTTGCAAACAAGTTAAAATGTTAGCAGTAATCAATTGGAACTGCTGTCAATTGGTTGGTTTGGATGGTCTGAACAGTTATATCTGCTGTGTGATGTCACGGAGAGCAGCACGCCATGGTGTTGTGGTTCTTTGTTTAAAACACAGTTTGATCAATGCCTTTCTGTGAGTTTTCCCCTTGTTATGTCACTGTGAAAATGAATGGTTGCTTGCTTGGCTCTGAGTCTGCAAGAGGCTGCCAATGCCCATTGACAGCCAGAATTAGCTCCAGCTTTCCCTGTGATCATCAACATTCAAATGGTATAGATGATGGATGGATGGATGAATGTTAATCATGTCATTGTCAGGAATAGGGATTATCCTATCAGATGTAACGACACTTCACACTAAAAGTCCTAAATCTCAGTGTAGATTGCAGTATTTCTTGACAGCACCACTTGATCCATACTTTTGGTTCCAGGGGGTCGCCCCCTTAATTTGAATTTTCACCTTGGAAACTAAGCGATAGGATTTTAAGATGACTGCCACCACACAAACGCTGCTACTTTTACCGTTAATAGCACTTCTGTCCTATTTGTTTCACAGTAAATCCGTTGTACACATAACACTGTTTAATTTTGAACCATAGACATTGACAAACTCAAATTGCACATTTATGTGTTGTTCCATCCACTGCTGTTGAGCAAATATTGGGACTTAGTTCTCGATCTTGATTAAATATATAAAGCGCACCAATTGCTGTTGATATGTAATGCATCATGATCCAATTAATTTGTTTGGGTTGCTCAATATGATTGGATGGTGTTTTTATAGGCCTGTCCATTCCACAGGTGACTGACAGTTTTCATTTTTGTGACAATGCATTAATTAATTAAGTGTAAGCAACACATTAAACAATGCTCCAGAACATGATCTCCCACCCTAACTTGGTTTAAAAACTCGGTGTCACTAGGTGTAAAAACGAATGCAATATTTCAAGAATGAAGAATTTCCAGCCCATTCAAATGCACAATGCATGTAGCTCATTGTCATCTATTGTGGCTATAGACCATAAGAGGAGTGTCCCAACTGTATTGCCTGTGACCCATCACAACACATATATTATTAGACGTTTGATTGCTGTGATTGTGGGGGCGGGACTAGATAAGCTTTGCTTCTCCCGCTTTCCCTTTCGGTCATGTGTATGAATTTAAATGTTGATGTGTGCAGATGTTGATTAAAGGCCACATTATACTGCTCCGACTGCGTAATGCGTTATCCGTCTGCGTCACCACGTAGACCACTCGAGCCTTTATACTTCTGCGTCGTGGTGACGGATAGGCGCTGCAATTTCCCGCCCGATCAGCAGGGGTCGCTGCGCAAGGTTGTTGTGCTTTTGGCTACAGTGAGCAATGGCGTCCGAGGGAGAAAGACTGTTGTTGTTGAATCAGTGGCCGTTTGTCACTTTTCTGTGTCCCGGAACGCAGTTTTAAGATAATTTGAGGCGAGAAATTGGCCATTCAGAGTCTAAACATGTGCTGCGTCTGTTAAGATATGACGTATTTATAGTTCGGCAGCGACGAAGTCAGCGGGGATCAGCTCCGCCCTCTGTGGACGCTCGGTGCTCACTGTGAGCCGGCACAGAGCAGCTTCGCTCGGCCTGTCCTGAGGACCAATCGCAGCTCTTGCCGTCTCCGTTGTCCCTTGACGGAGTGACGGACACTTAAATAATATTCCGTGCAGCCGGAGACGACGCAGAGACTCTACAACAGGTTCTGCGTCGACGCAGAGGACTCTGCGTAGCCTACGCAGAGCACTTTACGCAGGAGTACAAATTGGGCTTAACTGTCATGCCCGAAATAAACAAATCATTCATTCATTCATTCATTCATTCATTCATTGTTGGAGGTGTCATATGTTTTTGGGATGTAGCTTTGGCACATACATGTGCTCATACAGTATGTATGAGTGTGGAAATTGCTGGCTGGTAGTGAGACAAGAATGAGGTCAGTAGAAAAGTCAGCAGTTTAGAACGCCTAGGAAGCCAGGAAGTGTTGGTGGATCTGTGAGTTGAAGTGTGACTGTGTTATCATCCATTGAGGATTCCCCTGAAGGACTATGGTGGATTCTTGCATCTAAAGTGTTCCAGCAGAGATTTTGTTGGAACGGAAAACATACCTTGGTGTCTGCCTAGCCTTGCACGCAACAAATGACTTTTCCAGACAAGTCCAGAAGGGGAAAGAAAAACCAACATTGCAGTGTGTGATAAAACAAGATTTCGTCTGTTCTTGGCAAACTGCCATAACAGCCCTCATCGATGTCTATCCATTTCTCCCTTTTTATTTTCAGTTCAGTCATTTTCTTTCCACTCTGTCTGTCTAACCTCTCTCTTTCATTTTTGTTCCAAATACACCCCCTCACTTCTCTATCTGTCTACCCCCACCACCCCTTCCTCTTTTGCACTTCAAAGCGTTTAGAGGGTTTGTGATCTGTGTGGTGGGTCTCCAACAGCATTGCTTCCGCTCACTCTGTAGAGGTGTGCATGTTTGATGGTATGCAAATGTGGTTTTCATGGTATCCATCAAATATCCATCCATATCATATCATCATTTCACAGACATTAGGTTCTGCCCTCAAATAGCTGGAGAGAGGAACACACTTTGTTTATCTGTGTGTGTCTGTCTACACAGGAAAATCTCAATCATGTGGTGTCTCTTTGTATTTGGTTTCTGCTCATTCTGCACTTCCTGTATCTTTAACTCACTTCCGAAACTGTCCGCCTCCCTGTGATACAGAAATGATCAAGAATTGTACTGAATGAATCAATCCCACAATGTGACAGAATAAGAATTGAAAGAGGTTTTATGTAATTGTGAATTTCCTGTCACCTATAACAATGTGTGTCTTATTTCCTCTTCTCTTTAGTCTGTGTTGCTGCTTGGTTCTTTGGCATTGTTGTGTTTGGGCCTGGACCTCCTCTTTCTCCTCTTCTACTCGTTTTGGCTTTGCTGCCGACGACGCAAAAGAGATGAATCCTCGCACTCTCATACGCACTCTCACCAGCCTAGTCCTGATTGCTGCTGCACGGCCTGGTGCGTCATCATTGCCACACTCGTCTGCAGGTGAGAGGTTGTTCCCATAAGAGTAACACACGTTATAAATGATGTGCATTTGAAGGCGAAACCCTTTGTTTTATGCAGGAAAGGAATAATGTGGTAAAAGGTGAGAAAATTGAGGGCGTGATGTGTTGAGAGTGTCATAAAATGCCAGAATATGTTGAAAAATGTTGACCACTGAAAATGATGATGTTTTCAAATGTCTTATTTTGTCTAAAAAAACTAAATGAAAAACATTTTCATTGTTATATGGAGCAAAGAAATCAGAAAAAAATATGAACAAGAAGCTGAAAAATCAGATAGCTTGTTTTAATTATTAAAACAAACACTAAAACTGTTCAATCAATCAGAGTAGTTTATAATCAATTAATAATCATGTAATAAAAATCACTTTAAGGACAAAATTGCTTTCAAAAGTCCCCTTTTCCAAGCTCTAAAATCAGTTAAAAAAATACCTTGTATTCATTAACTGAATCTTGGAGCAGTCCACTTGAAAAGGGCCAGACTTTTCTCTGCTGCACATCTGTGAATGTCACTAAAACTGGACAACACATAAAACTTTGTCTGAGTCACACAGCTTCCCATAATAACACATTGTTGCTGTGCACTTATGGTACTGTTAATGTCCTTGGATTAAAAGTTATGTTTTCTTTGTGAGGAAATGCCAGAAATGGAATAAAAAGTCAGTTTGAAAAAATAACTTTTACAGTTTGCTGAGGTTGAAAAGTTGCTGTGTTAAAAACAAATATAATGAGATAAAGGCTTTGATGTCAATGTCTCCTTCTGCTTTTGCCACTACATAGACTATAAAGCTTTTCTTTTACTGTTATGTGCTTCCACTCCACCAGCAAGCCCATAAAACAGAGAGTGAAGCAGCAGGGAGGTCAGGGATTGAACATAAAACTTAATTTGCCCCAACTTTATGTCAAGATGGGGACCGCTGTTTCTTGTCACCTCCTCTCTATCGTCACTGATCTTCAATGAAAAAAAGATTGATTATTATGGAGATCTCGTTTGTGTGCACCGATACATGATGTTAGAAAGAAGACATTATTGTGCTACTTTGACTTAACCTGGACTTTTAAAAAAACATGATAGTATTACACTAATTTTAATTTCTCAACACGCTCAGATTATGTGGTTTGGAGTTGAATTATTACTGCATGTAGTCATTTTCACCAACAGTCTCTGATGTACTAGGGAAACTGGAAAATGCCCAATACTTACAATCTAAAAGAGGACATATCGCCACCTAGAATTGGTGATTTTAATCAATAAATAAATCAATTGCTTGCTTGCGCTTGTATAGCGGGACAAGGGTGTTAGTCCAATTAAAATGGCAAAGTCGATCAACAACTGTAGCATGATTTTATACTGGAAGTATCAACGTTTTGGTGTGAAATCATTGTACATTTGATCAGTATGCCCCTCTGTGATAAGGGAAGATGAAGGGAAAATAACGAGAAATGGGTGGGATCGTAATTTGAGGAAACCTTTGAAAGAACCACAAACCTTTATTGTCAAAAACTTACTGTATTTCCATCAGACAGAAAACATGGAGGCAGCACATGGTGGTCAGCACTGTTGCTTAGCTCACCCCACAGCAAGAAGGTTCCAATCCTGGTTCGAGTGGGCCCTTTCTTTGTGGAGATGATGTTTTCCCTGTGTGTGCATGGGCTCCCTGTCACAGTCCAAAGACATGCAGATTGAGGTTCAGTTGACTGGAGTGTGAATGGATGTTTGTCTCTGTATGTTGGCTCTCTGACAGGCTGCTGACCTGTCCACTTCTCCAATGTTAGCTGGGATTATCCATCTCCAGCTCCCCCGTAACCATTAACGGATAAGTGGTTTATATAATGGATGGATGTATATAATAGGGCCACTTTTCTCACTTCTTACAAAGCTGACATTTAGAGAGAGAGAGATAAGGGGTGTCACTCTCAACATCAGCCGTTTGTGCATTATCACTGCTCAAGTCCATTCAGTCCTAGTGTAACAGGTGGTTGCCAGGTGGTTAACTCCTGTTTGTGTTTATCTGACACTGAAGACTGTGCACATGAGGATAAGGTCTATGACCCTATAGCGACCCAGTGGCAGAGCAACGTGTATATTGACGAGGCGCTGAGCTATGTGGACTCACAAAAAATATAGATACCGAAAACAGCTCTTTTATTTACTCCGTCATCAGTGTTCAGGTCCTATCCCGACTTTCGCCCCGTTTTCTTTTGTTTTTTGCACTATATTATTTCCCTATGTTCAGCCTTCTGCCTGTCCTAGAAAGGTTGCCATGGAGACAGAAGCAGATTTGATGCAGAGACAAGAAATGAATTATAGAGTCAGGGGGAGCTATCTCTCTCTCTCGCTCTTCTCTCTCTGTCTGTGTATGTGTTCGCGTGACTCAGTGCTGAGGAGTGTTTTTGTTGGCTTGAATATTTTATGGTTAGCTATAATATTTATTTTTGAATATTTGATTTGTGTGTGTTTGTGTGTGTGTGTGTGCGTGCGTGTGCGTGTGTGCACATGCGTGCGTGTGCATGCGCTTCTTTGTCCACAATTTAATATGACATCATATTTTATTTTTGGCACAACAACAGCCACACATGGACTTCCTCTGTTTGTGTGCAGGTGCAGTGTGTTTAGAAAGAAACTGCATCTTGTGTAAGGTTGTCTTTTGTTACATTATTGTGAACTGCTAAAAGAAATGTCAACAGAATTTTTGATAATCGGTTAATTGCATGTGTCCCTATTGTTTTTGTTTTAAATGATTATAGTATTACTAAAATCAAAAGATATTAGGGAACCTATACATTCAAGACAGATATGTTTGCTCAGACAACAACTTCTCAGTGTAAATGAAGGTGTGTTACCATTGAATAAAGCCCAATGTATACTCCTGCGTAAAGTGCTCTACGTAGGTTACGGAGACCCCTACGTCGCCGGAGAGCCTCTCCGTCATCTCCGGCTGCTTTAAATATTTTTTAAGTGTCCGTCAAGGGACAACAGAGACGGCAAGGGCTGTGATTGGTCCTCAGGACAGGCCAAGCTAACGCTGCTCTGTGCCGGCCACTGTGCGCACCGAGGGTCCACAGAGGCGGAGCTGATCACCGCGCCACTGCCAACCTATAAATACGTCATATCTTAATACACAAACCACATGTTTAGACTCCAAATGGCTTAAAACCGCGTTCCGGGACAGAAAAATATTTATTTCAGGTGCGAAACGGCCACTGTTTCAATGTTATTTAGCTGCAACAACAACAACAGTCTTTCTCTCTCAAACGCCATTGCTCACTGTAGCAAGAAGCACAACAACCTTGCGTAGCGACCCCTACTGATCGGGTGGAAAATTGCAGTGAGTATCCGGTACCACAACAGAGAACTATGAAGGCTCGAGGGGGTCTCCGTGGTTACGCAGTTGGATAACGCATTATTAAGTCGGAGAAGTATACTGTGGCCTTTTGCATAAAGTGTTCTACGTCCATTCCAGTTGAAAATGGAGACGAACAGAGACTTGAGCACTGCACTGTCTCTCTGAGTTAACATCACACAGAACAGACAGCTGTTTCTCAAATTCAAAATGAGAAGTCAACTATGTGACTTCTGAACCTTGGCCCTGCTGTAACCCCCTTGTTTATGTCTCACATTTTAAGCTGCTGTTTAATAAAGTCAAGAAATCCCATGACAGAAGCTGCAGGTATTAAACCACCGTGACAAAATGCATGGAAACTGAGAGGAGGACAAAGGTCGGGGGAAGAATAGGAGCAGGGAAAGAGTGTGAGAAGGAAGAGAAGAAAAGAATATTTAAGCAGCAGTGGAGGGAGATGATTTATTGTTAAGGTGACAATGAAGATGGTGGAGAATGTTGGGAGGCAGAGATGGGCGGGGAAATGGACAGATAAAAGAGATGTATTTACATCAGTGTGCAAAAGAGTCTTCATGACATTCTTTATTCTGCTTCTTTTGCCAAGCCTGTTTCCCTCTGTTGTTTCTTGTTACGTTAATGCTTATTGTCCATCATAAAACTCAAAAACACTCACCTACACAGTGTGTGTTTACACACAGACACACACATCATTGTGTGTAATGCGGGGCTACTCAAGGTCTAATGGCCTAGAATGAATTGCCTTAACAAGGGACATAAATTCCCGCTACAAATCTGTCGGCTGTTATGTTACAGCATTATTGCAAAAGAGTACAGTCAAACATGCGCACACTTACAGTACACAAAGGGGAGGGAGGGAGGGAAGGATGGGGCAACTAGAAATGTACAGTGTGAGTGAGAAAATAAAAGCATAGTGGGGAGGAAAGAAGGGTTAGTTGGAAGAAAATGAAGAGAGAAAAAATATGTGTGCAGTGTTAGATGTGATGGTGTGTGTGTGTGTGTGTGTGTGTGTATGGGGAGAGGGGTAATGTTCAGCGGGAACCTGGTTAAGAAGCAATAAGAAACAGTAGGGTTCAGAAGACAGAGAGTTGGGGCCACGAACCTCAAGACATTGAGGCATGTATCACAATGGCCCATGTTATGTTCGGTCTGGTGACCCAATTATTGTGTGTGAGTGTGTTGTGCTTGCCTGAGGCCCTAAGATGACACCATAACAAAGAACCCCCAGCTCAGTGCTGCCTGTTGCTGGTAAATAGAAGAACTACATGTAATAACTCATGTTTTAATGTGCATGGTAAAAACATTATTTGACCATATTGATAATTTTAATGCCACCCAATGGTTAATATTCTGTTAACTCTTGCCACCTTCCAGTGCTGGCATTGCTGTTGGATTCTACGGGAATGGAGAGTCGAGTGATGGAGCCAGTCGCTTGGCATACTCCCTCCGCCATGCAAACCACACTGTATCTGGGGTGGAGAAATTGGTATGTTGTTCAGCAATTCCCAAAATCACAAAAATCACAAAAATAGTAAAAACGTGACTGATAGCAGTTTTTAATTGGATTTTATCTGAGTCCAGGTGTCTGACAGTGCCTCAGCATTAAACCAGACTGTGGAGAAGAACCTGGTCCAGTTGGAGACCACCTTCCAGGAGCAGGCAGATTACGTGTCCATTGTCCAAAAGCTACAGGGACAGCTTGATGAACTTGTTAGGCTGATGGTGGATGTTCCTTTCTGGTCCAGCACTGACATTTCTCTGGAGGATTTGGCCCGCAAGACAGAGGCTTTTGACTTTTACAGGTTAGTGCGTATAAGTTTTCAATAGCTTTTGCCATCTCAAACTAAGACCAATCACTTTACCTTTTCTCAGTCATTCAATATTGTTTCAAGATTGATTATAATTGACTCCCAGTAAATTAAATGGCAAGTCCAAATAAGTCCAATTAACTAGTAAATTGTGATCCTGGTGTGTATGTAAATGTCCTCCATGGTGCATTTTAAGGGATTCATTAGCTCAGTCCCTCAAGACTATCACCCTTTGATGTATTTGCCTCTGTGTTGTACTTTTGTCTTTATTAGCATATCCCCTGTTTGTATGAGACACTGTATGGTTGTCTGTGTATTTACAGGTGGTTGGGTTACCTGAGCCTGCTGCTCTTTGATGCACTCATTTGTCTTCTGGTGCTTTTTGGACTGATACGCAACTCCAGAGGAACTCTGATTGGGTAGGTTTACTTCACATCATCATCATCATCACCTGTCTAGTTGTTAATTGCATAACTGCAAAAAAGCTATGCAATTAACAGACAGACAAATGTTCCTTGCAATTGTAGAGAGATGAGAATGAAGAAGTGGCCATGTGCGTTAATTTAAAAAGATTTCAGATGCAGAATCGAATCAAACTGACAAGATAATTATAACCAGATTGAATTGTGTGACCAGTGAAGATGCACAACCCTGTCATTTGGTTTTACTAAACATAAATGACAGCCTTGTTTTTTTACATACAGTATAAAGTGGGGAAGTGTGATCAGATCTTGTGTGGTTACAGGAGATGCATTCAGGTTGTATTTTAACACTACATATGAACTGTCGGTTCTTAGAGCTGTACGCTAATGGTGATTGGATCCCTGAGGAAGGTTGTTAATTCGAGATCTGAATGGACTTTCTGTCCATTAGAATTCATCTGTACCATGTTGGTGTACCAAACTTATAAACTTAAAATTATGTTTTTGTTTTGTCCTTCAGTGTGTGTCTGCTGGGGGTTCTGACTCTGATCATCAGCTGGGGGTCTCTCGGCCTGGAACTGGCTGTGGCTGCAGTAAGTGTAACCATGGCAACATCGCAGAGCTCTGAGTCTCTGCAATGATGTAATCCCTGCCCACTGCTTGAGCAAGTGTGCTCAAAGACAATGTTACTGTAGCCTAACGTGTCATGTGTGCTTACCCTGTCCACAGTCAGCCAGCGACTTCTGCGTCTCCCCGGATACGTACATCACTCGGGTAACCAAGGAAAATGTTGTCATCGACCAAGGTATGCAGAGAAGAGGACACAGGACCAGTCAGCACAAAGTTGCCATGTTTAAGGTTTTTCTGCTGTAAAGCTGTAAAACCCATTTAAAGTATTTTCAAACTGTAAATAGTTCCCAGGGGTCAAACATGTATCTGTATTTAAAATAATAATAATAAAATGTAATTTTCTGTTCTCTGACAGTTTTATTTTGAGGACAAATAGCAAATGCCCCTTGAAGATCCAATAGAACCATTATTTGGTGACGGTGACAATGGGTTTTAACATTTACCAGATGTTAGGCACACATCAGGAGACAAAAGCCGAAATATTAGACTTGGTCTGTTTCTTTAGATTTGAGTGAGAATATAATCCAGGTTTTTGATTAAGGTTGTTCAGACGATTTTACTGATTATTCCCTTACTTAAATTATTATTAGTCATTTGTTCTGTTTACTAATTTATTTGTGATGAGTTTAGTAGCTAATATGATGACACATAATAATAAAAATAATAATACAAAGAAAATGTATCACCTATTACCTAATAAGTTAATCGGACATTATCACTGTGGCGCTATGAAACAATCCATTATTGCATATGAAAACATGCTATGTGTATTATTTGCATGATTTATATTGATCCCTGGGAATGGTTAGTGTCTCCACTGCAAAACAAAAAGTGTATATCATGAATAGCATTCTAAATTCCTTAATTGTTAAATGATGCAGGAAGCAACAGTACAAGTCTGGTCAATGGATTTCTAATATGCAGATGCTGATTAATAAGCAGATGTAAACACAGAATAGACTCTGGTTTTAACACTGTCAGCTTTCTCAGTCTCACCCTGACACGTTTGCTTCTATTTTAAGAAACAAGTATGTGTGTGTTTGTGTGAGTGTATCCAAGGGGATTGTGTTTGACTGACACTCTAGAATCTAAAAGCTCTTACTCTGTCTGTGCTGACTGCAGTGCATCAGTAACTCACAAAAACACAAAAAATGTTCAGAGTACATTTTGGCCTTTTCAATTTGTCTCATTATCTGATTTGTTCTCCCTCTTCATCCTCTTATATCCCTCCTTACTTCTCAATTGCTCCCTTCCTCACTCCCCTTCTCTCTCTGCACTCACATACTGAGCTTTATTGTCTGTCAGTTTTTCTCTGTTGTAGAGCACAGATGTTGCCTCCATAACACACATAAAAACACACAGCTGTGCCCGAGCCGGACTGCAATTACACGTCTAAAGAAACCTACAAGCCTGTCTTTCATTTAACTGTATATTTACATGTCTGTATTTATTCACAGATATCCTGCAGTATTATCTGAGATGCAGCTCTGGACAAATCAATCCCTTTCAGCAGGTAACATCACCATCCACCATCTCAACCTCATTGTTGTTTTGACTAAACGGCTCATTTACTGGCCTCAGCCTTCGATGTGACACCAGCAAAAGATTCACGTGTTGGTTTTTGTTTCTGTCCTATGTGTTGCAGAGGCTGTCAGGTAGTCACAAAGCTTTGGTGGAAATGCAGGATGATGTGGCAGAGCTACTGAGATCAGCAACACGTGATTATGCCAACACCAAGGTACTGGGCACTTGAGTGGGAATGTGATGAGTGTGCATTTACAAAAGTGTCCGACACACGTGTCTATCTGGTGTATGTGGATGCACATGAGGGTGGATATTAATATTTGAGCACCTTATGTTTAACCTTAGCTTTTTTCTGTTCAGGAGAGTCTCGAGCAAATCCAATCTGTGCTGAATTCCACCGAGGTTGGACTTCACCAGCTGACTGCTCTGGTTGACTGTCGCAGCCTACACATGGTGAGTCACTTTGTTTGTTGTGTTAGGAGACAAGAGAAGTCCTTGCAGATCTTTCTTAACAGCTCTCCTCTCTCTTCTTCTGCAGGACTATGTTCAGGCATTAACAGGCCTGTGTTATGACGGAGTTGAGGGTCTCATCTACCTGATTCTCTTCTCCTTCGTCACTGCTCTGATGTTCTCCTCCATTGTGTGCAGTGTGCCACATACTTGGCCTGGCAAGAGGTGATACACAAACACCCACACACACACGCACACTGAATGAACACGTACACTAACACCTGACATGATACCAGTTCTAACGTCTTCATTGTCTGACTCAATTCAGCGGATGGATTTAAAAATGAGTCTCTGCTGCTCATGCATGTACTTTAAATGTATTTGCCTCCTGGGCTGTCCTGTCCTTCTGTGCATCTTCTGCCTGTCTTTGCATCCATCATGTCTTCTGTTGCTTTATTTTATTGTTTGCTGTTATCATGTTTGTTTTTATGTTTGTACATCTATCACGTTTTCTTTTCTACGCCTTGGACTTGGAGAACCAGTGTTTCGCTCGATTGTGTATCACTACGTCCCCCCCTTTTGTTCCTTCCCCTCCTTCTCTCTCCCAGTCCTGATTTGGAAATGTTTTGGGCTTTAGAGAATAACGACGGACACTGAGGGAAGTGACCGACCCTATGGTTCAATAAACAGACCTTTCACATAACCATTTAGACAAACAATTATGTGGTATAAAAGCTCTAGTCTGAACATCAAACATCAGTATATGTGATGGGTTTCACTTAATTGAATTAGTTAAATTATGATGTATATCACACAGCTGTGCCATTATGATTGTGTTATAGTGTTTGATACCTATCTAATGTCCCAGCAGGTGTCAATAATCTATAATGTCTCTGCATTAAACTAGAATAACTGCCCACCTCATTGGTTGCTGTAGCTGACTGTGCTGCAGCTGTGTTTTTTAAGGGCTGCTCACTTAAACTCTATTTTGGTCAAATGAGCTCCATCTAGAGGCCATTGAGGGCTGTAACATCTAGACCATTTTGCCTCTGTTGTCGACTACTGCATTATTCTTCAAACAGCTCCCTCCATCTTTGAAACAATTCCAGCAGGTTGTGACTTTATTGGTATATGAACATTTTTCATAAACCTGCACACACGTAGTCTGTGACTGATCAATAACTGTCAAAGCCAGTACATTACTGTAGCCAGTGATCAAACTTCCAAATCAGCACATTCTAATTTGATGCCTCATTGTGTTACGTTGCTTTTCTTTTTCTTGTTTTCTTTTATGGTTTTTGACCATTTTAAATCTGAAAATGGTTTGCCCCAACCAGCCATATTATTCTCCTTTTTTCTAAATGTTTTTTTTCCTTTAAATTCCATGGGCCACACAGAGTTGCATGAATATATCAAAGAAAGTGGATTCTTGAATCATTAAATTGTTTGAACAAATTAAAATGGAGAGTAAATGCCAGGAGTGAATCCTTTATGTCAGTAGAGGATGACTGCATGAAAGAAATGGACAATGCATGTTTCTGCATTTTCAGAGAATATCAGAGTCCACTGTCTTTTTACAGTTTAATATTATGTATCACACAAACCAGCAGTAACAATGGTCTCCTATGAGCTGTGTTGTAATATTAGAGACACTAATGTAATTATTGTTGTGGACCTGTTTTGTAGATGAATTTCTGCCCATGTTCCTTGTCACCTTGTTCAGTTGCTTCGGGGCTGAAGGCATGGTCTTAACCAGTATTTTGCATCAGGAAACTCCTCATAGTACAAGAGCACCTTCCCCTCTCCTAACCTCCTCTACAACCACTTGTTTACACTCTGTTGTCTCTCTCGGATCTCCCTCCCCCTCTACCTTTCCCCCATCTACTCATCATGCCCTCTTGTGCCCTGCCTTTTCCCTGACCAAATGAAGGACGGATGAGGAAGATGGAGAGGACGAGTCGGGCGCCTCGCGTGGCGGTGTGCACGATAACCTGTACCGCGTTCACATGCCCAGTCTCTACAGTTGTGGCTCCAGCTACGGTAGCGAAGCTAGCCTGCCCGCTACAGCCCACACTGTCAGCAATGCCCCCGTCACTGAATACATGTGAGTTAGCACCCACTGCCAGCTAGAGGCTAGCAGGATCAATACACTGCCTGCCATAGGCAGCTGATGCTTGGTCCCACTGTGACCCAGACAAGCACCAAAGCAGCGCCCACTGCCTGTGATATGAGAAGTGAGAATAGCCAGTTAATTGCTATGTATGGTTTGCATGACCTTTGTACCTCAATGTCAGCAATAGGTTTTTCTCAGTGAGCTACAACCCTCTATTAGATTTCCCTTTGGTGCTAATAGAAAATTAGATGCTTGCTATTTCCACCAGCCGATCAGTTTCAGTCCACAATGTTAGCAAATTAGCTTTTAGTTATCAATTCAGATTTGCATTCACTGCAGCAGAAGTTATTCATTTCACCCTGCTTGCTACTTGTTACAGTTTGCCACAGGACTGCAACTGCTTGCTTTGAATAAACAAAAAACACAGAAGAGAAATAAGCATAAATACCTTAAATATGTCACTGCTTGCTTCTGTTTTGGCCGCACAATAATTAAGCACAATAGAGTGTTAGCGACAAGGCAAACAAGTTTCCTTGCTCTAACACACCTGATTCAAATAAATGGGTATTATTTATTATTTGAATCAGGTGTGTGGGAACAACTGGAACATGCAGGGCAGTAGAAAACTCTTATAGAAGTAAGTTTCCTGTTTTCTACCATCAAAAATCCCAGCATATTTAAAAATACTGATGACTTTATTCCAAATGAATGTTTTTTTTTGTTGCCATCAGTTAGCCATAGTTGAGCATAAGATTACTTCTCGTGTAATCTGACATTTATCAACAATAATATTTAGACTATAGTGCAATAACTATACATCATTCCTCTTTGTAAAATACTGAAGCAATAACCACAGAAACAAATATGTGTCTTAAAAAAGTATAGGTGACTTGCTGAACCTGCTTTTCAAAACAAAATCAGCTTTAAATAATGAATAGTGTGTTTGCTTGGGTTTGTATTAAGCTAGCACGATAAGAACGCCGAAACCTCAATAATGTTGTCTTTCATCCAATTGATGAACCACATTTTTGGGTCTTTTCAGATAGAAGTAGGTCTTTCTTTATTGTACCTACATTTGAAGATTAATTTCCGTTTATTTTATGCTTGTAGGTCCCCACACTGAGAAAAATAGGGTTTCACTGCGAGTGCGTCCCAGCAAATGTTGTTCTTTTTGTGCATTGTCAAAAAAGAGTGATAACTACGTTGGCCTGTGGCAGAGGTGTTAAACCCCTGGCTGTATGCTTTCAAGCATAAGTCCCTGACTTGTAATTACTACCTATTTGTCAGAAAATCAATGAGTTGTATTCAAGATCAGATCAAGGTCAAGAGTTCAAAGACCGAGCACCAGTGGCAGTGGGTGACTACATGCAGTAACCTCTTATTCTATAATGCAGGAGCCAGAACGCAAACTTTCAGAACCCTCGGTGTGAGAACACCCCCCTGATTGGCAGGGAGTCCCCTCCACCCTCTGTAAGTGCACACTTTCTAGAACACATTCTCCCTTCACTATCTTCCAATACCCACAGTATTGCTGGGAAACCACTGCAACCACAGAGATGGCATTTAAAACTTTCAAAATGTGCTCAAGGAAACACATTGATAATAAATGTAATCATATCTTATTGATAACGTTTAGCACATGCATACTGTGGATATTGGAAGGTAGTCCCTACACCACTGCAAGTGTCCCCCTGTGCTAAATCTAGACAGGGATCATGGATCACGCCTTCATGAAGGTCATTTTGGCAGCCTGGGATCACCTGGATGTTTCAAAAGAAGCCCGTTGACTGTTGGATCTGCACTTACATCAAAAGAGACGCTTGACTCTTGATTAAGTGTGATTGTTGTGTCAGTCTAGTACACCATAGATAAAAAGCTGTTCTCTATTTCTGATGTAAAACGTCTGGTTGGTTTCACTCTGGCCGTCAGTGAAGTGTGAGAGGACATACAGAACGCAAAGCACCTGAAACATTTTATTTACAAATATTTTAACATGTAGTGCTGTTGTGTATCACGCATTTCCTTCAGTAAAAGCAGGCTGTGTCTGAACTGCACCTAGTTTTTATTACAAACAGGATGACCTCTTTGGTTTAGACAAGGTGCTGCTGGGCCTATAGTGGTGGATTTTGTTCCATACACTAACAACTGTTTTCAAGCAACGAAACTGTGGACTGACAAAATGTAGTCGATAAACGTAACTCCTTACTTCTGCACAGCTGTTTGAATTTAGTTTTTTGCTCCTCGCAACGTGGTCACAACATGCAAGAAAGCTGATAATTTCTTGACTGAACTTGAGCCCAAATCCCTAAAGTCCTTGCTCCTCCTCCCCCTGTTCCCACACTGTGTCTATGTGTGCATTCTCTGGTCAAGGTGTGTGTGTGTGTGTCCTCTGTGTCTGTGCCCCCCTCCCACCCTTCACCATTCAAACAGCCACAGGAGCACACGATTTTTCCCACTATAAAATGATTCCTGCAGAGATTCCTCATGCTTTGGTAGGGCTATCGATTGGAGTCTGGGGCGTCGTTCGTGTGCAGCACTGCTACTCCTCTTGTCGTCTGTAGTCACCTGGAAACCACAGACCTCCAAGCTGTAGATGCTCACAAGAGACCACTAACTCATACCAGGCTAACCCACTACATCAGAACTAGAGCACTAACTTGAAACTACTGACAAAAATAAAACTGCATCTGCTAATTGACAATAATAACTCCATTCAGATTGAATCATCTCTGATATAATGAATGACTGTTGTAATCAAACACCCCGGCTGTCCAAATGACTGGTCATATAGTTTCTGCTATAACTGTTCCTGTGTACGTTTGTGTTTGCATTACATGTTGTCATCTATCTATCTATCTATCTATCTATCTATCTATCTATCTATCTATCTATCTATCTATCTATCTATCTATCTATCTATCTATCTATCTATCTATCTATCTATCTATCTATCTATCACTTGAATCTCTTTATCTATCTAATGTACATATTTCAATTATTTTATTCTTCAGTGTAAATAAGATCTGATCATCTTATTATTTTATTGTATGTTCATAATTGATCATGTCTTTTCTATACAGTTCCAGCACGACACGGCACCGCTCAACTCTATTCGGTTTTTCCGTACCTCCTCAACGTGGGTGGAGTCTGCAGTTTCATGCAGCCGTGACGTTGTTTTATATACGTGACACAAACACACAAAACTAGTGACTAGTAAAGCAGCTATTTTCGGTGCACTGAGTCATCAGAATTAGTTAATTCAAAAGATTTGTTCGGGACTTCCTGCATGACCGGAGCACAGACTCAGTCTGACACAGTCACTGGACTAAAAAGCAGAAGAGGTTGTGATGTGGCTTTAGATTGCCGCTTTCAGCAGTGCTGTCACTTGAGAGATATTATACATTTCCTTACTAAATGTTGAAAATGAATACATGCATTCAGTACGTAATTGTTCGGTTTGTCAGACGTCGCGCTCATGGCTCTTCCATTGACAACACCCTATCAATGTCTGTCTGTCAAAACTCACCAGAGTAGGTGCCAATAAAAGCACTAGTTACCAGGTACTATCCCCAATAGAAAAAAAAAAAAAACAACGTGTAGAGTCGAGTCGTCCTGACTTGAGTTGTGCTGGAACTGTGTCGTGGAAAAGCGCCCTCTTGCTTCTCATTGTTTCCCACTCTTATCCCAATGTCTACCTCTTGTGTTCTTTCATAACCCTGTCTTTCCTCTTTTCTCTTTCACCTACTCTCCAGTACACCTCTAGTATGAGAGCTAAGTACCTGGCCACTAACCGACCAGACCAGAACCGACGTTCCGTTCCCAACGACCAACTGGACCCAGCCAGCCGGCCTCACCCCACTGCCCGACCACAGTCGTCAGTCCACTAGATACTAGAGCCGCATCATTTCACCCCGCCACTGCCTCAGTCTAGTTCTCACAGCCAATAAGACCCAACATGGCACTCGTCGTAGCTCAACCAGAGCTGAGTGCTTTGAGCAGCAACAGGTTCACTTACACAGATTCACCAGAAACAACAACAGCAAGCAAGAAAACATCAACCAAGCACCTCAGTAAAGGACTGCACTTTGAAGATGTGAAGATCAGTGTCTTCTCCTCATCCACAGTTATTACAACACAGTTGAAGAAGAAGAAAGCTGTCTGCACATCAAGAGCTGCTCATTCCGCGACTTATGTGATTGAGCAGCTCACTTACCCAGATTTCTCAGCAAATACAGCCTGGCTCCCTCTCCGCAGTTTCTTCCTGTACTCTCCAAATACCTCCTCATCTTCCTCCACTGGGATAGATCTCTACACCGACCCCCAATGGAGACAGCTACTGCTCAACCCCCTGAGACTTGTACATTTAGACCACACACAAACACACACACGCACACAGGCATACACAGGTACGCACACACATTGTACAGAGCTGTAAATAGCTTTATTCTGACTTGATATGAAAAGTAGACTGTTGAATCATGGTAATGTGGTGTGTTGTGTGTTTATCATGGAAATATTTGCTGTATCTCAGACACATGCACACGCACACACACACACACACACACACACACGTTCACAGTCTAAATGGTCAGTCATCTGTATAAATAACAAGTGCATTAGAAAGCCATGTTTAGATAGAAACTCTAGCAGCACACCCACTTTTTCTCTTTAGCTTAACATTGTTGTCTAAGACTTGAATCGTGAGCTTCAAAAGTGTATCCATGCCTCTCTCTTGCACCTCAGTTCATGCATTTTTGAATACGAGCCAGGAATCCTGTGGTGGAATAACTTCCTTGAAGCTTTTTGGGAAATGGAGGAAGATACAAGAAGGACAAGAAGGCTCAACCGGTGCCAAAAAACTCTATAATGAATATGAGGAATGCCTGATTCTGTTCTCCTGCTGCCTCCAGATGTTTCCACGAAAGGGAAGAAAATCCTGGAATGCTTTCTCTGCCACTGTAAATTAAAGGGAACAGAAAAGACACTTGAAAGGAGAAGCAATGGACAGATAACTGCGACTCCACATTTTGCCAGGTGCTAAGTTCGCTACTCAAGGTCATAGAGGACGATCGGCACAGAGAAGGGACGTTAAAGTTTTTATTAGAACATGTTGTTTTCATTCAGGGATGTGATCAGGAACATAAAAAAAGCAGAACGCAGCTTTGCATCGTTACTGAATGGAAGTTGTGCCCCAAAACCTGAAACAACACGTCCCAGTTCTGTTACATTAAGTATTTCAAAATCAAGTAAAGTAGGTGTTTTTTCTTCTTCTTTGTTTTATCATCTGACATTCAGGATGTAATACTGTGACCATGTACTCTTCACCTTTTTTTTTTCTGTCTCGATGCTTTTATTTTCCTAACTGGTGACTGTGGATGAACTTTTAGCCACCAGCAGTGAGATATCTTGTTCTTTTTGTTTAACCCACAAGCACAAATTCTCTTTAAGGTGACATTGTGTGATGGAGAAGCAAAAACACTGCCGGGAACACTGCCAGTGGTTTTTTCCCCCCCCCTCCGGCTCTAAAACTCTGTGTACAGTGTATAAAATCTGTAGTTGTGAAACAGTGTGTGACATCACTGCAGTGTGATCGGCTATTGCTCTATCTCAGCGTCACCGTGTGTAAGTGTTAGTGATCAATGTGTCTGACTGGCTGCAGACGAGGGTCAGCCTATCTACTCGTCTGACACACGCGCACACGCCGCCGCTTCAGAACTAAACATAACATCCAGCATTCCTTGCTTTAGTCCTCTATCACGTTCACATCTTGTAGCTGCACTCCCTCGCCCCCCACAGCTGTGACATCACACTGGTAACCATTTGCATTATGGGTAATGTAGTAGGTAGTAGCTGCGTTTCAGAGAGATCTCTTCTAGTTAGCCGAGTGAGCAGATACTCGACATTCAGTCACCTTTCAGCCACCATTCCTGTACAGCATTTAAATACTTTATTATTAATCAATGACCACTTCTCGTAATAGCGAGACAATCTTACATGTGTGATTTTACTAGAAAGGAAATGTCCATGTTATGGTAACAATGCTACCTATGGTCTAGTATTTTACAGTGTGTGTATGTTTTTTGCACCATTGATGCAAACATTGTTAAGATCTGTTGGACGAGTCACTGATTAACGGCCTTTGTAAACTCTTAAAAACACTCTTCATATCCCAACATGGCTTTTTTTTCCTCTGTCTTGTAAAAATCAAATCTTTAAAGATAACATAATAGCTAGCTGTTTTGTAGGAGAATAAATGCAAGAGCAGTGTTTTTCCTCTTATTAATGGTGAATGACTCTCTGTCTTGCAATGTTTTAATAAAACTACTACAGTGTCGTCTGCATACCTGACCTTAAGTTGTATTTGAATTCCTGTGCAATGCATTCTGGGATTAACCCAGCCTGGTTCTGAATGAATTGGTTGAAACAGTAAAACAAAAAAAAGAAGAAGAAGAAGAAGCCCTGCTTATGTTGAAAAATCAGTGAAGTGTGTATGTGTGTGTGTGTATACAGGACTTCAAATACACCTCTGTCCAGATGTGACGGGCAAACAATGTTTTTTATGGCTGTTTTTATTTTCTGATGGTTAAACTAAGATATTAATGATGTACATGTCAAATCTGTGGTAATGATATCATTCAGCCTGGAATAAATGTTTTAAAAGAAGAAATTAAAGCAAATTTAACGTACTGATTATGGCTACTTTCTGTTTCTGTTTCAGTGCAATCAAGGGTTCAATATCCTGATATCTGTTAACCTGTACTTTATTTTGTGCTCTTGTCATAACGCAGTTTATGACCTCATAGACTCTGCTTCTATCATTTGTATTATTGATGTGCATCATTTCAAACTGTCATCTCGTGCCTAATGCACATCAATAAATGCATGATGCATTATATCAAGGGAAGAATAAAAGACAGTGATGATTGACTGGAATGAAAGGAGTAAAAATGCATCCATCAATCATGACTCACTGGAGGTTTGGTTGTTCCACATGTTTTTATTTGACCTTAAAGCAAAACAGATTTCAACAGTTTTCTCAACCTGGAAACTGCACTCACTGCAAATTTAAAAAATACAGTATTGTCAGTGTTGAAGTCTCACAAAGCTGCAGCATTAATATTTTATATTTCTTCATAAAATCCAAATGATCGGTAATAACTTTTAAAATTAATTTTCCTGTCTTATGGTAAGTGAACTTGTATTTAAATGAAATCATATACTTAACTATTTTACACGTTATCTAGTTCGATTATCAGAGGTCTTTTACTTCTCTTTTGGATGAGAGGGAGAAAATAACCAATTTAATGGACAGTTTCCACTCATTGCAGTAACACATTCAGCCAGCAGACGTCACTGTCCACCAAGCATGAGAAACCTCAGTATATGTGTTTTTTCTGTTTCTCTCTCTTTTTATATCTTGGTGAGGAGTAAGCATCATAGACATAACCCTGACCTTTGACCTAGTGAGCTCAAACTCACTAAGATGGCCCTTTGATTGATGTGCGGCCACTTGCATATCAAAATATCGTCACAAATGTTGTTGTTGCGATATCCTCATGCAATATTGTGATGAAATTTTATGTTGACAATGACCGAGCAGGTGTCAAACCACCCCACCCCCCACAGTTGGATTTTTCTTTACTCATGTGGCCCCCAGGTCATTTGACTTTGAGACCCCTGCTTTAACCTTTTTCGAACCCCAAACCTAAAACCAGCTCTTAACCCTCACAGATCTGTGCCACAGGTGCACCTAGTGGTGAACTTTTTGTCTTCTTATGTGTCAAAGTTATGATTTATTTTATATCACATTTTTAGTTGTGATATAAAGTGGCAGTAATTGTGTAGAAGTCCCAAAATAGACTGTTTTACTTTTTGTTCATAAAAACGAGCCACCTTTGAGCTATGATGTATTTCAAAATTTCACAAATTCAAACATGTGGAGTACTTTTCTCTATACTGCACACTTACATATACAGCCTCTGTATATACTGTATGTTTAAACATAGTAATGGAGAAAAAAGCAGCTGAAATGCTCTGTATTCTAAAGGTTAACACTTAAAAAGTCCTTTAAACTTGTGGGGCCCAGACAAATGTCCTCACACATATGTAAATACAAGTACACACACACTGTTTTTGTTTGCAAATTGTGTTTAGACAGCCTAAACAAAGTGTTATCCCTCATCTGAACCTAACCAAAATTCAATTGAGATGAGGTCAGGCTGCCTCATAAGAACCAGGCTTTGGTATGGACTACTAGTCCTGGCAAGGCCAGTGTTCATTTAAAAGGGAACAAATACAACAAACACACACACACACACACACACACACACGCACGCACACACGCACGCACGCACACACACACACACACACACACACACACACACACACACACACACACACACACACACACACACACACACACACACACACACACACACAATGGTTTGCAGACTGCTAATATTTTGGTAATGCCTTTATCTCTGCAGGACCTGGTGTGTGGCTCCATCAGATAAGAAATGTGCTGTTGTTTCAGCGTGTCATGTGGGTGGGGGGATAATGGCTTCAGAGAAGAGGGTTTTTTTTTTCTCTAGTCGGGAACCCAGCAGCTCATAAAAGGTCAGAGTTGAGACATTTAAAGGAATAATCCAGAGTTACACACATTCTAAGTCATTCTATTTTCAAATAATAACGAGTTCATATTTTGTGTTTTGTGTGACTTTTTGGATGAATTTTGTGTTTCGCAATTTTTCGAGCAAAAACATTGCACTTGTGCAAGGTTCCTCCTGACCAACCAAGGTGTCCATGAAATGAAATGACATTATAGTACTATAAACGTGCCATAATGGACTCAGAACTGTCTCGTCTGAACTTATCACTCGATATAATGTTGTGACTGTGGGTTGGGTAGTTCAAATGTAGTGTTTTTCTCCTTGTCTTTCTCCCGCTCTCTGGCTGTGGGCGTGACAGTAGCAGCTCTGGTTCACCTGCACAGCTGTGCTCATTTTGGTTAATAGGATCTGCCACTACTTAAGTGCAGCTGTTCCCTCTGTCAGTGCCAGAGCATCAGTTCACCCAGAGAGACCATGTTAGATACCTGTTAATCCTCTTGTCCTTTTTGGGTTGTTTCTTTGGGTGTAGTTTTATCAGGCAGGTGACTTTCTTTTGGTTGTACTTTTTTTTTGACCCACTCAGCCCAGACTTTTTCGCTGGTGCCTTTGGTTACCTTTTTGTAAACCTGTTTTTGTTATGTGCTTGACACCTCTGGTGCGGGAATACAGTGGTATGAAAAAAAAAGTTTGGGCACCCCTGTAAATTTTCATGATTTTCCTTTATAAATCATTGGTTGTTTGAATGAAGAAATTTCTGTTAAATATATCATATAGGAGACAAACTAAGATGGCCATTCCAGAACGTATTTGTTTCTCTTCATGAATGCCTTAGTAGATTTTGAGCAGCAGTGTTTATAGTCGTTGTCTTGTTGAAAGATCCAGCCCCGACACAACTTCACCTTTGTCACTGATTCCTGGACATTGTTCTCCAGAATCTGTTGATATTGAGTGGAATCCATGCGACCCTCAACTTTAACAAGATTCCCAGTCCCTGCACTAGCCACACAGCCCCACAGCATGATGGAACCACCACCAAATTTTACCATAGGTAGCAAGGGTTTTGCTTGAAATGTGTTCTTTTTCCACCATGCATAATGCCCCTTGTTTTGCCCAAATAACTCTAGTTAAGTTTCATCAGTCCACAGCACCTTATTCCAAAATGAAGCTGGCTTGTCCAAATGTGCTTTAGCATACCTCTAGAGACTCTGTTTGTGGTGGGTGCAGAGAAAAGGCTTTTTCTGCATTACTCTTCCATACAGCATCTCCTTGTGTAAAGTGCGTTGAATAGTTGAACGATGCACAGTGACACCATCTGCAGCAAGATGACTGTGACTGTTCTCACCATCCTACGCCTCTGGTTATCTGAGATTTTTCTTGGTCTGCCACTTCGGGCCTTAACTAGAACTGTGCCTGTGGTCTTCCAATTCCTCACAATGTTCCTCACAGTTGAAACTGAGAGCTTAAATCTCTGAGATAGATTTCTGTATCCTTCCCCTAAACCATGATGTTTAACAATCATTGTTTTCAGGTCATTTGAGAGTTGTTTTGAGGCTCCCATGTTGCCACTCTTCAGAGAAGATGCAAAGAGGAGAAACACTTACAATTGGCCTCCTTAAATACTATGATTGGATTCACCCGTGCATGGAGGTCAAGGGTCACTGAGGTTACTAAACCAGGTATTGAAATCAATAAAATGACAAGGGTGCCTAAATTTATGCACATGGCTTATTTTGTTTAAATAATTCTTGCACGCTTTCTGTAAATCATATAAACTTTATTTCACTTCTCAAATATCACCGTGTTTGTCTCCTACATGATATATTCAACTGAAATTTCTTATCCAAACAACCAGTGATTTATAAAGGAAAAGCATGAAAATGTACTAACTTTTGCATACCACTGTATATCCCTGTTCTTTTTACCTGGCATCTGAGATCTGTTTTGGGTCCCATTCCCCTGTGA
Source organism: Microchirus variegatus (assembly GCF_963457635.1). NCBI lineage: Eukaryota > Metazoa > Chordata > Actinopteri > Pleuronectiformes > Soleidae > Microchirus > Microchirus variegatus. The sequence continues at coordinate 6,463,211 of NC_139824.1, forward strand.
CACCATGACACAACTGTTCTATTTCTGCTCCTGGTCTCTCTATGCCGTCTCTAACTTGCCTCCGTCTTGTCCTTTCTGTCCCCCATTTCCCTTTCACCCCAACCTGTCGAGGCAGATGGCTGCACATCTTTGAGTGTTTTAGATTTTTATTTTTGGATAAGAAGAAAAACTAATATGAACAAAAACGTCTTATGAAGCCATGTTGACACCTTTCCCTCTTTTAACAGGAAGATTTCTTCCTGTTAAAAGAGTTTTTTCTCTCCGCTGTACATCCATCCATTATCTACCGCTTTATCCTCCACCGGAGGGTCGTGGGGGGTGCTGTGCCCATCTCGGCTGACATATGGCGATAGCCGGGATACACCCTGGACAGTTCGCCAGTCCATCACAGGGCCTGGCTCTGTGCAAATAAATGTAATTAAACTGAATTGAATTTATGAAGCCAGTACTTGTGTCCACTGAGGGAGTGTTCAGCGCTGTATTCTGCGATCGACTGTTATTGACTTTTAAGATGTCAAAGTACTGAGTTAAGTACTGGCTTCATAAACAGACCTCAGTCTAACGGTCTATAGAATCTGTTTGCACACTTGCAGGTGTGGACACTCTGGTTTGTCTGTAGGAACCCTCTCCTCACTACCACAGAAGTGAAATAGGCAAAACATGTGATTGTGATACACAATATATGAACTTGTTATTATCCAAGAATAGACCTAGAATGTCTGTAAATCCCATTTACAACCCTCCCGACTTCCAACAGCGTAAAGAAATAACAGCCAGACATTTGACCAAAAACTTTATTGACTTAACGTCTTCAGACGGTCCAGATACTGGAGAGAGCACGTAAACGCTTCAGAAGCAAAAGTTCATCATATACATTCATTTAACATGGGACTGAATAGTTAACTCAATAACCTTCATTCAGCTCCAGCATCAGCTGCTTCCAATGCACACAAAATACAGAAGACGACTCAACATGAGTCAGTTCTCAATAAAAGGCGGGAAATATCCTTATTACACAGTTGTAACCTTCAAAAAACATCAGTAATCTCACCGTATATGGATAAATACAGGTGATATCCATTGGTTTCTATGGAAGAATATCTACTTACACACCCACATATATAAACATGGCAACGAGGTTGGAAATGTATGTCTAAATTATACAACAAAAGTGTGTGTTAGTGTAAATGTGAGTTATTTTGACCAGAGAAGGCAGCACTGTTTTATCTTGATAAAAAAGACAAATAAGAACATTTCCTTTGCCCAATCCAGTCACCTGTGTTTTTTTATCAAAGCATGGTCTGCAATCAGCAGAAATAAAAGTGCTCAGTCATAAAGTCACGATATCATACTTCAGAGGAGGATAATACTGAACACCGATGAGATAAAACTTCAGACAAATCTGTGCTTCTGTGTTTTTGCGTCACAGCTGCAGCCACATGCAACGCCTCAAACGCTGTCAACGCTGGAGCGTGACGAGGCGCAGCGGGGTGAAAAAGCAGACAAATATTCACTGACTGACATTGAGCTGAGGGAGAAGAGAGGTGAACAATGAACATGTGGAGGGGAAAAGAAACAGAAGCCAAGAGAAGAGACACCAGAATCACATGAACTCCAATCTCTCTCTTTTCAGTTCATTTGCTGGTCCAGTATCGACATATCCAGACATCTGCTGGATGCATTACCACTGAATGCATGTTCATGGTCTCCTGAGGATGATTCGGTAACTTAAAGTCCACTTTACTTCAACTTGAATAATCCCTGTTCATTACAACCTGTGTCTCATTTTATTAGTTTCAACTCCACCGAAGAGTTTTTTGTGTTTGGTGCCATTTGTCTTCCTCACGTGAAATCCTCTAAACTGATTTCCCTGAAATTTTGCAGAAGGGTGAGGCATAAACCAAAATCACTCAGTCACTCTGACTCAATCATCTTCTAATGCTTTACCCTCCACATGAGGGTCGCTGGTGCCAATCCCAACTGACATAGGGCAATAGGCGAGGTACACCCTGGACAGGTTTTTCAAGGCTTCTTGGTAACAATAATGGTTCCAGTAAGAACCATTTTGATCCAGAGAACCCTTTAAAACCCATTTCCTGAATAAAGGGTTTTAAAAGAGTTATTGGTGGAATCCTCCAAAAGGGTTCCAGGTGTAACCTTTATAAAAAGGTTCTACCTGGAGCCAAAAAGGGTTCTCCTATGAGAACAAGCCGAAGAATCTTCTATGGTTCTACTTAGTACTTTTATTTCTAAGAGTGTAGAAACAAACATCCACTCTCACACTCACACACAGTGTCCAATTTACCTAATCCCCAAATCTGCATGTTTTTGGACTGTGGGAAGAAACCGGAGAACCCGGGTCTTCTTGCTGCAAAGACAAGAGTACTAACCACGACACCCTTGAACCCAAAATCAAACCTATCACATTATGCAGCAGATTAAATTGAGAAGGTGGATACAGGATTGTTCTTGAAAGTATGTCTTCTCAGAGCACACTTTAGTTCCAATTGTAATAATAAATCAAACAGCTTATATTCCATCCATCCATTATCTACCGCTTTATCCTCCACGGGAGGGCGCTGTGCCTATCTCAGCTGACACAGAGTGATAGGCGAGGTACACCCTGGACAGATCACCAGTCCATCACAGGGCCACATATATGGAGACAAAAAGAGTGACCCATTTACCTAACTGTGGGAGGAAACCCACGCACACATTGGGAGAACATGCAAACTCCATGCAGAGGGCCCTTGTTCCAACCGGGGCTCAAACCCTCGGGTCTTCTTGTTGCAAAGGCAAGAGCGTTGATCACTACACCAACCGTGTGGCCCAGCTTATATTATCTCATGTCAGTCAGATGTTTTGGTGCCATGTTCAGCAGTTCCTTTGGGCAGAGAAGTTATTATACCTGATAAAACGATGGCCAAAAATAAAACACAAGGGACAAGGACAACTGAACAATGAGATTAGGCAGCTGTGACAGGCTGAGCTTTTGGTTGAAGTCACATTAAGGAACAATTCACCACAAGGTCAGCCCAGGAGTTCAGGGTCAAAGTAATGCAACAGTACTTCAAGAGTCAGCGAAGGGCAGCAGTGGGACTTCATCTCTTTATGCTTCCTTTCAAACTCTGTCTCCCACCGTCTGTCTCTGGATGGCTGTTAAAGTCGCCAGGGGCTGGGACACCAAGGAGTGTCTGGGTACAACAGACAATGGACAGACCTGAACCTAAGAAAAAGAGGGAAATGAGTGTCACAATGCCTGGAAGCCACCAACTGGGTATTTCAAAATAAAACTGTGAATGCAATTTGTCATGAGCACACACACACACACACACACACACGCACAATGAACAAAGCCAGGAAACTTGTCATGGTAGTAAAACACACACGGTCTGCAGCGCTTACATAAAGAATTGTTGTACACGATTTAATACGACACACTTTCGAGAAAAATATTGAAAACAATGAAAAGAAAAACGGCGTGTGTCACTTATATTTACTTTTTTACTCAAACTACTCCACAAATAGGGTTTGTAAGTTAATTTCATGACCTCCACACCCGCCCCCCCCCCCCCACACACACACACTACGGTGTTTACGTAAAAAGTTAAATTATGGCCATTATCTCAATTCAATACACAATGATACAAGTACTGACCAGAGGGGAAAAGAAGGGAAGAAAAGCCCCTTAATATCAGGAAGACGCTTTGTGTTTTAGCCTTTGTATTGTTTTGCTTTCCTGCACAAATGTTGTTCTATGACCCTTGCACTGTAAATATTCACAGTAAAGGTGGCATTTTGTGTGAAGACAGAGCATCATGGAGGGCATGAAGGGAGCAGGGGCCTTAGATATCAAACATGGACCTAAGAGACAGAGTAGAATCTGTACATCAAACAGGATAAAGTGGAAAACTACCAGAAATATATATATGCTGCTAATTAAATTATGTATAATACAATACAATTTTGACTGAAATTGTGATTCAGCGATATGTAAGAGAATGGTACTTTTTACATAATTACTCTCATTTTCATTTGACGGACATGTTTAAAATGATTAGTGTGTGATGTTTGTGCAGATCTGTGAGAAACAAAGATGTTTTCTTCAGTCTGTCGAATATGATGTTTATAAGCCGGGATAAAAGAGTGTAGAGTCGCGCTGTGCCGAGCCAAGTAGTGCTAGTAGAGCTGTATCGTGGAAAAGTGCTGCATCTGCTGTCAATCACATTATCACCACAGCACAGCATCAGCATTTGAGAACATAAACTTGTCAGGAGAATGTATACACTTGTTTTAAATAATGGAGAAGGAGCGTGAACCGGGCTTTCTATTACCTACATACAGACTGTAGTTCTGGTGCATCGATCCATATCAGGGTTAAATGAGAGCAATGATAAATTGGTGTAGGACAATTTTAATATGGTAATTAAAGAACATTAACTACAGAGGAAAATGAACACGCACTCTAAACTAAGTCATGTGTTGTGTGTCTTCGTGGAGCAATTAGCGTAAGACAAAAAAGCTCAGGTCAGCAGAGAAAATCCCCGTCTGACTCCATGAAAACCCATTTCCCTCCTGTGGATATTCAATTATCTGCTAATGCTCGTCCACGCTATCAGCTAATATGGATGTTTTAGGCTTTGTATTATGTTCCTCTCCTGCATAATGAAGCAACAACTCTCTCTCACACACACACATACTCTGGTTTCCATGACTTCAGAGGACATTGCATTGACTTACACTTCCTTGATACTTAGTTAACCATAATTAGTACTGACCTAAACCTAACCCTGACCCTAACCTTAACCCTTCCCAACCCTAACCTCAGGCTAAAGGCCCTGGTCTACTCGCGCGTCAGGGTCCTGTAATATCCCACTCCACCATCAGGTGGCAGTACAAGTCTGGGCGCGAGGAATAAGGATGCATTCCTACTAAAGAAGAATAGAACGTCTGGATCGAGCGGCTCATTGAAAGGTGTCGGGCAGTGGAGTTGGGGTGTCAGCCAGGTCGAGGCTCGGATAACTATCCTTGGCGACTACTTCTTCTGTTGTAAATGTTTTTTCTGCTTGGTGAGTGGGGATTTATACTCCACCTATTGGTGGGGTGGAAATTCACTTCACGCACCCCAACGCATGCTTTGTGCGCAGTTCCAAAATCTGGGTTGAGATCTGTGCGTTGAATTAAACCAGGGCCTTCTCCTTTAAAACATGTCTTAATAAAGTCATAATAATTGACTTCATGACATCCCCTAAATGTGACAGGTCCTCCACAACACAAGGTTGCGCAGCATTCAAAGTGAGCCATAATGCATTTCCTAACCTTAAAGGTCACATAGAGTGGTCCTGTTTCACATATATGTTAGTTAGAGGTCTACTTACATATATAACTTGTAAACTTGTTTTTATGGTCAAAAACCTCCTAGTTACTGGAAACGAGCCGATAGAAATCCAGACATAAATCTCGCCCGAGAAGACAGACTGTGTTGTGATTGGCCAGTACCCCGGAAGTGACATTCGGCACACCTGCTCTCAGAAGCGCAGCTCCCCCCTCTGGAACGGTGGATGCACTGCTCCTCATTATCAAAACATTGTTTTAACAGTGTTTAAAAATAGCTTAGTCACGACTCCCCGCCTCAGTCCCTTTTATGACTTTGACCCGGAGTCAGACCCAGAGTCAGAAGACACTGTCGCTCGTGAAACACCTCCACAACGGACGTTATTCTTCTTCTGCCGTTCAATGTATGCAAACTGATGTGCCCGGAATAGTGCGCGGAGCAGGCAATCCGCTGTTCTGGAGAATCGTTGTTTACGTAACCGGATCCGGGTTCGGAGCGGGATCTCGCTGAGCCCGAGATAACAATAAAACACAGCGTTCTCAACAGTGGTTGAACTGTTTCGAAACTTCAGGGCTTCGTAAACAAGGTAATGACGCAGATACACACTAAAAAACGGCGTTAATTGGAACTTCCGGACTAGGTCCGCTTTAACCATCACAACTAGATGCCTAACCCTTACCTTAACTCTAACCTAAACCCAATTCTAACCCTGAAACCAAGTCTTAACCCTGAAAAAGGCCTTTAAAGTTGTGAGGACTCACACACGCACGCACCCACACACACACACAAACACAGACTTACCTTGTGGGGTCTTCATTAAGGGACAACAGGCCTTTTACATTGACAGTGTTTCTGTTGTTTTCCACAGTGCCGTAGCTGAGGGTCACCTAACATGAGAACAACAAAAACATGCTTTTGATATCTGTAGTAGCAGAGTAGTAAAGTGTGTGTGTGTGTGTGTGTGTGTGTGTGTGTGTGTATACCTGGCTGTGTATGTCCGACACCAGTCCCAGGTTCTCCAGGTGAGAGTGGAACAAGGCTGATCGGATGAGGCGAACACCGAGCAGTGCCTCCACGATGTAGCCAACAGTGCAGTCGTCGGGGAGGCGAATGAGCTCAGCTGTTGTCATGAAAGTGCCGTCACTAGACAGAGAGGGGAAGGCCGTTTCACGAGGAAGCAGAGATTTAATTACAGAGCCGATTTCAAGGCTCGATATCAAAGCCAGGGCTTACCTCGCCCAGGGTTTCATCTTGAGAGCGAGGCCACGGCTCAGACAGAACCCTGCTCCGCCTGTGGCGAACCAGAAACGCACCTGCCTCTGCACACAAACACACACACATCACCCAGTAATTAAGGTGTATCGTGTGCTTCAGCCTTGGTTCACAGTTGAAGGACAAGTCAGAGCATATTTCAGTCGTGGAAACAAAAGGGACAGAGTATTTATTGTGTAGCAGTGTGGGTAAGTTACCATCTCAGCAGTGCCAAGTTTTTCTGTGGCCTCTATCGGCCGCTCCAGGCTCGGTCGGCCGATGTAAATGTCCTCTGTGTGACTGTACTGAGACAAGAGCTTCAGGAGGGACGCGACGTTCACGTAGTTGTCATCATCCACATGACAGAACCACCTGCAACACACAAGATGAGTCAAGAAGACGTTGATTAATATTACGACGACAACTAATAATAATAATATAAGTGGTTTCGTTTGTGTGGATTGTGTCTTACTTCTTTCCAGAGGCGATAAATGTGTCGTACTCCAGAGCCATTTTACAGGACAGGGCCTGACGATTGTGTGCCGCTGAACAGTTAGTATTGATCAGGTGATCTCCTGATAATAATCAATAACAGAAATACATCAAAGAATGTATTAATACATTGTAATAAGTATACCAGGAGAGAAGGAATGACACTTGTGTACCGCTTTGGCACGCAAGTGTCATTTGTGTGCGTCTCTTCCATTATGATCTAAGTACTACATAGTACAATATGTTCAATGTGCAATTGAAAGTGAAGTGTTTCCATTAGTGAGATGAGGAAAGGCCTGTTGATTAAAGTGAAGTGACTTCCTGCACCTCACGGAAACACAGCGTTGCCCAGTCAGCACGCTAGTTCCTGCTTTCCTGACTCTTGCACTGCAGATAACACTGCTGGTGCTACTCAGCAAAACTGCCTGTGTGTGTGTGTGTGTGTGTGTGTGTGTGTGTGTGCGCTCACCCATCCTTTTCCTCAGGTCTTTGTCCTCTCCATCAGTGAACACATACGTCTGTGGGAAAAAAACAACAACCCACACACACAGTTCATGTTATTCCAGTATCAAAAACACCATCACACACACACACACACACACACACACACACACACACACACACTTTTCCGCTCCAACACCATTTTTCATGGTTGACTGTTTGTGATTTCAGGTGAGACTCCACCTGTTTCCACGGTGACACAGGACACATGTCAACAGTGAAACTGCTGACAGTGTGTGGCTGAAGGTGAGTGTCCTCTCTATCAGCAGCAGAGCAGCTGGTCACTGTGCTGCAGCTGCAGCGTGTTCACATGGGTATTTATGTGATGAGCGACGAGGTCGAGGGTCAGTGCGCGCTCAGGAAGCCGCGTAGACCCCGTAACTTTCCACAGGAAGTAAACACACACACTGGGAGCACAGAGCCTACAGCGCAGCCTGTGAAAAGTCTGCCGTTTTGGCTCCATCCTCGATCGATCTGAAGTAGAATCTATTTATCTGTCTGTCTGTCCATCCTCCTTATCTCAGATCCTACATTATTTTCCCTTTCCCAGGATTTATTTCTACTAACTGTTCCAAAAGTCCTGACTTTTTCCACTTTTCTGAACCTTTTGCTTTGAGTCACTTGCAAAAACAACTGAATGTCAGAGATCTGGTCTCACTGGCTGCTTTTAAATCACCTCTGAAGCGTGTGAATCTGGCTGTAGCTGTTAAACCCTTGGAACACAGAGCATTTCTGCCTTTTTCCATTGTTCATTTAAAACCTATATATACAGAGGCGATAACAATGTGCAATATACAGTGTCTTGTATCCTGTTTTTCGAGCGCAGCCTATAGGCAATCTGACGGAAAACATTTTTTTTTCAATATTTCATTATTATTATTTCTTTGACTCAACAACACAAAAGAAGATGAAAAAAAGTGCATTTTGATAAGCAGGGCGATGACCTATAAACACACGACAGGATGTCCATATAAGGAGTTTTATTGTGCATTATTCCCGTGGCAATTTAACAAGGATGTGTCTGAGATTTGTGTCTTCGATAGCTGAATGCTGAACATTTTATGACGTATATATATTTTACAATTCAAATGTATTTTATCCATCTTTTACAATAATGTTTTTTTTTATGAACATTTGAATGCAACATTGTGCACATTCAAATAAGAATATTGTGATATTTTACTGCATTTTTAGTGAGCTGCTTTCTTTCTCTACCTGCCTCTTCTAAATGAAATAATGGCTTTAAAAAAAGGATAATTGAATGAATGTGTCTGGTTAATAAACTCTATGTAACTATGGCTCTTCCTTATCAGCCGAAATGCAGATGAGCAATAATCATCAGGGAAGATGCCAAATGTCTGCTGCTGATGTTTGTGTCGCTGTAGCCTTTAGGCCATAATTAGCAAATTAGCAAACAAAAACGACACCGAGCAATAACAATAACGGCTTTGTGTTCACTTGTCTGTTTATTTATTATCTAAAACGTTGCACATTGAAACATTTGTTCATCTGATGTGCTTCTGAATAACTTCCCAGCACATTTCAAGTCCCACTTTTATGTTGCACCACATTCAAATGTCCACTATAATTAATCAAATAATAGTTGACGACTAAGACGTCACGTTTGCACATAAGTGCACTTACGCAACGGTTTGTGCTATCGGAAAAATTCCAACGTTTTCTGAATGCTGAGAAGTTAAAGGTCAAAGCCAACGTGTGCTTATTGCGGTAATTTTCCTCGCGTTGTTGCAGGAAGCTGGCGAATCAGCATCTTTGTTGCCAGAAAGGGATTTTTTTGGCTTGTTTTTGCACATTGAGACAAAGACTCAAACACACGTCTTTTTAAATATGTGTTACACTGTTCAAATTTCAAATCTAACACGCAAAATCTGGTGTTCATGTACGAATACAGTGTATTTTTTAGTTTTTTTTAAAATAGAACTTTTTGTTTTATTTATTTCAAATTAATAATACACTATTATAACATGCAGTAAATTGTAAATGACTGCCAGATATTGAAAGTTATGTAAAGTAAGCACTTACTTACAGGACCTTTTCTGGCCAATTCCTCTTCTATAACAATGAACTAAATATCTTTGGTTTGTAGACAAACACTGATCAATACTTATTTTTTAAGTTAAGATAAGATAGTCCTTTATAGACAGTTACCAGAATATATACAATATGGGCTTGATATTTACAGTATAGACAAGGATTGAGCATTGTATATATTGATATTTTATGTATTGTATTGCATTATATGCATATTGCACTTATGTTAAGTACATATACATTTGTGTATATATACATACATTACGTGTGGTCTACTGAGAGCAGTGCTTGTTGTGCAGTTTAACAGCTGCAGGGAGGAGCGACCAGCGATAACGCTCCTTAAGGCACTTAAATTATAGTCCAATCAACTTGTTGAGGAGAATAATGAACAGCATGACTGACACTGTCTGCACTGCCCCTGTGAAAAGTCCAGGTTTGGAGTTTCCAGTTTTGAATCCGACTGCCACACAGCACAGATTCAACAATTAATCTAGAGAGAGAGAGAGAGGGGGCGGGGGTTGTCTGGCCAGCTGTGAGTTTTTGTCAGTGTCATTTTTTTCCACTCTGAGCCTCTTAAGCCCCTTGAGAGCGGTCAGCTCCTGCGTCTGCATGAGTGTTAGACTGAGAATCTGTGATATCAGAGCAGTGTGTGCTGAGCTGGGGAGGAAGTGTAGGGGGGGAATGGGGCTTTACAACACAGGAAATGGCGGCAAACAACAGCCACTGAGGCAGGAGAAAGTGATAACTCTGTGTGTGTGTGTGTGTGTATACTTGTTGTTGTCCCCCCCACCCCCCTTTTTTAACACTGTCATAAATACTGAAATAGTCAGGAAAATTAGTCCTCATGGAGAGCAAAAATCTAGTTCTTAACGTTCTCAGTACAACACTATCTTTGGCTTTAAACTCCACCATTGCAGTCGTTTCCCTCTTAAATTTTAATATTATATGTTAATCAGCTCTGGAGATTTTAGAGCTTGTATTTTTAAGAAGAGTTCATTTTTGTGTCTCTATATCCTGCGTTATTTATTCGTCTGCTTTATTAATTTCTGCTTTAATGGTTAAGGATAATGTTTTGGTGAGGCTGTACATACAAATGGATGTGAATACAGTGTCCCCACAAGAATAGCTCTGCAGACCTGTGTGAAGGTGTGTGTGTGTGTGTGTGTGTGTGTGTGTTTACTCTTGAGATCAGACACATATTTTACTTCCCGTGAGAAATCTGGTGAGTTCCCAGGGCTTCTGTGTTTGTGAAGGTAACACTGTGAAAATGTGTGTGTGTGTGTGTGTGTGTGTTTCCATTACTCAGCAGTCTCACAGTGGAGAGGTGTGTCTGGGAAACAGGTAGAGTTACTTACACCTGGCCGTGAGAGCAGATATTGGGAATGCATCACACACACACATACATACATACGTGCACACATGCACATGCACGTGCATATATATATATACACACACACGTTCACGCTACTATTCTCCTTAGGACACTGCTCTGACTTCCATTCATTTGTGCAGTTTAGACAAATTAAATTAAATTAAATTAAATAAAACATGGTACAAATTGGGACCAGGTTTTGGTCTCCATGAGGACTACTTACTGTTCCTGAGAAGGTCAGTGTTTATGCCAGAGAAGGTCCTTAAGAGGCAACAGAACCTGCACACACACACTCGTGCTGGTTCTGCATTCTTTGTGTGGGCACTCATAGACATAATGTATTCCCCAGCCCCTTAACCTAAACTTAACCATCACAACCAAATGCCTAACCCTAGCCTAGTTCTAACCCTAAAACCAGGTCCATATCCTCAAAAGGTCCATTATAGTTGTATGGACCTGTCCTCACAAAGATAGGTTTGCTTGAACTGGTCCACACATCGTCCTTAAGACATGTACACACACACAGAGACCAGCTGATTTCCCATACATAACCTGTATTTACATGGTAACAGTGTGGATGCAGCGTGTGACGTGACTTTCGTGAGTCCCTGCTCAAACACTGAGGGTTAAATGGAAATGAAAACGACCGCTGCGTGATCCACAGTCACGTCTGCATTCGATTACCAGCTTTGAAGATGCTGGGTGCAGCTCACCACAGCTCCATGTGTTTTATAGCAACGGATTCATCTTTGACTCACGCACACACACACACACGCACACACACACACCACTGTGATCCAGACCAAAGAGCTGACTCTTCGTCCAGTTTGAGCTCACATTTTTATCTTTCCCTGCAACAACATCTCCCTTTCAACTCCTGCAGTCATGTTGTAATTCTTCCAGATCACAAGACACATATTTTTAATCCTCAACTTGGTTAAGAGTCAAGATTGTCATGGTTACTGAGCCAGCAACAATTCTGATAAATGATTACATTATTTTTTCAAGCAAAAATGTAAAGAATCTGTGAACAGTCAATGAACATTATTCAGATTTTTGGACTGTGTATCATCAGTAAATGTTACAAAAGTTAAGTCTTGTCATTGTCTGAAGCCAAGGTTGTGTTTTTTTTTTTTTAAATGATGCAGACCCTGACAGCCACCACAACTACTGCTTTAAGTCTTGAGACACATCTGCACCGTTCTCATTGACACAAGTCCAACGAGACCCAGGTTCCATTCATGCACGAGAGTCCTGCAGTATCATGTTCCCTGCTGGTCTCATGTCAACACACGAGCAGCAGTGTGGTCGCCATGTTACTCCTCAGATCTCCCGCTCATACATTACAAAGTCCTCTGTATCACTGTTTTACAATTCTCTGCAGGCCCGGCTGTGATCAAAGAGCCAGTCACATGACAGGGGGTTTACAGCTCTCTTGCACATGATAAAGGGAGTGTTTAGGATGCTCCAGCCCCACTCATGGAGAAATAATACAGAACACTCTGTGCTTTGCATTAGGTCCAAAAATATGAATTTGAGACGTCCTCTTAAAAGATTAAGAGATTAAGATTAAAGCTTCATAATTACAGCCACTGACTGTGGTTGGCTGAATTACACACAAAATAAAAAATACAAATATAATATGATAAAGTCCGTTTCTGCATAAACAGCAGTCTTTCCCTCCCCATTTTGTAATCTTCTTCATTGGCAGATTTGGTTATTGAATCAGTTACTAGGGCAAGTTCACACAATTTTTGAGAAGTGAGAAACTTGATGCATGCTATAAAGCCAGGGGTCTCAAACTCACACATGACCTGGGGGCCACTCAGCCAGCATCTTGTCTGGTCAGGAGGGGCCAGTGAAGAGGAAAAAGTCAAGTCATGTTCACTCAGTGCAACATGAGCTTAAAGTGATATCACAGTGTCCCATAATGACATCATTTATTGAAATTCAAAAGTAAAAGTGTCTGTTTTCATATGGAACAATAAATGAAATGCAAAATGAGCGTGTGAATAAAAAAAACAGACAGAAATAAGTCACTAGAGCTGAAACAATAAATCGATTACTAATCGATTACTAAATTAATCTATTATTTGATTACTATTTTGATAATCGGTGAATCGGTTTGAAGCTTTTTTCATTATTAAAACAAGATTTCTGATTGTTTTAGCTTCTTAAATGTGAATATTGTCTTTGTTTCTTTGCTCCACATAACAAAGAAATCATTTTGGTTTGTGAACAAAATAAGACATTAGAGAACATCGTCATTTCCAGGTTTGACAAACACTGATCAACGTTTTTTAACATTTTCTGACATTTTCTGGACCAAACTATTCATCGATTAATCGACAGATTAAGCGATTATGAAAATAATCGTTAGTTGCAGCTCTATAAGTCACTATCTCTTGATATTGGTGACCTTGATTGTCTTGAAAGGCGCCTTCAAAAACAATGCATCATTACTATTATTATTATTATTATTATATTAAGTGGAGGGCCGCATCAAATTGACTGGCAAGTGGCTCACGGCCCACAGGTTCGAGCCCTCCGCTATAAAGTACATTCAAACTTTATTTTTTTCCCAGCTCCAAAGTTCAACTTGTGCTGTGTATCTTTGTGGCTGGGAAAAAAAAAAAGTAACAAAAAAAGTATACACTAATGTAATAAACATTTTATCACAACATCATCATAGAACAAAGTCTATTAAGTGTCTTTAAAGCGTCCATTACAGAAACTGACATTATTTTTCTCCCTCTCACCTGGTGCGTGTTCCTGGAGATCCAGGTGTCCAGCAGCAGCTCCAGTCTCTGCCGGTGATACCTGCCAGTTGTTTTCACTCCGATGAACAGGTCAGAGGGGGTCAGACGCTCCACGGGCCCGGAGGGAGCGCTGCTCCGCGGGGGGCCACTTATTGCTCTCCTCTCCCTGGTCAGTTTCCTGAAATAGGCGGAGAAAGCTTTCCCGCTCCCCGCTGCAGCTGGACGCTCCCCCGGCCCCGGCTCTCCGCTGCTCGGGTGACCCACAGTAAAGACGAGCATCCCGGTCACGAGCAGGCAGGTGACGACGGCGGCGGCAGCAGCGTGGGGTCCGGGTCCCGCCGCTGGGGCGAGCGTGAGCGTGAGCGTGGGTCTCCACATCGTAACAGTGTGGATGGACTCACAGCTCCGTTCATTGGCAAACACACAGTCCGGGCCACGACATTTCCACACACAGTCACGCAGAAGTCACACTGATCTCCTTCAGAGTGTGAACTCCCACTGTATCACTCACTTTTTCTCTTTTTTTTAACTTAAAGTTATGAACTCCGCCAATGGGCGTGGCTTCACGGTGTCGAACCAATGGCTGGTCTGAGCTTTCAATGTAGGCGGGGCTAACTAGATAAGAGGCGGGGAAGTCTGTGGATGTTCACATGGCTTTGTTTGTGAGGGAGCTGCGTTTGTTGTTCTCTCAACATGAAGGGATCAATGAAAACATTCAAACTAATGTGAATATAACTGGAAAACAGACAGATTGATCACTTTCCCAATTCAGACTTTTTCAATTTTGCCTTTTTCCCCTCGGAATTACGACTGTAATCTCAAAAGAAAGAAAAAGATAGAATTCCCGACATTAAAGTCAGAATTCTCACTTTCCCAATTCTGATTTTTTTTCAATCGTGCCTTTTTCCTCTCAGAATTCTGACTAATCTAAAAATACTGAGAATTTCTTTTGAAAGTCAGATTGAAAAAAGTCAGAATTCTGATTCTCACTTCATAATTCTGCCTTTTTTTCCCCCAATCTGACTTTTTAAATGTTTACTTTTCTCAGAATTCTTTTTTGTGTGTTTTGGCCCTAATCCTCTTCCGTAAAATCACCAGCATGAGGTTTGTTAATAAGCATTCATCCAGTCATCACTCCAATCAAACATTATAGAGGAATATAGGCATTAAGTGTTTTGGCATTATTCACTAAAGATTTCTTAATAAACTTTTTAAAATAATGTAAATCAATAGTGTTTTCAATCCAAAGAGAACTCAAGTGTTTCACCTCCTAATCATGTGAACATGCTGGAGTAAACAGGAAGTTGATTTTTCTCCTCTAAGTACTAGTCCTGACAACAATGGTGAAAAGTTTCACCTCAGAAACAATGGGTGGTGTTGCTGACAACATTTCTGGAGTTCATTGTGTAGGTTTCTAAATGTGGACAAAAGCATTTGGCCACACCTGTTCAGCACTGAATTCAGGTGTTTCAATCAGGCTTCAATCTCCAATGACGGAAAATCTTAACACTTCCACTCAGCGTTAGGAATAAAAGAGTAAAACAATAAAAGAAGAGGGCTTTTCTCCGGGTTTCCTCCCAAGGTCCAAAAACATGTAGGTTTGGGGATTAGGCAAATTAGACACTTTAAATTGACTGTAGGAGTGATAGAGGATGGTTGTTTGTCTCTATGTGGCCCTGTGATGGACTGATGACCTGTCTACCCCGCCTTTCTCCCTATGTCAGCTGGGATTGTCACAGTGACCCCTGTGACCCTCATGTGGAGGATAAAGCGGTAGAATATGAATGACTTGATAAAACAAATAAGAGCAATATAAGGTTCTCCTGATCAATGTGGAGTGACATAAGAAATATGAGTTATGAAATGCTCAAGGATAAAAACAAATAATAAAACGGATGCAAGGACAATGTGCACATTATAGAAATATTCTTCTCAGAGATGCAAGGCCTTCTATCATTCATTTTGATTTACTAAAGAGCCGCAGAAAAGTGAAGGCCTCATGTTCCTCTGAATGGACGTGGACAGATGTTGAAAAACACCATGACACTGGAACTGTGTGTAGTGCTGCCAACTACACACACACACACACACATGCACACACACACACACACACACACACACACACACACACACACACACACACACACACACACACACACACACACACACACACACACACACACACACACACACAGAGGAGCCTGATGTGCCAAGCAGCCAGGTTGCCAGATCCACCAACCATCTGTGGAATGTCTCCCCAATAACAATGTGTGGTTTGTCTGTGCTGCATGTCTGAGGAGATTCCTTCAGTAAAGTCAGTATAGTATTACATTTTTAGAAAATATACACCTCTATATGACTCCATTTAGGGTGTTAGAAGTCTAAAACAGTGTCATTGAGTGTAATCATCATAGTGAAGAATTACTATAGAGCACTGTGATTTAAAACATCCGGTTCAAGAATCTTTTATATCATTCATTATAATAATAATAATAATCAGATTTGTATTGCTTTTCAGGTCACTCAAAGACGCTTTAACAAGATAATAAAATCAATCAATCAATCAAATTAAGTAATGAATGTTAAAATTATGGAAGTGCCAGTTTGAACAGGTGGCTCTTGATTTGTGTTTTGAAAGTCTACAGTGAGTTCCAGAGAGTAGGGGAGAAGCCTCTGTCCCCAAGAGGCAAGGTTATTGAGGGCAAAATGAGGAAAAATGCCTGAGACTCAAGTCAGAATTCTAACTTTACCAATTCTGACGTTTTCAGTTTAGCTTTTTTTTCCTCTCAGAATTCTGACTGTCATCTCAAAATTCAGAGAAATGGAAAAAAATATCAGAATCCTGACTTTAATTTCATAATTCTGATATTCTTCTATGTGACTTTTTCAATTCTGACTTTAATCTAAAAATGATAAGAAAAAAAAGTGAGTAAAAACACCACAATGCAGTTTGTTAATAAGCATTCATGCAGTCATCATGCCATTCAACAATTCATATTTCTGATCGTGTTTAATATGTGAAATAAATGTCCATAGAGGAATATAGGCTAGAGGCATAAAGTGTATTAAAGGGTTTTTGGCATTATTCACTAACATTTCATGATAAACTTTCAAAATAATGTAAATCAATGGTGTTTTCAATCCAAAAAGAATCAAGTGTTTGACTTCCTAATCGTACAAACATGCTGGAGTAAACAGGAAGTTGATTTTTCTCCTCTACATATTGGGTCCTGACAACAATGGGGTCAATGGTGAAACGTTTCACTATTGTTGTTTCTCATGACAAAAGTGTTGACGGAGCTCATTTCCAAAATTGTCAATTTTTGCCTGTCCAGAATACATTTCAGTCTTGTAGTTTTCCAGGTCATTGAGGGCTTTGTAGGAGATGATGAGGTGTTTGTACTGAATTTGACAGGGAGCCAGTGGAGCTGTTGGAAGATGAGGGTAAGAGAACCATAAGATGAGTAACAGAGTAATGTGATGAATCATGCAGATTGAGCTTCATTAAATACTCATATCACACCTCAGATTTCTTTGGGGAAATATGAATTCTTGTTGGTATCGAACAGGTGGAGTATTTCTGAAGCTACTGATGAAACTGTGAAAAATAGTGTTGTGTTGATGAGGAGCAGTGAGAGGAAAAGTGGGTTCAAGCTCACAGACTTTAGAACTGTGGTGAGCAGAGATGCTTCACAGAAACCTCTACTCATTGAGCCGCGATGCGATGGGAAGATCAATTGGGGCCAATTCCAATTCCTATCTTAACCCTCAATCTTAACCCTCAAGCTCAACCCTTAATCTTAACTGGCCCTCAAAACCAAGTGTTGAGGGTTATTTTGTCACTTAGAAATGGAACACCCCTTAAATGCAGATACATCTTCAGACTGCAGGGGGCAGAATAACGCGAAAGCTGCGTCCAGTCTGTCAACTCCAATAAAGAAGAAGAAGAAGAACACATTTACGTCAGGATTATTTATTTATTATTTTATTTCAGTCAAGTTATTAGGTTGTCAGTTAGTTATAAGATGATACTCATACAAATACCACAACCACGGACATATTCAGCTGACAGTTACCACACACCACGGCTTATTGAAAAGTAAACAATAGCAAACGATCAATTGTCCGCACCAGCCGGCTATTGACAAAAGATTGTAAAATAAAAATAAATGTTACGCAACAATGACGTCAGTAATCCATAATATGGGCCTAAACTAAGATAATACAATGGTTTTCATCATTTTTATATCTCTATTAACAAAGAAAATACTTCATTTGTAGCGTACTCGTTTCGCTGCTTTCGGCGCCATCTTTGTTATGGCAAAACACGCAATGCATTCTGGGTAGCCCTTGCTCCCAAGGGTGGTCTCGGAAAATCTCAATATTGAGGGCGATACAGCCCTTAAACTCGCCCCTAAACTTAACTTTTCTGAGAATCGGGACAGCACTTGCACTAGAGGGAGCGCACATTTTTGAGATTGAGGGTTAAGATTGAGGGTTAAGCAAGGAATTGGAATTCACCCCAAAAATCTAGGGTTAGAGAGGGGACACAGGAAAGAAGAAGACGAGACAAACCCAGCCTGCAGTGACGAGTCTGGACTTCTGTTGAGGCTGCAGATGGTTGAAATTTAAAAATCAACAGCATAAATCCATGGACTGGTGTCAACACTACAGGCTGCTGCAGCTGATGTGGACTCTCTGGGTCCCTTCAACCATCGTTTATTTGCCACAGTCTGTTGTTGCTGACCACGTGCGTCTCTTCATAGCCTCGATTAACCATCCACTAATGGCTACTTCCAGCGTTATAATGCGCCATGACTGGTTGTATAATCATGACAATGACTTTACTGTTTAAACTTGATGGCCTCCGCAGTCATCAGAGCTGAGTCCAATAAAAACGCGTGTGATGCGGCGGGAGACGAGATTGTGCAGCCGACAGATGAGCAGAAATGACGACACACACACACACACACACACACACACACACAGTCATGTGAACATGGAGATGGATTTCAAAGGGACATTTCCACCGTCTTCAAAGAGGTTAATTCATGTCTCAAAGTTGTTTCAAGAGCAGTTTTTATGGTGTTCCTTTATAAAGTGATGCTTGAGTTGAGCGCTCCGAAAAAAGCCATTTTGAGTGATTATTAAATACTACGACTTTCAAAGTCAAACATTACACGCAATTATGCTTTTTTATAAACGGGAACATCACTTCAAATCCAGAGACACAAGTTAATAAAAAATACTTTTTAAAGTTACAGGAATCTTCTGTGTAATGGATTCTGGTTAAAATGTTTTGTTTTCCGCCCACATTGTTACTTCCTGTGTCATCTCATTTCCTGTTTTATCTTGAAATGCACATCCTCTTGTTTCTGCTCACTCACTTGATTACCCACACCTGTCCTGCAGTATCCCTAATTACCTACAGCTGTGTCTTATTGTTCCAGTGTAAAGTCTCTGTTCTCCCTGGTGTCATTTGTTGGATTGTCTGAAGTCACCTGTTTATTTTCTGATCATTTTCTCTGTTGTTCTTCAGTCCGTGTGTTTCTTGCGTTTGTCTCCCTCGCTGTAATGCTGGATTTCGTTTCCCGACCCTTGTGTTTTTGGACTCCTGTGCCTCCTTTTGTTCCACGTCACAGTAAGTTTTCCTTCAAAGACTGTTTCTTGTTTCTTGTCTACACATGACAGTGACTCTATTTTTAAACTTCATGGGTATAAACAAAGCAAAGTGTTTACAGCAGTAGCTCTGTGTGTAATTATGCACAACAAGGCCTTGAACTAATATCTTCTGCCATGACTGAATGACAATCATGCTAATGTGCAGCTGTTTTGAAGTTAATGGTAAACATGTGATGTTCAATTCCTTTTGTGTAAGGTTAGCACGCTAAAAGTTGCTCAGATTCTTGATGCATTTGTTTATGGAATGATTTGTTTTGCTCAAACCCAGTAGTCCAGTGTCACTTGGCCACTCCTACTGACTACAACCTCAGATTGAGTATTTCAACTCACCAGAGTCATGGAGCATGGCAGAGTGGTGGTCACAATATGTGTGACCAGTACACAGACACTCCTTATGGTCTGGTCAATAAAAGGGCACACCAAAATGTGGACTTTTGTCACTTGTCAATATGCCACAGATGTCACAAATCATGAGGGAGCGTGCCATTGGCATGCTGAGTGCTGGTGTAGCGCTCTGCGTGAGGCTAATGGTGGACACACACGTTATTGAAGTTTGTGAACTTGCATCATCGACCCCCGTTGTGTTCTTCCTGCCATTACTCCAGGACTTTTGTTTTGAAATTGATCCTAATGCTCGCAAATTAAACCAACTTTATTAATAAAGGTGTACTGTTATTTTTGGATAGTTACTCAGTTTTGTCACATAACACTAACTTAAGGTTTTTCTTTGTGCGTTTTATATTTTTGTTGAGTGTAAATAAGCTTAAGTTAGGTTAGGGCCCGAGCCACGAATGGCAGTGGCCAAAATGGCCCCTGGCACAAATTTTTATTTCAGTTGCCCACATTATTTTTTACGTAATTTTAAATAAATGTCTCGGTTTTACATTCATGTTGCATCATAAATGGTATTATGAAGTTTTTATTGAAATGTTTCATTATTTACAATGACAGTGATGTTTCCAAACGCTAATAAACATACAATTAAAGAAAAAAAAGAATACATGTCAAATGAAATAGTGTTTTTATGGCAAGAAGGAGTCTATGCTTTTAATACTATATCACAATATAAAAATTCAGAGTTTTGACTTAATGCGATAAGAATAAGAACATGCATTTCTGCATTTCTTATCACAGAATTGCTGATGTTTCACACTGAGAATCAACAGGCGTCAGAAACTATTTATCCCTTTCCTTCAAAGGTAAGAGCAACTTCCTGACTCTACTTTCATCCTAGAGGAGAACATATAGAGCACAACAGCCGAGCTGCAAACCCTCTTCACAATGGCTTTAATTTCCTGTAAAACCTTATCAGTGCAGTTTGTGGCTCATGAATGGATGCAGAATCCGTTGAGTTGATGCGTTTATCACAAAATCACATCTCTCCATGTTTGATATGAGCAACAGAAACATTGAGGGACAGTCATTCTTCATACTCTTCTTTCATCCACAGAAATCCCCCTGCGTTTTCCCCCTCAGTTTAATCCCCTTGTCTCTGATTTCTTCTCTTGTTAAATCTCGTCAATGTGTTGCAGAATTCAGAGTGCAAGGTCACAGTTTTCCAAGACTCGAGTTGGGACTTTTCCCCAGTTTGGTCTCACACTAAATTCTCCATGCACTCACAAAATAATCTTGAGATTTCACAGTCACTAGCAGCACTACACTGAGATTAATTGAAGACCAACTGCTGCACAAATGTGGCCATTCCTGTGAAAGAAAAGACAGACTTTTTTTTTTTTAAAAGAAGTATGTGATTGTGAGTGGGAAGCAGAACAAACAACAAGGATATTTTTCTCCTCTTTGTGCCTGTAGACCACATCTGAGAGGAGGGAGGGTGCAAATGAACGGGGTTTGGGGGGAGAAGAGCTTTGCGGCTATTGTGGCGTCAGTCACGGTTTCAGGGGGATTCTGCTTCACAATGTGATATTGATTAGAGCCATGGTTCTCAATCTGTGGTATGTGTACACAAGCTCTATCTATCTATCTATCTATCTATCTATCTATCTATCTATCTATCTATCTATCTATCTATCTATCTATCTATCTATCTATCTATCTATCTATCTATCTATAGACTTCAAGAGCTCATAATAATCTTCTCAGGTGCTACTTGGTATAAAAAGTTTGAGAACCATTGGATGAGAGCGTTATTCATCTCTGGATAAAAATACACAAGGATCAGGAAACGACTCATCTGCCTGTGGATTTAAGGTGCCTTTGCTCAGCTCAGATTAAGAATCAGCATCAAGGATGACTTGGCAATGAGACCATTTGAAGTTGAAATCAGACTCTGCTGTTACACACTAGTGGCTTCATATGCACAAACGAGGCAGAGACAAACTGCCTGAGGTTTCACTCAGTAGATTAATCCTTTCCAAATTCTTCATAATTAATAATCAACAATCAATATCATAGTCCAAAAATGAAAATATTCCCCTGATCTTACGTCTACGAACTAAAATGTTAAATTTTGCATATTAAATTAAAGTATTATGCTTTTTGGCAAACTTGTCACATCAACATGTATTAATTATTAATTGTCACCCACAAGTGGCAGAGAATGAGAGCAGGCCACAGTTTGAGAGCAGATGTTGTAAAATAATGTTGCAGATGTTGTGTTATGAGGTTTTATGTTTTTATGGAAATGTTGATCCTATGAGAGAGGGAACACTATTATTTTCAAGTTAACCAGGTGCTTTTTTGTGCCTAAAGTAATATTTTCCTTTACTTGCTGATATTTAAATTGTAATGTAGCTTCATTATTTTTTTTGTCCCTTAATTATTGTGGTTAATTCCCATACCTCACACTAAGATAGCATCTGGAGGTGGGCCACTGTGGATGCCACGTGTGAAATGGCTAATGTGCATTTTGTGGCGGGCAAACATGCAGTGCTGTTGGCAGTGTGTAATCTGGATGTCACCACAAAGTGGGCCATGTCATACATTGTAAATGTGGCCTGAATATCTTCAGACAAATGTGGACCACCTTTGTTAAAGATGTATCAAGGAGCAGAGAGCCTCAGTGTCATCACTCCACACAATACAGTATGTGGGCCAAGTGTCAGGGCCACAGAAAAATGACTAATAATCTACTGACGGGGCATTCTTTGTGGAGTTTGTATGTTCTCTCATGGGTACTTTGGCTTTCTCCTACGGTCCAAAAACACTTGATGACAACTCGCTTGCAAAAAGGATTTTAATTTCATTGTCGTACTCGTAAAATAAAGGACAAATAAATAAATCTTTAAAGGCTCCGCCCAAATATGACTTGGATCGTTCAGATTTAACATCATCATGAAAAGCAGCTGCTCGGTGGAGCCAAACAGACTCTCGATACTCATTATTACATCCGACGGAAAAGCCTGCGCAGTTTTATTATTTAACACAAATCTGCGTCTTTGAGGGCTGGCAATGACAAACAGATCTGAGTGAACAGGCTGGACTGAGCACACACGGCTTCAGATGGTGTGACTTACATCACTCCTGTGTCCTCTTCTATTTTTATCCGTCCTGCTTTCTTTTCTCACTTCTCCCCATGATTCGCTCAACACAATTGTTGTCTGATTGTGTCTGCGCTTCAGTCTCTGATTTGGTGCCATGATTGGGATATTTTATATTGAGAACAGAGAGGAGATGTGTAGGATTCTGTGATTGGTCAACTGGGACACATTTCAAACTTAAAATTCTTTAATTGGGGTGAGCAAAAAAGCTGCAGGTGTTGTTAATGTTGGAAAATTCAAATTGTTGAATTGTTGTTTTAA
The DNA here is from genome assembly GCF_963457635.1 of Microchirus variegatus. Taxonomy (NCBI): domain Eukaryota; kingdom Metazoa; phylum Chordata; class Actinopteri; order Pleuronectiformes; family Soleidae; genus Microchirus; species Microchirus variegatus. The sequence continues at coordinate 6,486,413 of NC_139824.1, forward strand.
GATCGTGGCACTCTGTCCTGAGCATTGAAAGAAGCACTTGTTTCAAATATACGACGGATAACCTGAGACAATCTCTTCAATTCACTGTTGATAATGACAAACATTTCTTTTTTTAATTTTTAGTAGGAAGGGACCTGTATACAGAGTAGTTACAACAGCCAGTCCAGCTGATCTCACATGACCCAGTTTGTCTACATGACCATGGTGGCAGCATCGAGGCCATCAGTGCTCAATCACTGCACACTTTAAACCCACTGAGATTGAACTGGACAGACTGAATATATCTGACCTTTTTTAATATATGGAAACAGTCAGACTGTACTGTACTGTAACCTGACATCTTGAACTTTCTGATAAATTTGCCCTCGTCCTAACTGATAAGAAGTGATCACTACACAAGCGTAGTCACTTACCTGTGTTTTCTAAGCTTACTCTGAGCACATTTTATGGCAGTGATCCACCTCTGCTGCCTCTCAGGATCTTTGGCGATCTGATAAAACTCTCTACCGCTGTGGTCTCAAACTTGCGGCTCGTGGGGCACATCCGGTCCCCAAATCAATTGCATGTGCACGCTTAATGTCAACCTATAATGACTTTAGAGCTGAAACGATTCATCGATTATTAATCGATTACTCAATTAATCGTCAACTATTTTGACAATCAGTTTGAAGCTTTTTTCATGATTAAAACAGGATTTCTGGTTGTTATAGCTTCTTAAATTTGAATATTTTCTTCGTTTCTTTACTCAAAATCATTAAAACTGAATTATGTTGGTTTGTGGACAAAACAAGACATTCAAGAACATCATAATTTCCAGGTTTGACAAACACTGATCAACTTTTTTTTAAACATTTTCTGACATTTTATGGACCAAACCATTCATCCAGACAGATTTGCATCATAAATACGTGTATATTGCCATCTTTTTGTTCGTTCCATATGAAAACAATCACTTTTAATCCAAAATTGTGTGAAATATCATTGTAAATATTATTATTTACATGTCTTTTTCTCAAAAAGTTTTTGTTTGTCTTCACCGGCCCCTTACTGACCAAACTAGACACCCAGTGACCCCTGCTCTACCGTTTGTTTGTCCCTGACTGTTTTGCCATTTTCACATTTTGTGAAAACAGCCAGCAAAGACACAGGTTACCTGACATATTGCCTGGTGTTTATGCTGCTTTATTTATTTATACACGTATAACAGCGTGGCTTCCAGCCAAATTGTCGTATGACAGGTTTGTGTAGTGTCAGTTACCAGCTCCTTGCTTCAAAGCCTCCAGTGATGGGACAGAATTAGATAAGGCTGTAAATGGAGCCTGGATGAGGTAAACAAGTGTCTCTCTCTGTAGGATTACATTACACTGACAGGTTATTATGAAATTATTGTTTTATTACACCCAAAACAGTCCTGACAACTGTATGTTAAAATTTGGGTAAGGACAAATAAATGTAATCTCCGCCGAGTTGTGTGCTTTTGTGTTTATTTCTAACTTGGAGGGCAAACTGTAGACTAAAATGAATCAACTGGGGACACATTTGGAGAAAGTTGATATTTGGGTGAGTGGTGGTTAGGGTCAGGGGTTAAGCATGTAGTAATTGTGGTTACGGTGAGGGCATGTGCTCAGGAAATGAATAAGTCTGTGTAAAGGTGGCTTATGATGGTGCCTGTGTTTCACATCATGTCTGTTTGTTAAAGGCACATTAAGGATGAATGGTTTTAATCAGAGACTCTGTGTTTCTTCTCCTGTATAAATAAACTGACAGAGAAGAGGATCTTTCCCTTTGTTTGAGATGTTTGAGAATTTCCTGTGTGTGTGTTTGCCACTTGTAGAGTCATGTGTTTTTCATTAAACTGCTTGTGTCTGTTTGTATGAAAGAACGTATGTTGATTATAGAAAAACTGTGCTGAGTGAGCGAGAGATGGTGAGTCATCTTTGTTCTGTCTGACAGTTTCCCTGGAATGATTAACTGTGTCAATAATACTTGAGGCTGACATGGTGTTACATGGTAGATGATGAGGCCAGCCCTGCAAGTGTGATGATGACGACGAAGACAAGTCATGATCATATGATGAATCAAAAATAGAAATAACTCTTCATGGACGACTTGGTAGCTACTCAGGAAAAGCTGATTAACTTGGACCATGTGAGTCCATTAAATGATATCTCAACTGCACATACCACCCAGAGTATGTGAGAGAGATTTTGTGTGTGTGGGTCAAAGTCGTCTCACAGGAGGGGCTGGAGTCAGTTTATGATCCGCACAATCGCTGATCACAAGATTTCACAGCCGTTAACTTAATGAGTCAGTTGTGTGTGTGTGTGTGTGTGTTAGTGGGCTTCAGAGGCAATTTGAGGACAGGCAGATGAAGTCTGAGACTGACGGATGTGACTTTAATAGTCTTGTTGGAGAGAAAAAAAGTTTTAAAGACGCAGTATTCGATATGAAGCTACATTACAGGAGTTGAGGGAGGACATTGCTGTTTTATGTTCTTAACCCTCTAAGAACATAAGAGGGTGTGATGTGGTGTCTAGTACGTGTGTATGTTCTTGTGAATATTGTGAAGTGCTAGTGATGTGATGAGGCCTGTGAGGAATAAAATGGAAAAATGTGCAGCAATAGAGGAGTAGCACAAGGGCAAACTGGGCTGTTATAAAGACAAGTTTGATTGATTAATTCAAGCACTCGTACTTGGTTGAAATGACAACCATGTAAAGCAGCACATGACCGCAGAAAGAATTGACAGTAGACCCATTAGCCATATGTTGTTTATTTTTCTTATTGCCGTTTCCCATCTCCATGTCCATTGCTGCTTTCAAAATTGTACCGCGCACAGCAGGCCCACCACTCACCACTTCTACATTATCACTCCGCACAATGGTTGCATCATGATGATGAGGCCCTGTCTGTGTGTGAGTGTGTGCGTGCGCGAGCGTACATGTGTGTGTTCAAGTCTTACAGCAAAAATAGCCACAAATAGGGCTGCAGAAAACAAATCATGGGGAGTAGAGGAGGGGAAATTAACTGTTTCATTTGGCTCCAAGCCAACAGACATGTAATAAGTCTAAATTAAAAGGGGGGGGCTATGAAATGATGAATGTATAGGGGAGAGATTCCAAAAACATACTGTACATGCATAGAAACATCTGTTTTGTGCATATTTTTATCCGCCTCAGTCTGACACGTTTGGTAACTTTAGAGCTTTCCATCCGAAATCAAAGAGTCAGGTCATTTTCTGCACAGTGTTAGTTTGCTGACCAGCTCGTCATTGTAGTTTAATAAGTAAAACCTTTTTATCTTAAACATTCACCTCAGCTGCTGCACTCGCTGATTCCCCTCAATCCCCTGATCTAAGGTCTGATTTTACTCCTCCTCCCTCTTGTGTCTCACCCTTAACCTCTGTTTTCCTGCTCCCTGAAATTCATACCGTATGCTCTGACCTCCAGCAACACACACCGATTTTTCACACACATTCAGCCACTTTAACCTCATCATTCTGAGGCTCTGTGAAATCATAGCCAACCATCCAAAAGCCATGACAAATGCAGGGGAGCCTCTGGTCTGTGTGCGGAGCCTGTCACGGTCACGCTCATCGTCTGAAACGGCAAAGTGAATCTGTTGAACTGATGTGAACCTGAAAGCTCCGTTCTGCTGTAGTAACCGTGACTGCAGGATGTCTTTGTTGTGCTTTTTAGCTTTCATTTAATTTCTAAAAAGCCTCATGATTGCATCTAACTTTATAAGAAAAAAAAGTGCATCAGAAAATGTCTGGCTAGTGATTTTGCAACAATTTGTATAAATCATAGCTTACAATTGTATTAAGCTTTATAATTATAATGTTAAAGGGGAATATGTCCATAATGTTATCAATGAATTGCGCAGCAGGACAAGGGGACGATGGAAGGGGAAGAAGGAAAATAACGCAGCAGATCAGGTTTTGCAGAGCAATAAATCTACAGCTGTTTTTCAGTCTTAAAAATACATATCTGGTCACAGTGTGTGAGAACTTTGTTTTTCTCCAATGAAAAATGTATGGTAACCGGTGACCTCGCTGTAAATGTGGCTGCATGGGAACATGGATCTCTATACATCCATATTATGTCATGCTATTAAATTTAATATATTAACCCCCTCCCCCCACAAATCATATAATTCAGTATTTAAATTGACAGAAATAACAAATGAAACATGAATATGCCTGTGAAGACAAATTACAAGTCAACATCATAGCAGCTGGAGCCTCAACTCAAATCATCTTTGTTTTGCCAAGAAGCCGTTTCATATTTATCACATTACTTTATAATTAAAATGTGTTCAATGACACATTAAATAATGAATAATATCTGATTATGTGACTAACCCTGAAAGGGAGATTCTTGCTGCTTAAGCTCCTGTTGATCTTATTTTATTTTAGGTGGACATAAAAACATTGGAGTTGCAACATAATATGTACAGTAATGGATACATTGTTTTCAGTGGATTTGGAACATCTGTCAATGGGAGGCTTTAAAAAAGGATTATGGTGGAAAAATAAAAGTGAGCTCATAAGATATGGATGAATGGGTAGAATAAAAGTGAATAAAGACAATATATACATGTGTGTGTATATATATATATATATATATTCATAGAAAATGTTCAAGGGAACTACACAACTATAGCGATAATGTGAAGGAAATGGAATTGGTGCCGTAATATAATATAAGAAATGGAGCAAAAGTACTTGAGTCTGACGGTGATATTATGAAAAATGGGTTTACAGTTTCACCTGCTGAGAGTAAAAAACAAACTAATGAAAAAGCAGGATTAAGTAGCATTTTACATTTTAAGATAGACAACTGAAATGGGTGATGTATTACACATTCAAACTTGATGTCAGTTTATGAGTGTAATGAATCTTAGTAAAGCACAATTTCAGAGCCTCTAAGGGAGCCAGAATGAAAGATTTATGACTTTGCTTAAAGATAAAGCCGGCACAGTGGTGGTAATCATAACAAGAAGGCTCTTGCTTTGAAAATCTTGTGTCAATACACAGTTTGGGATTAGGTTATAGGCTAATAAATGAACCATATATGGTCAAAACCATACATTGTTGGTTTGCTCCATTGTCTCTGTATGTTGACTCTGAAAGAGACTGGCAAACTGCCCAGAGTCCTGCTTCTCACACAGTGTCAGCTGGGATTGACTCCAGCTCAAAATCAGTATATTCGTCCATCACTGACAATAGTCCCCAATCACTTACATGTGCACTGAGTGTTAAGTCACACTGCTGAGTCCAACATGTCCCCTGATGAGGCTGCCCTTGAGAAAAACAGACAGTCAACTGTGTGTCCTCACAAGCACAGCTATAGACAATCCCATGTTAGTCCCTGGTGTGTGTGAGTGATAATGAAGCCTCAAACATGGCAACGCATGAATGTGTCAGGATGAAAAGGAGCTGACGCCTTTCAGCTTGTGTGAATGTGATAGTGGTGGACGCAGAGTCTTATCTTATCAACCAGACCTGAAGCAGAGGTGTGTCGCATCAGTCTGACACCAGCTAATCTGCACTCACGCGCTGCCAATTACATCCTCCTTATGGACTGATCTCTCTCTCTCTCTGCTGAAGCAGCCTTTTGCACATGTGTATGAACTGGTCACTATGGAGGTGACCAGGGAGACAAATCTGATTTAATCAACTTTTGGAGTTTGCAAGTGTGTGCATGGATTTTCTCCGGTTGCTACATTTTCCCTCCCACAGTCCAAACACATGCAGAGGTTAATGACACTCTAAACCAGGGGTCTGCAACCTTTAGGATGAAAAGAGCCAATTTTGTCGTCTCTCCACCCAAATAAAATTCATTTGGAGCCGCAAAAAAAACACACAAGATGAAGATAATAACACGTATAAAGGTTTTTATACAGACAAACTATATACAATAGTAATAGTCTCTTTCATGTATGACATTTAAGAACCACAACATGTTCAGTTTATACCCAACCTCTAGACCCCGTGGACCTGGTTCTTCCATTGTTTCATTGTTTGTGGCAAATTAAAGAAATATTTGGATTGTATGTTGTTCATGCTCAAGAAAACGGTATGTGGATCCAAAGATGGATATCACACGTCCAAACATGTACTGAATATTGGACTGGTGACCTGTCCAGGGTGTGACCTTTCTCCCTTTGTCAGCTGGGATTGACTCCAGAGGTCTTGTGACCCTCATGTTGTGGTGATAAAGTGGTGGACGATGAATGAATGGATGAATTAATTAATAAAATAGTTCAGCTAATAACATCGACATCAGTTTAACCCTATTCAGAATATGTTGTGACGAGAGTTCATTGACCACAACAGCAGCTTGCGTACGCTTAAGCTGATTTTATTAGGTGAGCCTCACTTTAATCAACATGACACAATAGTTTATATGGAGGTACAGTGCTATTAAAAGTGGAAAGGAAAAAAAAAGTTTGATACCTTGAGGAATGTTAGACACAGTTGGAGGAAAAAGTAAGTTGGAGTGGGTGGTTCTGCTTGTTCCTACTTTATTTCCCCCCTCGGACAGTGTTGATGAATCACAGTCAGAGTGCTTCCTCTGCTTTGATTGGCATTCAACTCTCCTGGTTCAACCTTCACGCCATAAAATAGTTGAACATTAATGCTGCGTTCCAGAGCCCATCCAAACCAGTTGGACGTGGGTCTTATCCTACCTCCAACTAGAAAAAGTGCACTGGGATGCCTGTGGAAGTGGGACCTCCTACTCACGAAGTCGGGTCTGATCGACCTACCCCGACTTCACCATAATGATGTCGGAGAATAATGGTGGCGCCCATGGAGTCACACGAATAGGCTATAAACTTTACTTATAGACTTGTTTAAAACACAGCAATTTTATCAGAACTTGTTTTTCATGTTATGGCGTGAAATTATGTCGTTGTTCTTATCTGTCAGCATGAAGATATAGGGCTACGGTAAAAGTATACTCATGACGTTACATATCGATATGTAATGCTTTTACATATACGGCTCGCTTGTGTATGTAAGTAGACTGAATTGCTGACAGTCAAAATGACTCTTCAAACATAAAGCTAAAGCGCCGCGATCGTCCATGTTTTCTAACATTCGACTTCAATTGCTGGAACGCTTTGAAGTAGGAGCTAGTACAATTCAGGTAGGATATGTCCAACATCCCATTTGTTTGGCTCTGAACGCAGCATAAGTCTTTTGAAGGAGAAAAGTCCTGAGGTGAATTCAATCAGCCCTCTGGTGAACGACTTACATTTGGAATCTTATTAAATATGACTGTATTTTTTGATGGATCTTCATAACTTTATGAAACAGGCTTTATGAAATACCGCAACAATATCTGAACATATTATATTTCATTGGAAGTGGAACATATCAGGCTTAACTACTAAACTAAATTTGCAGACTAGTTTATACTAAAAAGCTGAGTGAAAAATATTGTGTGCCTTTATTGCGAGAGCAAGTGAATGTTAGAGAGAGTGTGAAGTATTTTAGAGTCAGTTTGAGAAGAAGAGAGTACCCTTGCATTCACGCACACACTGTGGGCTCATGCACAAAATCAGATGCCCTTACAGTGCAACACTTTCCACTGACACCGATAAGCAAACAACCCGAGGGACGCATCATATTTAGCACTGTATGTAAGTGTGTGTACATCAAACCCTAAAATCCTTCACGGCAAGAGAGCAAAGGCTTTCCAAAACCTCCTCACCCGAGCCCTATTGTGGCCATTTATGGGTTTCATCTCCTCGAGCTTCAACATGACGAGAAGAATCGGTGGGAACAAATCAAAGGATAACTTTGAGCTTCTGAGCAGACCCAGACGTGAAACTCTGGTCAGATTAAAATAATCCACACTTTCCCCGAGCCCATATTGGGTTTGTTGTTCTGTGCTTTTCACAGTCCTCTGGACAAAAGCTGCTCCAATCCTCTGAAATATTTTGAGTGGTTTTATTTGCTCTTGAGGTCAGCATGTTTTATCCAGCTGACTCCTGAGGCTAAGCTGAGTGTACTGATGAATTGCACTGGTATTTGTCAAAATTTACTCACAATATGATGACCCAGTTCTGTCAGGTCTGCATTATCATAACATGCAAACTATCACCTGACCCTCGCATCCATTAGTGAAGTGCCACAGAGCGTATGCTGACGTTATCAAGGCTCAAGTGTCCAATCACTGCTTTTTCACCCGGCCACATAATGTCTGTCAGTCGTGAACCTCCGGTCAGATTAAGCTAATCCACAGTGCTGCCTTTTCCCTCTAAGGTCAAAACTGTCAAAAATGTTTTGTTCATGGTCTAGGGCACAGCTTTCAGTGTGAAAATTCACCAAAGTTGAACCCTGTTAAAAAAAGCCTGGCATGGATATACTTCACTGAGACAAGCTGTGAACTTTTCTCTTTTCTTACATTCTTTAGTTCAAGTACTGTATTTAATTACTGCACCCCCACACAGGAGGACGTGTTTTCTCCTGGGTTTTTCTATTGTTAAGGAGATGACACAAAAGAAGAAGGAGCACATGTAGGATTTTTAAAAATCCAGTTTAACTTAAGGCGTTTGTAGGTTTGAATCTCAGTTTGACTGAGCACAGAGTGTGAATATCTCGCCCAGTCCAGCTGCAGCTCCACCTGTGAACTGCAAATATAAGACTGTTATTGCTGCTTGACACAAATATTTGTCCCCACTAGATGGCGCTGTGGCATCTTTCTGCAGCACAAAAAAAATGCATGTACATAAATCCTCTAAGGCATGTCTAGTAGTTTTTAGCCTGCCCCTAACCTCACCACCCCACCCCCACAAACCCTCACACACGCACAGACACACACTGCATGTCCCCAGGCTCCTGTCTCCTGAGGCTGTGTGTGTGTGTCTGTGCATTTGCGTGTGTGTAAGGGTGGTTGTAGTCAGCTGATGTGAATCTACTCTGCCACTCTTAACTCTACTGAACATGCAACATATACATCTTCCCCATGCATGAACTGAAAAGAGACTCATCGCCGTGTAACTGAAAAATTCATCTTGTGGTGCTCGGGGGAAACGGCTCGTGTCTTCCGCCCCATCCTCCTTCTCTTTCAGCCTCATGCATGCACATACATCCATGTCCCTCCCTCCATACTGTCTCTTGTAAAGACACCCCCCTCTGGCTTTTTGTGTCAGTGTTGTTTCAAAAACTGCCTGGTGAACCAAGGATAGAATAATCTACAGCCTGTAGCCGGCAGATGAAAGCGGCTCATATTTTTTTTCCTGTGATGTCACTGGCAACTTGTTGTGTGTGTGTGTGTGTGTGTGTGTGTGTGTGGGGTGGAGAATGGGTTGAGGTGAAGAGTTCAAAGACGAGTAAGACACGGCCGCTTGTATTTCCATATTCCCCTCATTATAGCAGGTGTCCACACATGGAAAGGGATGGTGATGATTCATACAGTAGAATCACCTGAGGTGGAGGTGGAGTCAGATAGAATGGTACATTATCGTAGTAGATGTATTTAATATATGGCTTGTATTTAGATGATTGCAAAACATTCCATGTACAGACTTTGAATCTCTTGTTTAAGCTTGAAATCATTTGTGTTTGAGAATCTGGACGGAGATGTGAAGAAGAAGATCAAACGTTTGACATGAAAGGTGGAAACTGTCGTGGTCCTGGCTCCTGCTTGTCTTTGATGAGTGAAGGAAGTGTATGTGCTGAGTGAGCAGTTACTTAATCGGCTCACAATGATAAGAGGGATAGTTCAGTATTTTTTGAAAGGTGGATGCATGAGGTATCGACAAATACACTGATCAATTTGACTAATTTTACCTGGCACGCAGGCACTGATTTTAGCCATTTAACAAAAGGCTCACCTAATAAAATCAGCTTATGTCTGTGGTATCTTCAGTTTTCTTGCCAATTCTTTTCTGTTAGAAACTGAAGTTTATAAACCTCCATTGAAAACCAAATTTTAGTTATCTTGTGAATTTGTTGTATAAAACCCTTGGATCTCAACCCACCCATATTTTTGGCACGCTCCAACCCACTGTGATGTTACGCATTGGTTTGTGAACGGTTGTTTTGAAGCTTCATGTTTACAATATATTATTATTTTTTGGATGAGGTAGATCTTACTGTAAGTACTGGCAGTTCTTCATGCTGTCAGTCGCACCAAAAGTCTCATATTGCATGTTTTTGGGCTGTGAGAGGAAGCCAGAGAAACCCAGAGATAACCCACGCACACACAGAGAGAACATGCACAGGCTCTTGTTCTGACCAGGTCGTAAACCCGGGTCTTGCTGCAAACAAGAAACAAAAAACACCAACCGTGTGGCTCCTAAATCGGATCCTGATACAAAATGGACATCATACTGAACTGAAGAAGGCCTTCAACTAGTAATTTAGACCCTAAACCCCTTTGGAAAATATTTACTGATTGCATAAATCAAGAATTTTCACATAAATATACCTTTTTTTTTGCATCCTGATGGCCTTGCCTTTGCTTTCCCAGACACTGTCCATTATTTGTAATGCGCAATCTAAGACTGCTGAAAAGATGAGAACTTGCACACTCCACAGAGCAGCATATGGCATAGAGTGCTTGACTATGTATTGGATGAACAAGTCACTTCTTCTCTGTGTATATCAGCAGCAGCAGGGTTTTGCGTGCGATAAGAGTGGCTCTGTCATCTCACGTTCGCTGTCCCTCCTTCTCATTTGCTGCAAAACCTGCCAGTTCAGTACTAAATGTCAACTAAAGAGGAAAACTGATTTAAACGTGAATATTTCTCAACAAGTCATACGTATACATTCATAGATGCGAAATCGAAGAGAGTAAAAACGAGGGTGACTTAAGAAGAAATGAAATATTTATGACGCAAAGCAGAGGATCCAAGAATCGCTTCTGGTTCACGAAGTAGCCACACTTAATTTCAAAAGCATCTGTTTCCCCGGTAAGTGAGACAGGACACACACAGTCATGTGCTCTGATACACACACGCTGGGCCCTAGTTCAACTGGTCATATCGTACATACTGATCCACAAATCAACAGAAAATTGCAATGTTGTGTGGGGTTGCATCAGTATAGGGTAAGTCTTAACTAATTTCATGATTTAGTAATAACATTTAGTCATTTGTGCACATCATAGTAGCAATTTCTCCTTCCTCTGAACAAATTGCAAATGCTTTTGGACATGTATCAGTTGCTTTCATACAATTCTCTGCTGTTTTATAACATTACCATTTGCTTATGTCATGTCAGTCAAAATGAACTATACTTATGGATGCTGAATAGTCATTCCCAATAGAACTAATAGTCTTCATTTCATTGCTTGAGTCATTACATACAAAACTGTTAAACTACTTGAATTCTCTCAAGCAAAATTTATACCTTTCTTTCTTTCATTTTTTTCTCTGGAAATGTGTCCTAAATTGAACAATTTCTCTCGGGAGAACTTCAGACTTCACTCATGAGGAGGTTTGTGAAGTATTAGTTGGAACCAATGACAAGTCACTTGTTCACAGTCACTCAGGGATGAATCCCATGAACCCTCATTTGGCAAGCATATATGAACCGAGCTGGATATAGTGTGTAACATTTCTACAATTCTGTGACACAGAAATGGAAGATCAGCCTCGTGGAAGAGGGGTGAGGATGTGGGGAGGAAGAGGAAGGGGACAAAACAGGGGAAGACCAAATACATAGGCAGATTCCTAATGAAATTAGAGCTGCAGTTGTGGACCATGCTGTCAATCACAGTCTCACGATGGCTGAGGCTGGTCAGAGGGTGCAACCAAATGTTGAAAGAACCACTGTGAATTCACTCATTCAAACATTTCATAGGGAGAACAGGTATGTATAGTATTGGACAGTAATCCAACATCTCATAATATCTCACTTACTCCCCTAACTACAGCAATGTGTAACTTTACTGTAGTTTTCAAGTGGCTGTACAAGTAGTGTATAGTGCTGTCTTGAGCTGTTTCAGGTAGTGTCACCAAGTTTTGACCTTTTTTTTTTGCATTGGAAAACACTGAGAGAATAAACTGTCATAATGAAAACATGACAAAGCCATTTGACGATCTTGTTCATAAACGATAGTGTCAATACTTCTCATTCTGATGACACTGACAGCTTCACTGACATGAATACTTGCTTTTGAGGAATGGACTATCCATTTTGAGCGAGTGACATGCTTTTGCAGGTTATCCACTAGGTTCTGCAGTTTGCACTAATTGTTTTGAGAAATGCACCAGCTGCCGTGCAAATGTTAATAGTGATGTGAGAAAAGCACCAAAGCGACTGAGAAAAACTGTAAAGCCTGAGAATGATTCATTTTGTTTGTGCCAGACAAACTGTTGCAGTTGCAAATACCTCTTTTTTTCCCACCACCTAGTCAGAACTGAAGAAGCTTCTTGGATGAGAGATGAGAGGTGACTCAACTCAAGCAAGTTTAGTCACCTACAGAGAACTACAGACGAAGACTAGATAGATAGACTTGTCCCACTATTGTCTGTCACAATCAGGGATCGTCGTATAACTGTCACTGAGAACCTTTACAGACAAACTGTGGATAGTAAATCCATAGTAATGTGCAAGTGGTTACTTGTCACATGAAGTGACGTGACCTCACTGGTTACACAATCTGCATTGTAGTCAGTGGTCTTGGACGCCTATTGAGATACAAGCATAAAGCCAGCAACACCTGATGATCTGCTTTTTGCATGGACCCTGTTTCAAAAGAAATACAAACGTGAACAGATGGAGGCGGAGCCCCAGTCAGCTTCATCTGGCAGTCACCACTAGTACATTTAAGGCAGGCATGTCCTAAGTGCAACCTGGCATTTTCTATACAGCACACTTTAGGACACTGTCATGTTGGGACAGTAGGGAACTTCATAACGGCACCATTTTTGATTAGAACAGCACCCATAGGAAATTAACTTGCAAGGTTGTCATGTGGAACACTGCATCACTTCTCCACTAGAAAGACATTCCTTTTTAGACATTTTTTTTAAATATTTATATTTTGCTTTAGGGGCCACAAATAAATGAGTCGGCCACTTCATGTTTTTACCACTCTAGAGGGCACTTTAGCGCTGCTGACATAACAAAGGGGTTGTGTTGCTGTTGCAGCTCTGTAGTGAATGACATTGAGGTGCAAAACTTCTCTGCATGAAACTAAATGACACCATGTCGTGTCATAGTGTGCATAACTTTGTCGTACATAACTGACAAAGGTCAAAAAGAAAGAACATGACATGAACACTGAGAGTTTGTAGCTACGTTAAATACTTTAGCTTTCACATAGAACACCTAAAGTTTGCCTGAACAGGAACTGGTCAAGTGCAAAAGTTGAGAAAAATGCTTTTCTTCAACTGGTTTGTGTTCTTATGATTGTCATCACATTGTTTCAAAGAAAGTATTTTATAGTATTTTGAAAATACATTGACGTATTTGAATATATAAATTAGCCATTGCTCAATTTATGCTTCATTCCGCCAGCACCTAGCAAGATAATCCTAGACTTACGCCATCTATGAGGTCGGTATAAATATTAACTAATTACTAACGCTACACTATTGCTAATAACCACCCATTTTAATTTGGGAGTGACTCAACCTGATTTCGTAAACACTCAGTGAGAGTTGTTGCAACCGACCATGAGCAGGATTGGTCACTTTCAGGCCGGTGACTGAAGGAAGAACTAAACACACCCTGCTAACTGCTACACATGGTCCAGAACGTGGTGGTGCGTCGGGTTTTCAATCAGCCTAAAAGGGCACGTCACCCCTCTGTTCATTGAGCTCCACTGGCTACCACTTAGCCGCCTGCATCAAATTCAAATCACTGATGCTAGCCTACCAAGTACTCTCATTAAGGCTTCAAATCTAAGGATTGTACCAACACTGCACACAAGACAATCCAGACTCTCGGGTGTCGTTCCACACTGGTGGAATGACCTACCGAGCGTTATCAGAACAGGAACGTCCATGTCTATCTAAGAAGCTCCAGAAGGTCCAGCTCTTCCAAGAGCATCTTCTGTCCGAGCACTGACCTGCGCTATCTCCTTCTCCACTTGGATTCACTTTTGCACTTTCACCCTCTATCAGTCCACTGTTCCTATCCAGTGGATTTCTTCTATGTAGCTTATTCCTCATTTGTAAGTCGCTTTGGATAAATGCTAAATGCTTAAATGTAAATGTTAATATAGTTTACCAGGGATTGTCAAAGAAACACGTGATGGTTTGTTAGAAAGATGGGCTTGTCCTGAATCCTATAAAACTTAACCTGTAAATATAGCATGCATAAACAGGGTGTTACTATACGTCACTCAACGTATGAGGAGTTACAGATGAAAGAAAGTGACATAGAATCAAGTCCAAAGCTCATCAGCAGTGATGAGAAGAATGTTGACAAATGATGTTACTGCAAAGGTAATTACTGCTCTCTATATAGTTATGATGCATTTAATAATGATTCATTTCATATTAAAGCGGAAGTGCAAATTAACGCTGTTTATTTGGTGTGTATCTGCGCCATTATCTCATTTATGAAGCCCTGAAGGTTCTAAACAAACAGTTCAGTGTGTTGTATTGTAATCTTGGGCTCAGCGAGATTTCTGAAAAAAACCTGGTCTGGTTACGTAAACAGCATTTCTCCTGAACAGCAGATGCGTACATTGAACACCGCAGAAGAAGAACACTTGCGAAAGTGTCTTCTGACTCTGGGTCCGCCTCTGGGTCAAAGTCGTAAAAGGGACTGCGGCGGGGAGTCGTGAGGGGGAGCTGCGCTTCTGAGAGCTGGTGTGCTGTCTACGTCACTTCCAGGTATTGGCCAATCACAAGACTGTTGGGAAAGCTCTACGCTGGCTGGCCAATCACAACACAGTCTGTCTTCTGGGTGTGAGATTTCAGTCTGAAACAGCGCGGCTGACGAGAGCTTCAGTGAGGAGAGATTTCTATCGGCTCGTTTCCAGCAATTAGGAGGTTTTTGACCATAAAAACAAGTTAATGTAAGTAGACCTCCATAACTCACATATATGTGCTATAGCACCACTCTATGGGAGCTTTAAACGCCTTTTACTATACATTTCATATGGAAATTGAAATGGGTTAAAATTTAAATACAACACCTTTATTTCAGTCTCGACAACTAAAGCCCATTTTGACAGTTAGTCACTGTTACCTATTGCTTGTTAATGAAAAATAAGACAGTGTATATAAAATTCTGGAAAAAGTATTACCTGTAAAACAGAATATGAGTATGTGTGTGTGTGTGTGTGTTTGTGTATGAGTGACTAATCCATCTTTGTGATGAAACAGTGAGTTGAAAAAAGACTGTTCATAATTCAAAAGAGGAACAAATAGTACGAACAGGGACATTTTGACAACAATAACGACCACAGAATATCACCACTGTTCCAACACCCACGCACCACACTGGGAAAAAAAAAGTTACTGCAAATAAGGAAGGAAAAGAAAATAGAGGATTTTCATTTTATTTGCTATAAATGTCAAGGTGTTCAGTATATGTCCATATCAAGAAATGATTAACAACACACTAATAAAAACAACTACATTTGACCTATAAGAACTGTTTTTAGACCTATAAGAACAAGTACATTATTGTCTATGACAGTAGTTGCATCATGTATTTAGTTTTGTGTGTTGTAGTACATTAACTTAATTAAAGGTACTGTGTTATAAGAATAAGCAGCATTTGTACAAACATACATATAGGTAGTTTTAAATTTCTGCCAATAAACCCCTCACTATGTACATTCTGTTTATAATCAGACGGACAGATACACGTACACATTTGAGTTGAATGTTATTTATTAATTATGAATTAATTAATCAGAAATCAAGGTATTTTTACAGGAGAGTGTAACCCTAATTAAATCTCTTAAATCTTATATATTTAAATGAGCTTCATCTTCACTAACACATGAACCGGTCTGTTTCTATACAGTAGGTGATGCTAATGTATCTGAAAGGACAGTAAATAAACAATCAACATTGAATGGAAATATGGACTTTAGGCATCTACTTAGGAACTGATTTCACAACCTTGAGTATCTACTGATACAAATGTTGTTGTTTTTAACTATTAACCACACACGTGTGCTGATGCATGTCACCATTTGTGTAACAAATATTCTGCTCTTCCAAAGAAAAAAATAACTCACATAGTCTATAGTTTATAGTCTGTGCTAAGTGAAAGTTTGAATATTTGGATTGTATTCAGATAAAATGATATCCATTGATTTTGACCAGCACTGGCGGGACACTGATATTGAGGATGGTATTGGCTTATCCTAAGTTTCTACCACATCGATAAAGAGTGTTGCAGTCAGCAGTGAAGCCATGCACAGACAGGATATTCATATCTGAACGATCTTTCTATATTTGGACTCTCGAGTCTGTTTCACAACAAGAGCATTTGGTTTTCAGGACGGATCTGGAGGTTTGAGACTTGTTTAGTGCAGTCTGAAAATCCTCTGAGGTTCACACCAAAACCTTAAATCAACACTCTGATCAACATACAAGACTACGATCAATAATTAGATCACTGGACAACCATATCTCCCTCACCGCCAACATTGCTGCAACCGCTCGATCTGTCAGATGTACATGTGGCACAACATCAGGAGGATACGGCCGCTTCTAACCCACAAAGTGGCGCAGGTTCTGGTTCCAGGCTTGGACTACTGCAACTCCCTCCTGGCCGGTCTTACTGCGTGTGCCATTGGACTTCTGCAGCTCATCCAGAATGCAGACTGGTCTTCAACCTATCAAAGTTCTCTCACACTACACCACTTCTCCGCAGCCTTCACTGGCTTCCTGTAGTTGTTAAGACTCTAGTGCTTGCGTTCCACGCTACAAACAGATCTGGCTCAGCCTACATCCAGGATATGATCCATCCCTACACCCCAGCCTGTCCACTCCGCTCTGCATCGTCCAATCGGCTTGCTGCACTGAGAGGATCCCACTGTTCGCAGTTTGGCATATTTGAAATACTTACTTACTTCTAGCTCTTGTTTGTACCCAAATGTTGAAATGCACTTATTTTAAGTCGCTTTGTAAAAAAGAGTCTGCTAAATGACGTAATGTAATAATTCCCATATATATTATATCATATTGTTTTTTTTATATGCACACAACATCAAAACATCAGTCCACTTCACTTTATTTCTGAACTTTCGTGTCTTTTTAACACATGCATATGGTTATTACACATATAACAATTTACACATTCAAATTATTAATAACGTGCAAATACTAAAATTTTAGGCCTGTATGATGACCGGATGACACTGGATACTTGTTACAATGTCAGATAAAATAAAAATGACACATCATTTAAACGCCATGGCTTTGCTTCATTTCCTCTAAATATTTTTTTCTTCTTAGACTTTAATTGCAAAACTTCAAATTAAAAACGTGTTTTTTATGCCGTCACGGCCGACACTTTGGGAATCGCTGGTGTAACATATGAGTTTCTCTGACAGTTCCTCTTGCAGCGCATGTCTGAAGTCATGACCACGCTGCACTACATCACTTTTAAGTGGAGGAGTCGGCGGCAGGATAAAAGAGAAACGGAGCGAGAACATTCTGCTACTCAGATATTCAAGGCACTTGCTGAGTTGCATCTTAAAGTGATGATTTCGATTTTATGTAAATTATAAGTTTGCTTTACATTAAGTATTAATAGTCGTGGGAAAACGAAGCGCGAGAGATAAGTAAAGAAGAAGAAGGAGCGTTCAGCAGCAGGGAGCGGTGGAGGGTCATTAAGAGGCAGGAAAATCAGCCTCAGTAAGAAGAAAGAGAGAGAGAGTGATGAGGGCATTTTATAGGCATATGCAGTATGTACATGGGGGGGGATTGATTGCCCTCATACACACACATCCTGATGGTTGAGATGGTTCGTTAAATACTTTCAGAGATTCAATTAATACTAGAGATTAGATCAGCCTGTGTGCATATGTGTGTGTAACTGTAGAGAATGATTCATATGTGCCTTCAGCAGAGATCGCAGCGTTACCGCAGAGAAAGAAGCTCTAATGATCGATGCTCATAATCACGTCCCGTCCCCAGAGGAAGTACAACATAAAACATGATGTCAGAAGGAAAAAAAAAAGAGAGGGGAAGAGGTTGTGTCACAGCAGTGGGACGTTGATCGGTCACAGAAAAGGAGAACAAAAGACAATTGTCTTTATATTTACAGAAGTCCCTCAATCGCTCTGTCTGAGGACAGAATGAGATGTGACATGTTTTTCTAACCCTTATCTCGCATTTATTTTGACCCTCTGTAGCCCGAGGCCTCGTCAGTCACTTCAAACACGCCTGGACACTGTAATTCATTTCACCATTCGTCGAAAAATGCTATTGATCTCAGGGTTCTTCAAATATCCAGCACAAACTAAGAAGTAGTAATCCGAGAGCAGTACGGACACAATCAATATATGGAAATGACTCTGTAATCACACTTCAGAGGCTTGAGCCTTAAATGTTGTTTTTTTTCTCCAGGTTTTTCTACAGCACATTATTCAGAGCCTGACTGGTTTGAACTTTCACATGAATTTAAGATGACACAGCATATCGACATTATACTCTCCAAGAATGTTGAAACCCTGACACAGCATCTGGGATTAGGAAATGTACAAAAGCACTTTCTTATATATATCTATATATCTATATGTATAATTATGTGTATATATGTATATGTATACATATATTTTTACACTATATCCCCAGAAAAGGAAAATAACACAAACCTAGCAAAAAACTAGCAGTTGCATAAAAAGTCCATCTGCTCATGAAGATAATGTGCTGTGATGGAAAGCTCATAAATGGACTGTGACGATTGTGTTCTCAAATATGCGCGCTTGTTTAACCTCCTGCTGCAAACATGTTTTATTTTTGATAAAAAAAAACAAAAACAAAAACAGACTGAGGTTACAGATTGTTGCTCGGCTCATTAAATGTTCACCCTGCGTCGCCTCAGAGAAACGTTGTGTAAATGGAGGGTTGAGGGTTGACACTGCGTGTGTGTGTCGCATCCAACTGTGAGAGTTCAGAGATCTCCGAGTGTCTGGGTGATGTTTTCACTGTTTTTATGATAACACCACTCTCTCTTTCTCTCTGTGTGTAATGAGTGGAGGAGTTGACTTCCACTGACACATCCACTTGCTGTGGATTGAAATACACTGCTGTGAACGCATGAACAACAAACCTCTGTTTACGCACCTGAATCCATTTAGTTTGTGTGTGTTTGTGCGCATGCTTGAGTTTAAATGCTTGTGTGTACATTTACATTTTCATAAACTTCAAACATATGAATTCAGGTCACCACGTAAAAGGAATTATTACTTTTGTACACACACACAATTGAGAAAACACTTCTGTGCAGTGAGATTTCCCTGGGAAATCTGTTATTATCAGTATATATGCTAATCCTCTTTCCTGAAGCGATTTTCTATAAATAAAACATTACTAAATTATCACCTGTTATGTTTTGAATGAGATAATTGAATTATTCCTCTGCCTTCTCCACTATGGTATGAATATAAAAATATAAATTGGATGAAGTCTCTGTGTCTGGAAAGTCAATGCAGGAGTTTCTGGAACCTGTATCTTCTAGTAGAGTATAAATAATTCTCAGAAGTAGCTATTTCAAAACCTGGATATAAACTCAGCTCGTCTACCTGGCCATATTACCAAATATTTCATTTTAGTGATTAAAAATATTCATTTAGTGCCAGTGGGTGCAGATGGAGGGGCTGAAATGACACATGGAGTGCAAGGATTCCTTTTTAACTAGGATTTGTTTAATTTTTACCATAAATGTCCACAAAATTGACTGAAATAATACAAACAGAATGAAAACACAGGCAACACAGCCCGCCAATGTAACCTCCTTTGTGTTGCCGCTTCGTTCTGACTCATCCTGGTGTGTGAACGTGTGAATCATGTCAAACTCGAACCAAACTCTGCAGGTGTCCAGGCGAATGTGGTGGGGGAGATGTTTGTGCCCTTTTCAGCCTGAAAGACAGACAGAGACAGAGCTTTGACACCGCTGACACTCAGGGGAACAAAAAAAAGGAACAAATGGCATTTACCTTGCAGCATTCTGTAGCATCCGCTCTACGCTGTGAGGTTTTTTGTACCCAGCACAGTTTGCCTCCCACACAGTTTAACGTCAAGTCAGCAATGAGCATTCAAGGCCACGTGACTGTTTTCTTTCACTAAATAAAAGCATACTTTGTCTCCATCCTACGCTTATCCGTGGTTCATTTAATCGGTAAAACTGTCTAAAATGTTAACAGGAAACCCTGGGAACACAATATCATTGTTACTCATCTGCTTCACCTACAGCTCCAAAAATGTGTAAAGTAAAAAGAATTCATTTCATTTTTTTCCCACACAACAAAATAATGTGAAAACATTGGTTTATTATGAACTGTGAGCACCGATCAGCCATGAGATTCACTAGTGGTGAAAAAGATATGAATGATTTAATCCTTAGTATTGAACTTAAATAATAGATATCTTGAGATGACTCGGCACTCGGAGTTCCTACTAGCGTTACCTTGTGCAGTTTTACTTCCTGTTCTGTTTTCTCTCCACTGATTAGCAGTGTCTCATTTCAACAGTGCATGACTTCTGTCTCCTCCTGAGTGAGCAGCCGACAAAGTCATCTCCTCCCTCGGCTGCGCACTTCACAGGATCCAGACGCTGAATTGAGAATTGGGTAAAAGGGCGTTTGTCCATTCTGCTCCTAAGTAACTAACTGTGTTAACTTCACTGAGCATTTTTAAATCCAAACTGAGGGTTCTTTAGGCAGACTCCACAACATGCACTTGTTTTTCATAATCTGCTTGTTACTTTAATTTTTCTTTTTTATTTGTCTTTTGCTTGTGTTTTAACCCATGATAAATTGCTGTGGGAATAATACACCACAATACGGACATCCTGGGGGTGTGTGTTCATAGGTCGCATAATCGGGCTTGGAAATGTTTTTCTCTTCTTATGTGTTGTTGAGTTAAAATTATGATTAATTTTACATTGTATTTTTAGTAGTCATGTAAGAAGTCACAAAATTGACAATTTTTCTTTTGTTTTTGTGATGTATTTCCATCCGTCCAGCTATCCATTTTCTCCGGCTATCCAAGGTCAGGTTGCGGGGGTAGAAGCTTGAGCAGAGAAACCCAGACTTCCCTCTCCCCGGCCACTTTGTCCAGCTCTTCCGGGGGAATCCTGAGGTATTCCCAGGCCAACCAGGGGACAGCGTCTCTCCAGCGAGTTCTGGGTCTTCACCGGGGCCTCCTCCCAGTGGGACGTGCCTGGAACACCTCACCAGGGAGGCGTCCAGGAGGCATCCCAGCCAGGTGCCCAAGCCACCTCATCTGGCTTCTTTCAATGCAGTGGAGCAGTGGTTCTATTCTGAGCCTCTCTTGGATGACCGAGCTTCTCACCCTATCTCTAAGAGAGCGTGACATATTTCCAATGTTCCATGTGCTTAGTTTTTTAATTTTGCTCATGTGTTTCCTCAGATTGAGCTCCTGAGGCTCCTGGATCACAAACAATGTGATGTGTCTGATTTGTGGCTGGTTATTTATATTGTTATTTTCATGTGTGTCTTTAGTTTGTTGGATATATTTTTTTACCTTTCACACTAACTGCATCCAGCCTCAGCAATGATGCACATTTTCCTGTATACTGTTTTATTTGCTTCAGGGGTGTTCGTTCATCTGTCCTGATATATTTTTAAAATGGCATATTTATACTCTGTTTTTATGACACACAATACTTATTATGACCTTTTTTACATCTTGCACCTAGCAAATACTCCATATTACAAAAAACCCTCAAACTAAGCATTTACCAAAAAATAAAAACTAATTAGAACTAACTCAGATCTGTTGTGTAGGACTATATGTTGCTATCCCTCAAAGAATACAGACAGCACCAATGACACTCTGTGGGATGTTCAATTGAGTGATGGCATCCTTTGGGTTGTCAAGTGGGCACCCTCCTTCTTTGGTGTTTCGTTGATAGGCCCACGACACCCCCAGAGGGTTCAGCAGTGGATCCCAACACCCCAGGTTCACTCCCTAGATGCCATCAACTCAGCCCAGACAGAGTCCTTCCTCTTCATCCACAGTCATTGGCTCCCCTTCTCAGCAGCCCTGGAGAGGTCTTTTACTGCCTGCCGGTGGGCCTTCCCTCGCACTCTCATCTCCCTAGATGTTGAAGTGGCTACAAACCCTATGCAGCCTACTTCTACTGCGCGTACGTTCGCTTTCCAGCCTAGTTGTTGTGCGTCGGCTGCAAGTTCAGTGTACCTCAGCTTCTTGCGTTCGTAGGCCTCCTCCACTGCACTCTCCCAGGGCACTGTGAGCTCCATGATGTACACAAGCTTGAGTGAGGCTCACCACAGAAGAAGATCTGCCAACAGCTTCCAGTCCCATGCTCTGCCCAGTGTCTGGTCTTATAGTGATGAGGGTGGCTTGCCTCGCGCCCTCCTGAATGAACGGTGTTGATTGCCAACAGGATGGTGGGGGAGGAAGGGTGTTCACGCTTGTCCGTCGACATTCCAGCACTGCTGCAAGGTTGTTCCACCAGGTGTAGCGGCCTTGGGTGAGACTGGTCTTGCATCCCACCAAGATGTGTTTCAGTGTTGCTGGACTTGGATATAGAGGGCATGTGGGGTCTTGGCTATACCACTGGCTTAGGTTTGGAGGCGGAGGAAGGACATCGTAGGCAGCCCTGATAGTAAAGCACGCCTTGAACGCCTCCATCTCCCTCAGCTCTTTCCAGCTCTTCTCTACTCCGTCCCATGCCATCCACTGACCTTGCTTTGCCTGCGCCACTGCTTGAGCGCACCGTCCCGCTTCCTCTTCCCGACGTACCTCCTGGTCCACCAGCTTGCGTCTCTCACTGGTGTACTGGCCAAGACAACTCCTCCCTGCCTACACTGGGCCCACGATGTCTCTGTGTCTGAGTGCTGTCTTTGCCTGCTCAGTTGCAGCCAATGGGGTCCTCCTGGTGGCCAGAATGGGGGCGGTTTGGGATACAAATGGATCAGTCGAATCCAGTAGCATCATCTCCAGTCTGACTTTGGTGCACTTGTATTCCTCTGCCAGACTGGAAATGGGCCGGTGTAGCATCCCTTTACCGCCACTTCCTTACATAAGAGTTGACCAGTCTCTCCAGCTTTTCCACCTTTGAGAGCAGGACTCCATAGCGGGGACAAGACCACAGGAGACATAGAAGTGGTCTGTACTGCATACATCAGAGCTTCAGCTTGCCAGGAAGCAGGGTTCTGTCGATGTTCTCCAGGCTACTCAAAACTTAATAAAAACTAAAACTAATGAAACATCCAAAACTATTATAACCTTGGTCTCATCTTCTACAAGGATTTATATAGTTACAGACCACACCCCAGAACAAACAAGTAGTCTAAACAAAATAAACAAAAATGTTCGGCAGAAATCTTTGCCACGTTTTTGTCCCTAACGTTTATGTGGAGCCACAGAACAAACGACAGAAACAGAGGAGACTGTTGAGTCGTGCCGCCTTTTGTGCTGCCATCACCGCTGGAATGGCAGTGGAGCGCGACGTGTGATGCAGGCAGACCTGCCATGCCTGCTGGAATTATAATAACAATCGTAATAATCCATCCATCCATTTTCTACCGCTTTATCCTCCACAGGAGGGTCGTAGGGGGTGCTGTGCCAATCTCAGCTGACATAAGGTGAGAGGCTGGGTACACCCTGGACAGTTTGGCAATCCATCACAGGGCCACATATAGAGACATACAATTCACTCTCACTCTGTCCAATTTAGCTAATCCCAAATCTGCATGTTTTTGGACTGTGGGTGGAAGCCGGAGAACCCGGAGAAAACCCACGCACACACAGGGAGAACATGCAAACTCCATAGAGAAAGGCCCTTGTTCTGTGTGGCCCTAATAATAGTAATAATACATTTCATTTATACAGTGCTTTTTTTTTTTTTACTTCATTGTGTTTTTATTAATTTAATTATTGTGTTTTTTTTCTCACTTTGCAGTGGTACAGTTTGATTGTCTTACAGAACAAACACAACTTTGTTTCAATTCACATAACGCTGGATTTGAGCCAGGCAGTGAGTTATTCTATTTCTGAATAGAGATGGGATGATATATCAGAAAAGCATACACATTTTGGTGCACAGTTGAATAGTTATGTTGTAACAGTAGGCTTACAGCCATGGGTGGTAAATGAGAAAGACTTATCTTAGTATAAAGTCAAAGTGAACTGTTGAAGTTGTGATATATTGTACCTAGAGGATGTATGCAACACATTATTCATTCAGTACAGGACCACATGCTGCACTTATTGTAAGTGCTAAATATTTCCAGTGAGGTGATTCGGCTGCCAAGAAAAGAGTATGGTCCATCATGCAAGGATAAATTGTGGTGAACAGCACATCTGGAAGATGCTGCTGTACAAACCCATGATGATGATGATGATGATGTGCTTCGAAATTACAGCCTTTATATGGAAGGAAAGAAAAATGACTGATGATTGATTGAATGATTAAACTTGCATGTCTTCTCACTCTTAAAGGCTGGTGCCCTTGATATGTGTATATATATATATATATATATCAAAACAAAGGTGTTGCTTTATTTTATTGAAAGTGAATTATTTTTCATGATAAGCAGCATACAATGTCAGCATCTTTTAAAATGTTAATAACATTCCCACTTGTTAAAAACCCATTTCATTCCAGGTTTAAACACGTTTTTCACCAACACAGATATTTCTTTTTTTTTTCATTTTTTAATATTATGTTTATTAACATGTATTGGTAGGTTACAGAAGTTACATATAAAGAGTATACTTGAGGTGGGATGTGAGCATACATTCAAGTGAGATGAGGTGAGGGAGTTGGGAGCTTCTCTTTTATAGAATCTATGAGTGGCTGCCAGACTTTTGCAAATATGTCCAAGGACCCTCAGTTAGTCTCAGTTTCTCAAGGCTGAGATGGTGCAACACCCTGAGTCCAGGTCGGGGCGTGGGGAGACTTCCACTGGAGGAGAATCAACCTTTTGGCAAAACAGAGTGACACATTTTATTATACCAAGTTTTGTACTGACTAAATCATTGTTATTGTTAACCCCTGCCACCCCAAAGATAGCGATTAAAGGATCTGGCTTGATTGTCAATTGGAAGACGTCTGCTAGAGTTTTGAAGATGGGATTCAAGTAAGTGAACAAGCTAGGCCAGAATGAGTGTGCTAGCGAGGCGGGTGAACGCTTACAGCGGTTACAAGGTAGGGTCTACATCTGGAAACATTTTGGAGAGTTTAACTTTTGAGAAGTGAAGGTGCTGAATTACTCCAAGTCGGGGCACATATTAAGGCAAAGTGCACTCCCTCCAGGGCTGCTCCCTTCTGTTCTGGAGAGATAACCTCCTCTAGATCTCCCACATTTATCTCAGAGTCTCCAGGGATGGGTTCTATAAAATAGCCATGCACTTATAAATAAATGCTACTGCACCTCTCCTTGATGGATCAAAGGAGAGGACAGATTCCATAGGTGACTCTTCTGGCAAATGGGGCAAGGAAATACTGTAGGAACTATTCCATCTATAAAATGGGTTTTCATGTTGTCGATGCCCTCTCTTTTCCAAATTCCAAAAGAGCCATCCACAAAAGATGGGGGGGAAGAGGTGGTTGGGAATAAACCGGGGCGAGTCGTGAGCCATTTTGACAGCCATTACGTTCCTAATAGCAGACTATTATGTTTAGTGAATGTGTTACAAGACGGTTGTTTTTGACATAAGGAAGTTGACATGAGTTACATTACATTTGTGCCCAAACCGGGACTGATGCACGTTTATTACATTGAACCCAAAAAGATACAGTGTGTAAGTTACATGACCAATAATAGGATTGGAAGTGAGGCAGTCCCATTCCCCCATCATGCCTTGGGCATTGCAAATCGGCTTTCCTAATTCTAGGGGTTTTCTTGTTCCAAATAAAGCTAGAAATATTATTTAAAATAATAAAATAAAAACTTAGGAACAGTGTTAATCTTGACAGCATTGATTTGGTCTGATAATGAAATGGGGAGACTGGACCACCTCTCAAGTTCACGGGAGGTGCACTTAAGTAGTGTCTTGAAGATAAGAAATTAAGTGTTAAGCAGATATCTCACCATAGTTTCTCAATATGGACAATACGTTTTGGATCGACCTATATAACAGCAGATCATCTGCCTATAACAATACTTTTACACATCTCGGCATTCCTCTTAAGGTCATGTTTTTTTGTTTGTTTCTTTATTTCATGTTTCCTGTTTTATTGTGAAAAACATTTCAAATCACTTCACTTCCTGCCCCTGTGAGTTTTCCCTCCAGTCTTGATTGTCTGCCCCGCCCTCATGAGGTTCACCTGTGTCTTGTTGTCTCCCTCCACCTCATGAGTATATAAGCTGTGTTCCCTTTCCCCTCTGTGCCAGTTCGTCTTTGTACCTCCGTGTCAGGCAGTCCAGCTTTCATGCAAGTCATTGTGATCTCGTTTCCTGTGTTTTTTGGACTATCGCCTGTTTACTGACTTCCGCCTTTTTGGATTTGTTTGCCTGAACTGACTGATCTTTATATACCGAACCAGCCTTTTGAGATAAGTGAAGTGATTTTGCTTTGAAATCTGTTTTTGGAGTTGTGCTTTTGTGGAGTACCAGTCTCAACAACTTTGCTTTCCACCTCTCCTCTATGGATACCTTCATAAGTCTTTGAGAGAATGTAAGGGCAAAAACAAAGGAGTGGAGAAAGAGGACAGCCCTGCCTTGTACCTCGATGTAATGGGAAATAGGAAGATCTGAGGGAATTAGTTGTCACGGAAGGAGGAGAGAGATATAGCAGTCTAATCCAAGTTATAAAGTAGCTAATATACAAAGTGCTCCATGACTCTGCTCCCACCTATTTAAATGCTCTTCTAAAGGCTTATGTTACCCCTCGACTACTCTGTTCCTCAAAAGATTGTCGTCTGGCAGTTCCAAGAGTCTGGAGCACAAGATGATCCAGACTCTTTATCGCAAAGAGTAAGAGCTGCAAAGATAAAGTCCCATTCAATGCGATCAAAAGCTTTCTCAGCGTCCAGAAGGATAACAACCTGAGGGGTTGAACTGGGGGAGTGCACGACATTGAACAGCCTACAAAGGTTAAAGAATAGATGACAGTTTTTTTCTCTAATTGGGTGGCAAGAATTTTGGCTAAAATGTTGTCTATGTTTAAGACTAATAGGTCTATATAGGAGCATGGCTCCTTGGGGTCTTCACCTTCCTTTTACAGAACTGATGTGAAGCTTGATAGAGAGTTGGAGGAACAGTTTCAGATGTAAAGGCTTCATTAAAGTTGTCATGTAAAACTGGTGAGGGTGAATTTGGTGAACCTGTCAGGGGACCAGGCATTTTAGAGCTTTGCATATTTTGAATATGCTAATTAACTCCTCGGATGAAAATAGCTGGTCAAGGCAAGTCTTGTGGTTTGGTTCTATGGTATGTATTGGCAATTTGAAAATCTGACTCGCGAGAGATCCTCTTGTTATAAAGTTCTGGTGAGGGTGATATTGAATGCTCATAGCCAATATATCATCTGCGATCTCAGCCAGACAGTTAAGACGAGAGCAATGGGCAGATTAACCAAAATAAATAATCTGGTCCTGAACATATGCTTTCTGAACCTCCCAAAGCAGCAGAAATATTTAATTCTTTGATGCTTTTCTTTCTTGAATGGCTTGTTAAGCCCAATTTATACTCCTGCATAAAGACAAAATATTTTTTAAGTGTCCCTCACTCTGTCAAGGGACGGCATGGACTGCAACTGGTCCTCAGGACAGGCCGAGCTACCGCTGCTCTGTGCTGGCAACAGTGCACACCGAGCATCCACAGAGGCGGAGCTGATCACCGCTGACAAGTAGCTGCCTCTAAAAGGCCAATTTCTCGCCTCAAATTATCTTAAAACTGCTACACAGAAAAGTGAGAAACGGCCACTGTTTCAACAACATCAGTCTTTCTCTCTCGGACGCCATTGCTCACTGCAGCCGAACGCACAACAACCTTGCGTAGCGACTCCTAATGATCGGGCGGGAAATTGCAGTGCGTATCCGTCACCACAACGGAGAAGTATAAAGGCTCAAGGGGTCTCCGTGGTTACGCAGTCGGATAACGCATATACGCAGTCGGATAACGCATATACGCAGTCGGATAACGCATATACGCAGTCGGAGAAGCATAATGTGGCTTTAAGCCTGGTCCCAAATTCTGACACCAAGACTGGTAATGGTTAAGTAAAGATTACAATTCAGTTCAGTCTGCAAAACACACGCGAAAATCACCAGAAAAATAAAATCAAATCACTAGAAGTCTTTGCAGCAGTGTTTGTCTGCTGTTGACAATGAGATGATGAGATGCATGTGTGCCTCCAGCCAGCAGCAGTCATGTCCAGCCTCAGCAAGAGATCAACACAGCAAAAGGGGAGGGAAGTATAAAGGAGAAAAATACCGGAAAAATACAAAATACACCAGAAGTCACACATTTACACCCATGCAGGTCAAGTGACTCAGCAATGCACGTGTGTTTTTATCAGCTTCCCTGTGATTGTTAGACATGGGTGAACGTATTAATTCGGCCTGTTTTTTCCTTTTCCGGTGCAACTCTATCATCATGTGGCCATTAGTATACAGTAGATGTCAGCATTAATATTTGTAGCAATCCTTTTTTTTTTTTTAAACGTTGGCACAGCGCTCATTATCATGTATTTCATCAATCGAATGATCAAAATGACTGATTTAAAGAGACCAAAGTGAAAGATGTTAAAATAGTGAGCACAATTCTCCTCCTCTGACACCTCTTTAACACAAAAAGCACCACAGGACAGAACAACCACTGGCAATGAGAATGGCGTTATTCTGCTTTTTTTATTTTTTATTATTGTTTAAAGCAGCCTCACATGGATATAAAAATCCCAAGAAGAGTCTCATACATGCAGCTGACATGCTCAAAAACATCCAGGCACACTTAAGAGAATGTGTTGCTTGGTTTAGCCCAAATTAAACAAAATCTGAGAAGTGGACATTTTGCCATCAGCCATGCGCTCGCTTTTTATAGATACACAAGAGACACAACCTGTCAACCTTTAACAAAATTAATTCTGCCTCTGTGGAGAAAAGGACAGCAGTGTTATGCACAAGAAAAAAAAGAACTCCAGTTTGATCAAAATGCTCCATGACAGGGAGTTTTTACTGATGTGGGGTTGGAAAGAAGAGGCCATGATCCAATTTAATTAGTTTGAAGTATATATTTCTCAATTTGACCTCAGATGCTGTGGAACAAAGTGTTTCTTTTGAAGATCTCTGCTTGTGCTACTGCAGTGATCAACGTTATCTGCGTTCAACAGTTATCAATACCGCAGAAGGATCGTGACTCACACACCGTCCAATTATTCCATTCCATTTGATGAAATGAAACGTATTCCCTGTTTGACTAATGGCAGCATGAGAATTGGTTTGTGCTCAGCAGTAATAAGTTATAAGAAGCATCTAGATGATGATGATATATGAGGAATGTTTGGGGTTTGATATGAAAATCCACATTGTTTTCTTTTTATCTTACCCTTGTATTTATTACTGTATAAATAATGATTTCCTCCTAAATCTAATGAGCTTGTTTTTATACCTAAAGCTCATCAAACCTTTAACATTATTACACTGTCAGAAAATAAAAGTAATTTATATCTTTAATTACGTGTTTGTTTTTAATAGTGTAATCTGCAGCAAAGAGTTTCTCTTTCAAGACACACTTAAATGTTAAGTGAAATGTAATAGGCTTAATAAAAATGTAATGTAAGTAAAGGTATATGATCAAGGTGATAAAAAAGGGATTAATATATACAATGTAACCAGTGTAGATACAACATGGGCTTATTTTGTACAGGATTTCACATATACAATTTTTTAAATTTAAAATGATGTGTTGGTGAAACAGTTACTGCTGTGCAGATTAAAGCTTGGAACATTTTGTCATTATGATGTTATAATTTATTGCTCAGTGTAAGGATGAAAATAAATAGTACCATCCACTTTTTATATTGATCCCTATAAACCTTTTTTTCACTGTCATTCTGCCGACAGGGACAAGGTTGTCATAGAAAAAGTATGGATGAAATTTATGACGAGGAACTGTATCCAAAACAATGATGAGAAAAGCAGGAACATAAACTTCTTCACAAAACGCACAAAATGTCCTCAAAATTCAAGTCTCTAAATGTCAGGACCCCATAATCACACATCAGATTCCCTGCATGTTGATTGGCAGGACAGTATATAATACTATTTTGCTATTTAAAGGTGAAGTAAGTAGTTTATAGTGACATCTAGAGGAGAGGCTGAAATGAAAGAACTGCTCCTCTGCTCACCCCCTCCCTTCCCTGAGCGCTACGGTATCCTCAGCCGGTCAAATGTCGTCCTCGTCGTCTTTCTCTGTGTCAGCAGATGAGGTTCGTGAGGCGAGGGAGAGGGCGAGCTACCGCGGCCGTAGCAGACAAAGCGGAGAGAGTGGAGGCGGGACTTAGTAAAGGCTCTACAAGTAAAGCAACGCTTGATTTGTTCTCTCGCGTTTGTCCTTACAGGCTCCGGTAGAAAAATGGTGTCTCGCTGCTAACAGTGGCTATGCAACCGCGGCCCGCGACCATGTTATTTTACATGACTTTTTGAAACACTACGAAAATGAAACAAAAACTATTTTACAGCGACTAGACAATGCAGGAGCACATAATATGTATAAAAAAGTGGATTTTGGGTTATATAAACCCATAAATACTACACCAGGGGTCACCAACGTGGTGCCCGTGGGCACCTGGTAGCCCGCAGGCAGCCAATACGGTGCCCGCGGGCTCACTTCACTTCACCTCACGTGCATGTATCCGTATGATCTCTCAGTAAAATATCTTTGATATTGTTTATAAAAACTGGTAATCGTTAGGAGTAAGCACTGGAATTAATGTGTATGCAGTTGAATGCATAATATTAATCATTTAAATGGTAAACAAAAAAATAATGTTAATGTGGTAGCCCTCCATATTATTCTTTAGCCTTCAGGTAGCTCTCTGTCTCAAAAAGGTTGGTGACCCCTGTACTACACAGTCTCCCTTTAAGGTGGTCCAACAGGAGAGTATAGGACTCTTTTTTGTTTCCAAACAGTGTGGATGTGCACACAGCTCGGTTGCAGAAGGGCACAACTCAGCGTTTAACTAGCAGTGTTGTCGTGAAGTTAGCCCGCTCTCATGTACGAATTCAGACGGCTAAGAAAAAGGAGATGTTTTCCTCGTACTACGCCAGCTTGTCGCCTATTGATAAAGCAAGTTATGGTAGGAAATTCACCTTGGTGAATGGGATACAGCTTGATGACACATATGCTTTAGGTGCCGGTGAGTGGATTAATGACCAGACTAGGTGGCCCCGTCTGCAGTGACCCGATATCCACTCGTACCTGATCGAACTTAAAGTCCTACACGATCTTACGGATATGTTACTGACAATCATGTCCACGACATACTATTACATGATTACAATGTAATCAGGACCAGAGTACATTAGCTTCTAAGCTACGGTAGTTTGACTTAAACCTGAGTTTAATTACGCTGTTGCTCTCAAACATTGTTTTTTAACATGGTTATGCATAATAATAATTACTTCATCCATGTCAGCTTGTTACCTGATACCAAAAATTAACGTAACGTTACCTGATATGGAGTGAGCACGTCAAATTCTTGCTTCTTTTATCATTTCAGTCGCTCCTCCTGATGGCCTGCAACAAAGACAGGAAAGAAAATTCAGGTTTTTGTCTTGTTTGTTAAAACGATAATACGACAATATCGCTTTCTGCAACCGGCATGCGCAGTAGAGAGAAGGTGACGTGCGCGCGACGTAGACTGCAAAGGGGTCTGTTGGTTTATGAAAAGTGGCTCCTTAGGGACTGACAAATGTTTCACTCCGGAGCTCATGGCACAGAGTCATCGGGCTGGAACTGTCAATGGTTCAAAGAGTCCGAGACAACATTTTTCAAACATGGACTGACCATGAGCATCATCCATAGTCCAGACATGGACAATAGTGATGGGAACAGCAGTTCTTTTGACTAAACTGAATCCCTAGAATCCATTAACATGATTCTTTCAATCAATTCTTTCGTGCACCGAATCGTTCAGTTCATGCGGTTCATTAGTGCCGTACGCCAGTGAGTGACACAGTGCCACTGTCAGCACGGTACGAGAGCGGGGAATCACGTCCTCAGTGACAGTTCTCTGTGAGCAGTAGTTGCACTTTATGCACTTTGTTCTCCATGTTGTGAATAAATGGAGAAATCCTGCACTTTTAACTTTTCACAGACAATTTGTTTTCCTACGTTCACTGAAGGTTCCCCCTTAGGTTCTCCTGTTCCTGTGGTTGATATGGAAAGTTTTCATAACATTCTCCCAACGTCTCTGAACGTTAGTTTGCACATTTGTTTCCCAGTACTTTGCCGCAACCTTCATACAACCTTAAGGGAACATTATTTTGGTTACATTAACATGACAGCATTTGCTGCATATTATACTCATTTTATAATAATAATAGCTATTTGCACATTAGTACTCACACTTGCATTCTTGGATGAATGAACAGGCAAACTTGATGGGATTTAGAAAGTTTTAATTTCAATAAACCAAATCAAAACAATATAGAAAACATATACAAAAGCTTTTTATATACAGCAGTATCGTGATATCATTGGTATTGTGCATGGTCTCATGAGGATGGATGGATGCAGCAGTCCGTCCAGCTCTCACATTACACAAATGTATAAAAATCTTGGCGAAGAATTAATGCAACTCTGAAATCAATCATCATAACCAAAAGTTACAGTAATACAACAACCAATGTTTATTTATTTATTTAATTGCAGTTGATGGCATTCACGTTTAGACATGCACACACACACACACACACACACACACACACACACACACACACACACACACACACACACACACACACACACACACACCCCACACACACACACACACACACTCGATATACATTATGTGGTGTTATTTGGTCGATCAACGAGAGAGAGAGAGAGAGAATACAGGTCCATATAATTTTGTCAATTCATTTACGCATCATTGTAAAGTGACTTTACGGGGGGCAGCATCAACTGCACTCTCTCTCTCTCTCTCTCTCTCACACACACACACACACACACACACACACACACACACACACACACACACACACACACAGCCGTACAGCAGCAGCAGCAGCGGTGGACGCAGCGTCTTGGTTCTCGCGCCAGGAGCGCAGACATGTGCGGAACCTGAGAAATCCCTCTACACCTTTGGGTCTCGTGGACGGATTATAAAGCCCACGCGCCGCCTTTAAGCGATTCTGGAGCAACTTTGACACTGTTCTCATCGTTATTATTACTACTATTATATATATATATATTTTTTTTTTATTTTCTTTAATTCTTCCGTGCGCAGACCTTCATCACCTTCTGCCTCTTTCACATCAGCGCCAAAGAAAACCGCATAAGGACACAAGGAGACGATGAGTGACATCTGACAGGATTTGCCTCTGCCTGAGGGTGAGCTCGCTCCCTCTCTCCTTTATTCTCACTCAGGAATTAAACATTTTATTCCATGAAGTGGACATTTTCAAGTTTCCCCCGATGCGGCATTTAACGTCTGCTCCTCTGCTTAATGGCAGTGATTGTGACACAAAGAAAATACATCTACCTGCAGATAAATGTGAGTGGGACATTATGATTCAAGCCCTTAGTAAACATATTTATATTATATCAATCTGCTTAATAGTAAAGCTGTACTGAGTATGTTTTCTATAAAGTTAAATTTACACTAAATTTCCAAAGCAGTAACCTTTTCTGACTTGGCTCCTCACAAAAAGTTTATTTGACTTATTTGTAACCCGCTACATGAAGATGTTAAAAGCTTTTCAATGGCTTTTTCATCCAGGAATGTGTTTTAGCTGCTGCTGTTTGGTGTGGAACTGAGCTGTTATTACAGCCTCAGGCACAAACAGTCGCTCATATCTATGTTTCTCCAAGCTGATAGGATTGGATTCCTTTGAGGGAGTAAAGGGAGGAGGAGGAGGAGGAGGAGGAGGAGGAGGAGGAGGAGGAGGACAAGGTTGGCATAAGGTTTACCTTCCGTGAAAAGGTGGTAACGTCTGTTAAGACCCTGTGGTGGATTATCAGATTGAGACAGCCACTCCCTGGAGGAATCAATGTACATGTGGCTCAAAGACAAAGTGCACGACTGAGACTCTGGTGCTGAACAGCATCACAATGACATCTGATCTATAAAATGGATGTCCTATTTTTTTTTTTAAACCTCACAAATGAAAACTTTTCCACACCTTTTTGGCTTCTCGAGTTCCTGATTCACCTTCCTGTAGACGACGACGTTTCAATGGATTTTAATGAGGACCAAGGTAACGTGTAGTCTGGAGGCATCATGGATCTGTTTCAGGAGCAGCCGTTGGATTGGAGCTCGGTCCAGCCCACCTTTACCTCACTGCTGCAGTATGACATCTCCCAGGAAAGAGTCAACAACACCTACAGCTTGCCCGGTTCTCTAATGCTGCCGTCCACCTTCAGCTCCCGTACTGCCTCGCTCCCTCAACCTCTGCCCTCTGTGCTTCATCCCTCCACTCTCCTCCCCATAACCTCCTCTTCATCCTTTCGACAAACATCCACTTCTGCCTACCAGCCCTCCTCATCCTCCTTGTCTTCATCCTTGTCCACCTTCTCTGCTAATGAGTTGGCAGATTTGGAGAGCATGCTGCTCTGGACCCTCCATGAGCCCAGCACCATCTCTCTGACTATCATGTACTGCCTCTCCTTCATTTTGGGATTCATTGGGAATTTGATGTCCCTGCGTGTCCTCACCAACAGACGCAACCAGCGGTTAGCCTGCGTCAGTGCCACGCGTAGTCTGTTGGTGAACCTGGCGGTGTGTGACCTGGCAGTGGTGTGTGTCTGCATGCCCATCACTCTGGGGAGCCAGATCTACACGGCCTGGGTTTACGGCGACCTCCTCTGCAGAGCCGTGCCCTTCACGCAGGCCGTCTCAGTGTCGGCCAGTGTGTTGACACTGACTGTGATCAGCGTGAATCGTTACTACAGCGTTAAATCGCCTCTGCGAGCACGCTCCATGTTCACCCGCCGCAGAATCTTGGCCACTGTCGCGGTGGTGTGGACGGTGTCCTTCATCATGTGCGCTCCTATTGCAGTGATGAACCGGCGGCGGGAGATCAGTTTTGGGACTTTCGCCATCTTGGTCTGTCAGGAGGAGTGGCCTCAGCATCGCCTTAAACAGGGGTAGGTGCTTTTCCACAGACTGCGGAATGTGTGTGTAACTAAAGTCAGACACATATGGCGCTTTTCCACTACATAGTACCACGCTGCCTCAGCTCGACTCTACACAGTTTGGTTGGTTTTCCTTTACTATAGTACCTCCTCAATGTGGGCGGGGCAGCACAGCTGCATGAAACTGCAGTGACTTCATGTTATAATAATTTTATATGCAACAACACACACAAACTAGTGACTAGTGACTTGTAAAACTGTTATTTTCGATGTACTGAATCATTAGAATCGGTTAATTAAACAGATTTGTTAAGCACAGATTCTGTCTGACACAGTCACTGACCTGAAATACAGTGTCAAGGGTTGTGATGCAACTCGCCGCTCGCAATCGCAGGCTTTCAGCAGTGCTGTTGCTACATACACCAGCTGTTAAATGATGCGATTTTAGACATTTCCTTGCTAAATGTTGGAGGTTAACCCATGTTTTAAGGGTTGTTAAGTCTTTTTAACTGATCTAAAGTTCGACATTGTTCGGCTTGATTCTTGTGTCGGACGCTTCCTGTGACAGCACTCTGACCAATCAGTGGTCGGCAGTCTGTTGACGTCACGCAAAGTACCGGCTCAGCTCTCGCTGAACCTCTCCATAGCAGGTCCTAAAAAAGTAACAAGTACTGTTGCTAGTGGAAATGCAAAATAACTATGCCGTGCCGTGCTGAGGCGAGTTGAGTCTTGCAAGTTGAAAAGCGCCAATAATCATCATCACCGGAAATGGTGGGGCTAACAGCTAAGCTCACAGTTCACAGATTTGCCATCACTTTGCCATCTATGGTGTAGAACTTGAAATACACTCAGGAGGATGGTTAACCTCTAAGCTCATGTCCTCCATTTTCACACCAAAGCAAAATTACATCACAGTTTATTTTTCTTATGAGCCAATAGAGCTTTCAAAGTGGATCTTAGGCCAAGCCGCACTTACAGTGAATCACATAGATGGCTTGATGTGCTTCTAGGATGTATATTTTGAACTCCAATGGGTTTTTAGTGGTGAACTTTGAACTTTGATATCTGAATTTCAGAAGTGTCAGTCCCAGTCAGGCTACATCCACACTACTTCTTTTTTTTGTTTTATAACTCCTAAAACAGAATAATATTTAGACAAAGATTGTGTCTGCAATGGACTACAACGACTACTCAATTAATTGATTTCTAAATTAAGAGCCAACTTTTTTGGTGATTTGTTAATCGTTTTTTGCGGGGAAACTATTCAAATATTCATCACTTTCTGACATTTTATGGTCTATTCATTGAGAAAATAATTGACAGATTAATTGAAAATAATGGTCAGTTGCAGCCCTACCGGGCACAAACAAATATGTGTGTGTGTGTGTGTTTTTATTTTTTTGAATTGCTCATCGCTTTCTCTTTTTACTTATTATGAGAAGTGCTGTTAACACTTGCTTTCAATTTCACTTCCGCCTCATCATCGGCGTATTAAAAACAATCTCTGAAATTGAACAAGCAACTGCACAGCATAAATCTATTGTGGGTTGACACCAGCATGAGCATGTATAGTGTACCTGAGTGGACACTTGATGTATGTTGTGTTATTATGCACACAGATTGCTTCTGATACAGAGCTGGATGCAGGTCATTTTAGTTTGAAAACACATTTTTCAAAAATAAAATAATTAGAAAGATAATAGTATGGATGAGGCTTCAGCTTTGAGTGCTCTTTGGCTGAGTGTAGACATCAGCTCTGCTAATGTATATGCCACGACGAGTACCTGGGCAGCACACTTTATATCACAATGTATCCAGCCACTGGGGTCCATAAGTGTGCTTGTGGTGCCGGTCCCATGTCTGCAAAAGTTGTGTCAGGAATTGAATCCGTCGTGTAATCGATGCTAAATCAACAATGCTGATAGGAAAAATCGACTGTGGTGACCCTTAAAAGAGCAGCATAAAGAAGAAAAAAAAAACCAATCAGTTCATATGGTGCTTTTCCACTATACAGTTCTGGCACGGCTCAGCTCTACTCTACTCAGTTTTGGTATCAGGCACGTCATTTTCTATATACTATAACTCCTCAATGTGGTCATAGCACGACTGCATGAAATTTGTGGGTTTATATGCAATACAAAGACACAAACTAGTCACGAGCCAAGCAGTTGCTGATTGGTTGGACTGAATCATTACAATCAGTTAATTAAAAAGGATTAGCTCAGTGCTTCCTGCATGACCAGAGCGCTGGCGGCTGAACGGGTTGTGATTCGGCTCACCATTGCCGCCTTTCAGCAGTGCTGTCGCTAAATACACCAGACTCCTCTGTGAAATATTGGGATTTTATACATTTCCTTGCTAAATGTTGGAGATTAACACACGTGTTTGTGATTTTTAAGTCTTTCTAACTAATCTACAGTTCAGCATTGTTCGTTTTGATTCCTGTGTTGGACTTGTGTTTTAGTATCGGTTCAACTCACAAAGGTACCAGGTACTATCCCTAATGGAGAAGCAAAAAAAAAACAACAAAAAATGAGTAGAGTTGAGCGGAGCCATGTTAAAAAAAGGAAAAGCACCATTGGTGACTGATGCATGTTGAAATGGAGGATGTCAATGGAAGAAAACTCTGATTTCACACATTTAAAATGTTTTATTTTCTGTTACCCATATCACAAAAAGACCACACTCACTCACACACACTCCAGAATGGAGCTAAAGCGTTTCAACTTTATGCATTTCATTTTTTTTTCTTTGCTGGAGAAAATTGGCATACATGTAAAGGCTAGTTGGCACTTTCTGGTGGTATGTTTTGAATAGCAACTATGAATGACAAATG
This sequence comes from Microchirus variegatus, assembly GCF_963457635.1. Taxonomy (NCBI): domain Eukaryota; kingdom Metazoa; phylum Chordata; class Actinopteri; order Pleuronectiformes; family Soleidae; genus Microchirus; species Microchirus variegatus. The sequence goes on from NC_139824.1 coordinate 6,524,650, forward strand.
TGTTTGTCTCTTACAGTTTAGCTGCACGTGCAGGGACCCATAGAGGCTTGTGGAGGGATTGTGCAAAGCTGTGCTGTGTGTGATGTCCGTCATTGTTTTGAACCTTTGTTTTAAGTTTGGTATACATATTTCCTTTATTTCTAAGTGTTTCCTGTTTTCACGTCTCATTTCTCTCAGTCTCTTCACTGTCTTCTTTCTGCTCACCTGCCCTACATTAGTCTCATTGGTCCTCCCTGCTCATGTGTCTTCTCCACAGCCAATCAGCTTCCTGCCTCCCCTTCTCTCCACCTGTGTCTCATCACTCATCATTAGTCTCCTTGCTTGTATTTAAGTTCAGTCTCTTCCTGTTCATTCCTGGTCAAATCCTTCTCTGTGTTTGGCTTTTTAAATGAGACTTTTTCTTGAGTGTCCGCTGGCTTTGTTTTGGGGTTTTTGATGCTGTGATTTAGTTGAATAAATCTTGATCCTTAACTACCATTGCTACTGCATTTGGGTCCAAACCTGCTCCTAAGTGTGATAGAAGCCTGACAGTCAACTGTGTGAAAAAAAACATATAATTTATAAACAAATTCCGCTTGTTAAATGGCTTCTATTGTGTCACCTACAGTCTGTGCATTTGTCTTTTTAGCTGTTGTACACTTTCAGCTTCATTGTCCGTGAGTCACTGCAAGTGTTGCAAAAAACTGCGTCTACTGATGCAGAGACAGTTTTGTTGCATATGAAACTATCAAATTGATTCTTGAATCATGTTGATGATAATGGGAGCAAATTAAATCATCATTAGAAAAGCACATTCTGTCCCTGGTGATCATTATCAATAAATTCAAATGGAGCATGTTTTTGCTTGACTCACCATTTGGAGAGTGGGTATTTATTATTTTAGAAATGAGTGTCTGTGGCTGGGTGAATTTATCGAGCCAAACATGTTATCATGATGAAAAGGTTTCATATCCGTTGTAATCAATAGTTATTGTGATAAAATGTCAGACAGGATAAAAGAGTAAAAGACACCAGATAAATGCGGTATTGCCTTTTGCAAAATGATATAGTATCACTTCTTTGAAGCACTGTATTCTTATCAGTGGTTTTGTCTCACAAGACAGAGAAAACTCGATTTTGAAGAAAAGTATATTGAGATATATATGTTGTTAAATGACTGCCCAGCCCTATCAGAATGTCATTAACATGAACTTTTTCTCTTTCAGGTACAATGTGCTCCTGTTTATGATGCTATACTGCCTGCCAGTGACCTTTAACCTCACCATAGGCTTCCTGACTGGCAGGCGGCTCTGGGGAGGAACAAAATCCACCTTTGCTGACCTCGATCCTCGCAGCCAAGCGCTGCACACCTCACGCCTCAAGACCCGTCAGAAGATCGCCAAGATGGTGGTCTGCCTGGTGTTGCTTTTCGCAGTGTCCTGGCTGCCGCTCTATTTGGCCGACCTTTGGATCGACTGTGAGCAAAGGCCCCCGTCTTGGCTGCTGCAGACGCGGCCGTTCGCTCAGTGGCTGGGCCTGACTAACTCCAGCCTGAACCCGATCTGTTACTGTTTCATAGGAGATCTGTATCGCTCTGCGAAGGTGATTCGGACGCGATACTACCAGAAAGTGGCTGCGCTCTTTGGCTCCTCGTCATTCACCAGCTCAGCTGCAGTGGTGTCTCCTGCTGCAGTGATCACAGACACCAAAGCACCTGCTGCTGAGCATCACAGCATTTCTGCTGCTGTGGCAGCTTCTGCATCCCTGGTTACAATCCCCAGGTTGCTGAGCCTGGCTCGAGGCCAGGGACTGGGGCAGAAGGTTAGGGACAGGTTAGACAGCCATGCTGGATCTGACCACAGTATCTCAGACTGGTGTCGGTCCAGTCCCAGTCTGTGGGAAAGCTCTTTGTTCTCCTGCCAGCTCCACACACTCCAGCACTCCATACAAAGGACAGACTTCCTGCCCACGAGAAGACACTCTGAGAATGAGAGCGCTGGGCCATTAACTTTAAGAATTGAGTCAGTGGAAATAGATGTGCTGCCTCTCAGGAGGCATTCAGGGGACAGGATATATTGTCTGTCACCTGATAAGATAGACACCATCACCATTGGTAGAGATACTCTGTGTTCTTCTGGGCAGTTCAACAGCAAAATATCACAAACCTGCTCTATGGGAGGAGACCATGAGGATGAAATAACTGATATGACCAGTCTGTGAAAACAGCACATGAGCCGATGTGTCAACGTGGGGGGGGATTTATTTCATTTTTGTCCTCTAGGCAGGAAACAAACACACAGCACCAGGTTCACATTTTGCAGTTGACAATGTGGATTTATCTCTTACACAAGGCACCGATTGTCTTGAGGATTAGCTGAACGGGTCTACACTCTCTGTCTTTTTGCGTCTCGTCATTGAATGCACAGGACCAGGAGGATCCAGGACCAGTGTTTGTTGTGAAGAGTCTCGCATCAGGGGTGAGCAGTGATGGAGTGAGCGCTGCGGGGGAAGACTCATTGTTCCATTTAGCCCTAAGCTAAAACACCAGTTTTCATTAAGAAGGATGAATTGCACCAATGCGCTATTACATTTACGTCATATCTTAAGCGACACAGCTGCGAGTAAAGACAATAACGCAGCAGGAGTTAAAGTGTGATTATTTTCCTCATTTGTTATCGCTTTGCACTTGGTTTCTGTTGGATTTTCTGAAGCCCTTTATCACAATGAGCGGTCTGTGTGAACAGTCTCTGACACAGTGTCACAGGTTAATGTCACCATCGGTGTCTGCAGTCTATTAAAGGTCTATCGCCAGTCGCTCATGTCTGCAGCCACACAGATGAAACGAGAGGAAATAGGAAATACACTGTGTATGAAGCGGAAAATGAGAACATCAGTGAACAGTGGACGCTTTTGATTGTGTCGTGATAACATTGTGACTTTGCTCTCACGGCATTTCTCACGTCAAGAGTGCAGGTTTACTTTATTCAGAGGAAAATTGAACCAAATAAATAAATACATCAATCAATACAATTTTCTTGCCCTGGGTTTCTTTGGTATTTGAATCCATTCTTGACAATCCTGACTCAGAATATTCTGAAGCGTCGTACAGAGTTTGATTTTGGTGAATATGATTTGGTCTATGCAGTGTTCGAATTACACCGCAACCTATTGTCAGGTGGCACCACCACTAAACATGTTACATGCATGCACACATGGAAGTGTGTGTCTCTCACACACATCACGTTGCTCTTTTGTCACACACAACAAACAACACCTGGGTGGCAACAGCAAGAATAGCATTAGGTTTATTATTAGAGACATTGACAAATGTCCGGAAATTGGCATGTAATGAGCGAATAAACACATATTGATATATTTTACTATTATTAGGGTTATTTATTTCAGGAAGCTAAAAGAAAATCAAGGTGTGTAACCTGTGACACAAAATGAGATTGAACCATGTGTCGATGTTACTCGCAAGATTTCATAATCAAAGTTAGTGTTCGACCTCCATAAACTCCTTGAATTTACCCCATTGGTGTCTTTATGTTAGGTGTTTCCTCTGTGGTCGTGATGCTGTAAGTGGGTGGAGAAAATTATGTCATAACCTATTGGAGAGAATGGCATCGAGCCCATCATACCCATTCTGCCAACATCATTTACACTCGCACAGAGGAATAATGAGTTTTTTCCCTACAATTGAAATAATGAGCCATTCAAATTTGCCCTGTGGAGTTTTCTGTTGCAACAAAGTCGTGTTTACATGTTGTAACGTATGTGTCCTTGAAGGCTAATGAATGTTCTGCTTGCCGTTGATTTATTTGCAGCTTTTTCAACCTAACATTGTTTATATCTGGAGAGTTCCACGCAGATCAGATCAGTGGCATAGTGTGAGCGTTTGCAGGAACTCTTTTGAATTGCTCTCGGTAGAGGTTATTTTATTTTTAAACGCCTTATCTTGCAATGTTTTATCAAAAAAGAATGAAATAAAGAAAGAAGGAGAACATCCTGGATCTGCTCCCCTTATTGGGCTCCATTCCAATATTTTACAGCTCATCTTTCACGGCCCATGGTCCAAATCCTACCACAAAGTTCTCTAGAAATCAGTTCAGTTCTTTTTGTGGAACCAACAGATACTGGCACAAACAGGCAGCGGAGTGGCGAGGTGCTTGTAAAAACATCGCTCCACTTGCAACACTGCAGGGAACCTTTAAAACGTTGGGATGTCTGCAAGTCAGCTGCAGTGATCTTATCTGCACTTTTCACAGTTTTAATCGTGCCACAAAGCTCTGATTGACTCAGCTGTTTGCAGCCAAATAAAGTGTCAGTGAACACAAGGCATTAAACACACAACACACGTCTGCAGACGGGGCGTTTTTGCGGCCCCTGTCCACATTTCATATTTTTACAGCGAAGATGAACCGAAATTAAATTGCATTTACCTCGGTTGTTTTGGATCAGCAAAAATATCAGGGATGTCTCTAAATCAAAACAAGACACTCTTCTGTATCTCTAGTCCTTTGTTTGTCACAAACTATGAAAATGCCCTTTATTGATCAATATCACAGGATATTATACTATGGATGGGAAATGGTATCGTATCTAATAATTAGATAAGATACGGATGACGACATTTTACAGGAAGCTGAGCCTCCCCTCGCTGTCTTGGAGCAATCGCCACTGACACAAACATTACCTCAGTCAGGTCTGATAGTTCTGCTTGACAGAGCGTGTTTTCAGGTGAAGCATCATATGCATTGTTTCTGTTCACAAACATCAACATCAACAAAATCACCATAAATGTATTTTATGCAGAAAATAAATGGAATGGAATGAATTTGTTTTAACAAATTAGAATATTCACTGACAGAAAAAATGCATACAAAGACAAAACGAAGGGAGAACTGTAGGCCTCAAAATAGCTTTAAAGGTTAAGGAACTAACACACACACAGAGAACACAGAGAAAGACACACACTGATACACAGTTGCACACACACACAAACAACAAGAAAATCAATCCTCAGGCTGCTTCCAGTCGTGTGCAAACCAGAAGTGGTGAACTGCATCAATCTGCTGTGACATCAAGCTGCTAATCACACTCTTAGCAAAAGTGAAATGCTGCAACAGTTCAGGCACCAAACTGTGTGAAAACTGTTCTATTTGTGGTACCTTAGAAAATCTCAGTGCCATTATGTGTCTATACACATCTACCTCTACTTGGCTCTCTCTCTCTCTCTCTTTCTCTCTCTCTCTCTCTCTCTCAGTTTTGCACTGTGTGTTAATGGACGGTGTGTGTAATACACCGTTTTATGCATTTGTTTTTTTATTTAAAAAAACAACAACAACAAAAACGGAACAGCTTGTCTCTGGTTAACAAGTGGAACGCCCCGATTCTTAGAAGAACTGTCCTTGAGCTAATGAAGACACAATAAAAAGGGATAGATGGATTATATTTGACAGATAAAAGGTCTGCGCCCTGTTCTCAGATCTATTGTCCCTTCTTCTCACAGGCATGATTAAATCTTTATGGGATCTGAATTTAGCTTTGAGTAGCTTCTACGACTAAACGAGCAATGGAGGAGTTAAAGGAGGGACGTGTTTTTTTTTTTTTCCAGTCTTGTGAAATGGACATCACTCGACCATGAACCTGATTAATGATTGCCGGGATGAGAAGTGCTTTCTAATTTTACTCAATGTCCCTGTAGAAAAAAAAGTAGATGATTAAAAGAACTCCAAGCTCACATTTGCGCAGTGATTTTGAAGCATTATCAAGCTTCTGAATACATTATCAAGATCTCACAGATTAAAGGTTGGCTTCCGTGTGGAGTTTACTTCCAAACAAGAATTTGATTAACATTCTCAGTTTCTGATCAAAAGGCTCCAAGTGCATCCTTGAGGTCTCTTTCGTTATTTATGCATCCTTTATTGAGCCAGGAATGTCCCACTGAGATACAAGATCTCTTCTTCCAGGGAGTCCTGGTCACAGAGACAAAACTATTTCAGATATAAAACTCACAGCATAATATAAAAGCTAAAGGGAAGTAGTTAAAGGAGAGTAAACAAGAGAGACATAATAAATAAAAGTAAAGTGCAGAAATATAAAAGCCATATCAACAAGATCCTTAAATCTGAATCCCTCAGAAAGTGCTATGGAAAACAACATGTATCTTTCATCACGGTCCATAAAATACCTCTGAAGGTGTTTAAAGAAGGCTGTGTCTGTAGTGAAATTATGTTTTGCAGGTCATTCCATGCACATGGTGCATAGAAGTTTTATCGAATTCGGAGTTCATTCGAGGAACATTAAGGTCGTGCAGTCGTTGCTGATGTGATAGGTTAGAAATATACAGGGCCGGCCCAAGGCATAAGTGAACTAAGCTGCTGGTTAGGGCCCCGTGACCACTAGAGGGCCCCCAAGAGCAATTCACTCAAAAATAAAAGGAAAAGTTTGCATTGCTGTAGTTTATTTCGATTTTTTCTCCCCATTTTTACCAAAGCCTTTTCACATTTTTTACATCGTTGTCAGATGTGATTATTTAACTTTATAATGTATTCATAAACCCTTTTTATGACCTTGTTCCGGGTGCCTCTGTTGATTTACATTATTATTTAAGTATTTGTTTATTTTATTTCATGCTGTTTTTTACATATAAAAGTCAAATCTTTGTATTACATTTTTTAGATTTTCAGACCTTAATATCTTAATATTTTATTTATAAACCGTTTGGTTTTATGTATTGATTCTCTGTGTCGCCAGTAGGGGGAGTTGCTGAGTTTGCCAAATATTAATTGAAAGATTTTTCTGTAAGATTGCAAATCTGGTGTCTGCTTCCATGCATTAATCACTGTGGATTACAATCTAACTTCAACAAAAAGTTCCCACATTTAGTTTTACAAGTGTATTCATATTCATGAATAAGTAGAATACCTTTAGTATAGTAGGCGTGTGAATGATCAATAATCATTATTATTGGCAGGGCCCCAAAATCAAATTTTGCTTAGGGCCCCATGGAGGCTTGGGACGGCCCTGGAAATATACATAGGTTGTTTACCTAACAAATGCATTTTCCTCCTCTGGTTAAGAGACATACTGTACATTCAGACAGAGATTGATTTCAAAAGAAAAAGAAGCAACCCACGTAAACAAATATAACAAACACAGACATGTCTGCACACGTCTCACAATTTACACACTGAAGCAACACAATGACACTTTTTATTCTTATTCTTATTTTTTTTTTTTTGAAGCTTAAAATAAAAGCTTTAAATCAAGTCAACTTTATTTCTAGAGCACATTTAAACAACCAGGGTTGACCAAAGTACTTTCCCTTGTAACAAGGTATAAAACATAAAAACATAGACTTAAAACAGTATAATAGTAAAATAATAAAATGGTAAAATCATGCTGATGTGTCAGTGACTTGTAATGTCTATATCATTCCCTCTCTGCACCTGAACCTGTTCACCTTGATGTAAGATGGTAAACAGGTAAGAAGACTGTAATGATAGTCAGAGACTGAGACTGTCAGACGTCAGCAACTTCAAGAGTAATAAGTGAACTGATGGTGTGTTTGTTTTCTGACATACGAAGTCAATGCCAGGACATGAGTGGATGAAATTGCAAGGTTGGGAAGGAACTGGTGGAAGGAAAAAGCTATTTTCTCTTCAGAGGAGAATGGGGAATATGTGCATGTTGCATTATGTTACTTGTGCAAACAGTACAAGGAAACAGGATCCTGTGGACTTTGAAGGCATCACTAACAATAACTTTCATTTGCTCTCATTTTTGTCCACAGCAGGTCACATTTGTATTGTTTAACTGTTATGTCTGAAACCTTTCATGGGTTCTTTTTTCTATCACCAGTCCTGTAAAAAGGAAGGATCACCACTTCCAATCAAAGCTTCTATTAATATGCTTATATATTAACATTATGATGAATTACTCTTCGTGATATTAACTTCATCTCCAGGGCATTAATAGTCACTGGATGCTTTAATGAGCATGAAAATCTGACTAATATTCTTTGGCACTTACAGTCTTTGGGGAATTTTTAACAGGATATTATCCACCACCCCATCATCAACATCCTTCTCATCATCAATATCCAATCACCAAATGAATGGAATAGTTTTCATTCACTCATTGTCTACTGCTTTATCTTCCACATGAGTGTTGCGGCGAGCTGGAGCCAATCCCAGCTCACATAGGGTGAAATGTGGGGTTCAACGTGGACAGGTATAGCCAGTCCATCACAGAGAAAACACACAGAAACAAACAACCATTCACTCAGATTCAATTTACAGTGTCCAATTATCATCTGCATGTCTTTGGTCTGTGGGAGGAAACCGGAGAACAGCATAGTTAGATATAATAAATAAAATACATGCAAACATGGCAGCATTTTAAATTACTAGTTTAATACAATTTGGTATAAAAGTAGTTGGATAAAATGCCCTTAGGCCAGTAAATAATAATCTATAAAGTGCAATGCAGTTAATCAGGGACGGTCCGGTTCAGCAGTTCAGAAGTGCATTCACAGCCCTGGTGAAAAGGTTGTTCCTCAGGCGACTGGTCCATGCCTTTATGGCCCTCAGCCTGCCTGAAGAAAGATGGTCAAAGGCTCAAAAAAAGGCTCTCAGACTGTAATGACGTTCTTGTGGTTGGGCAATCTTGCCAACAATATGGGGTTTTTGGACACAGGAGGCAAGAATGTCCGTTGACAGGTTTATTTGATATGAACTAATGGCGTTTCCACTGGCGATTCTCCACTGAACACTCATGCTCCACACTTACAGAAACACAAAACAGCACTCACTCCACATCACTCCAGTGATCGTAGATGCCTGAAAAACTGAGAAATCAACACAGACTACATGTCTCTCAATTGCTTTATAATTGGACTGACACTGTATGACTGTATCCACTACAAAGCCATCATGCAAGCTGTGTCCTGGGGGATGTCTTGGCAGCTCATGTCCCATGTCCTAAGTTGAACCGGCGACTCTCTTGCTGTGAAGCAACAGTGCTAGCCACTCCTCCACTGTGTGTCCCAGGAACCCGAACCCTAACCCTAACCTTTGTGTAACAATTTTGTTCCTCACTCCTGCAGCGTTGGGGAATCAAACACAAGGACCGCCAATTTACAGTCTTCATACTGAGACACCGAATCAAAAACAGCATTTCATTAGCACTGAGCTGCAAATGTGTTGTGTTGTTGACACAGTGGTTTCATTATCAAAACCATACCTGGTTCTGAAGTGCTTTTCATATCATCTTAATTGCAAATGTCCATAATAAAATGCCATGCCAGTTTGCTTGAAAGCACACACACACACACACATTTTTTTAATCCCCTTTTTCCGTCAACCATCTGATGAGTTTTTTTTCTCCTTTTCCTACTTTAATCTTCCTCCAGTCTCTCAGGCTTTTCTTCTTTTTTCATTTGTTTTCAATTCAGGACTGTGTGTGTCTTGTGTCACTGCTGTCCCACTGTCACAAACCATGCATCCAAACAGCCCATTTCTCCTCCTTCATTTCCATTTTCATATTAACTTTTGCTGGCAACATGACCAAGGGCCATTTAACACTAGATGACACACCCAGAGGGATGCACAGTGCATCAAGGCCACAGACACTGGTACACTGTCTAACAACCTATCATTTCAAAAGCCTATTATACCTCTTAAATTTGATTGATGAATCTGATTTACAGAGAAGAGATTTTCTGTTTTGACCCCTCTCCTGTTGGCACAATGTTAAATTGAAACATAAACATAAAGAATTTTGTTAAAAATTAAATATTGATAGCAGAATTGGAACTGATGTGTCTTGCCAGAATAATTTTTTTTCAATCAAAGTTTCTGCCTGTTGTTTTGCAGCTGCTCCCATCCTGCACATTTTCACACACAAATGATTATTTGCACATATGTGGCATATACTGTCCGCCCCGGGCATTTAATGTGAGGGAATATAATAGTGCAGCTGCTGTGGTCAGTATATCTGTTTGTATTCACAGTGGTATCGTTGATATTTTGGATTTGACTCTTCTGTGTTGATTGAGTGATAGATCCTATAGCCATGTTTCTGTCATAACACAGTATGACTTTGGATGTGACATAACAGACAAACAAAGCAACGCACAACAATGGAGGACATCCAACAGTTCTTTCTTTCTGCTCGGTTTGTGGACGTTTTGTATCGGAATAAACTGCAGGCGTTGAAGAAACATCGGTCGCAGGGGAGTGACTTTTTTTTCTGTCGCTCAGTCAGCTGACTGTCCTGGGTCTAGTCTACACTCGTACCCCAAGGGGAGGACACCGAACACTTCATATCTTTCAGAGGCTGCATTTGAAGGCCATCTACATCGCAGGGACATGACTAGCCTGTCTCATTTCAAAGACTTCTTCAAATGTGTCCTCCCCTCCACTTTTTATTTCGCGTTTAGACGAGTGTCTTTGGGTGGAAATCTGCATGCACACGGTGACGCAAAAGTGTGTGAAATTTGATGTAGTATGCATGCCAGGTGGCTAGGTGGCACTGTGAAGCACTGTCATACAACAACACCAGGAGCGTGTGCATGCGCTGAAACTTCCCTATACTTATCTCTAGTAGCGCTGAGTAGCCCACAGTCGAAAACCAAAACATTAACTCGGCGGAAATTGCTGAAATGACTCCTGGATAGGTATCAGAGCATCTAAGGCAACTTGAATGTCCGACTTGTGTTCCGATTTGACATGTTTGTTGTTGTTTGTCTGTACTGCACATGGATCGGACGTCAACGCGTACAAGAGGATAGCTGGCGTGAGCAGCTCAGAGCACACTTTTGCGCTTTCAACCCTTTAGACGAGAACGCGACGGCGGAGCGTTTTTTAAAGATTTCCACTCTGGAGGGTGGGTTAATATTTTTGCGTTTTTAAGCCCCAAAAACGCCGTCGCCGTCTAAACGAAAGGCACATCTGATCAAATATTTTGTCGATTTCACCCGGGAGCATTGTCGTGTAAAGCCAGCCTTAGACTTCAGCTCAACTGAAGCCCAATGAGTTAAAAAATGTTTCGTTAAAATACTATGTTTTATATTATGTCCAAGACAGTGATGTATTAGGGAACTCCACCATAAAACGATTGTCTTAATTGAATTTGGCTTCCACAGTTTCACAGGCTCAGCTTTTGACATGCCATTGTTGGAAAATACACTAATCACACTAATGATTGTTCTGTTCTGTATCCAAGTGTCCATAACAAACCTATAGATGTTTGCTCTTCTACCCCAAAACTCCCTTGAGCTTCCAACAAGATGATAAAAGCCTGAACAGCTGTTGTCACCACCAGTGTCGCAGAAGGATACTCTGTCACGTGGCTAATGCTGGGTCCAATCCTGCAACTGTGAACAAGTAAATCCTATTTCCTCAGGCCATGGGATATAGAATTAGCTCACAAAACTGCATCATACAAGGCCACGGCTCGCTCTCAGCTCGCAGGCACATGGTGTGCTCGTTATGACTTACTTTTAAATGTCAAATAGGAAACTAATGGTTCGCCTTTGGCATGATACACTGTCCAAGCAAGTTGTCCAATGTGCAGCACATAATCTGCTGAACCTCACACAGCTCTGTTGTTCACACAGGAAGTGTGTCCCGTGCTCATTTTCTGCCAAGCATGTTTTGCTTTTGAAAATCATATAACGTAAGTGTGTTATCTTCACTCAGCATCAAACTCAAAAGATGTGTAGTCTGTCCATTGTGGACAACATAATGGTCCAGAATGTCATCATATGCAGAGCTGACCTGAACAGGCCCCTGATATAAATATAAACATCCAGGATTAATGAAAAGTAACAATTCAGTCAGAATACAGTAAGTTAATATAAGTTATTGGGATTGCAATGCATTGGGATAATTTGATACCGAGCCGGAACAAGGGTCTTTCTGCATGGTGTTTGCATGTTCTCTCTGAGTGTGTGTGCCGGGTTATCCGGCTTCCTCTCACAGTCCAAAACCATGGTTTGGGGATTAGGCAAATTGGACACTCTTAACCGACCATACTGTATGTGTGAGAGTGAGAGTGGATGGTTGTTTCTTTCTATGTGGCCCTGTGATGGACTGGTGATGTGGCCCTGTGATGGACTGGTGATCTGTCCAGGGTGTGCCCTGCCTTTCACCCTATGTCAGCTGGAATTGGCACCAGCCTCCCCCATGACTTTCATGTGGAGGATAAAGCGGTAGAATATGTATGGATGGATGGATGGATGGATAATCACTTTCACCTTCCCTTTCTGCAAAATGAAAATATTACATATTACATATATTTTACACACTGAGTCTTTAAATATCCCTCTGTACTCAACTTAATTCCAGGACTCTTCATATCTCACGAGCTTTGAAATATGCCTTGCTCATGTGGAAATTAGTAAAAAAAAAAAAAAAAAAAAAAAGACCTGAGATGTGCAGTTCATGGAGGTAGGGTGTGAGATATAGGGCGAAAGACGGTGCACAACAGAGCTCTTAACATGTGAGCCACAATTAAAAGCAATGCACTGTGATGCAGACGCACAGGCAAAAGCATCCAGTGTCAACCGTATAGTCCTCAGCCATATTTTGCCAACATACTGTATTTGCCAACAGGATCCATATTCTGTCACTGCTAAAACTCTGAAACACAGTTCACAATTTAGAGTAACTTATATTGCATGTATCAAATAATCAAGTATCAAAATGTGTTTCTTTTAAAACAGGAGGGACTGATCACCTCACACGCTTTTAGGTTTCCCTGTTGTTATTCAGGGCTCAATGGTGATGTGTGCACTGTTGCTCTGGGCAACTATAGTATATGGATTACTGTCAATCATGCTTGTGTTGTCCCTTGGTGGTTTTAGCTGGTTTTCGTGTTTTTTTGTTTGTTTTTTTCATCCAAAAGCAAATGATGCAGTGATATTGATTTACTCCAGTGGAAAAAGCAAAGAAAAACATAACGGCAACAACGATAGAGTCATCCTAGCCTGACAGGATGGTGAACAAAAATGAAAGACAATGAAAGGGAGCTTGTAAAAATGGTGCAATAATAATATAATGTCACCACTGACCAATTCTGTTTTGATCTTTCATTCAGCCATTTATTTCATCCTCACAGGACACGAAAACAGCCAATCCATAGGTTTAAGTGAACATTTGTGCTTTTGTGGTTTTCTTACGAATTAGGTTGAACTTTTACCAGCTTTGTACACAATTTGGAGACATTCTGTACAGTGTGTAAAATGTCTATCGATCTATTGGTGACATTTCAAGTTGCAGCTGAATATCTCTCGCCTCAGTCATGTAGGAGAACCTATGTAGCCTTCAGTTATCATTTAAACTCAAAGGGTATTTAGTTTGTTCGTTAAAAACATGGTGGTCCAACATGGCAGCCTCTGTAGAAATATAAAGGGCTCATCGTGAGGTAATAAAACACAAGTTATACATTGAGGTGATTATTTTATTTATTCAACTTCTGCAAAAAAGTTACATTGTGGACCTTTAAAGAGGAACTCCACCTGGATTTATAGGCTGACTGCCAAATGCTTGATTTTACTTTTTTCTCAGGTGTGTTTATATAGTTGATATAGTTATTCATTAGTCAGATTGTATAGGTTGTGCTGAAAAAAGGATATAAGACACTCAATATTGCACGTTCTTCAACCCTCTGTATATACTGTACGTTTAAACATATGGAAAAAAGCAGCCAAAATGCTTTGTGTTCTAAGGGTTGAATTCTATGAAGGACCAGAAAGGATGCAGAAAGGATGCATGCTTTGTATCCACAGTCTCTTGCACATTGCACATTTCTCCAGGCAGAACCATCGATGTAATAACACATACCTGCTAGCCTGATTCATTTATGCTGTCACACAATATTGCCTCATCTACATACAGGAGGAGGACCCGACTTGGAGAGATCTGCTCTACAAAGGGCCGGATCATTATGTTCAGGTCTGAGGTCTGACAGGGTCTGCAGTGGTCCATGCAAACCTTACATGAAAATGGTTTGGTAAATGGCTCGTGAGACTTTCCAGTCCAGTTGGTGAGGCACTTTTTTTGTGGTCAAAGAGACAATGACGGCGACTGTAACTATGAGAACTTGTCGTGGGCATGTGGAGAAATACAAAGCAGCTCTCCACAGACATGGAACACGATGATAATGACCGTGCACCAAGGGACAATACTTGACTTTGAGAAACAATATTTCGAGGACCAATTGACTGGTCACTAAGTGCCACAATTATAAGACTTGTATCGGATACAGTGGAGTTTTTTTTTTTTAGGATTTGCTTTTATATGTGATAATCTAAAACCATAGACTCTAATGATTTAAAAAATCACTGTTGCAAGATGATTTTGTGGAGCTGTTGAAACATTTCTGTGGGCCTTGCCATGCTAAGAGCTGAGTCTGACACATACAGTGACATTTATGTGAACTGAATCCCTCTACGCTTGAAAACATGACATAATGAGGATGCATGAGGAATCTACGAAACCAAGGTAGTGGGGAAATTTAATGATGGTTATTTTTCACTCAAATCCAAATGCCAACTTGTGGCCGAGACATGGGCAAAAAAAATCAATATGTGCAACAGTTTTTTATAGGAAAAATCCAATTGTTTTTAAAACATATTTCTGTCTGTACTAAAGAGGTGGAGGCACCAACACATCCTCACAGCTGTGCAGTGTAAAATCTCATCTCATAAAGTTCTGTAGCCTGAGCTGAGTTTCTAGTTGAAATGTTTTACTTTGAATCCCTGAGGGAATGAGGTGATGTAAAATAAACTGTCCTAAATGCATGTCTCTTCAGATAAATTAAGTTTATTGTTCCACCATAAGCATTTTATGGATTATTCTGCCTTTATCGCTGAGAGTGTAGTCGAGTGTGTGTTCGTTTGTGTTTTCAGTGGGAGGAAAGTGATTTACCAGCTGCTGTAAGTTTGCCGTCTCTTGCACTTTTCTGTTTCGGTTGTGAAATTGAGCACTTTCATTTTCATAGTCGTTTTCATATGACGACAAAAAGGATTTAAAACTGTGACATTAAATATTATGATGAGAACCATTGACAACAAAAATGAGAAGCACAATCCTTTGCAGATGTTTCTTTTTTTGTTTGTATTTAAAAAAAAATCTACTTAAAAGGAAACATGGTTGTTTCTGGTTAATGACAAAGCACAGGTCTTTGCTTCTGAGGTATGAGGTTGGGATTCAGCATCAAAAACACAGGAAGACTGAGGTTTTGTAAAAGCAAGCACATTCCATGTTGGGTCATTGACATTGTAGTAATTAACCAAGGACGTCAATATTGTCAGAAAACAAATTGAAAATTGCAAACTTTATTTAATCTTAAAATCCTCTAAATACTAAATTCTCTATCTGCATTAAAAAGTAAAGCCACACAAACATGAGTTACCGTACGCTGAAATGAGTTATGAAAAGTACGGTGGCCGACGGGCAAACACACTGCAAACCCCAAAACACCAGCAGATAAGAAAACACCAGCAAATAAGAAAACGCCAGCAAATAAACTTTATTTGAACTTTTCCAGTACACATATACACATATACAAAATACCTCAAAGGGAATATAAAATTGAATCTCGTCATTGAGAAAGGATACCATGATTGTAACCTTGCCTTTATTGCCTTGTTGTGATTGATTTGTTTTCACTGTTGTATTAATTCTCAACAAAGCCTTGTAGATTTTATTTATTTTATTTTAGTTTTGATAAATAGATCGACGAGATTCAATGTGATATTCCCTTTAAGGTATTTTGTATATGTGTATATGTGTACTGGAAAAGTTTAAATAAAGTTTATTTAAAAAAAAGAAGTTTTGGCCCAACACTGCGAGTCAACAGGTTGGTCGAAGACCTGCACGACAGCGCCCCCACAGACCCGGAGCACTTCCGTTTTCTTACTTGCTGGTGTTTTCTTATTTGCTGGCGTTTTGTTATTTGCTGGTGTTTTGTTATTTGCTGGTGTTTTGTTATTTGCTGGTGTTTTCTTATTTGCTGGTGTTTTGTTATTTGCTGGTGTTTTCTTATTTGCTGGTGTTTTCTTACTTGCTGGTGTTTTGTTATTTGCTGGTGTTTTGTTATTTGCTTGTGTTTTCTTTTTTGCTGGTGTTTTATTATTTGCTGGTGTTTTGTTATTTGCTTGTGTTTTCTTATTTGCTGGTGTTTTCTTATTTGCTGGCGTTTTGTTATTTGCTGGTGTTTTGTTATTTGCTTGTGTTTTCTTATTTGCTGGTGTTTTATTATTTGCTGGTGTTTTGTTATTTGCTGGTGTTTTGTTATTTGCTGGTG
The DNA here is from genome assembly GCF_963457635.1 of Microchirus variegatus. Taxonomy (NCBI): domain Eukaryota; kingdom Metazoa; phylum Chordata; class Actinopteri; order Pleuronectiformes; family Soleidae; genus Microchirus; species Microchirus variegatus. The sequence continues at coordinate 6,540,949 of NC_139824.1, forward strand.
TTTTCTTACTTGCTGGTGTTTTCTTATTTGCTGGTGTTTTCTTATTTGCTGCTGTTTTGTTATTTGCTGTCTTTTTCTTATTTGCTGCTGTTTTGTTATTTGCTGACGTTTTCTTATTTGCTGCTGTTTTGTTACTTGCTGGTGTTTTGTTACTTGCTGGTGTTTTCTTATTTGCTGCTGTTTTCTTATTTGCTGTCGTTTTCTTATTTGCTGCTGTTTTCTTACTTGCTGGTGTTTTGTTACTTGCTGGTGTTTTCTTATTTGCTGCTGTTTTCTTATTTGCTGCTGTTTTCTTATTTGCTGCTGTTTTGTTATTTGCTGGTGTTTTGTTATTTGCTGGTGTTTTCTTACTTGCTGGTGTTTTCTTATTTGCTGCTGTTTTCTTATTTGCTGCTGTTTTCTTATTTGCTGCTGTTTTGTTATTTGCTGTCGTTTTCTTATTTGCTGCTGTTTTCTTACTTGCTGGTGTTTTGTTACTTGCTGGTGTTTTGGGGTTTGCAGTGCGTTTGCCCCTGTCGGCCACCGTAGGAAAGTTATTCTGTCCTCTTTGCTTTTCGAAGCAGGAGAAACAGTCTTTGACCTGTGGAAAACCGATGAGCTGTGCTCTGAGTCACCAAGTACCTCCGCTCCTCTTAGTTGTCGTGGGTGGATTGGAGACGCATCGGAGACGCATCGCATTTATACTTCTCTTCAATCTGGTCACAATGTGTCTCCGACCACCTGCTGATGTGATTTCACAGATCGGATAACATTCAACAAGTGGTCAGACGCTATCTGATAGTAACATGATATGGAAGCAGCTAAAACATTGGTATTTTACATTTTAAAGGTCCAATGTGTAAGTAGCAGCGACGGAGAACTGCTCACCCCTCCCTCCCCGATGTGTATTAAGCCTTGTATGTACGGAGGCGTATAATATACGTGGGGGGTTAGCCCTAACCCTACGCTGAGCATATTATGCAGTATTCACCACAACGGCAGGGGGGCGTACAACCAAAATATTCAAGTTCGGATAAACGTCCGCTGCCTAGCAACAGTAGTAAACAACAACTTTCTGCATATCGCTTACATTGGTCTCAAAATGAATGTCCATCTTTCTGTGTTTCACGTATTGGGACAAACATCCCAGCTCCACCAGAATCACAGGGAGGGCTTTTCCCCCCTGGGTTATCACTCTCTCTCGTCTTCACAAAGCCATCCCTCCCCTCTTTTTTTTTTTTGTTCACGTCCTACGGCAAAAACCATCGTCTTTTTGTAACGTTGTAGCAATCTCCTTCTATGGATAAAAGGCCATTTGACTGTCTCGGTGCTCTCGGACAGAAGAGTCATACAAATGCGTGTACAAGCGGACGTGCTCGGCCAGCCTTCCATTGAAAATGAAAGAGTTTTCGCAGCCAACAAAGTTGGAGCTGACGCGCATTGTGCAACACAGGACGTAACGTCTTTTTTGGCATGTGCCCGGACTAGATAGAGGCCTTCTTTGCCTGATGTAATGTAATGTACACACAAAAAGGCTTATTTCAAAGCTACTTAAACCAAAGGCTTTTCATTTTATAAGCGATTATACACTCATACAAGCTGGGTTATATATTCAATATCTGCTATTACTTAGTTTTACCCACTGGACCTTTGAATATGAATATTTATAGCAATGTGTGAGGTGCAACCAAAATATTAAGCTTTCTGACTGCTGCTCTCTTTCTCTTGATCGCTTAAAGCCTGGAGAACGACATGAGCCCGGAGTGAACGCACACAGTACTGAGCTTTTATATAGAGGACACATGTGGTCAGCAAAGCAGAGAGCGCTAATGCATGCATCAGCACAAACAGACAAAGACAGAAACAATCCTTAAAATGTGGCAGGCCACAGTGTTCTTCTGACAGGACGTAAAGATTTCTTATTTTCCTAAAAGCAACGAAATGGAAACAGTTTCTCAGTGTTTGTGTGTTTGTATCTGACAGTGTACTGGAGACTGACAGTAATACAAACTCACTGGTGTTTGTCTCTCACCACCATTACCAATGTTCAATAACCAATGTCCAACCGAGGTCAAAGTGGAGCCACAAAAATGTCTGACTTGGCGCCAAGAGAGCGACAGAACCTTGGGAGACTGGCTCAGTGATCGAGCTGCAGCCAATACTCGTGATCAGTAATGGAGACTGAAGAGCTCCAGAAATAGCCGTTTCCTGTGTTTCAGTGAGGAATATTTTCCTGTCGCAGTAATTCGGTGACAATAACTTCATTTCACTGTAAAGATCACTAAAAAATGTTTTATCGAGAGTTCAATGCAACATCATAATATGATTGGATGTCATTATGTAAATGGTCTGTTTTTCCAATGTGCATCACCACATTCATACTGCACACCTCCTGTTCATGCATGGAGTTTGCATGTTCTCCCCATGTGTGAGTGAGTGAGTGAGTGTTCATGTAGAGCAGGGGTGACCAACCTTTTTGAGACCGAGAGCTCCCTGAAGGGTAGAGAATAAAATGGAGCACTACCATATTAACATTTTATGCAATTTACAATTTAAATCATGAATATTCTATTCAATTAAATATCAGGCCAGGGTTCAAACCACCAACCACCTGCTGTACCTACGGATCCACAGCCAGCCAGCCCACATATTTGTATGTATGTAAGAAAAATAGAAGAGATGTGTATTTGAATTATCCATTCACATAGGTCTTGTTCAGTATCCTGTTTATGTACACTCAACAAAATATATATATATAATATAAATAAATATAAATGTAATAATATATATAAAACGCAGAAAGAAAAACTTGTAGTTATTGTTATGTGACAAAACAGAGTAACTATCCAAAAATAACAGTACAACTTTATTAATGAAGTTGGTTTAATTTGCGAGCATTAGGATCAATTTCAAAACAAAAGTCCTGGAGTAATGGCATTAAGAACACAACGGGGGTCGATGATCCAAGTTCACAAACTTCAATAACGTGTGTGTCCACCATTAGCCTCACGCAGAGCGCTACACCGATGACGCATGGACATCACCAGGTTGTCGATCTAACCCTGGCCTGGAATGATCGTGGAATGGTGCACATTCAGTTGTGTTGCCACAGCTGTAACGCTCAACCCAGCACTCAGCATGCCAATGGCACGTTCCCTCATGATTTGTGACATCTGTGGCATATTGACAAGTGGCAAAAGTCCACATTTTGGTGTGCCCTGTTATTGACCAGACCATAAGGAGTGTCTGTGCACTGGTCACACATATTGACCACCACTCTGCCATGCTCCATGACTCTGGTGAGTCGAAATACTCAATCTGAGATTGTAGTCAATAGGAGTGGCCAAGTGACACTGGACTACTGGGTTTGAGCAAAACAAATCATTCCATAAACAAATGCATCAAGAATCTGAGCAAATGTCATGACATTCTATTTTTGTTCCATATTGTTTGCACACCATATCACTGTGAGATATGGTGTGCATTCATTTTCCAGCTGTTAGTGGAGCTGCCAGACTCTAGATTAATGTTTGGTGTGAAAATTACTTGTAGCGCTCAATATTTTTTTTATTTATTTTTAAATCGGATCAAATGAAAGATTGATTAAAAAAGGGACGAGAATAAAATCGTGTTGTCTTCTTCCTTCTCCCACTTGTTTTGTTTCATGCACATTCATAACATCACAGTTCATGCATGGGTGAACAGAAAATAAACACCCGGCAGAACAACCATTGGGAATTCTTCTTTTTTTGTTGTTGTTTTGTGTTTTTTTTTTACAAGTTCAGCCAGGGTTTAAAAAAAATCACAGTTAATTTTATTGTGAAAGACGATTGACAGGACAAGCGACTCGGTGTGTGATAGTCTCATTGGGCTGGCTACATCTGAACATTGCTTGTAATGGTAGATGAACATGACTATGATTTATGATACTGCTTACATTGGACTAAAACTGGTGCAACCCCACCCTGGTGTGCAAGGTCACGTCCACTCTTTCTCTCCTGCATTGCCCATAGAGTGTGTGCATACAAACAAGTCAAGCTTATGAACAGACACTGTCTCGGGTCCTTTGTGTCCTGATTTAACGTACAGCAGGAGTAATTCTCTTCATCATCCTGACGCTTGCAGTCTCACAAAACAGGCAGCACAGTAGTAGTAGTTAACAATACAAGGTAATATCACTGAAATATTCAATATTCCGGTGCATGTTTGACTGCTTTGCTGTGAATATTTAGTCTGGTTTCACTGTGACAGCACTGTGTGCTTTGCTGGTTGTTTTTGTTTTTGTATTCATATGAAAGAAGCTTTATTTATGTTTATTGTTCTTCTGGCATCATGAGCACACTGACCAAGCAAGACTGGAAAGCAGTGCTCCGACCCTGTTCATCTCATCCAACAGATGTCTGCTCAAGGAAGTCGTCAGATCGATTGTTGGACGCGTACGGCAGCACTTTTTGTGAATATAGCTTAGTCATTGTGTATTTAAAAAAAAAAATGCAATCCATCACCTGTGGTCGATTCAGAGTGTGTGATATGAATGATGACGTCAATGGCTTCATTTGTCACAACCCCTGGATTTATCCACGCGCCTTTTGTTGGACTATTGTCCCTGCATCGCTTGTGTGTTTATTCTCTGCTCCTCAGTGTCTTTACTGGTTCATTTTGTTTGTTTGTTCCTAGTATGTTTGTTTCAGTCCTGTCTGTTGCTCCAGTTTTCCTTGCTATTATTATTTTTTTTTACGTTAGGATCCTCCATTTATTTTTGTACACTTCCTGACATCATTATGCTTAGTGCATCCTTTGCTCTGTGTCTTTTCTTCTTCTAATGCATTCCTTGTTGCCATTTACCCTGCATTTATTATCAAACTATTGATTATAAACCTCTTAGTTGTGTCTTGTTTTCAGGTCTGGAGAATGTCCTGTTACTGCTGGTGGTTTTGGTGTTAACACCTCTGTTGTGAGAGACGTTAAACCACATTTCAACACGGCAAATAAAGGACATTAATGCTCACACATTGACAGGATGTAGTTGGTGATATTGTGCTTTTACCACACGCCAACACGTCTTGTTCTCACTTCATGCATCTAATAAAAGGGGACAATGTGGTTAATTGATGCAGTCGACCCCCTGCTGTCCAGACACTTGGAGGAATAGCGGCGTAAAGAACGCACACACACTGAATCACAAACCGTTTTATCCAAAACTAAACATAAAACACCCCGCTGCTTCTCCTACGCATGAGAGGATCTGTGACTTTTCACTTTGAAGCAAGACCATGTAACTTTTGATGCAACAAATCACTCACTATTCCTATTTTTAATATACAAGCTGAATTCAAAGGCAAACAGGACATACTTAAAGAGAGAACATACTGTACCTCTGCCCAAACATCCTATTTTACAGTATTTTAAAATGAAAAAAGAGAGAGCATGTATCCATCACCTTAATCATCTCAAATTTGATGGGTTCATCCTTGTGAGCGGTCTCATCCCTCCACAAAATGTCATGGTGTTGTGGAGAAAAATAAGGATAATGAAGACAGATGTCAGTGTTACAGCCTTGAGTGAGGCAAAGTTTTATTTGAAGATACAAGTTTCAAAGAAACAGGCATTGAGCATGGTCCAGATCTGCCTCTCGCCCCAAAGGTTTTGGCACATCTTTACACACAAATGTGGTCAGAGTACACAGCTTCATTACTGAGTAAAAGTACATACCCCTTGCTAAATTTTACTCAAGTACAAGTAAAAGTACTACAGTGAGATGTCTACTTAAGTAAAAGTACTGAAGTACTTGTTTTTAAAAGTACTTGAGTATCAAGAGTACAAGAGTACATTTTCTTAATATTGCATTACTACTGCCAAAGTGCCACAGTTGGTGTAGTGGTTAGCACACTTGCCTTTGCAGCAAGAAGTCATGGGTTTGCGACCTGGTCGGAACAAGGGCCTTCCTGCATGGAGCTTGCATGTTCTCCCCATGTGTGCGTGGGTTTTCTACTGGTTTTCCGGTTTCCTCCCAGTCCAAAGACAGATTTGGGGATTCGATCAATTGGACACTCTAAATTGACTGTATGTCAATGTGTGGATGTTGTTTGTCTCTATATGTGACCCTGAGATTGACTGACGAACTGTCCAGGGTGTGCAACCCCCACCCCCAGGTCCTTCCTATAGAGAGAACAAAGTGGTAGAAGATGGATGGATGGATGGAAGGATGGATGGATGGTAAAAATGTCTGTATGCAGAACCCTTTTCTCTTTTTGATGGCCACTCAAAGCACTTTATCCATTTACACCCATTTACACATGCTAATAGGAATATTTTTCCCCCCTCACACTCCTTTCACTTACTGCCATTAAAGTCATCAGAAACAATTTAGGTTATTTATGCAAGCACTTTTTTAAATAGAACCAACCGTCTGGAAGACTGGACGTCTGATTGATCTTGATTGCTAACTTGAGGACTCTCCTCCTCATGTACCACTGGGAAATTATTTTTAGCTTAACAGCACTTAACTTTACCATATAGGTGATAAACTGTACATAAGATTTTTTTTTTTTAAGATTATAGAGCAGATAACAGCTGGCTGCCACGTGTCCGACATGCTGAGACTTAAAAAGCATCTGTAACCCTCTCAAAAATGTCTTGACCAGAGGAGAAGAAAATGCACTGCAGTGGAGATGGGTTAAAACGTAGACTCTCTGCACAGCTAAAAGCTTTCAGACCCCTAAAATCATTATGTGGGATTAATTTTATCCACTTGTAAGAAGCAGGAATCCGGCACTGCAACACCCACAGTGCAGGACGTGGGGCCCAAAAAGCAATTTTCCCATTGACCAGGTCATGTGGCGCCTCGGGAACGGCGCTACTGTCAGTGAACCGTACGACATGAAAACTTTAAGAGAAATTTTAATAAATTAAGACAAAGGGGGTTTTAGTTTACTTTTTTTTTTTTTTTTTTTAATGGTATGACAAAGCAGATTAGTTATATATTCGTCGCTCATTAGCATTTATTTTCAAACTTATTATCAATGTATTAACAAGCTGCTGTGTGAGGAGAGGAGACTGACATCCTGACCTGCGGTCACTTCACCACTGATTCCCGGGGAGGCTACTATGGGTTTATAAAGTTACTGTTAAATGTGATGAACACACGAATTATAGTTGAAGATAAACACGTTTGTGAAAGAATCGGGAGTTATAAAACTACTTTTAACACGTTATGGAAATCCGGCAAAAACAACATGATTCCTGTAACACATAAGCTGATAGCCACGGTCAATTAAGTAAACTATTTTTATTGATCGCTTTAATCTTTAACTACGTCATTATACTTTTCAGCTAACTGTATTCACTTCACTATCGTTGTTTTTGTATTTATTTACAAATCCATGGTTTAAAGCAACCAAGCAAGTCGATAACGCGGACGGCTCGTTCACATAGCCGAGAGGTATTATGGGAGTGACACTACTGCTCATGCTCTATGGGTCCCATAACCCGGAAATAAACACAGAAGTCTAAAACTTTTTTGGCATATACGCTGGGTGAGCAGCTTCCAAAGGGGCGGTGATCTATCCAGTACATATAACACATCCATGATGCAGATCCGAGTCGTTCTGGAACAAACGCCATATGGTAACGTTGCTCAATAAAGAAATAAAGATAATATATCTAGACACTCTCTTCCCCTCTCTTGCTTTCACTTTGTTGATAGATATTTCACACACAGTGTGTCATTTTTTACTTATTATCACCTTGTCATCTCCTTTCACCTCGTCGCGTGATAAATCTCTGCTGCTGCTCTGAAGCCGACACTTTCACTTTCAATCTGTGTCTGTTGCTGACATGCTAAAATAAATCACACAGTGGGACGGTTACGTATTCGAGCATGAACACAGTGTAGCACTGGGTATGAGCGCAGTGTCTTATTTATATAAATTGTCAAATCTGGCAACCTACTTGAACCAAGCTCATGCAATGTTTTGAGTTGAGAATGCCATATTATTATTATTATTATTATTATTATTATTATTATCAATGTTGCTGCACAATTTCTGAAAATGTGCTTTGTTTAATTCCCTCTGTTTTTCTAATAGTTTACTGTATATTTCCATAGTGGGATCTTATTGAAGACTTGCATGAAATAATGAAATCATGTTTTCTGAGATGAAAACTAATCAAGCCTTCTTTGCATTTTTAGTTAATTGAGTTCATTTCACAGCTCAGTGGGCCGCTGCATTTCTTTTGTTGGAATCAGAGCAATTGTGGTATTTTCCCCCGTCATCGTTCATTGGAATATTTAGCAGCCTTTGAAGTCACGAGGAAAACATTAATTAGTGTGAGAAAGAAGAACTATAGACACAGCAACAAGCATATCAAATATTGTGGTGAAATTAGCTCACTTTGGCAATAATGTTGAAAAGTATTTGAGGCGAATGGTTTGTCCTGAATTCTTCAAACTAATCCTCTAAAGCTCTCTGCGGATGCCTGTGGCTTGGTTAGCGTGAATCTTTATTTAGAAATAAAAACATTTATTTAAAAGAATCCCTAACTCAGACGATATTTTTAGTATCTAGTATTACTATATTTTAACAAGTATGTCATATGTCATATTTACCTCATAAGGTTTTATTGTTAAAAAGGTATCCAACAGCATGAACGTTCATTTAGAATTACATTTCTGCTCTTAGGTGTAAGCAAAAGCATCAGCTCTTTTTTTAGTCTCCATCAACTCCTGAATGAAAGACTTGGCTCTTCAGCTGCTAAATGCTCCCCCATACTGACAGGGTACAAACAACACAAAAAAAAAAAAAAACACAATAAAAAAGAAGAAAACAATCAGAACACTAGTCAAACTAAAAGCCTGATTAACTGAGTAACTGCTTTTTAAAAACGTCAACAGTGTCTTGCGGCGAAGGCAGAACAGATCTTGATATGGGTCTTTGGGACCACAAGTAACATCTGACCTACTGAGTTTAAAATGGATTCTAAAATTCACTGGTAACATGCAGTGAAGGAAGACTTAAACCGCCATGGTCTACGCCCTTTTGAGAGTTCCAGTTAAAAGCCATTGCAGAGTCAAGGATAACACGTAGGTTCCGAGCATCTGTACAAAAGAAGATAAAAGAAGGGCCAACGTGCTGTTTTATCAGAGGGATGACACAGACGACCAGTCTGAACACAAGTGCTTAATCTGGCTGGAAACACGGCTGCACACACAAGGAAAAAACTGATGGCAGCCACTTGTACCAAAAAAATAACCATATAAAATCCATGACATCTGTGGAATATGTTCACTGCTTTCTCTCGCTGTTAGACAGAAAAAAAAGCCCACCCTGTACCATAAAAGCCCATGAAATTTCACTTTGTAGCACTAAGAAGTTATTGATCCACTGCTGCCTAAGTCCAAATGTGTTATTTTGTAACGTCAGTGCTTCAGACGTGACACAATCTTACCAAACAATGCAACAACCTTTGTTTCAACTTGTCTCACAGCCAAAAATACGTTTTGTTAACCCTCTTATGACCATCAAAATAATGAGGCTGCCTGGACTTTTTTATGGCTGTAGAAAAAAACTTGAAAAATCTTCAATGAGTGAGTGCTTCTGCATCCCTTTCCGCTTCTTTTTCCAAGATTACGTTCACTTTTTATAGACACTGAGAAGCTGACGTCACAAATGTGTGATGCGCTGGTGAATCTGGGGGCTACCGTAATGACACGTATATTGGCACAAAGCTCTATTTCTCTGATTTCCGGTATCCATCCATCCATCTTCTACCACTTTATCCTCCACAAGAGGGTCGCGGCAGGGTGCTGTGCCAATCTCAGCTGACATAGGCTAATAGTATAACCTGGACAGATCGCCAGCCCATAGTTTTTGAATGTTCTAGATATCACAAACAGCCTAGGAGTTAGGGTAATGAGAGGTACACATGCCAAATCCTGTCGGCGACGATGGTAACAGAAGGGTTAAAGACGGGGTAGAACAGGAACTGGAATTTACATCGCTTTTGGTTGCGTATCTGCGCCTTTCCGTGTGTCTGCACTGACGAGTCAGTACCTCGTAACAGCCACGCTTCGAAAAACCTGAACTATCACTTTAAATGCAATTGACATTCTCGTCCACACATCTGCTGACATGGCTGTTTTTTTCTTTTATGCCTCCATTTAAATTATGCAAATGCCCTCTGCAACATAATTTCTCCACCCAGGACACAGCTTCTCTACCAGGCATGATTCAGCTGTGACCACTCGCTGTCTTGTAAATATAACTGTATGCTCTTTGACACAGGTTTCAGACGGTGGCTTGAAAAAAAATCTCCCAAATTCAACACTGAAATTTGTCAGCTGAATAGAAATTCACCCCACAGCTGTGCCCAGAAAAGCTGGTAAGTTGGTTTACAGAATGCTTTTTTTTTTACTCTGGTTCTGACCTTTTTTTTTTTCTTCAGATCTTACTGAATTAGTTAGACACCACTAACTGCAGCATTCACCGACACAATCTCGTCATGCAATGCTGAGGTTGAGAGCAGTTACATACATACATGTTTGTTGACAATGAAATAAACAATATATTAATATTTAATCTCTGGAAAACATGTTTGTTTTTCTTTCTTAATCTTAATTAAGAGATTGAAAGATTCATCAGGGTGATTAGTTCAGACATCCGCAGGGAGCTCAGGGTAAGGCCACTGCTCCTACGTGTTTAGGTGATTAGGGCATCAGATAAAGCTTCGTGGGAATCAAAAACCTAGCATAGGTTTTTGAGAACTTGCTTGGTAATTACACTTGATCCCTCAGGAGGAGACCGAAAGTGTTGTTGTAGGGGGCTGCGAGTGAGAGAAAATGAATAGATTGATAACTGTACTAATATATTCATGTCCTGTGCAGAATTATTATTGAAAAGTTTGAGAGTGTACACAGCTTATTAAAGAGTCCTCTGGTGCCTGGGTTAGTGGGAAAGATGATGCAGTATGGCAGTGCAGCTTCATTTACACAGCACCTTTCATACACATGATCCACTGTACAACAGCATCTTAAATCCACCTCAGACCTTGAGTTTTGACGAATTACACACGTCAACGATTAATGTGCAGGCTGCCCAGATTTTGGACGAAGAGCATGTGTGAAATGAATATCTGCCCCACTGGTAGGTGGAGTATTAAGCTAGGTTTATGGTCACCGTAGTGTGCCTGGGGCGTAACAAAAATGACGTCATATCCTGTGTTGGGCCGGCCGTGTCAGCTCCAAAAGGTGTCACGGCACTTGGTCGTGCACCTCTGAATTTTTCTAACCTTGTCGGCTGTGGTGCCAGTCAACTACACCATCATTTTCAACATGGACGCTTAAAAGGGTAGACTGGCCGAGCAGGTCCGCATGTAAAAAGTTGAATGACTCTTCTCTTGGAGAGCACCGAGACAGTCAAATGGCCTTAAATTCATGGAAGGAGATAGCTACCACGTTTCAAAATGACGATGGTTTTCGCCGTAGGACGTGGAAAAACATGAGGGATTGCTTTGTGAAGGGCAAAAGACGAGCCCATGGAAAAAGGGGGGGAAAGCCCTCCAGGATGATGGAGCTGGTGGAGCTGGGATGGCACAGAGAGCCAGACCATTTTGAGTCCAAGGTAAGCGTTATGCGTAAAGTTGTTGTTTACTACTGTTGCTAGGCAGGGTAGTGGATAATGATGTTTATCCGGCAGCACACATTGACTTCCTGTTTTTTCACCGAATATTTTGGTTGTACGCCCCCTGCCATTGAGGCGAATACTGCAACGAACAAGTTGTTGCGTGCCGTCACAGTGTCACAGTGTCACACGCAAGCATAAACAAGGCTTCAAGCCCCATTCACCAAGCAACAGAACTAGTCACCAAGGTCATCTGACCCTCGAACCGGCTGACACCCCAACTCCCCTGTCAGACAGGCCTTTCAGCTGTGAGCCGATCCAACCAGACGTGTCCGAGGGAGCTGTAGCTTCGTTGTCTTCTTCTTTGGTATGAATGTGTCCCATTCCCGCTGTACAGACTTGTACCGCCACCCGATGGTGATGTCAGATACTACAGGACCCTGACACCCAAGTATACCAGGGTCCGTGATATGCGACGCACAAAGCGAACCGCACGGAAGTATACCAGGGCCTTTGCACTACAGTTTTGCCATTCACACCCATTTACTCACATTGCAAGATCAGGGCTGCTGACGTGGGGTCCTCAGAATCAGGAGGTCTCACAAAATCTCGGATCTACCAAGAAACATGTGCATAATTGTAGACGTTGATCAGGGCAGAGCCGTCAAAAATGATATAAAAATGTTATTAGAGGAAGTGAGGAAGAGGAAACTGTCTGACTAAGTGAAGGGCCACACATTACTAAACAGGGCCCACACACAAATGGAGAGAATTAAAAAAAAAAGACCAGGACAGATGTTGGCTGATGTGTCGTCGTTTGTCCAGATTGGTGTGAAAACTTGTCCCTTTCTACTAGAAATTGCAAAACGACATGGTGATGGTGAGCGGGTAAAGAGCTGGGCTCTTCAAACAGCTTGTGAGTAAATGATGAGACCACAGGTGCATTCCAATCAGCCAGGGTCGAGACGCTGCTACAACACACACACAAAACGCAAGAGTGACCATGACACATTGTCTCTGTCAACTGAAAATAAGTAACTGAGAGTAAGTCCTGGTGCTGGTTCATATTGTCTGTGTCTGCTTCAGTGCAGAGGTCCAGTAGGGGTCATGAAATCTCATTATTCCCCGTATTCACAGACGTCCACATGGACTCAAACTGGAGGTGTGCTCGGGGTAGTCAGCGATTTTTAGTCAAAAGTGACAACAAAGACAAAAAACACATTAAGGGGCCAACACGGGGGGGATTTTTGGAATTATATTTCTTTGGCTGAAAACTCAGACTCATGATAGTGGTTGAATACCTGGCAGCTATTATTGTCTGTATCCTTCCCCCTTTCCACGGGATCTCTTTGTCTTCTTGCCAACATTTTTGATGTTACTGTGAGAATGTTTTGGATAAACATTTTGTAATGTACCAAACTAATGCAATTTTAAAAATAAAACGAAGAAGACAGCAAACCATGGAAACTTGCTTGAGGTCGTATGAAGAAGGCCGCTGGTACCTACACACGTGCAACTCAGCAACAACAACAAAATACACAGGGAAATACAAAAATAGGCAAACTCTTGAGGAGAGGTTATCACTATCAAAATGGAATGTGGTATCGAGTAGCATGCATGGATCACTGACACAGTTTAAGTAAAATGTGTGAGAGTGATGCAGCACTAAAGTCCACTTTTGAACTTTTACACCAGAGCCATGTCGCTATGTACTGAATATGCATCTCTTAATATATGCTAACTACAACCAGCATAGACAACACACAACACCATTCACACATTCACACGTACACATAATTTGCCCACAGGAAGTTTAATTTGTATTTCTTGTAAACATTGAACCTGTTTTGTTCATTTTCATGTGTGAGTTACAGTCAGATTGAAGGTGAGCAGCAGCAGCAACAATAATTGACTGTAAAATATTATTATTATTATTATTATTATTATTAATATAATACATCCATCTTGTGTATGTCTGTGAGAAGGAGCGAGAGAGAGAAAGCGAGAGACACCCATAGCAGTACAACACTGCTGCCACTGCACCAAGGCCACTGCTCAATACATGAAGTTGTATTATTCTGACAAGTGCAAAAAAATGATTAATTATTAAGCCATGCAGGGCCAGCGTATGGTAATTACCGAAATGTGCACCAGAAGATTTTTGTTACTGCTTGGTATTGCTGGCCATGATAACCCTTTTCCCTCATACCAGAGCAAAGTGGATTTCTTTTTTCTGGTCCGGAACCAGGTCTTTGTTCAACAACAACAAAAAATAAATATTGTCACAGAAATGGTCCTGGAACTGCCTATAGGTGGTTATCAGTGATCTGAACCATCTAACTTCAAACCATGATCACTCACCTCTATGACCTGTGGGAATGACACCTGACCTTTTTTTTTTGTTCCACGTCATGTTCCACCTTTTTAAATGTCTTTGTTAAAAAGGGACTTTTAGTCTGGTTATCTTGGTTTTGTAAAGCTGCTATATGCTGCTGTGTGCACTCTAATGTGTAATGGGAAATGAATGGGTACTTGGAGGAGACAGGTTACATGTGGGCCCAATTGCAAATTTGTAATTTGTGCCCCAGGGGTCCATAAAGGGTTAATCCAACCCTGCTGACCAATCAGATTACAAATGGTCACCACATCCCCACATCCATCTCCAAGGCTCAAAAAAAAAAAAAAAAAAAAAAATGTGTGTCTTGACTCTTGGCATCAATTTCGATTTCTCTGACGGAAGAGAACCAAGTGAAAAGAGGTGCTTGTTGTTGTTGTTGTTTTTGCTGGGAATAATCTGGGAATACTAGAAGATCTACAGTATATCCATTATTGTTCTCTGCCTCTCATACATTATTATTTTCTGATGGGAGACATGAGACCATAAGATGGTTTCCATGACTTTTCAGTTTTCCATTGGAATGCAGCATATAATAACAGACAGTATAATTTCTTCGTCTTCTCCGCACACCCTGATTAACCTCTGTAGGCCAAGAAAGCATAATGTGACACACAAGAACCTGCACATGGGCACATAATATACATAGAATAAGGACACAGTGGTGACAATGCAGTGACGTGAAACACAGAAAGACACAAGCGCAAAATCCACATTTTTGTTTTCCAGAGCCATTTTCACCTGAGAGTAAATGCAGATTAAACACATTCACATGCACAAAAATTATTTAATGTCATTCCCACTTTGAAATCTGAAAAAGGTGTGTCATTATTTTTTTTATTTATTATTATTTTAACACTATATTTATTTATTTATTTATTTTAAACAATATTTAAGTATACGGAAGCGTATTGCATTCACCTAAAATAATTTTTAAAAAGGCTCTGTTTTTATGAGATTTTTATTTTTTCTGGTCTGTCTTCATTAGATTTTCTCTGAATTGAAAGCAAAGACGTCCCAGGTGTTCAGTTGCTTTGGGTTTGAGACACTTATCATGTCTTTAATCCTGTAACAACTGAGCCTCAAAATATCCATCTGGATTTTTTTTCTGTTGCTTATTTTATCAGGGCCAGAAAATGTCCTGTGAGTAAGTGCTTTTGCCCATTTTTCTAGAATAACGTTCAATATCTGGCTATCTCTATCTGGCTTCAATAGCTGTGATGTATTTACAACTTAATACAATATTTTAACATGCAGTAACAATATTTAAAATTAAGAAAAACAAAGTTTTATTTAAAAAACAACAACAATAACACTGTAGATATACAGTACATATACACACTTGATTGTGTGTTTTAAATTTGAGATTTGAACAACATAAAACATGTTTCAAATTCTGATTAGTTTGAGTGAAATTACCGTAAAAACCACATGTTAATATTGTTTGACTTGCAACTTCTCAGCTTTCAGAAACCGTCTACGATACACTTGGTGTTAAAGTTAGTTAAAGGTGCATTATGTAATGAATCTGAAGCAACTGGCCGTAAAATCCTCCTAATATGTCACAGAGACTCAGGAATAATGTTCATATAACAAACTGAACTCACCAACAACAACAGTACAGACAAAATATTTTGAAATCATGTTTTGGCATGTGGCGCCACCTACCGCCGTCTACCAATCATTGCTGTCAGTAGGGTCTCCGCTGCAGAGCAACCACGGGTTGCCAGTTACGTCTGAGCTGCAATAGCGGAGAAAACGAAACGTAAAAAACCTCGGTATTTTGAATTTGAGTGTAGTAAGTGGCCGTTTTTGGCCACATTCTTACATATGACGCCTTTAAGTAATATTGATGAAATCAGTTTGTCGACTTTGCAGTCGAGAACACTGGGATCTGCTTGAGATTGTGATGTTTCTTCAAGATCATTGAGTCAGTAGGGCATGCTTCGTGGATATAATATGATGCACTTGGAATGCATACAGGCTGGGGACGTTGTGACACAGGAAACAATCAGGAGATAGTTAAAAATACCGGATCCCCAGATGGACTAGTGGGCTACATGATCCTTCTGGAGTGTTTAATTTCAGTGCTTCACTGCAGTTAGTTCAATATCAGTATTGCATAATTATAAATCCTTCTTTAACAGACTTTCACATTAATCTCTGTTGACTTGTGCAGACTTCAAACAGACACACAGAATGCATGATTCATAGTAAACTAGTGAATTATTTAGATTTTCACCACATAATTTATACTTTCATCACCTGTGTTTGATGACTGACCAGCTCTGGTCTTTAATGACACGTGTATATATATGTATGTATATATATATATATATATATATATATATATATATA